>NC_081410.1:576565454-577765454 GCF_030272615.1 Cryptomeria japonica | reverse complement strand
ACTATAATAGGTGTGCATACTAAGTCAAAATTGGAGACAATAACAATATACCCATTAAATTTCATGGTTATGAATCAAGGGTTTCAAATAAAAGTAGACAATAATCTATATTTCGCATTCTTTATAATGATTTTCACATTATAATGTGACAGAGATAACTGAAATGAAACTCTCAATGCCATAAATAGAAATGATGCAAAAATAGATCAAAATGTTGTGATAGTAACTCTATATATTTAAACCCTACACGAAATCATTTCATTGATGCAAATTTGACCAAAAAAAGTGTAATGAATATCACATTATAAATGGAGACAATAATAGGTGTACATGCTAAGTGAGAAATGACAACAATAATAGTATACCCATTAAATTTCACGATTAAAAATCAGGGGTTTCAAATAAAAGTAGACAATAATCTATCTTTTTCGCATTTTGTGTAATGATTTTCACATTATTAAGTGAGAGAGATCATTGAAATGAAGCCCTTAATGCCATAACAATATTCCCTTTAAATTTCATGATTAAAAATTAGGGTTTTCAAATAAAAGTAGACAATTATTATTATTATTTTTGCATTTTGTGTAATGATTTTCGCATTATAAAATGGGAGAGATCATTGAAATGAAACCCTCACCTTCATAACAATATTCTCATTAAATGTTATGATTCAAAATTAGGGGTTTGAATAAAAGCAGATAACAATCTCTCTCTTTTACATTTTGTGTAATGATTTTCACATTATAAAGTGAGAGAGATAGTTGAAATAAAACCCTCAACGCCATAGAGAGAAATGATGAAAAAGCCAAGGAAAATGCAGGTATGAAGGAGCAAAAATCCATCATTGAATATGGAAATTGCAAAGAAGAAGGATGCATGGGCATTACTTGGGTGGAGGCATTGGAGTTTTCGAGAGGAGATGGCGAGGAAGACAGTCATCGTAGAGTCGAGAAGAAAATAGGGGGGAAATTAATCCCCAAATTCGCCAAAAAAAGAGGTTTTTATGGCTTAGTTAATATTTGAAATGCGTGCTAGCCAAGGTATGTATGTGCCTGAGGGTGGACATAAAAGTGTGTGCAAAAAATTAAATGACCACACACTCATAACATTAAAATGAAAAATGTGAGCGGGCCTATACAGATAAACACTTAGAACTAGGTGTTATTTAATTTTCTAATTGGATGTCTTCGGACATGTAGCGTCACGGTTAAAACACTTCGATGGTGAAGTGACCACCAAGGTTCAAACCCTTGCTGGGCCATTGTGTTCGCAGGCCTTATGTCTTCACTGGGCCGTTGTGCTCGTAGGTTTGAACAAGTGAAGTGTGGGGATGAGGTCCCCCGGTTGTAGCCTCACCGGTTCATAGCTCCGGATCAAAAGCGTTTCACGTGGAGCTGGAGGGCGTGTCATGCTAGCGTCGCTGGTCACGTTAAAAAGTTTACTAGGCATTATTTAAAAAAAATAAAAAATAAATTTGTAATTGGATATTTTTAAAGTTTATACTGGTGGTCTCCCGAACCACTATTGGCCCTATATCATTGTATCGGGCGACAATTTGAAATGACCACTTTTTGACCCTTTCATGCACAACGATTTCTACAATGTGAATCGTTACTACCCAAAAGTAGAACCTTAGTTATAAGCAGTTAAGTCACATATAGAGACAACTGTTAGGGTTTCAAGCAGATCCGAAGCAAATATGAACTAACAATTATATGTAGATTTAAATACAAAAGATAAAGAAATAAAATAGGACATAGATAACACAAAGATTTAACGTGGTTCACCCAAAATGGGTTACGTCCACCATACACAGTCGTCCAATCTTTCTTATTATCCAACAAAAATAGTACATCAACCTTACAATGCCTTAAGCATCCCAGCCGCTTATAACATGTGTTTTTAGGGCAACAAACAAAGTCGGCCTTTTTAGGGTTTTATTACAATGTCGGTTTTCATCAACAAAAAACGGCAAAATTTTTTTTCTTGAGGGCTGTTGCTCCCGAACCCTCGCAGCGGCCTTCGCCCGCTTTCCCGGGGCCCGGACTTGCCCCGGACCTCAGCGAGAATACGTGCTAAGTGTACAGTACTTTGCTGATCAGTCACCACATATCAACAATCTCCCACTTGGAGACTGATCAGGCTCCATACTAAACAACAACTACAAAAAAATTGTCAAAATCCGATGCATTGTTTAGAAAATCTAGATGCACAAAATTAGCTATATCCACTAATGGTACACTTCCCCTAATCGCTACCAAGTGAGTATGAATTTCTCATGATCCCACATCAATTAAAATAAAATAAAAAGACAGAATTGATTCAAAATTTTCAAACAATATTTTCAACAATTAGTGACGGCTTAAAGCAAAGAGAAAAAAGTATCAACCATAAACCCTAATGTGATTCCCGCTTCCCCGCGTACACGATTCAACTCTGAAAACAAATCTCCGGTCATCGCACAGCAAAATAAATCTGCTGAAAAACCCTTTCCTACTCTCCTGTTGGTTAAGCAACTCCGCCGTAGTTCAAACATGACAATCATGTTATGCCCCAATCTGTTTGATATACACCCATTCCATTCTCACAAACAGTTGGTTAAGCTTCCATTTCATTCTCGCACTTCTTTGTCAAGCCTTGCCATTACCAATGCGCATACGCAGAGCCTCTTTTCACACTTTGCTTCCAACAAACTTAACATGTCTGAGGCTGACATCACTCGGATTTTCAGATTGGTCCCCCATTTGCAGAATCTTCGAACCCTTCACAGCGTTGAGCAGTGTATTCATTATTTGAAGAAGCGCGGCTGCAGTGACGTCCAAATTGCCAATATGATGAGGAATCAGCCCTCATTGATCACCAGTTCAGAAAAAAAATTGGAACCCAAGATCAGGCTGCTGGAAGATTTCGGTTTTGAGGGTCGAAACCTGACGAAGCTTGTGACGGTCAATCCAAGCATCTTGTCTCTGAGCCTCGAGAAAAATCTTCTTCCCAAAATGATGTTCCTCAAGAGCATATTTGAGCCCGAGGACGTGCTCGTTAAAGCCACGTTAAAAGCACCATATCTTATCGGTCATAACCTGGAGAACGTCCTGAAGCCCTCGCTTGCTTTCTGGGAGGGATTTGGTTTAAGCAGGGCGGAACTCTCTAAATTCTTACAGTTGTCTCCGAAAGTACTGTCACGCAGTTCTCTAATGCCTGCAGAAGTTGTTCTCATCGAGAACATTGGCCTTGATAAAGGAAGCAAAATGTTCAAATATATTTTAAGTGCAGTGATTCTTGGCCGCATGGAAACGTTGGAGGCCAGGATAGAGAATCTCAAATTCTGGGGTCTCTCAGCCGAGGAAATCTGGCGAATATTTAGGGTTGCTCCTCTAGTCTTAAGTTTCTCCAAGGAAACTATTGGTGAGAAGATGAATTTTGTAGTTAATCATTTGGAGGTTCCTGCAAATTCTGTAGTGAAGCACCCTGTCTTGTTGCAAAAAAGTTTAGAACGGTCTATGAGGCCCAGGTTTCTGGTTTGGCAGAAAATCGAGTCCACCACTGACCTCAGTCTTTCTATTATCAAGGTATTGAAGATGACGGAGGAAAGGTTTATCAAGATTATAGAAGAGCATCCTGACTCTGAAACCCTGTGGACAATTTATGAAAATGCCGTTTCTGATGCTCCCAATGATACAAAGAGATCAAGCAGATTGAGACTGTGAGAGTCAGGAATCCAAAACCACAGAAAACTTGTTTAGCTAGTCTTTGGCAGAGGCGTTCCCCATCTAGATGTTGGCTGTGAGCATTTTACTTTCCTGGAGGCACCATATTCAACGTCAGGAGCGACAATGTTATTTCCTCTGCCGTTTGTTCTGTGTGTAATTACTCTTCAAGCGAGGGTATGCATGGCAATTATTGAATGTTAAAATGAGCTTCTAATTGCTTTCATTGCATCCATTCAGTGTAATTTAATTGTTGAATTTTTAATGCCTAGAAGTTTTGTGGTAACTAAAATCGGTTTCAGAAATTGCGTCATTATGTTTATTTAGGATGGGAATTATGTCAGAGCAACAAAGAGTGAACCATTATACATAATGTTCATCAAACAAGTTTCCCAGCACTAAAAATTTTCAGAAGTTGTAATTTTGGGTATGATGCATAACAGTTAGAAGATCCTAGTTAGTCGAGTCAAGATATCATGTAAGTTCATTAAAGAAGACAGTAAATTAAGTAAATCGGAACAGTAGCTTCTTACATTTAGAGTGCAATTTTATCAGCAGTTGGATGACATCACAAAACATTTTGGGATCGATACTCACCATATCTGTTTCACGTTCAAAATTAACAACTTAAAAAACTGTATTTCAAGATAAATTGGATTTTTTTGATTTCCAATTCATAATAACAACAATAACATGTGAATCGAAACTGCAAGTTCTCTCAAAATTCTGGAACAAGTTGCACACTTGAAAATTTTAATGGACTAGTTGCCGTGTCATACCTAGTAGATATTTAATTAGAGATATAATTCACGAGTGGAACATTTATAGATTAAACATATTGCTGAATGTTTAAAGAAGCTGCTTCTAAAAGATTGAATACTTGAAGACGACTGTTTCAAGTTTTAGACTTTATGGTTCTCAATAACTTTTTAATTTTTAAAAATAAGGTGGGCCTGAAACTGATTGAGTCTCGGACAAGTTCTACGTTCTGTTGGATTCTGTCTAAGTCATGTCTTTATTGAGTCAAGGCAGCAACGTGTGCTGCTGCTGGCTCAGCTTGAAACTTTGCAAGTCTACCACAGATGTACATTGTCTCAAATCACATTTTTATGCGTGCCACATTTTTATAGATAACGTCTCAATTACTATACTGATCATGCAATCTATTTATGCTTTTTTCATTTCCCATGGCAGGATTCTGCCAACTCTCCTCTGGTCTATATACATGCACCGATGCACGTAATGCAGTTTCATAAGCATTTAAACATGACAATCATTTTTGTTTTCTGCTATGAAAAAATCCAGTGCCTAACTTCAAGATTGCAATAATGGAGGATTTGCTTTCCCACAACAAAATATTGGGAAATCACTGCCTCAGGGAATAACTGCCTCAGGGAATAATTATAGACAATTGGAGAGAGGAAATGATGGAGGCCTTTGACACTGATGAAATCCACATATGTTTTCAGGTGCTGGTGGTGTTAGCAATCATTACTGTAGATCTCTTCCAAGCAATTTATAGTGATAAGTTTGCATTTACAGGAATTTTGATTGTAAATATAATGGTCAATGGAAAGAATGTTGACATTGAAGCATGTTTCTAATGGCGGTCAAGATTCAAACTCCATTGGACACCGTAATGTATGAAACAATTATTCAATTATGTTGTCGTGAGTATGTTTAAACCTTCTCGTTTGCATGATAATCAAACAATGAAATTATTGTTTGTTTACGTTTGGATGACACTAAATGGCCAACCAGGCCAACCAGGCCAACCATTATCAGTAAATTGAATATAAAGTTATATCAGTGATAAACTGTTAGATGTAAATTGAAATTGTATTAATATTATTATGTTGATCCATGTTAGCGAACTCCGCATGGCCCATGGTAGTGGGCTAGGAATGGGGCAGTTAAAATGAAAATAAACAAATAAAAAGAAAGAAATCAATGGTTATTAGAGAGAATGTGTTGTATGGCCACCATTCCTTTCCATCCTAAGAGTATGCATCTGGATTTGTTGTGATCTTTGTTACCTGTTGATATTTTGCTGAGTCTGTTAAGATTAATGTGGAATATTGGTATTTCTTTCTGAATCGAAGTGCAATGGGCAGGAGAGTAGTCCACATGAAAATAAATTCTTTAAAATCAGCGTATTGATTGGTTGATACCAAATCTGATATTAATATAAAAGCAATCAATATTGACTCTGGATACTGAGAAGTAGGCTTGCTGCACAATATTATAATTTATTCAGTTGATTTAATCATATTAAGCATGGAAAGCGATTTGAGTAAGAGAAATACTTGTCCACTGTCTACATATTAATTTTAAACGGTTTTTATAATTTTCTTAGCCATGCCAAGTTTGTTTGGCAAGTTCAAGTCAGTTTAAAATGTGCCTATTGAGACTGAGTATAAAATAGACATGGTGAGCCCCATTTTCAATATCATGACGATCACCCAACATAAATAGATGAGAAAACTTTTAAAATTATGCAATAAAAAATCTCAATAGACAAATTAAACAGCAAAATATTAAGGAGAAGTGCAACGTAATAGTATGTAAATATTTTATCAATAATTCTTAATGTTTTGTAGAATCTGAAGAGTCTTTCAGAAGATGAACTGAAACAGTCACATTGTTGATCTATTCGTTCACAGATTCTCATTTAATGGCAATTTTGGGTTTGTATTTTTTTAAATTTTTGTTTGGATTTTCACTGTCCATTTTTTTTGTCTGAACATAAGTATTAAAGACATAATTCTTTCATTTGTCTGCACCAAACTCGCCTCTGTTTGCCTTCATTTTTTCTTGAATGTAATGTTCTAATCTGATTTTTATGAAATATTTGATTTTTTTTAGCATTTTATTTATTCTAAAACTCAAACAACAATAAACTGAACTGAATGGTAAATGCTGATAAAATAACAAGTGCCTGGAAATCGCACCACAAACCCCAGGTTGCAAAGTAATTGCAGAGTTTGATTATTTCAGTAAACATGAACACCAATTTGAAACCCTGAGAGGTGGATTTTAATCAATTTTAATTGCTGAAACTGATTACAAATGCTGGAAATAATATTTTCAGAATTGGAATAATTACAATCCACTCATGAACTACAAATTTGAGCAGGTGATTATGAAAAACCTGGATTGTATGAAATATTGAATTTTTTTAGTATTTTATTGATTTTGAAACTCAAACAACAACAAACTGAACTGAACGATAAATGCTGATAAAATAACAAGTGCCTGGAAATCGCACCATAAACCCTATGTTGCAAAGTAATTGCAGATTTGGATTATTTCAATAAACATGAACACCAATTTGAAACCCTGAGAGGTGGATTTTGTTCAATTGTAATTGCAGAAACTGATTACAAATTCTGGAAACAGTATTTTTAGAATTAGAATAATTACAATCCTCTCATGAACTATAGATTTGAGTAAGTGACAATGAAACCCTGGATTATATGGCCATAGGAACCTAAAAATGACCTTTACATCATTGGTATGGCTGGTGGTTGGCTGCAAGCTCTGTTATATGGTCATGCCTGGAAGTTAGGGCAGTTAGGAATGAATATAAAATCGCATATAATGTTGGTGCCATCTCCAAAGCTGGCTGCAAATTGAAGATTGCAGCAAAATATGGCATGCAAATGCCTCCAAATTGTGTGGACCTCCTCTATATCAGTGGTGGCTTGTCCCAGCCAGGAAAATATGCAATTAACGATGGAAAAACAGGAGCAATAATGGATGAAAACTCTCCAAACAGCAACGGTTGATGTTTAGAACTTCTCCAAAGTGTGGCGCACAAGATCTAACCAAGAAATGTAGTGAACAACACATAAACTCTGAAATTTCAACAATGCCAATTTGCATGAAAATCAATCGCTTCAATTTGAAAATCCAATGCACACACCAAAATTCAGCTCCAAAGCAACCTCTGCATGTGGATGCCCTATACCCGGATGAGGGTTTTCATCCCCAAATCCAATGCTGGAATGCAAGAGGGTTTTCCTCCAAGATCTTCCATGCAATATCACAAATTAGATTGTTTCTGAATTTTTACAAATATTTGATGAAATGCATAAACCCTCATAGTTACTGATCACCAAGAATTTGATGTGGGCAAAGTGAGAGGGTACAGTGAAATAGATTAGATTAATTAGTACAGAAAAATGCTTGTTGGCAGCAAGCCGCACAACTCATTATTTTATTATAATTTTTTTGAAGTAATGAAATGCTTTTTTGGTGGCAATCCTTACAAATTAAATATAAACTAAAAATTGGAAATAATTGAAGCTAATTTTGACAGCAAACCTTCCAAAAAAAATTACAAAATCCCAAACTGGCAGTGTGCTCCATAAATTAACATTGGAACTAATAATGTTGGAAAGTAAACAATTTTTTATGTTGTAGCAGCATAGCCATCTAAACTTAGAATACTAAAATCATTAATAGTTCTAATAATTTGATGATAAACTACATAGAAAATTACAATGTAATATTGTTCAAATAATTAATTAATATATTGATTGTCACTGCAGAAATGCCATGCCAAAATATGAAACTAAAATCAAACCTCAGAGTTTGTAGCTCCCCCTCGAAAGCTATGGCTGTTGCAGTAGGCTGTATTGATATTAATTTAGCAGCTAATAAAGGCTGCATCTGTCATGGGCTTAATGTGGCTGCAATGTTTCAAAGCCAAAATATATTAATATGACCTTGTGCAAAGAAATCACACACCTTTGTGATAGATGTGGCAACCAAGGGCTATTCAAAGCTATGCAAGTGTTCAAAGCAGCTGCAACCCTTTTGAAGAGTATGAAGGCTGTGATTAGATATAAACGATTAATACAAGAACTGTTAATAATAATCTCTATAATGAAGTCACTACCTTCCACGACTGAGCTTCGCGCTTCTAAACAACACTAATATAATATTAACAAGAGTGGTTTGACTACCACAATTTCAATTAAAATTTGCAACAATAATTCATTTGAGCCTCTAGGCTGGTAGGGTTTTTCAGCTTTTTTTTTGCATGCTATTGTTTGTTTGTGTCGGTCTTGTGTCATACTTCTTTAACTGTTGGATTTCTAGTCTTTTTTAACGGCCTTTGCCAATTTCATATCAACAGTTGATGTTGGTGTTGATGCTTTGGTGTTTGGCATTAATGGCTCCATCAAACAAGTGTTCTCGAAATTTTTTCGCGAGGCATGCCTTCGGATAGCCTTGTCGATGTGGTTTTACCCATTGAGGAATTTGATTCTGCATGCCAATGGTTAGAGCAACATACTCTTATAGGCTATTTGTTGGGATGCACAAATTCAAATTGGGCAAAGGATTATCAAGATCACAAGTTTACTTCAGGGTATTGCTTCTCTCTTTGTTTCGGTCTAGTTTGTTGGTCGAGCAAAAAGCAGTCCGCAATTGCTCTTTCATCTATAGAGGCTCAGTATCGAGGAGCAGTTAATGCTACTACTAAGGTTATTTGGCTTTAGAATATTCTTGTTGAGTTTGGCGTTGCTTTTTAGAGCCCTACAATCATCTTCTGTGACAAGTAGAGTGCCATGCAAATCTTTCAAACTTCGGTCCATCATCAACGAACCAAACACATTGAGATCCACATGCACTACATTCAGAAGTTGATTCATCAACAGATCATTGATCTTAGGTATTGTCTGACATCAGATTAGATTACAAACATCTTCACCAAACCCTTCACTAAGAGCAAGTTCCTTCATTTGCGAGTTTTGTTGGGGGTGCAAGAGGTGCCCACTTTGGGGGAGGAGGCTTCTTAGTCTTGTGTGTGTGTGTGTTTGGGGGGAGGGCGGTGGGGGGACTTCGTCTTTTGGTGGGGAATTTTTATGTACATGGGTACCTAATATGACCTCACTTGCTAGGACTCATCATCATTTTATCCACCTAAGCTGCACTTAAAAGGGGGGGTGTTAGTGTAGGATTTATTTCCTAGTTGGTTATTTATTTTTCTATTCCTAGGTTTTTGCTACACTTTTAATTAACCTTCCTTAGGATTAATTGAGTATTAATGTGAGTGGGTGCAAGGTGTCAGCATCTTCCATGAGAATTACACTTGTCTTTTTTAGTCTATTGTGGTGGTCTCTTCCCTTTGGTCGTATTGGCCACCTCTCCTCTCTCACATTTTCTATATATACTCACTCCTAGCTAGTCTTTGTATTCCATTCTATTGCATTGTAATTACATTTTGCAACTTTTTCCTCTTGCATTCTCCTAATGTTATTTTGCTTTTGTAGCATTTGCATTTATCTATTAGTTACTAACTTTGTGTTGTTATTTTGAGTTTGTGTCATTTTTGATATAATTAATGGCGAGAATTGCTAATATTTTTAGATTATTTAATTATTTATTTAATCTATTTATTCTCCTACAAAATATCATGTATGGGTCGGGTTCCCCATCTAAGTAGGTCAGCCCATGTTGGATGGACAAGAGTTCCTATCACTTGTGGGCCAAGGGGTTTTATATCACACCCTTGGGCTTAGTTGTGGTGAATGTTCCAAGCACCCCTATTGTGCTCTCCTCTCCAACCCCTAGTATGGTTGATTAGTGGAAATGAAGCTATAGATTAGATCCAAGTATGCGATGTTATTTAACTTAATTGGTTAATTACTTTAAAAGTTTAATAACTTTTACATTTTTTAATTATAGAATACTATTTGTAAACAAATTACGTTGTGCAATTGTTGTTAGACACAATGCACCACTGAGAGGGGGGTGAATCAGTGGTTCTCAAACTTTTCCCTTTAACTACCCTATGTGTGTATACCGGTTATCAAATCTAACTGAATGCAGACTTACCGGTTAGAGGGGAGACCAACACAAATGCAATCACACACAAAACAAACATCACATAACACCAACATATACGAAGAAAACCCAATATGGGAAAAACCTTGGTGAGAAATGCTGCTGGAGACTACTGCTCCAATCCAACCTCACAATGAAACTCCGATTACAATGTTTAGGGCACCAACCCAAGGAGCACTAACCCCTGATTTAGGGCACCAACCCAAGGAGCACCAATCCCTGATTTAGGGCACAAACCCAAGGAGCTACAACCCCTGCACCGAGCTCCAACTCAGTGATTACAAAAACATATTTTTATGCCAAAGTTATCTTCTTGTTACAAATAGATTTTGTAACTCTTCTTAAAAACTCTCTAGTGGATCTTCTATCTAGTTCACTGTCGGTTCTCTCTTCTCTCAACTACTTTGCTACACTGCTGCTCTCCACCACTGGTCTTGATAACTTAGTCAGATGTCTACCATATGAAACTTGTCTGTTCTCAGCTTCCCTTATGTGCACCGGTATACATCTCTCACAGACTCATTTGCAGTCTACTGGTTGCCTCATTGTTGCCAGTTGATCCTTTCAACCTGATTCTTTCTCACACTTAGTCTCTCCTCTGATTCTCGATGAGCACTTGACTGATTTTCTCTCTTCTGAACATCAACACTCTCTCCTTCAACAACAAAGACAATATCTTTGGCTTGCATACTTATAGCCAGATTTTCCTGCCAAGACGTGAGTTTGAACATTGGCATGGTTAGGGTTTCCGCCATGCACTGAATTTGCATCCGATCTGATCTCTGATTATTGTGACATATCAAATCCAATTTGGTATCATGTCCTTGATCAATGTTCAACACTCAATCAATGAGCATTGCCCATTTGTCTACCTTGTGAAACACGTCTTCTCTCTTTTGTCGTCTATAGCATGTTTTTTGGCCTTTTGTTTGATCGATCACGTGAATGATGTGATTTCCTTCACCCACTTCGATCTACAAGATTAGCCTTATCTGGATCTCTATTGTTTCCTTCATATCGAGCCTCAATCTTCCACTTTTCTTCCTCGGGCCTCACAATCGTCATAAATGTCGACCAACTGCCAGCTGCCTCCCTGACATGACACTTCACCGACCTCTGCGAGCTTGCCACTTCAACTCCATGTGGCATCCTTGTTGATATCCACCTCAACAAAGATCTCTGTGTCGGCTAGACTCGGTCACCGATAATCAACACACAACCGGTCTTCTTTTCTACCGGTTCTCTAACCCTGTCGGCATCTCACACTTTACCAGTTAACCATCATGTTTGCACTTTGCTGATCTGTTAGTGGAACACCTTAACCGGTTGCTAGACATGCCTATCCATAGCATGCCCATTCTCATCAGGTAGGAGCACATCACTTAGCCTCTTTTCTCTCTTATCGGTTCTCATACTTATTGGTAGGCACCTTGATGACATCATGCCATCAACCTTTAACTATTTCCATCTAAGGCGTCTGCATGCCAGTTGCATTCTCTATTTGCAGGTGCTCCACTTTGCCTTCTTCATCATCAGACCGAACATCATCTCAGCCGGTTTGTCAAGGTGACAAACCCATCACTTCTTTACTCTTCCTTTTCTGTCCCGGTGGCACAATATGCCAACCCTTTCTGATCCATTGCACATCTTTGATTATATGCACCTGAGGCATCCTTTTGTTTCACCAGTAGATCCACTGTGAGCCTTCAATCACCTGCCTTCTACTTCCGTCTTATCTCACATAACTAAGATGCATACTTTGCATAATAGGAGATGAGCTCCACTTACCAGTGGTAGTGGATCCTTGTCATCTAAATCCTACAATGCACTCATGTGGCTTCCCTGTTTGTGCAACATATCTTCAAACAGACACATGTGATCCAGTTGGGGCACACTCACTGTCAGTCATCTCTTCACATGGTGACTGCATCTTTATCCAGTGGGAGTCCTATTGTTCAGCATCCATAGAGCATACCGGTAACCTGTACATCCTTTCCACACAAGTCAAACACTGAATTGTATACCGGTGACTCCAAAGGTCATTCTATTGAATGACACTCTCTCCCTTACCTTATCGGTGCACTGCAACACAAGGTGATATCAAAGATATCTCATTTTGTATGCATCCATGACAGTGCTGCACATTCATCTCTTATACGGGTAATCATTCTACACCGGTTGACATCAATGACAACACAATGCCAATAATCTCCCCTTTTGGCATTGATGCCAACCCATGTAGTATCCAGCATACTACATAATCTCTTTCTTCCTTTGTGTGATCCAACTCTCCCCCTTTGTAAAATCAATGGATTCTCACACATGTAGTATGAGGTATACTGCATAATATTCTCCCCCTTTGACAACAATGGCAAGGGCACTGTCAGGGTCTCTTACCTCCTTGTATTTACCAGTCACTGTCAAATATTTTTCTCCCTTTTTGCTCTTTACTGGATGCATCTCCTCTTTTGATACCAATTGGTACAATCGGTCAAGTTACAACTCTTGAGATGGAGGACTCAACCATCAACTAACACAAATTGAGTATGCAAAGCTGATATTAATTGTTAAAGCACTCAATTGCAGAAGGGTGTGTCAGTGAATACTACTTACTTGCCGGCCAGATTGCATCATCTCTCGTTTGATCCCAAATTTCTTTAGAATCAAGTGTAATTGTACTATGAATACAACCAACCAAATGAAACGTAGATACCCTTAACCATGAAATTCTCCTGGGTATTTCTACAACCATTTCCATCATGTGCAGTCAGTACACTCACAAATTCAAGCATGCTGGCTCTTCTTCATAAGCACTCGAACTCCCCCATAAGCCATTAATCTCAGGTCCATAATGCCGATCAGATCTAATACCGGGGCTCCACTCATCTCCATATACCGGTTGAGTTGTGCATATGTGATCAATCTAATGATCTATCAGCTCCATTATATCTACCACAACCTATGACATGATCCTGGATCTTCACAACATCATACAATGTCATCATCATGCCATGAATCAAACCGATTAGCCCAAAAACATCTATGCCTACATGATCAACAACTGGGCCAACATATGTCATTTAGGTCTTCATCAACACCACCTGAGACATAACTTCCCCATTCCATGTTACTGGGGCTAATGTAATGATCTCCAACCTCATTGTCTTGCATAACTTGCAAGTACCTATTAGCATTATACTTGTAACATCCTGCACATATCGGTTTCTTGTACCGGTCCATCATCACTACCGGAGCACCTTCCTGTAACTCCTATCATTTTGTGTCACTTTGCATCTGAGTCCAATTGTTAATCTCCATCTATTGACACATGCAGTAGTGATCCAATTTTGATTTGTAGATGTGTAGCCAAGGCCGCCACTACACACACTTATCTTCTCATTTTCATCCTTCATACCGACAACATCTTGTTTTTACATGTGTCCTTCTTCACCAAGGGGGTAAATGATAAGTTTAGTATACTACTCCCCCTAAGGTCCTACATCTCCTTTAAACCTGAGGAGACATCACCTGTGCATTGAATGCACAATACTGGTCCAAGGTCACATCTTCTTGCTTCTTCCTCCATATCTGTATGGTCTCAAACTTCTTCCCATTTTCACTCTTGGGAGCAGGTCTTACCTTCTTATACTAATTTGTCCTTTCATTTCCGGGTCCTACATCATATTTGACTGCAGTGCTATAGTAGCACACAACATCCATGCCAATCTCATGATTGGGGAACCTTCTAGCATTCCTGTTTCACCATTTTCTTCTAGTCATGTTGTTGTATCTTGCAACCGGAACCAGTGGACCACTTGATGTTGTAGGAACAAAACCTCTTCTACTTTTGTTCCATGCAACATTTTGTCTCTCATATGCTCCATATCCATTTCTATGTTGAGCATAGCTACTACATCGGTAGTCATGTGACTGCAAGTTCATCCTTCTGCAGTTATGACTTTTATGGCCAAAGCTATTACACCTCTAAGAGATGACATTATTGTTTCTAAGAGGAACATACTGTCTATTCCTAGACTTCATTTTGCACTCATCTGCCCTATGGCTGTATTCTTTGCATGCAAAACAGTAACCAGAGAGAGGGGGCACATAACTTACAAGTTTGTTTTTCCATGCTTGAGGAGATCTTACTAGTTTAGTATCTCCATTTCTGCTTCTCCGGGGATGAATCTTGGATTGTCCACACTCTGCAGCTCTTCCATCCATTCTCTCCTTTTCCCATACTTGCTTTGTCTTGTGGACAGTAGCGTTTCCTTGTCTTCTACCGGTAGGAGGTCTTCTATGTTGTCTTCTCATGTTCTTGCTTTCGGTGAAGTTGCCTTCTCTCAACTTCCCTTTTCCTTTTGGATCTGCATTGTTCATTCTTACAACACCGGTCTTCTTCTACATGTCCTCACCGATTGTAGTCAGATCAATATTTTTTATTGGAGCATTTCTAACCGTGAAGGTCTGACCCTTACCATTTCCATTTTGATGAGACAAATTGAATATCTTTGTGGGAGGTCTCCTTGCTTGTGGAGCATTCACCTGCACCACTTCCTAATCCTTTGGTATCCTTGGAGTGTTTTTGTTTCTTCAACATTTTATCCAAGGCATCACTGCTACCATCAAACCAGATTCTTACCTTGAGCTCATCTTGACATTTCTCAAGGTCATTTAAGAGAGTCTCCATTTCTCCAAGCAACTTCTGATATTCTTTATCTTTTACTTCTAGCTCAGAAGCTAGATCATTGCACCGACACTCTTTGGTGTCTTCTTGTTGGGTCTTCAACTCTAAGATGCATTTCTCAGATTCTTCAAGGCATTTGATCAACCGGTTTTGCTCCACAACTGCAACATTCTTGAATAGCTTGTATTCATTTCTCACTCTACTAAGCTCTTCGAGTGCACTTACAAGTTCCCCTTCAAGATCAACCTCTGCTTCTTCTTCTTCTTCACCTTCACTATCACTGACAAACACATCTCATCGGTAGGAGTGATCTGCATGATCATTCTCAGATGTGTGCCTCTCATCTTCTGATTCTTGAGCCATGAAGAGGTGGGTTCCTGCTTCATCAATGTTGGCTGCTAGCAGATCTGCCTTCATCATCTGTAGATACATGAGATAAATTTCTCATTCTATCTTCACAAACTGGTTTTGTAGTAGTAGGCTCATTTCCATAGAGCTTCTTTAGTCTGTCACATAAGCTCTTTACCGATCTACATCTATCCACCTGTGAGGAAACATCATCTGATAAACCACAGAGTATAGCCTTCATTGCTGCTTCATTGCACTGGTTTCTTCTTTCTGCATCAGAATTGGTGGGAGGACTGACTTTACTAGGACAACCATTTACAACAGACATCCACACATCAAACCCTAGAGAGGATAGGTAGACTTCCATTCTACAACTTCAAATGGAATATTCTGAACCATAAAAAATCAGAACAGGGATTGACACTAAACAAACCATTGTGTCTTTAAGCCATAATCTACCCAAGCTAGAGAAAGCTTATCAACCGGGAACCTAGGGCTCTGATACTAATTGTTAGACACAATGCACCACTGAGAGGGGGGCGAATCAGTGGTTCTCAAACTTTTCCCTTTAACCACCCTATGTGTGTATACTGGTTATCAGATCTAACTGAATGCAAACTTATCAGTTAGAGGGGAGACCAACACAAATGCAATCACACACAAAAGAGACATCGCATAACACCAACATATACGAGGAAAACCCAAGATGGGAAAAACCTCGGTGAGAAATGCTACTGGATAATATTGCTCCAATCTAGCCTCACAATGAAACTCTGATTACAATGTTTAGGGTTCCAACCCAAGGAGCACCAACCCCTAATTTAGGGCACTAACCCCTGATTTAGGGCACCATTCCAAGGAGCTACAACTCCTGCACTGAGCTCCAATTCAATGATTACAAAAACATATTTTTATGCCAAAGTTATCTTCTTGTTACAAATAGATTTTGTAACTCTTCTTCAAAACTCTCTACTAGATCTTCTATCCAGTTCACTTCCGGTTCTCTCTTCTCTCAGCTACTCTGCTACACTGCTGCTCTCCACCATCGGTCTTGATAACTTAGTCAGATGTCTACCATCTGAAACTTGCCGGTTCTCAGCTTCCCTTCTGTGCAATTTGTTATGGCTCTTCTCTGCCGATTTAGTCACCACTTGTATACATCTCTCACGGACTCATTTGCAGTCTACTGGTTGCCTCACTGTTGCTGGTTGATCCTTTCAACCTGATTCTCTCTCACACTCAGTCTCTCCTCTGATTCTCGATGAGAACTTGACTGATTTTCTCTCTTCTGCAACAACAACACTCTCTCCTTCATCAGCAAGGACAATATCTTTGGCTTGCATACTTATAGCCAGATTTTCCCGCCAAGACGTGAGTTTGAACATTGGCACGGTTAGGGTTTCTGCCATGCATTGAATCTGCATCCGATCTGATCTCTGATCATCATGACATATCAAATCCAATTTGATATCATGTCCTTGATCAATGTTCAACACTCAATCAATGAGCATCACCCATCTGTCTACCCTACGAAACACGTCTTCTCTCTTTCATCGTCTATAGCATATTTTTTGGCCTTTTGTCTGATCGATCATGTGAATGATGTGGTTTCCTTCACCCACTTCGATCTGCAATATCGGCCTTATCTGGAGCTCTGCTGTTTCCTTCATCTCGAGCTGCAATCTTCTGATTTTCTTCCTCGAGCCTCACATTCATCATAAATGTCAACCAATCGCCAGCTGCCTCCCCAACACGACACTTCATCGACCTATGCGAGCTTTCCACTTCAACTCCACTTGGCATCCTTGTCGATATCCACCTCAGCAAAGATCTGTGTGTTGGTTAGAATCGGTCACCGACAATCAACACACAATTGGTCCTTCTTTTCTACCGGTTCTCTAACCCTGCCAGTATCTCACATTTTACAAGTTAACCATCATGTCTGCACTTTGCTGATCTATCGGTGGAACACCTTAACTGATCGCCAGACATGCCTATCCATAGCATGCTCATTCTCATCAGGTAGGATCAAATCACTTAGCCTCTTTTCTCTCTTACTGACTCTCATACTTATCGGTAGGCACCTTGATGACACCATGTCATCAACCTTAAACTGTTTCCATCTAAGGTGTCTGCATGCTGGTTGCATTCTCTATTTGTAGGTGCTCAACTTTGCCTTCTTCATCATTAGACTAGATATCATCTCAACCGGTTTGTCAAGATGACAAACCTATCACTTCTTTACTTTTCCTTTTCTATCCCGGTATGTCAACCCTTTTTGATCTGGTGCACATCTCTGATTACATGCACCTGAGGCATCCTTTTGTTTCACCAGTAGATCTGGTGTGAGCCATCAATCACCTGCCTTCTACTTTTGTCTTATCTCACAAAACTAAGATGCATACTTTGCATAATAGGAGATAAGCTCCACTTACCGGTGGTAGTGGATCCTTGTCATCTACATCCTGCAATGCACTCATGTGGCTTCCCTGTTTGTGCAACATATCTTCAAAGAGGCACATGTGATCTAGTTGGGGCACACTCACTGTTAGTCATCTCTTCACATGGTGACTACATCTTTATCAAGTGGGAGTCCTATTGTTCTGCATCCACACAACATACCGGTAACCTGTACATCCTTTCCACACAAGTCAAACACTGACTTGTATACCGGTGACTCCAAAGGTCATTCTACTGAATGACATTCTCTCCCTTACCTTACCGGTGCACTAAAACACAAGGTTATATCAAAGATATCTCATTCTGTATGCATCCATGACAGTGTTGCACATTCATCTCTTATTGGGGTAGCCATTCTACACTGGTTGACATCAATGACAACACAATGCCAACAATTGTTACTTTAGGCAAAGTTTAGGTATACCTCAATTTGGGGACATTACACACTTTAGAATGACCTCAAATTTCAAATGTTCAAATTTAAATTCTAATTTCCTCATCCTTTTTTGCTAGTTCTTGCGAGTCAACTTGACACATGTTTATGCAATTAATTCATATAGGATGGTAAAGAGTAAGTCAATAGATCATATAGAATATGAAGCATTCATTCTAAGAACATTTCAATTTGGAGCTCAAAAAGAATTTCAATGTAATTTAAAATCACATAGGTCGTTTGCAAGTGTAATCTTGTCTACAACCATTTATTCAAAGTTGTAAAGCTAATATGAAAAGAGGGTTTACCTAGGAGAACTTGACACTAGAAATCCAATAATATCTTTAAAGGTATTTTAAAATACTATCATCCTAAGAAGCATTCAAATATCAATGATTACAATGAAGTATTTTTTTAGTATTTGCACTCTACAAGATCAATATAAAAAATTAATGACTAGTTCCACACAATATATATTCCTTCTCCACTTGAAGTTAATCTTGAAAGATTGAATATAACCCAGAAATATTTCTAAGATTATTGAGAACTTGAAACATTTAACAAATTGAAAATTTTGATATATTTTCCTTCACATTAAAATTTTACACAAGGAGGAAAGTGAGCACGGAAGAAAGTTTGCTACGACATGAGTGCTGTAGCGTGTGAATTGTTTGTATGCTAGGGTTTCCCTAGTTGCACTATTTGCTTTGTTCTTTTCATGGTTGGGGAGTTTTTTGTGGGGGCTTGTCTATGAAGCATTACTAGGGTTAATGTGGCATGGTGATTGGGTTTTTTTTTTGTACAGTTATGTGGTTTTGTGCAGTTTTGTTGTTCGCGCTTTAGTTCTGTGTTTTTAGGAAGGGTTTGTGCAAATATTTATTAGTTGTCTCTATGTGGTTTCTTATTTGGCCTATGGGGTTTATGGTAGTTTGGTGTTTTGGTTTTTATAGCGCGACAACAAGCTTCTTCCAATTTGGGGGTTTCTTGTGATTTGGGTTAGAATAGTTTTTCTCTTGGTGTGCACACAAAGGTAACAAAATCTTTTTGATGCACATGAAAGGGGACAAGAAAACAAGAGCCCAAAGAGTTAGTATTGTTAGTCTCAACCGAAAACCAAATAAGCACAAAAAACTCTAAAAACCTTCAAATACATATCAAAGGAGATGAAAAGCAAATTAAGCATAAACAAGTGAAAGGAGAGTAAGAAGACTCCCTAAGATGCTCCCATTGTGCTCTTGATAGCTCTCCCATGTTCTTATCCTCTTCAAGATTTTATCCTCTCCAAGATCCAAAATCTTGCTTAAGTGTAGCCCTCAGTTTTTAGCATGTAGCCATGGATGCCAAATGAAGGATTGAATGTGGTTGAAAATGTAGTTCTATTGCTATGCAAATGCACAAATGGAATTGCTATGAGAAAGCTAAGTAGAAATGCCTATGCAACTATAAGAACAATGCTCAAGATGCTTCCTCTTTTGCTCGAGGATGATGGTTCCTTTTATATGCAAAATGAGCAATTGAAGGGATAAGATTGATCTGGCTTAGTAAGGGATCAGATTGCATGAGGTGGGCTTGATCCTCAATCCATGTTTGCAACTTCCACCAATGCAATGGTGGCAAGTGGCACCATGGGAGGGCTTGAGAGGAGAGGGAAGAGGCATTAAATGTTTGAAGAGATGTAATGCCCACCAAATGCCTTAGAGAAAATAACTAAACTAACCAACAAATAGAGAGAGATTTTTAAAAAAATCATCTACTAATGCAACATAGTAAACTTTCATTACTTCAAACATGGCTTTACTTCACATGTACGCATAAAACATTGTAACATAATCATATCTAAGACAACATATAACGCAAGCAGAAATAACATCTTAACCTTATACATATATCCATTCATCTATTCATTCATTCCCTAGGGTACTTCAACATCACTACTTACTATCAATAACACATAAACACGTCTATAACATGAAACCATTAACATCTATTTTACTTAAGTTCTACTCAAATTAATTATCTTGATTAAGTGAATTCCTAATTACCCAAGCCCACTAATCAATTATTATGGTTATCACTTGCAATTAAACATAAACTCTTCATGTGGTCCCATGATAGCTCTAGACCCTAAGCATCCTCTCTAGGAACTTCTTAGAAGCCTATTGCTCATGACTCCGGTCCTACACATGTAAGAACCCACTCCCCCTAATCATGGACCAATACCTTAGGGTGAAAATATCAACAACATCACATGAACATCCAATCCAATAGCATAAATGATAGCCATAATCATCCACAATGAATCATGCATCAAGTGCCAAGCCATGAAGCTCACAATGCCAAATTACAACTGTAGTCACATAAATCTGTCCATTTTAATTAAATGAATATTTCGTATTTATTTGATTAAAAATCCACTAGCCAATAGTTAATTAAATTAATATTTAATTAATTCATCTTCAAACATTCTCCTATTAATTAAATAAATTATTCAATTTATTTTAATTAATTCAATATACCAAATTCACAAATCAATTAAATAAATAAATCATATTTATTTCATTTAATCCCCTTTCCTCTTTTAAATAAATTAAAATATTTATTTAAATCATAAATCCCCCTCCCACTTGCATTTTCCTACAAATGCAACTTGCACACATTTATTGAAATAAATTAATTTATTTTAAATAAAATCCCATTTTCCCTCACCCATCCAATCCACTTGCAAATCTAAACCCCCTTCTAGATTCTTCTAACCCCTTCCTAATTAACCTAATCCATCCCCTAATTATTGTCGCATTCCTAAGCAACTTGGAGTCACTTCTAAAAGACTTCAAAGTCTTTGAAAAGCATTTAATGCTTTGTGTGTTCAACAATTTAACCTCCAAAGTCTTCTAAAACCACTAATGGCTCTTACATGACCATTTATGGCTCTTACATAACCATTTATGGTTATTTCAACTTGCACTCATGTGTCTCCTCAAGAATTTATTGCTTTGACCATGGTTATCCCTTTTGCCTTTGCATAAGAGTTTATCCATTAGATAAAAACTTTATTCTTTGAATAAAGAATTTATTCATTCAACCTAACCTTGACCTTAACTCCTAAGTTAACTCTCAGGTCATGTCAAGCATTTAATGCTTATTCCCTCTCCTCTCAACCTATCTCATATTGACACTTGTCATCCTAGGATTGGGTTGAAATCCATCACATGGATTGAATATCATTCAATCTTGACCCTTGTTGAGATTACTCAATCTTAGCCATCCATTGCTCCATTTTTCCTATAAATAGAGCCCATTTCTTCATAATCCAGATCCTGAAAACTTGTATGCATTTAATCTATAGTGAATTTTAGAGAGCATTTTAACATAATAAACTCATATAATTGTCATTTTGGTTTAAAACAAATCATCTTAGTATCTATAGCATCTAGTATTAGCTTTTCATTCATATTGAGAGCAAATACTTTAATCTTGAATCTCCATAAGCATCCATAGTACAAAAAGCTGCTGAGAGCTACACTATTTTGGAACTTGGAGAGGAGAGGAACAAGGAAGGAGAAGCTACTAGCATGGTAGAGAGCATTTGGAGGAGCTTAGTTGCTTTTTGTAGATTCCTTAAGCTTTCTTTTTGCTTAGTAGTGTCTTTCTTGATATGCTTGCTTAGGATAGTTTTTAATTTATGATTTTCTAACATCTAACAATCGACTTCTTGTTGTTTCTTGTTCGGTGTTTGTTTATCCTAACCCTGTCTTTTTTGTAGAGCATCATTTGGTGAACCCGACATGAATCGAAGCAACAAAAAACTTAAAAAATAAAAACAAAAAAACCAACTAACATGTTTGAATGTTGAAATTGACACACAGGTCACGTTTTAGCGCTTTTGATTGCGTTGTAGCGCTATTGCAACTTGTTATTCTAGCGCTATTATTTTTACAATAGCGCTATTGTCTCAAGTTTGGCACTATTGCGCTTGTTTTAGCGCTTTTGTGCTTATTTCAACACTTTTGAGTTTGTTCTAGCTCTTTTGTATTCATTGTCAAATTCTTCTTTTAGTGCTTTTGTTTCTGTAAAAACATGTTTTTGGTTAACTAGCGCTTCTGTTTCTGTAAAAATGTGTTTTTGGTTAACTAGCGCTTCTGTTTTCACACAGACTAGCGCTATTGTAACAAAACATTGTAAGGGAGGCCTTGTAACCGAAAAATTGATTTATTTTAGGCTTGTGGAAGCCCCCCCTTAGGTGTGGATTTCGCTAACTGTTTGCTTTTTGTGCAGGTCTAAAACTCACTTCCTTAAAATCAATATTTTATCTTTGGTGCTCTAAAAATTGAACAAAACAAGTTTGTTTTCTTGCAAGATTAGGATCATTTGCATTTGGTGCTCTAAAAATTGAACACAACAAATTTACTTCCTTGCAAGTTAGGTTCATTTCATTTGGTGCTTAAAATCAACAAGACAAATTTATTTCTTGCATCAAACTTAAGCAAAAATTTACAATCCACACTTCAAAATTTTGGTGCAAATAAAATTCACAATCAACTTGTTTCAATTTTGTAAGCGATTTACTTCAAACAAACGTGCTTTTTATTAAGTTGACCAGGATTTCATTTTCTTAGTTACTTAAACATATTGCCTTTGAAGTTAAAAAGAACATCATGGTTGTTGGAGCAACATCTCCAATTAGATAGAAAATCATTGCAATAAACAAATTAAAAAGAACAAGTGCTCTTCGTGTTTGGCACGCTTGTGCAAAAAGTTGGTCGAGTGGTCCTACTTCTAACACACACTATCCTCTCCCTTGGCTTTCGTGGTCCTAGGTGCAAGAGAAAAGTGTTAGTAACACTCAATTTTTTTTTCTTTTTAAGAGAGGCCTGCCAAGAGACACATCACTCTTGGGAATGACCTCGCGCGGTAAATCTTTCAATCCGCTATAGAAATCGGGTGAGACTAAAAGCTGTAGCCTTGGGTATAGCTGTTCCTATAGTGTAACTTGATGAAAGGACAAATGGGCCCCACCACAAGTTACAAGGCTCTTAAGTGAGTCACTGTAGAAAGAACTTATGTCCAAAGACATCAAAAATTACTAAACACCTTTAAGTAGTAGCCCACCTGTTCTATTGATTGAGGATATTTGTGATATAATTTAGTGCAAGAGCATAGATGGTTTTGCTCCCAAGATACTCACCATACATATTTCCTTGAGTAGAAACATAGCTTTTTGAAAAGTCACTTGTGGCTTGATGAAAGTGGTGACTCCCCCATCATAAGGATCATCTATTTGTTATGCTCGTGCAAGACTTAGTATATCACATCCTTACTTGCCACAACGGGATTCATAAGGTATGTAGTACCAAAGTCGAAGAAATATCAAGATGTGGGCTGAATTTATCGCAACTGGCCATTTGACCTTAGGGATACAAAGTGTTTGAAGTGTTTTCGTTTTAGTCAAGACGAAGTGCAAATTGAGCCGACTTTAGGCTTTGGAAAGAAAAACACCTAAAATACAGTTAAACGAAAGGGTCATAAAAAGTTCAAGGATTGGGTTGATATAGACCCATACTCATTTGTGCCTTTAAGGCAACATTCTTGTGTTTGTGTGCTTGCTTTGTTTTCTTGTCAAAGAAACATCATAAAATCCAAAAATCAAAACAAGTATTCATCCAACCAAGCATTTTTTTTCAAAACAACCAAGAAGATCAAAAACAAAGAAACGTATCAAACTTTATGACCATTCTTCACATCTTGAGAAAGAAGAATCTTCATCAAAACATCAACTTGAAAAGAAGACCATTGAGCTCAAAGACTTTGATCAAAAGGAGGAAATTCTTCTATCTAAATAGACAAATCTTTGTCTCTCATAGAGTTTTTCTACGTCACATGCGTCTCTACCTTCAAGGCAATTAAACAAATTTGATTCAAAGTCATTAAACCGCAGAGATTTTATGCAATATAGAGCTTTGAGTTATCACAAAAACCAAGGAGGCAAGATCAATCCCAACTTCTTCCCAAACATTTGTATCACATACAACGTAGCTTGAGAAATGCCACCAACGCCCGAAAGGGAAGAGGTAGAATTTGTTCCATTTGTGACACAAAGCTTTTATTGAAGTTAAAACATCTCATCCATTCCCACATTCACTTCATCATCAATCCGTTCCAACTCTCAAAACATTAACAGGTTCTTGTCCTAAGTTCTCTTTTGGATATTGCTTGAATCAAACAACAAAACATCACTTTTAGATTGTTTCTACATCTAGGATAAGCTCATCCTAAGAGACATATCTACGCAGATTAAAACTAGTTTATGAGTGAATCCTCTCATTACTAGGTAGTTAAGTCTGTAACACATCTCAGATATCTCTAAACCTTATCACATCAAACCTTATCAAACACAACAAGCAATTCAAAGAAGAAAACTTTGGTAATATCTACCTTTAAGTGCTAGAGATCCACATGCAAAACAACACACCAACCATTGATTTTTAATTTCATAAAAAACACATCATCATTTTCACCCAACTTCAACAAAAACTCATAAACAAAATGACTCATACCCGATCACAGTCAAGGCAATGAGAAATAGAAATTGAAGAAGAAGAGGAGGAAAATATCAATGAATTTCAAGAAGCACTTGGAGGAAATGCTAATGACGAAAACCAAAGTACTCCTACTCCTGCAACAATAGAAAGGGCTTAGCACAACCCTCTCTTTAACAAAATTTTTGACGAAATACTCAGGAGCAATGCGGATGCTCACTTTTTAAAGCTTGCTCAAGAAGGAGCCAAACTCCCCTCTGACTTTGATCTTACACAACTAAGACAAGCATCAGAATGACAAAGTTGCCATGAAGAAGAAAGAGGTAGAGATCCCATTAGATATAACATTCCTCGAGGTAACCGACCACCTCCTCCTCCAAATGAAATAGAGATGTTGCGGCAACAAGTTGAAAATCTCGCCCAACTACTTCATAGTGGTGTGAAAACTAATCAATTTTCACTCAATTACATTTGTCCCTATCCCTTTGATAGGAATCTTTATATGCCACCTTTTCCACGAGGATTCGAAACACCCAAATTCGAAAAGTATAGAGGAAAGGGAGATCCTTGCGATCATGTCAGAGAATTCCATTCAGCTTGCCTCGAAGTGGCATACGAGGACACATACCTAATGCGACATTTTCCCCAAAGCTTGGGAGGAACAACCACATCATGGTTTTCCTGACTACTAGGTGGCATTAGGATATTTGAAGAGCTAGTTCAGAAGTTCTTGGCACATTACTCTCATAACATTGAACGTGATATCACCATGGCTGATCTATGTAACACTAAACAAAAACTAGGTGAACTATTCTCAGTATTCCTGCAACAATGGTGTTAAATGTCTAGCAGACGTTCTCTTCAGTTACCTGAACAAGAACTAGTGGAAATGTTTATTTCCAACTTAAACAAAAAAATGGAATTTCACCTGGATGTCAAAGACACAAACTCTTTCAATGACATGATCACCAAAGGATTAAAATGTGAGTGAGCTCTCATCAAGAAAAGACTTATCAAAATCTATAATGAACCAAAGGATGGTCCTCGCCCATGCCTCAATAGTGACAAACGAAGCTTCTAGAACAAAAACAAAAATATTGTCAATGATGGGGTTGTGGATGCAAGAACTATTAAAAGTGCACAACTTGTAGTTCGATTTACAGGACAGAATCCCCCACCTCAGGCTAACACAGTTGCTCCTCCAAATCAAGGCCGCATTACATCTCACGATGAATCCAGACCTCTTCAACAAAAACAAAAGCGAACATACACTCCCTTAGGGGAATCCATCGAAACAGTATTGCGACAACTAGTTTCTCAAAATCTGGTAACCCTACCCAAAACATCAAACTATGAACCTCAAGTCAAACCTGCATGGTGGAGGGATACTGAACATTGTGATTTCCATCAAGGGAGAGGACACAAGACAAGCAATTGTCACAGATTGAAAGATCTTATTCAAGATCTTATTGACCGAGGTGAAATTGAAATCAAAGGATATGACCCAAAGACAACAAACAATGATCATTTGATGTTCAAAAATCCACTTATATCATAAGATCAAAGGGGTCCTTCTACTTCAGGGAGAAACACAGATATCACCAATTATATACAAGCCACGTATAATTATACTGTGAATCACCTATACGATATCAGTGAACAAATTGCAACTATAACCATAAAAAATCCTAGCTCCACTTGTAATGTTGTTACACGTTGCAACAAGATTACCATAAAAGCAGCTCCACAAGGCACCCCATCTATCCCAAAGCAGTATAACCTTGTGGAACAGTTAGACAAAACGCCCACACTGATATCTATCTTAGAGCTATTGCACCTATCTCTGTCTCATAAAACAATCTTGGATCAAGCTCTCCAAGAGGTGTCAGTCCATGCAAACCTAAATACAAATCAATTCCAAGCCATGGTTGGAAGTCTAAAGTCATCACCTTGTCTCACTTTTTCTGAAAGTGATAACTCTTCCTTCCAACAACCTCATAACGCTTCGCTACACATTGAAGGATTTATCAACCAGCATATGATCAAGTGAGTCTTGATCGATAATGGAGCCGACCTGAATATTTGTACACTGTAGTTGGTCATAGCTTTGGGATATGCAATAGAATCAGTGGATCCTCGCAAGAAGATCATAATCAAAGCTTATGATGATGCAGAGCATTCATCCAAAGGAGCTGTGGTACTACCAATCCGAGTGGGCCCTGTGATGAGGCATATCATCTGTCAAGTTTTGGACCTTCCTCTGCCATACAATTTGTTGTTGGGAAGACCTTGGATACACGCCATGCAAGCCGTTCCATCCACTTACCATCAATGTATCAAGTTCCCACATAATGGTGTAGAGATCACAATCCTGGGTGATGCAAATCCCTTTGCATATTGTCATAATATCAGTCATCAACCAGAGATTATCATTCCTAATAATAGAGAAGCCATCTCCTCTACATCATACATAAGTCCAGCCTCTCTTGCCAGTTCAAACACCACTATACCCAAGCAAGAAAAGCTTAAGATGAAAATAGCAGAGGAAGGTCCTAGGGAATACAATTTGAGTCAACTCTTTTGTGTGGGACAAATGCCCACTTCTCCTAGAACACATGGAAAACCTCAATGATTACTTCAAACACCACTGATCACGCCATCATGTGCTTTGACACCTTTCATCCTTGGGAAGAGTCAAGAATAAGAAACCAAAGATGAGGGCTTAGCAGAATGGATTTATAAAGATCCCATCACCACTGATATGCCGCACGCTACACTTCCCACAGATCAGTATGGCAAAGGCCTCCTCATTATGCAAAGAATGGGTTATGATGGTCAGAGTGCTTTGGGACCTTGCAAACAAGGAAGACATGAACCACTGCTGCCAAAATTAAAGCCCAAGGATAATACAGGCCTAGGCTTTCAAAAGGAGATCTTTCGTAAGCTCAAATTCAAAGGAAAACCTAGCAAACCACTATATCAGCCTATTGCAAAGAGGACACCTTTTATTATCAAAGCAACATCAAACACCATTGCAACTCCCCCATCGAGGCTCAAAATCCCAACGCAACCATCTACAACACCCATCATCAAACCAGTGATCCCATCAGCAGCATCAATAACATCAATAGCACCATTAGCAGCAACGACTATATCAGAACCCATAGCAGTATCTACGACACCAACGGTTCCAACAGAAGCAGCAGAGTCAACACTACCAACGCACCCTGTATCGGATTCACTGATCCCCATAATCCTTCCTGCAGCTCCGATCATTTCATCTACAAAGGTACATCAACCGATCACACCTGCAATGTTTAACACAAAGGACATCCCAGTATGGTATAGTAATCAGACACTAGAAAGTGATTCAGAGACTGACTCACATGAATGGGAATTTGATTCCATCCATCTTAATACTTCAGATGAGGAAGACACATCACTACCTCCACCTCGCAAAGACATCCCTGTTTACGGAGAAGCACAAATAAAGACATCTTGGGTTCTTGAGTTGGAAATTTCTTCCACAAACCCTACGTCACATCCTATGCCTGATTCTGACAGGGAGAGTACCATCAACGACCTTCACCACACCGTCTTAACCCTCACTGACACATCTAACAAACTTAACCTAATCGATGAAGTAATGCCCATTATCCATCCTGAACTCATCGAATGGAACCAACCTAATCCCCCATGTCTTGACCTTTTCCAAAATGATGAGGCAATTATTGACTTTTTGGAACTACAGGATAACATACCAAGCGGGGATCACAAAGCTAGATTCTCCATTGAACTTAATAGCGAAGCATACTTTGGGGCGGATGCCAAACCTTACAGCTACAAAAATATAACTATAAAACATGGATCTTCCAATGAAAACCACACCGTGGCACTGTTTGATTCAACAAAAGTAAAAAGAAAGAGCGTATCCAATGGTGAAAACCTCTCTGAGGTGTCTGAGGATGAAAGGTTTGACATCCTTCCCTGTAGCACACAATGAGAACGATCAACGATTCTCATCGAGGAAACAAAAGAATACAACGTGTGGACTCCTAAAATTCCTCACCACATACATCTGGCATCTCTTCTAACTCCAAAGGAACAACCTAAATTTGTAGAGTTCTTTGAAAAGCGTCAGATCAACTTTGCATGGTCATATGCAGACATGCCTGGGCTTGATCCTGAATTAGTCATGCATCACCTCACCGTAGCAGAAGGAGCCAAGCCTATCAAGCAAAAGCTTCGTAAGATGCATCCTCAGATTGCAGTATTAGTCAAAGCAGAACTTAAGAAACTCCTAGATGTTGGTTTCATTAGACCCATTGATTATGCAGAGTAGATATCCAATATTGTGCCTATCGACAAAACAAATGGGGGCATCTGTATTTGTACTGAATTTACAAATCTGAATAAAGCATGTCCTAAGGATGACTTCCCCCTACCAAACATCGACATCATAGTGGACCTAACAATAGGACATGCCATGCTTTCACTCATGGATGGCTTTTCAGGATACAATCAGATAAAGATCGCACCAGAGGATCAACATAAGATAACCTTCACATGTCCATGGGGCACATACTGCTGGAATGTAATGCCTTTTGGTCTCAAGAATGCAAGAGCAACCTATCAACAAGAAATGACCACCATCTTCCATGACATGATGCATACTATGATGGAAGATTATGTTGATGACTTACTAGCAAAATCACTCACAAGAGAAGGTCATCTCGACATATTAGATAAAATCTTTGATAGACTGGAACAATATCATGTTCGACTCAACCCAAAGAAATGTGTCTTTAGAGTAACCTCAAGGAAGCTTCTAGGATACATTATCTCAAGCAGAGGTATTAAGGTCGATCCAGCAAAGGTCAAAGCAATCATGGACACGCCACCACCAAAGAACATCAGTCAACTAAGGACATTACAAGGACGACTACAATCCATCTGAAGATTCATTGCACAACTGGCAGATAAATGTCACCCCTTTACACATCTGCTACACAAAAACATCCGCTTTCAGTGGGATACCAGATGCCAGCAAGCATTCCAGATGCTTAAAGACTATCTCATGAATACACCATTGCTGATCCCACCAGATCCAAGCAGACCTTTATTACTCTATATCTCAGCAACAAGTACAACATTGGGTGTACTACTAGAACAACATAATGCAGAAGGGAAAGAGTGTGCTGTTTACTACATCTCTCACACACTGGTTGGCTATGAACTCAATTATACCCCTACTGAGCGAGCTTGCCTAGCAGTAATCTTGGCAGCCACTAAACTCAGGCACTATCTATTAACACACAAGGTACAACTCATTGAAAAGATTGATCCACTCAAATACTTACTTAGCAAAGCAGCATTGACAGGCCGCTTGGCCAAATCAGTGATGATTCTCAGTGAATTTGACATCGAGTATGTCGACCGTAAAGCTATCAAAGGTCAAGTTATTGCAGATTAGTTGGCCAAAGCACCACTCATAGGCGATCATCCTCCCATTTCCAATTTTCCAAATGAAGAGATATTCATGATCACAACAACACAACCATGGAAACTATACTTTGATGGTTCGTACACTAGGCATGGCTTGGGGGCAGGCATTTTTTTTATCACACCTCAAGGTGACAGCATCCCAAAGTCTTACAGGCTCATAGTTCCATGCACCAACAACATAGCAAAGTATGATTCCTTGATCACAGGACTCAGGCTAGCCATACAATGGAAATTACAAGAACTACAAGTATATGGCGACTCCCAACTGGTCATTCGACAAGCAAATGATGAATATCAGACCAAGGATGACAAACTCATGCCATACAAACAAATGGTAGACAAATTAAAGGCATCATTTACTACTATCACCTTTGAGTAGATACCAAGAGATCAGAATCAAGCTGCTGACGCTATGACTACTATTGCATCTCTCCTAGATCTTCCACAGAATTCAACACGCTATGAGTTCTTGGTAGAACAACTTTGGATTCTCGCTTATGATATCCCTGAATCTGAGATGATATGTCACCTTATCGGTTCCGAATCCCCACGGTACAGTGAGTTCTACACCTACCTCCGCGATCACACACTTCCTCCTAACCAATCGAATAACCAACATAAAACCTTCATTCGCCAAACTGCTCGTTATACCATTATTGCTGAAACCCTATACCGACGCAGTCTTGATGGTACTCTCCTTCGATGTCTAGAACAAAATGAGATAACAAAGGCCTTGGAAGAGGTACATGAAGGAATTTGTGGAACTCATGCAAGCGGTCCGTCACTCGCCAAGAAACTCCTGTGCACTGGGTACTATTGGCCATCCATGGAAAAAGACTCCTACTACTTTGTCAGGAAGTGCAAGAAATGCCAAGTTCATGGAGACCTGATACATGCATTAGCATAGGAATTGCAACCAATCAAAACACCATGGCCCCTTTGTCAATGGGGCCTTGACCTTGTGGGTAAAATCCATCCATCTTCATCCAATGGTCACAAATTCATTATTATCGCCACCGAATACTTCATAAAGTGGATCAAAGCTGTTCCACTTACCCAAGTTACCGGCAAGCAGATCACCTCATTCATCCTCAATTACATCATCTGCCGGTATGGTGTACCCATGTCCATCATCACAGATAATGGTCTTCCTTTCAAAAATTAGGATGTCCATGAACTCTGTGAGAAGTTTCACATCCAACACCGCTTTTCCACTCCCTATTACCCACAAGGTAATGGTCAAGCCGAAGCATCAAACAAAAACATATTGAAAATCCTAAAGAAGACAGTCAATGATGCCGGTTGTGATTGGCACATTCAATTGAATCCAGCACTTTGGGCATATTGAACTAGCATTCGAACCCCTACAAGCACAACTCCCTTTTCATTGGTTTATGGTACAAAAGCTATTTTAGCTATTGAAGTTGAGATACCATCACTATGGGTTCTCTTACACAATCTCATCGATGATGAAGCATACAGAGTATCCCGTCTCCAAGACTTAGAGCTACTTGATGAGAAGCGACAAGCTGCATACAATCACCTCAAGGCTTATCAGCAGCGCATGAGCAGAAGCTAGAATCATCGAGTTAGACCTCGTACATTCGAGGTAGGTGATCTTGTTCTTTGAGAAAATCCTCGTAACCAACCCAACCGCGAACATTAGGGAAAGTTTGAATCAAACTGACTGGGTCCATATGTTGTAACTACTGTATTTGGGTCTGGGGCATATCAGTTGGCTACTTCAGAAGGAGAACTACTAGCAGATCCGATCAACAACATGCACCTCAAACAATTTTATACATAAGCTACATAGAGCGTCAGGCTCCCATATATACTGGAAAAAATACCAAAAACATCCAAAAAAATGTCCTGAAGAAAATACAAAAACATCAAAATAGTAAAGAAAAATCATGCATCCAAATGGTGAACAACCACTCCGGTGGCACCTTGGGTAAGTGCGATGGTGAAAACCTGGCAAACAGGCGCCACTCATAAAGGCTATGGCTCCATTGTCTTTCAGGCTTGTTGTGATCACATTCCTTTCATACACACATCCATCCATCCAAACCATGGCTTGTTATTAATCTGCAATCAAGAAAGTACTTCATGCCTCTTGCATCCCGCTTTTTCATAGTCATGTCTAAACTGGGGGCAATACCCCTAACCTATTGATGGAAGTGGATTCTACATTGTTTCATAATTCATTAAAGTTCTTCATTCAAAACTATCTCGCAAAATACCAAAAACATTCAAAACAATCATCAAAACACCAAAAACGTTGAAAGACTATATCACAAAATCCAAAAACATCAGAAAACATAAAAAATCAAACAAAAAAACATGGCAAAACCTTGTACATACTCATCCGAGCAGACACCAAACAAACATTATGCAAAACTCAAAATGATGATCACTTCTCAAAATTGACCAAACAATCAACATCAACACTCAAACCTGTCTTCAACAAGGATGCATCCTTCCTGACCAAAACAAAGACAAAATGACGTTTTCTTTGACAAGAAAATTATGTGTTAAGCTATCAAATACTTGGTTGGTTTATGAGTAATTCATTCATTTATATGTATCATGTTCCTACAACATTGTTTGTGTATCTTCGGCGCATTATTCCAGTGAAGTTCTGGGGCATGTACTAATGGTGTCTACGTGGGAAGTTCTCTAAGCTACGTGATCTTATGCAAAATGCAGTCATAAATCACTACGGCTTGCTGACTACAGTGTATACCTCGACCATATGAGCATGAACCATTACCAAGGATCCATATTCTTTATTCTTTGTATATATTGTTTTGTTTGCACGAACAATGCTCCTTCTTTGGTTCTTCCTCATCCAATTTGGATAAAGGTTTTTGTCTCTTATTAAGATATGAACTTGTCTCAGGATATGATCAGCCCAAGATCAAGGAGGACGATCCAAGTCATTCATGAACGGAGATTGTATATGGTGAAAATGGATAACAATAATAATGATATTGTAAGGGTAAATGAATCCAACCACAAAACCCTAGCCTAACAACAACAAAGATCCACCATAACATATGAAGATTACCTAAGACAATGCAAATCAAACGAAATCACAAAGATTATACCATCACATGTCTAATAGGGTTTTGATCTCCATTCTTCCTATCTCCATTGATCTTGCTTGATATATTTGCTCTCAGATTTTATATGCACAAGAGCTCAACAAAGAACGGAATGTGGTTGCAAGTAGGATCATAGTGTAGACAAGTGCCTAAATTCATTAGCTCATTCGGGTTTGATAATGAAGGGATCATCTCCTTATATAGAAGACACAATATGAAATGGAGGGATAAGATTGAGAGGTGAAAAAGGAGGTCGACTATGATTAGAGGGTAGGTAAAAAAAAAAAAAAAATAATGAAAGGGGTGGGTAGTGTATGAATTAAGAGATGAATGACATGTGTCATGGGTAGAAAAGGTTAATGAATTAATTAAATAAATAAAGATTTATTTAATTAATAGAAGGAGTGAGATCAATTGAATAAATAAAATATTTATTTAATTTAGGAAAAGGATAATTTAAATAAATAAATGTATTTATTTAAATGAGAAATAAGGCTAGAAGAGGATAAATGAATTAATTAAATAAATAAAGATTTATTTAATTAATAGAAGAATTAAGCTTAGATAATTAAATAAATAAAATATTTATTTAATTAGACATGACAATTTTAGGTGTCTACATTTTGCCCCTCTTTGAGACAATGCGGCTTGTCGCGTTGTTTCAAAGAAGATAATATGAACTGATACAGAGTTGCCCCAGGATGGGAATGATATGCCCCCTCGAGAGATTGGATGAAAATGTCTGAAAAGATTGCAGACAATCTCTCGATAAGAAAAAGAGGCTAGAATGGACTGATTGGATAAAGTGACAGAATCACGAGATAATGAAGACTGACTCGGGAAACGAAGGCGAGGGCTAGGGTAGGCTATAAGATAGACCACGGGGGAAAATACATCCTCATTGTCATCTACACATCCACAAGAGCATATTGCAGAGTGAGAATAGAGCAGGAGCAGTTAGCAGCGATGGCTTTCATTCACAGATTCGACCGCATTCGTCGATTCCAGAGGCCAGCAGAGGTAGGAGAGCCGGTAAGAACCACCAAACCTCCTCGTACTTTGACGCATTTAATTTTGTCATTAATACATGCTAGATAGGGTCATAAATGCACTTAGATTAGGGTCCAAAAAGTGTTAAAAAATGTCCAGGCACGTCTGTGCTCGCGAGGCGCGTCTGTGTTTGTGCCAGGCGCGTTTGTGTCTGAACCCGCGTCTGTGTCAATTGCGGCCGCATCTGTGATGTGCAGGCGCGTTTGTGCCAAGAAGGCACATCTGTGTCACTCAGGCGCGTCTGTGCAGAGCATAGGCATGTCTGTGTTAATCAGGCGTGTCTGTATTTTTTAGGCGCGTCTGTGCAGTCTGAAAGCGCATTTATGTCAGGTAAGCGCGTTTGCATTTGAAAAGTATGAATTTGCATTTTCTAGGTCAAATTGGCAGTTCTGTGATAAACATACGCTGTCGATTGGATAAGCTGCTGAGAGGATACACTCAAGCAAGTCCTCTAAGAAGACCAGGATAGATCAAGACACTTTGTGATGAACAGTGAGTACACCAAGATAGAGTACTGTGTGATGAACAGGGAGTACTAAAATATGATCAACACTTTGTGATGAACAGGGAGTGCAAATGTGAGTAACACTTTGTGATGAATAGGGAGTACCACTAGGATAAATAGCAACACTTTGTGATGAACAATGAGTGTCACTAGGATAGATAACCATATGCATTTAGATAGCAAGTAGCATTTTGTGATAAACAGTGAATACCACTATGACTAACATGATTGATTTGCTTGACTGTAGGAGTATTTGCCGATGCTAGAGTCACGGGAGAGATTCCCATCGATGCAGAGGTTGCGACTTGAGTTGTTGTTCGAGGACAGAGCTGCCATCGAGGAGATGGGATTGAGACTTGTGCTGTATGTGCCCGCATTTTGGGCAAACATGGGTTTGCTGACTGCGCTGGCTGAGAGATGACACTCTGAGACGTGCATGTTTCATTTGCCGATGGGTGAGATGACAGTCACCCTAGAGGATGTGTACAGGATATTGCGGATACCGATCGATGAGAAGCTGATCCCATACAATCGAGATGGAGATAGAGAGGCCTTGAGATGGGTGTTCCAAGACCCTGGACTGGAGATGAGGGCAGGACACGTGGCATGGGACACCATGACAGCCACATGATTGGCATTGTCGGTAGTGATAGGAGGAGTTATCAGTGGGTTCTTATGTCCGGATAGGGTGACACGGGGTTTGGCTGTGGGTTGGGGAGGAGCACTGGAGACACTGGTGACGTAGCACACTAGATATGCTTGGGGACCGTGTTTGCTGACCCACTTGTATTATGAGCTTCATCAGTTTGTGTATCATGGATCCATAGGATTGGGCTACGGAGTGACATTGCTGCAGGTATGGGCCTATGAGCATCTGTCGGTTACCCGACCGATACACTTCAGGGGCAGGGGTCATGGACGCAGCTTTGTTCATCTGTATGATATGATCACATCACAGCTGCGGATTGGCAGGTTAGAGCATTGGCGGCAGGTGATAGATGATATTGATGTGGTCATATGAAGACCATATCTGGGCTGTGAGTAGTGGGAGGATGATGAAATCGAGCTACCTTACACCTTTCGGAGTAGGTATCTGATTGGGTAGACGCCCTATGTGCTAGAGAGACAGCTTGTGGACAGGGTTGGCCGACAGTTTGGTCGGATTCAAAGGATACCTCGGGGCTCAAGCATGTATGCCCGCACAGTTAGAGACCAGACACAGTTTGGGCCATTGCTGTCATATGATTAGGCAATGACATAGCTGGTAGAGATGATGCCCCTACCTTGGGACATGTGGCCAGAGATCGAGGACGCCGACATGGATGCCGAGTACACAGCCTACTAGGCAGAGCATTCGTTCCCACGATTGACAGATCCATGAGAGGCATTGGAGGGAGATGGTGGTGGTGATGATGAGGATGGTGGAGGTGATGGGGGCAGAGGCTGACAAAGGAGGAGGGGAGTAGTTGGAGAGAGGCGGATTGCACCTCGGAGGGAGGGTGGAGAGGAGAGGCAGGCTCGGGTGGTGAGGGGTCGCGGTGGATTGCCGCTACAGGTGCCAACAATACAGGGTCCTAGGCAGGTACAGATACAGGGACAGGGATAGAGACAAGTACCCGTACAGGCACCAGTACAGGTACAGGTATAGGCACAAGGGCAGGCACCCATAGAGGGGGAGCCACAGGCAGAGGCAGAGGGGGCTGACCCAGTGGAGAATGAGCTGCTAGAGCTGAGGGAGATCTGCCAGGGCCAAGAAGATGAGATCTAGGAGCTGGAGAGGGAGAGGGATTGGCTCAGGATGAGGCTCAAAGATACTGAGCGAGAGTGGGATCAGGCTATCCAGCGCTATACAGAGGCTGAGACAACACTGAGGGCCGAGAGGCAGGCAGTGGAGGATACAGGGGCAGGATATGCTTATGTCTTGCGGGCAGGGGAGAAGATAGCCTACTGGAGAGACCTCTACTATGGTGCAGTGCCAGTAGATCAGCGGGCGAGGAGCTTCCATAGACCGTCGCGTACAGCGACAGCTACGGGAGGGAGCCGGAGGAGACAGGCATCGAGTGGTGGGGTTATGGGTCCTCCGCCACCACCAGATAGAGGGGACAGGTAGGATGATCCTGGGGCGGGTCCTTCAGGGGCTCAGATTCCGTCGAGGCCAGGCGGCTCTGAGGGAGGGAGTTCATCATAGCCGTAGAGGGCTCCCCTTTGTATCAGTTTTGTACCATTTTTGTATTGTAGACACCTGCGGGTGATTTTTGTAGCCATATGATTTTGACATTATTGTATCATGACACCTTTTGGATTATATATATGAGATGATTCATTTTTGTGGCAGCTATATGCATGTGTACCTATGTGATGTTTCTATGTGATGCTTGTTTTATGCTATGGATGCAAATATGTATATGAAGAAATGCCATATTTTTGTTCTTTTATGTTTTTAAATGTTTATGCAAATGCAAAATGTGAATGTATGAAATGTAGATGAATATGATAATGCAAAATGTAATTTGTGCTAACAGTTGTTGTGTGCAGGATGTGATGCATTTGTAATATCTATCTGTATGTATGTGTGTATGGTGAAAATGGATAACAATAACAACAATATTGAAAGGCTAAAATGAATTCAACCACCAAACCCTAGCCTAACAATGAACAAAGATCCACCATAACATATGAAGATTACCTAAGACAATGCAAATAACTCAAAATCACAAAGATTATACCATCACATGTCCAATAGGGTTTTGATCTCCATTCTTCCTATCTCCATTGATCTTGCTTGATATATTTGCTCTCAGATTTTTATATGCACAAGAGCTCAACAAAGAACGGAATGTGGTTGCAAGTAGGATCGTAGTGTAGCCAAGTACTCCAAAATCAGTCATTAGGGTTTGACAATGAAGAAAGCATCTCCTTAAATAGAAGACACAATAAGAAATGGAGGGTTAAGATTGAGAGGTGTAAAAAGAGAGGTCGGCTAGGATTAGAGGGTAGGTAAAAGAAATAGTAAAATAATGAAAGAGGTAGGTAGTGTATGAATTAAGAGATGAATGACATGTGTCATGTGTAGAAAAAGATAATGAATTAATTAAATAAATAAAGATTTATTTAATTAATAGAAGAAATAGGATAATTAAATAAATAAAATATTTATTTAATTTAGGAAAGGGATAATTTAAATAAATAAATGTATTTATTTAAATGAGAAATAAGGCTAGAAGAGGATAAATGAATTAATTAAATAAATAAAAATTTATTTAATTAATAGAAGAATTAGGCTTAGATAATTAAATAAATAAAATATTTATTTAATTAGACATGACAATTTTGAGTGTCTACATTTTGCCCCTCTTTGAGACAATGCGGCTTGTCGCGTTGTTTGAAAGAAGATAAGTTGAACTGATACAGAGTTGCCCCAAGATGGGAATTATATGCCCCCTCGAGAGATTGGATGAAAATGTCTGAAAAGATTGCAGACAATCTCTCGATAAGAAAGAAAGGCTAGAATGGGTTGACCGAATAAAGTGACAAAGTCACAGGATGAAGAATACTGACTCGGGAAATGAGGGCGAGGGCTAGGGTAAGCTATAAGATAGACCACGGGCAAAAGACATCCTCATTGTCATCCACACCCCTACAAGATCATAGTGCAGAGCGAAAAAAAGAGCAGCAGCAGTTAGCAGCGATGGCCTTCATTCACAGATTCGACCGCGTTCGCCGATTCCAGAGGCCAGCAGAGGTAAGAGAGCCGGTAAGTACCACCAAACCTCCTCGTACTTTCACGCATTTCAATTTTTGTCATTAATGCTCAATAAGTAGCAATAAATGCGCTAGGAATAGGGTATTTAAAAAATTCAAAAATGTAGAACCACGTCTGTGTCAGTGCCAGGCGTGTCTGTGTCCAACAGGCGCGTGTGTGTCGGGTCCAGGCGCGTCTATGCCTGGGACCGCGTTTGTGATAAATGCGGACGCGTTTGTGAATTTTAGAGGCGTTTATGTCATGTAGGGACGTCTATGTTCCCTGGCCGCGTTTGTGCATGATATAGGCACGTTTGTGTTCAGAAAGCGTGTCTGTGTTGCAGAAGCGCGTTTGTGCAGTCTATAAGCGCGTTTATGAGTTTAAAGCGCGTTTGTGTGTCAAAAATGCATGGTTTTGGTCTTCGAGGTCAAATCGACAGTTTTGTGATGAACATACGCTGTCGATTGGATAAGCTACTGAGAGGATATACTCAAGCAAGTCCTCTAGGGAAGACTAAGATAGATCAAGGCACTTTGTGATGAACAGGGAGCACCAAGATAGGCAGCACTTTGTGATGAACAGGGAGTGCGAATGTGAGTAACACTTTGTGATGAACAGGGAATGTCACACACGTAGTACTTTGTGATGAACAGGGAGCACTACTAGGGTAGATAGCAACACTTTGTGATGAACAGTGAGTGTCACTAGGATAGATAACCATATGCATTTAGATAGCAAGTAGCATTTTGTGATGAACAGTGAGTGCCACGATAACTGACATGATTGATTGGTTGACTGCAGGAGTATCTGCCTATGCTGGAGTCACGGGAGAGATTCCCGTCTACACAGAGATTGCGACCAGAGTTGTCTATTCAAGACAGGATTGCTATTGAGGAGATGGGATTGAGACATGTATTATATGTGCCTGAGTTTCGGGAAAACATGGGTTTGCTGACTGCACTGGCAGAGAGATGGCACTCCGAGACTTGCACGTTTCACTTACCTATGGGGGAGATGACAGTGATGCTCGAGGATGTCTATAGGATACTGCATATACCGATCGATGGAGAGCTGATCCCATATGATCATGACGGAGACAGAGAGGCGCTGAGACGGGTATTCTAGGATCCTGGGTTGGAGATGAGAGCAGGGCACGTGGCATGGGATACCATGACCGCGACAGGTTTAGCGTTACCAGCTGTTATTGGAGGAGCCATCAGTGGTTTCTTGTGTCCTGACAGGGCTACACGGGGGTTGGCAGTAGGCTGGGGAGGAGCACTGGAGATACTGGTGACTGAGCACACCAGATATGCATGGGGGCCATGCGTCCTGGCACATCTATACTATGAGCTGCATCAGTTTGTCTATCACGGATCAGTAGGACTGGGCTGCGGAGTGACTCTGTTATAGGTGTGGGCATATGAGCACCTTCCTATCACATGGCCTATTCATTTCAGGGGCAGAGGACATGGACGGAGCTTTGTACACCTCTATGATATGATTACGTCACAGCCTCGGATTGGCCGGCTGGAGCACTGGAGGCGTGTTATAGATGATATTGACACAGTCATCTGGAGGCCGTACTTGGGGTGCGAGGAGTGGGAGGATGACGCCTTGGAGCTGCCATATACATTTAAGAGCAGATACCTGATTGGGCGGACGCCCTACATACTGGAGAGGCAACTGGTTGACAGGGTTGGCAGACAGTTCGGCCGGATTCAGAGGATGCCACGAGGCTCGGGCATGTATGCCCGTACAGTCAGGGATCAGGCACAGTTCGGACTGCTGTTATCGTATGATCAGGCCGTGACACAGATGACAGAGATGATGCCATTACCTTGGGATATGTGGCCAGAGGTTGAGGATGCAGGGATGGATGCAGAGTACTCTGCATATTGGGCAGAGCATCCATTTCCGCGGTTGACAGATCCTGAAGAGCTGCTAGAGGGAGAGGTTGGAGGGGATGATGATGATGATGGTGGAGGGGATGGAGGTAGGGGCCGACGAAGGTGGAGGGGAGTAGTGGGGGAGAGGCGGGTAGCACCTCGGAGGGAGGGAGGACAGGAGGGAGCAGCCCAGGTGGTGAGGGGTCGAGGTGGATTGCCCCTACAGGTACCAGCAGCACAGGGTCCTAGAGCACAGGGACCCAGACAGGGACAGGTGCAGGGACAGGCATAGGTACAGAGACAGGTGCAGGTTCCCAGGCATGGTCAGAGACAGGTACCTATTCAGGCACCGAGACAGGTACAGGGGGAGGTACAGGAGCAGGCACCCGCAGAGGGGGAGCCACAGGCTGAGGCTGAGGGTGGAGATCCTGAGGAGGATGAGCTGCTAGAGCTGAGAGAGATCTGCCAGGGCCAGGCAGACGAGATCCAGGAGTTGGAGCGGGAGAGGGATCGCCTCAGGATCAGGCTCTGAGATACAGAGCGAGAGAGGGACCAGGCCATCCAGCGATATACTGAGGCCGAGACAGCTCTGAGGGCAGGGAGGCAGGCGGCAGAGGACGCAGGGGCAGGCTACGCATATGTGTTGCGAGCCGGAGAGGAGATAGGTTATTGGAGGGACCTATACTATGGTGCCGTGCCAGCGGATCAGCGGGCGAGGAGCTTCCATAGACCATCGCGTACAACGACGACTACGGGAGGGAGTTGGAGGAGGCAGGAATCTAGCGGTGGGGTCATGGGTCCTCCACCACCACCAGACAGGCAGGGTGATCCCGGAGCATGTCCATCTACAGCTCAGCGTCCGTCGAGGCCAGGCAGCTCCGAGGGAGGGAGTTCATCATAGACATAGAGGGCTCCCCTTTGTATCAGTATATGTACCATTTTTGTATTGTAGACACCTGTGGGTGATTTTGTAGCCATATGATTTTTGACATCATTGTATCATGACACATTTTGATTATATATGAGATGATTCATCATTTTTGCGGCAGCTATATGCATGTGTACCTTATGTGATGAAATGTTCTTATGTGATGTATGTCTTATGATATGGATGCAAATATGTATATGATGCAATATATTTTTGTTCTTTTATGTTTTATATGCGATACATGATGCAAATGTGAATGTATGTAATGCAAATGAATATGATAATGCAAATGATTATTTACATGATGAAAATGTGAGATGTGCTAACATGTGTTGTATGCAGGATTTGATGCAGTTTTGATATCTATATGTATGTATGAAATGCTTATATGTGGTGATGTAGGTGTAACTATATGAAATGCAAATGTTTTTGGTGTGTCATTATACTCAGTCATGTGATAGCGGGCTACGCGGACTCGAAAAGGACAATGGAAGTCAATCAAGAAAGGGGGATGGAAGACAGAAGATATGAACGTGAAAGAGCTTCTTGTGCGTTATCATCATTGAGCTTATTATGGTAGAATAGGTTATGACAATCGAGGCATTTGTTCGGCCCAGAAAGTCATTGTACCTATTTGCATGGAGATACGACAGTCACAAACAAGGAATGCACCAGTTCATACTAGACTCACGGTGTCCTCATATCCTTGGACAAGTCATAACATTACTAAAAGACAATCGACAGACAACAAATGCAAATAGGTGACGATACCCCATCCTCGCCCTTCTAGTCAAAGACATCCTGGAGATAGAATCTCTAGTCAAAGACATCCCGGAAAAGCTAAAAGACATGTCACCAAAAAGATGAAATCAAAAGAAAACCAAGACTCGACACCAACATCCACTGTAGTCCTCAAGTTTAGTGTCTCTTGTCACTTGTATAAGTCATGTTTGATTGTGGTCACAATGTTCACTTTCACAAAAAGGATAGATTAACACTGAACCATATGTTGTCTGAGTCTGTTGAAAGATTTGATTTTGTTGAAGCTCATTGTTGCTGCTGTGTCTCATTCGAAACTGACTGAATCCATGAAACTGATACTTTATTGTGGAGAAGATGGAACTTTATTGCGGACTGGCGATGCAGATGTTGCTTTATTGCGGATTGTGCGTGAATAGACTTGAAGAAAGCTGGAAGAAACTGTACTCCTCGAAACATGTGATGTTCTCAGTTCCACACCCATCACTAGACGTAGGATTTGGCCGTAGTCACAGATAGGATCTGATTTATTATGGATGGAAAGGGAGTGAAAAGGGGGGGTTTATTATGAATGGCTAACCAATCTTAGGTAGATCAATAACAAGCCATGATGGGAATGGGTAAGTTTATTGTGAGTGAATAGGTTGCAATGTGAAGGATGAAAGAGAATCCTGAAGGAGAGAGGAGCAAAGTCTCTACGCATGGTGCTGGTGACCCAGTTTTCACCATGGTACTTGCCCAGGGCGCCACCGAAGTGGTTTTCACCGTTGGACGAAATTATTTCTCTTTACTTTTTTCTGATTTTTTAATTTTTTTGTGTCACAAGGCACCTGTTTGCCAAGTTTTCACCAAGTAACGATTTTTTTGTTTTATTATTTTTTTTGTATTTTTGAATTTTTTTGATTTTTTTGTATTTTTGAATTAAGATACTCTGAAAAGCTATGTGTAGAACCTGCGAAGGTGCATGCTATTGATAGGATCCTCCAAAGATTCCCCTTCTGTAGTTGAGAGCTGATATGCCTCAGATCCATATACCGCTGTGATGATGTAAGGACCAAGCCAGTTTGGTTCGAACTTGCCCTTCTTATCTCTGTCTTGCTGATTCTTGGGGTTCTCTTTGAGGACTAAGTCACCTACCTCAAATGTGCGAGGCTTGACTTTGTGATTGTAGCTGCGACTCATTCTTTGTTGGTAAGCTTTGAGATGATTAAAAACAGTGTGTCTTCGTTCCTCCAACAGTTCTAGTTCTTGTAAGCGAGAGACCCTGTAATCTTCACCGTTGATTATGTTTCTCAAGGAGACCCGTAAAGAAGGTAACTCGACCTCAATAGGCAAGATGGCTTCAGCGCCGTAGACAAGTGAGTAGGGTGTAGCTCCTGTAGGTGTGCGGACACTTGTGCGGTAGGCCCAAAGTGCAGGATTAAGTTGGATATGCCAGTTACGGCCAACGTCGTCGACTGTCTTTTTAAAGATTTTAAGAATTGTTTTGTTAGACGCCTCAGCTTGGCCATTACCTTGGGGGTAATATGGTGTGGAGAAATGATGAGAGATATGGAAGCAGTCACAGAGTTCACGAACATCCTGATTTTTGAAGGGATGCCCGTTATCAGTAATAATGGAAGTAGGAATCCCGTATCGGCAAATGATGTAGTTCAAGATGAAGGTAGCGATTTGTTTCCCAGTAACTTGTGTGAGAGGCACGACTTCAATCCACTTTGTGAAATACTCTGTGGCTGTGATAATGAATTTATGACCATTGGAAGAAGGAGGGTGAATCTTGCCTATGAGATCGAGTCCCCACTAACAAAAGGGCCAAGGAGATGCAAGTGGTTGTAGTTCTTGTGCTGGTGCATGTATGAGGTCTCCATGAATTTGAAACTGTTTACACTTCTTGACGAACTGATATGAGTCTTTTTCCATAGTAGGCCAGTAGTATCCAGTCCTGATAAGTTTCTTAGCCAAGGTAGGACCACTAGTATGCGGACCACATATCCCTTCATGCACTTTTCGTAACGCAATCTGAGCTTCGTCACTCTCTAAACATCTAAGAAGGGTGCCATCTAGACGTCGTCGGTATAGGATATCAGCTAAAATGACGTATCGAGAGGATTGGCGAATGAAAGTACGGCATTGATTGTTCGATAGATCGGGAGGTAAGATATTGTCGCGAAGGTATGTGAATATGGAACCATATAACTGGGATTCAGGACCAACAACACATATCATTTCCGTAGGAGTGATCTCATATGAGGGAATCAACAGGTTGTCTACCAGGAAGTCATAGCAGGTCTCATTTTGTGGTAGATCAATGAGCGAAGCAATTGTAGCCATGGCATCTGCAGCACGATTCTGTTCTCTTGGTATCTGCTCAAACTCTATCTTTGCGAAGTGCTGTTTCAGATCATCTACCAGTTGTTTGTAAGGCATTAGTTTTTCATCTTTTGTTTGGTATTCATCAGTTGCTTGACGGATGACAAGTTGAGAATCCCCCAAAACATGAAGTTCTTGGATCTTCCATTGAATTGCAATTCTTAATCCAGTTGTTAATGCCTCATATTCCGCTATATTGTTGGTGCAAGGAAATGATAAGCGGTATGACTTTTGGCACGCCCGGTGGGACTCTTATCCCTTTGCATTTAACATTTTTGTTGCAGATTTTGCATTTTTAAAGTTGCAGATCGGACAATTTTTGACGACATTTTAGGTTTTTCCGCGTCTGCGAGTGTTCGGATCGCATTTTTGTGTTTCAGAAGCGTCTGCAATATCGTGAATCGCGCCTGTGTTTTTGCTAGATTTTATTTTTTTGCAGGTTTCTGGAACCGCGTCTATGAATTAAAACCGCGTCTGTGCTTGATATTATCACGTCTGTGTTCGGGGAAAGCGTCTAAGTTATCTGAGCGCGTCTGTGCATCACAGAACCGCGTCTGTGTAATAAAGACGCGTCTGTGTCTGGTATAACTGCGTCTGTGCTTTCTGGTTTGCAAATTTTTCAATTTTCTTTGATTCGGGTTTTCGGATTTCATACTTAGAGTTTCAGATCTAGTTTATTTTCGGCTAACCCTTGCAGATCTAGCTAACCAAGTTTGTGCAGCTTGCTTTGGAGGCAAAAACGTTTTTGTTGAAGGCCCCTTTTCACAAAGTCTTTTTGGGTTTTCTAAAATTTACCTAACTTGTGTGCTTGCAGGAAGGGGTTATCATTTGAAACAACCCAAACTACTAACAATTTTGTTGCAGGGCCTTGGCTAGGGTTTTGTAATTTTGTTGTGTGCCTTGTTTTCATAGATTAGCAAACACTTCCATTGGTGCACTAAAATTGAATCATTGTCTTTTGTGTCTTGAGCAATAGGCTCTTTTTGTTTAATCTTTAGAGGGCCTGTCTTCCCGTGTGGTCATTAGGACTACTAGTGAGAAGAGAACGACCCAAGTGGTAGCCAGGAAAACCCACCTCTTCCAAACCACTATAATCAAATGTATTCATGGTGAAAAATATGAATAACGTGTGCTGATTAGTTCATACCGACACTATGTCTCCCCATAAACCCGTTTGATCAAATTTATTTGATCATTTGTAGGGCGTAACCCCTACCGGCTGGGAGCCTTCTGTATTTACAGAGCTGAAAGTGCCGCATGTATGGCCACACGAGCGGATGCCCTTACTAGCACCTTTTTGTTTTAGAAGCCCAAATCCTTCTAGTTGTTGAGGCAGGAGGTCGGACCTCTGGTAGCGGCCCACACACATACGGTTCTTAGTAGAGATACAAAGTTTGCCATGGGGAGTTTTCATGGGGACTGATGCTTGGCTGACCCGAGAAGTGAGTGTCGAGGGTGGAGCCAATGAGGTCAAGAATCTAAGTATCCGCTCTGAATAGCATAGCCTCGGGGGTAAAACCCTATGTGGGATCAACAACTATTATCTTGGCCAACCCTAAGATTTGTGCTTGTCTTATGCTAAACACTCAAACATTCAAGACAAAACAACAAAACATTATGTCTTTTGTGTCTTCAAGTGTATGCAAAACTTTTTACATCAAACAACACACTTTTGGAGTCTGAATAGTTTGCAAACATTGAGTCATCAACATTGTGTCCTCTTGTCATGAAAAACAGTCAAACAGTCGGATTTGGTCACAACAAAACAACTTCACATATTGGAAAAATCGCACTAAGGTTACAGAAATGCATCTGTGTCTGTTTTAACCGCGTCTGCGTCATATAATCGCGTCTGTGAAGGGCAGAATAGCGTCTGTGTTTTTTAACCACGTCTGCGTCAAACAGAGAGGCGTCTGTGTCTGGGAATCGCGTCTGTGAAGTATATAGAGGCGTCTGTGCCAGGAATTGAAAACTTTAACAGTCCAGCAAACAAAAGAAATCAGTTTCGGCATACTTGAGCTTCCTAGGTTGTCTCTTCAGGTTTCATCTAGCATTCAGCCTGTTCTAAGGTCTCATACAGTCCATCATTGCTTCACATCTCATTTTACATTCATACTTGTCTAAACTTGGGTCAAAAGGGTCACTTGCTTGTCCTCACTATACTCTTTCAACACACTACATACTACTACACTTTGCTAAGTGATCCCTCATCAAGGTTTCTTACCTTTGGGTCTCATTTGGTCTTACTTAGAGTCAAGGTCAGCTTACCTCATCAAGAGAAACGATCCTCTCTTTGGAAGTCACACCTACTCTACTACTTACATACTTGGTCTTACACTTTGGACATTGCAAGTACACCTCAAGATTCATTTACACTCCATACAACTCTTGGTCTTCCATACTCTTGCCATTTTTTCATCTAGTCTCTCACATCTTGGTCAAATACCTAGTTCATGGTTGAAACCCGCCTTCAAAAATCTAGGAGAATAGCTAAAGAAGCTCAAGAATCCGCAAACATGAGTTCTTATGAGTATGACAATGATTTATTCTTCAATTCTGAGCACACTACATTACTAGACATGGATGTTTATAGAAACAATCCAAATGTGGAAAGCGCAAACACTATAAACAACAATACTACACACAATGACAATGTGGACAACTCTTCAATATTATCAGCAGACATAGAAGAATCCATAATGAATCCTCATTTCAATAGATTGGTTGAAGAGATAATGAGGAGAGATCATCAATACTTTTTACACATGATGGCACAAAGTGGAGCTAAAATACCGCATGACTTTGACTTATCTCAACTTATGGAAAGTCGACCCTCACAACAAACTCAATCCAACATGGATCAAAGGAGACCAAATAGTGGAGGAAATAGAGGACCGAATATGATGCCTGAGTCACCATCAGTTTTGCTTCAAAAACCAGCAATCCCACATACACAAGCTCAAACATATGATACTTACACTCAAAGACCATCATGGAGGCCTTATGTGGATAGATATGCTCAATCACATGCTCAAGGTATGGATCAATCAAAACAAGTAGATACTCAAGGACATCCTCAAAATTTTGACACAAGGAGACCTCATGTCAAAATTGGGGGCAACACAATGGAAAATGAAAGACCTATTGAATATGGTATATATGCACAAAACAGATATGGGGTTCCCCAACAAGAAGTTATGCCAAGTGCTCCATATATGCCGCAACAATATAGACCTCCATATGGACATGTCTACGATCAGTATCATCCATACATGCAACAAGCTCCTCCTCAAATGGGTGTTTCAAACATGGGGTATGCTACAAGAAATCAATCTCCTCCCAAGAATAATTTGGAGCAACAAATTAGAGATCTACAAAAGAAGATGGAGGACATGAGTACATCAAAACCTACATACACTATGAGAGATATATGTTCTTATCCCTTTGATAAGAGCATTCCAATGCCTTCGTTTCCTGCACACTTTGTGACGCCAAAATTTGACAAATATAGAGGGAGAGGAGACCCCAAGGCACATATAAGACAATTCTTCACAGCTTGCATTGAGGTAGCGGCAGAAGAAACATACTTGATGAGGTTGTTCCCACAGAGCTTAGGCGATCAAGCTATGGAATGGTTTTCTCAATTACCTCCTGGTATTAAGTCATGGGGCAACTTAGCAGAGGCATTCATTCAGCATTTCTCTTACAATATAGAAACAGATGTCTCAGTTACTACCTTGTGCAATACGAAACAAAAGGAAGGAGAATCTTTCGCAACATTTTTACAAAGATGGAGAAATCTAGCTAGCAGATGCTCTTGTGAAATCCCACAGAAACAAATGGTAGAAATGTTCACTCAAAACGTTAATAAGGCTATTGGCTATGATCTCATAAAAGCTTGTTTGTCTACATTCAAAGATGTTATTGAAAAGGGCCTAGCAACAGAAAAGGTCTTAATTGAACAAGGAGTCATCAAGATATTCAAAGAAAACAAAGATGACTTTAAAGGAAAGGACAAACCAAAATTTTGGAACAAGAACAAGAATACAGTTAATGATGGCGTTGTTGATGCCAATACAGTGAGACCAAAATTCATCTTTTCTGGATCAAGTTCTACAAATAATCAAGTGAACACTCAAACAACTTCTAAACCACGAAGGAAGTACACTCCATTGGGAGAACCACTTGAATCAGTATTCAAAAAGCTTGTGGCAAACAAAGTGATCACAGTTCCAGATTTTCCTCCATATGAACCAAGTGTCAAACCAAATTGGTGGAATGATGATGAGTTTTGTGAATTTCATAAGAGCAAGGGTCATAAGACAAGTAATTGCCATCGATTGAAAAACATTGTGCAAGATCTCATTGATAGAGGCGACATTGAGATTGAGGGACATTCATCTAATCAAGAGCATGAGATGTTTAAGGAACCATTCCCAAAACATGACAAAGGAAAAGGCAAAGTCACAGATGATCAAGCCAATTACACTAGAGCACCTTACAATTATGATTCTACTATCAATCACATCTCGATGGACAATCATATTTCTACTATTAATATCAAAAACAAAAATCCTGAGAATCCTCCTCAGTGACCTAAGATTGTCCTAAAGGGTGTTGGATCTTCGTCCGAATCTACCTCTGAATGTCATGTTACAACCCGTCGAGGTAAGATTACGTTGCCAGGTGCCAAAATGTGTATGGTGAAAATGGATAACAATAACAACAATATTGAAAGGCTAAAATGAATTCAACCACCAAACCCTAGCCTAACAATGAACAAAGATCCACCATAACATATGAAGATTACCTAAGACAATGCAAATAACTCAAAATCACAAAGATTATACCATCACATGTCCAATAGGGTTTTGATCTCCATTCTTCCTATCTCCATTGATCTTGCTTGATATATTTGCTCTCAGATTTTTATATGCACAAGAGCTCAACAAAGAACGGAATGTGGTTGCAAGTAGGATCGTAGTGTAGCCAAGTACTCCAAAATCAGTCATTAGGGTTTGACAATGAAGAAAGCATCTCCTTAAATAGAAGACACAATAAGAAATGGAGGGTTAAGATTGAGAGGTGTAAAAAGAGAGGTCGGCTAGGATTAGAGGGTAGGTAAAAGAAATAGTAAAATAATGAAAGAGGTAGGTAGTGTATGAATTAAGAGATGAATGACATGTGTCATGTGTAGAAAAAGATAATGAATTAATTAAATAAATAAAGATTTATTTAATTAATAGAAGAAATAGGATAATTAAATAAATAAAATATTTATTTAATTTAGGAAAGAGATAATTTAAATAAATAAATGTATTTATTTAAATGAGAAATAAGGCTAGAAGAGGATAAATGAATTAATTAAATAAATAAAAATTTATTTAATTAATAGAAGAAGTAGGCTTAGATAATTAAATAAATAAAATATTTATTTAATTAGACATGACAATTTTGAGTATCTACAGTATGAAATGCTTATATGTGGTAATGCAGGTGTAACTACATGACATGCAAATGTTTTTGGTGTGTCATTATACTCAGTCATGTGATAGTAGGCTACGCGGACTCGAGAAGGACGACGGAGGTCAATCAAGAAAGGGGGATGGAAGACAGAAAGTGAAAGAGCTTCTTGTGCGTTATCATCATTGAACTTTATTATGGAAAGATAGGTTATGACAATCGAGGCATATGTTTGACCCAGAAAGTCATTGTACCCGTTTGCATGGAAATAAGACAGTCACAAACAAGGAATGCCCCAGTTCACACTAGACTCACAATGTCCTCATATCCTTGGACAAGTCATAGCATTACTAAGAGACAATCCACAGACAACAAAGAAAAATAGGTGACGATACCCCATCCTCGCCTTTCTAGTCAAAGACATCCTGGAGATAAAATCTCTAGTCAGAGACATCTTGGAAAAGCTAAAAGATATGTCACCAAAAGATAAAATCAAAAGAAAACCAAGACTCGACACCAACATCCACTTTAGTCCTCAAATTTAGTGTCTCTTGTCACTTGTATAAGTCATGTTTGATTGTGGTCACAATGTTTACTTTCACAGAAAGGATAGATAGCACTGAACCATAATGTTGTCTGAGTCTGTTGAAAGATTTGATTTGTTGAAGTTCATTGTTGCTGCTGTGTCTCATCTGAAATTGACTGAATCCATGAAACTGATACCTTATTGTGAAGAAGATAGAACTTTATTGCGGATCTGTGATGCAAATGCTGCTTTATTGCAGATTGTGCGCAAATAGACTAAAGAAAGCTGGAAGAAACTGTACTCCTCGAAACATGTGATGTTCTCAGTTCCACACCCATTACTAGACGTAGGATTTTGCCTTAGCCACAGATAGGATCTGATTTATTATGGATGGAAAGGGATGAAAAGGAATGTTTATTATGAATGGCTAACCAATCTTGGGTAGATCAATTGACAAGCCATGATGGGAATGGGTAAGTTTATTATGAACAAATAGGTTGTGAGTGTGTGCAAAGTGAAAGGATGAAAGTGAATCCTGAAGGAGGGAGGAGCAATGTCTTTATGCATGGCGCTGGTGACCCAGTTTTCACCATGGTACTTGCCCAAGGCGCCACCGAAGTGGTTTTCACCGTTGGACAAAATTATTTCTCTTTACTTTTTTCGATTTTTCAATGTTTTTTGTGTCACAAGGTGCTCGTTTGCCAGGTTTTCACCAAGTAACGATTTTTTATGTTTTTATAATTTTTTTGTATTTTTGAATTAGGATACTCTGAAGAGCTATGTGTAAAACCTGCGAAGGTGCATGCTGTTGATAGGATCCTCCAAAGGTTCACCTTCTGTAGTTGAGAGCTGATATGCACCAGATCCATATGCTGCTATAATAATGTAGGGACCAAGCCAGTTTGGTTCGAACTTGCCCTTCTTCTCTCTGTCTTGTTGATTTTTAGGGTTTTCCCTAAGAACTAAGTCACCTACCTCAAATGTGCGAGGCTTGACCTTGTGATTGTAGCTGCGACTCATTCGTTGTTGGTAAGCCTTGAGATGATTAAAAGCAGTTTGTCTTCGTTCATCCAGTAGTTCCAGTTCTTGTAAGCGAGAGACCCTATAGTCTTCGTCACTGATGATGTTTTGCAAAGAAACCTGTAAAGAGGGTAGCTCGACCTCAATAGGCAAGATAGCTTCAGTGCCAAAGACAAGTGAATAGGGTGTAGCTCCTGTAGGTGTGCGGACACTTGTGCGGTAGGCCCAAAGTGCAGGATTAAGTTGGATATGCCAATTACGACCAACATCGTCGACTGTCTTCTTTAGGATTTTAAGGATTGTTTTGTTAGACGCCTCAGCTTGGCTATTACCTTGGGGGTAATATGGTGTGGAGAAACGATGGGAGATATGGAAGCGATCACAGAGTTCACGAACATCTTGATTTTTGAAGGGGCACCCGTTATCAGTGATAATGGAAACAGGAATACCGTATCAGCAAATGATATAGTTAAGGATGAATGTAGCAATCTGTTTTCCAGTAACTTGTGTGAGAGGCACGACTTCAATCCATTTTGTAAAATACTCTGTGGCAGTGATAATGAATTTATGACCATTAGAAGAAGGAGGGTGAATCTTGCCTATGAGATCGAGTCCCCACTGACAAAAGGGCCAAGGAGACGCAAGTGGTTGAAGTTCTTGTGCTGGCGCATGTATGAGGTCTCCATGAATTTGGCATTGCTTACATTTCTTGACAAACTGATATGAGTCTTTCTCCATATTGGGCCAGTAATATCCAGTCTTGATGAGTTTCTTGGCCAAGGTAGGACCACTAGCATGTGGACCACATATCCCTTCATGCACTTCCTGTAAGGCAATTTGAGCTTCGTCGCTTTCTAAACATATAAGAAGAGTGCCATCTAGACCTCGCCGGTATAGGATATCAACTAAAATGACATATCAAGAAGATTGGCGAATGAAAGTGCGACGTTGGTTATTTGATAGATCAGGAGGTAAAGTATTGTCACAAAGGTATGTGAAAATGGAACCATATAACTAGGATTCAGGACCGACAACACATATCGTCTCAGTAGGCATGATCTCATATGAAGGAACCAAAAGGTTATCCACCCAGAACTCATAGCGGGTCTCGTTTGGATGTAGATCGATCAGTGAAGCAATAGTAGCCATGGCATCTGCGGCGCGATTCTGTTCTCTTGGTATCTGCTCAAAGTCTATCTTTGTGAAGTGTTGTTTTGGGTCATCCACCATTTGTTTATAAGGCATTAAATTTTCATCTTTTGTTTGGTAATCATCAGTTGCTTGATGGATGACAAGTTGGGAGTCCCCAAAAACGCGAAGTTCCTGGATCTTCCATTGAACTGCAATTCGTAATCCTGTTGTTAATGCCTCATATTCCGCTATATTGTTAGTGCAAGGAAATGATAAGCGGTATGATTTTGGTATAGAATCTCCTTGAGGAGTTATAAAGAGGATGCCAGCTCCTGCCCCATGCTATGTGTATGAGCCGTCGAAGTACAGTTGCCATGGCTTTGCATGTGACATTGTCAGAATGGATTCATCTAGAAATTCAGAACTTAGAGGAACGTTATCTATCATAGGAGCATCTGCTAATTGATCTGTGATGGCTTTTCCTTTTATTGCTTTTCTGTCCACATACTCGATGTCGAATTCACTCAGTATCATTACCCATTTGGCTAGTCGCCCAGTAAGTGTTGCTTTGTTGAGAAGATATTTCAATGGGTCTATCCTTGCAACTAACTTAGTCTTATGCGTGAGCATGTAATGTCGTAATTTCTGCGAAGCAAAGACCTCAGCGAGACATGCGCGCTCAATTGGTGTGTAATTTAGCTCGTATCCCACCAATGTGCAACTGATATAGTATACTGCTTTTTCCTTGCCCTCAACCATTTGTTGTGCTAAGAGTGCCTCCAGCGCTGTTGGAGTGGCTGATATGTATAGTAACAGAGGCTGATCTGGAACTGGTGGCATTAGAACTGGCGGATTCAGAAGATAATATTTGAGCGTTTGGAAAGCCTGTTGACAGTTATCATCCCAGTTGAATTTGATGTTTTTATGTAGCAGGTGCTGAAAAGGATTACACTTATCTGCTAGTTGGGCTATGAATCTTCGGATAGACTGGAGTCTGCCTTGTAAGGATCGAAGTTGACTGATACTTCTTGGTGGTTGCATTTCCAAGATGGCCTTGACTTTTGCTGGATCAGCTTCAATTCCTCTTTTGGATACGATTAATCCTAGGAGCTTCCCAGAGGTTACTCCAAAGACACATTTCTAGGGGTTTAATCTTACTTTGTATTTTTCCAATTGATCAAAGACGACTGAAAGTATGTCCAAATGTGTATTTCTGTCTATTGATTTTCCCAAGAGGTCGTCAACATAATCTTCCACGGTTACGTGCATGAGATCATGAAAGATAGTAGTCATGGCTCTTTGATATGTCGCACCTGCATTCTTTAGCCCGAAGGGGATGACATTCCAGCAGAAAGTTCCCCACGGACAAGTAAATGATGTTTTGTGTTGATCCTCGGGCGTGATCCTTATTTGATTATAACTAGAGAATCCATCCATCAATGATAACATTTCATGACCTGCTGTGAGATCAACAATCAAGTCAATATTTGGTAAAGGGAAGTCATCTTTTGGACAAGCTTTGTTGATGTCTCTGAAATCTGTACATATTCTGATGCTGTGATTTGGTTTGCTAACAGGTACCAAGTTGGAGATCCATTCAGGATAATCGATTGGGCGTATGAATCCGACATCCAATAACTTCTCAAGTTTTGCTTTGACTAGTAATGCCACTTGTGGATGCATTTTTCTTAATTTCTGTTTTACTGGTTTTGCCCCCGGTTTGATTGTTAGATGATGCATTACCAAATCTGGATCCAATCCAGGCATATCAGCGTATGACCAGGCAAAGTTGATTTGTCGTTCTTTGAAGAAACTTATGAATTTTGATCTTTCGGACTCTGTCAATGATTGAGCTAGGAATATGTTGTGTGGAACCTCTTCTGTACCAATGTTTATTTTGATAGTCTCCTCTACCAACATGGATGACTTTTCTTCATATGATGCTGGGAGAATGTCGAGCCTTCCATCTTTGGGTGCCTCAGAGAGGTTTTCGCCCTCAGATACGTCCTTTCTTTTTACTTTTTTGGGGTTAGACAGTGCCACAGTGTGGGTTTCGCCATATGACCCCTGATTTGTTCTTATTTTCACATTTTTGTGACTGGAAGGTCCGACACCCTCACCAAAATATGCCACACTATTGAGTTCTATAGTGTATCCCACTTTATGGTCTCCAGGGGGAAGATCATCTCGTATGCCCAGATAGTCAATAAAAGCTTCATCATTTTGGAATGTATCAAATTGTGCAGGCCCTTCATGATCCCAGTCAATGAGTTGGCGATGAACAAGGGGAAGGCCGTTAATGTCTTCGAAGTTAGGGGAGCTAAGAGTGAAGATGTGGTTATATTCGGGTATGTCAAGGTAATTATTGAGGTCATCAATGGCACTCTCCTCATCAGTCTCAATCACGAACGAATCCAAATTATCATCACTAGTAGCGCATTCTGAGACAGGTGTTCTCATCCTATGTGATTTCAACCTAGAACCTTGAGACAAGGATTGTGTGGAATCCTCATGGGTTGTTTCTTGACCAACTCTGAACTTGTTATAAAATTCCTCGTCTTTTGTGGGTTCATTTGGCTCTCTGAATATCTCAGTGAGCTCGTAGTCACTGGAAGACTTGTCTAAACCCCATTCCCATTCGTTAGAATCTGTGGAATAGCGATCCTCTTGTTGCATTTTGGCAGTTTTGATTTGTAAAGCTTCTTCTGTCCTTTGGGTGTGGACCTTGGAAGTTAAGAAACCAAGTCCTTTCGAGCGTTCCTTTTTGAAGGTCAATAAAGGTTCCATGATGCCTTCCTTTCGTAACCCCAGAGGGCTTTTTCCATCATACTCAAATTTTTGCAAAATTTTGAAGCCTTTGCCATATTTCTCACATGGTAGGTTGATGTGGTCTTGTGTTTCCTCTTCATTGTCCCTGAAAAGCATTTTGTATAAATCTTCCTCTTCTAGTTCACCCCATCTTTGAAAGGTAGTAGGGTCCCATTTGAGCATCATGATGGAGATTTGTTTGTTAGGATGTGGTCTTCCATATTCTTTTGGGGAACTCATGACTTGTCATAAGTACATGGTCTGATTTAAAGTATATTCCCCCATGCCTTTGTCCTGAAACTTACCTTGAAGCTCACATTGTTTTGATGTCGAAGGTTTTAATGACTCAGGATCAATGTATGCTGACGAAGGAACAACCTCACGATTATTGGGAATGATGGTCTCAGTCTTTGATTTCAGGTTATTGCAGTATATGAATGGATTAGGATCACCGTTAACTGTTACTTTCGCGCCATTATGAGGAAACTTAATGCATTGGTGATATGTGGATGTGACTGCCCTCATTTCATGAATCCAAGGACGTCCTAGCAATATGTTATAAGTGAGATTTAAATCTAGGACTTGACAAACCACATCCTTTGTAACTGGCCCAACTCTGAGAGGTAAGGTGACTATGCCCTTGGATGAACACTCTTCGTCATCATATGCCTTAATGGTGATTTGATTTGTAGAATTCACAGCTTTATCAGAATATCCCAATTGTGTAATAGTGCTTAATGTGCAAATGTTTAGACCTGCTCCTCCATCTACCAGGACTCTTTTTATTTGATGTTTGTGTATGAAGGCTTCAATGTGTAATGGTGCATTATGTGGCTGACTTACAGAGGTGTCATCGGCTTCTGTGAATGTAAGGGAGTGTGGAATGGAAAGGTATCCCACCATGGCTTGAAACTGGTCCACGTTCAAATCAGTAGGAACAACAGTATCTCTCAAAATTTTGTCAAGAATAGCTTTATGTGCGGGAGATATGTGTAATAACTCGAGGATTGAAATGAGCACGGGTGTCTTCCCTAGTTATTCTACAAGGTCATACTCAGGTTTGGTTGATGAAGAAGCGGTGTTTTTAGTTGAAGCACCTTGCAAAGTGATTTTACCTCGGCGGGTTGTAACATGACATTCAGAGGTAGGTTCAGAAGAAGATCCAACACCTTTTAGGACAATCTTGGGTCTCTAGGTAGAATTCTCAGATGCTTTGTCCTTGATGATAATAGTAGAGACGCAATTGTCCATCGAGATGTGATTGATAGTTGAATCATAGTTATAAGATGCTCTGGTATAGTTGGTTTGATCCTCTGTGGCTTTAGCTTTTCCCTTGTCATGTTTTGGGAATGGTTCCTTAAACATCTCATGTTCTTGATTAGACAAATGTCCCTCAATCTCAATGTCACCTCTATCAATGAGATCTTGTATGATGTTCTTCAGTCGATGATAATTTCCTATCTTATGACCCTTGCTCTTATGAAATTCACAATACTCATCATCATTCCACCAATTTGGTTTGACCTTTGGTTCATATGGTGAGAAATCTGGAATTGTGATCACCTTGTTTGCCACTAGTTTCTTGAAGACTGACTCAAGTGGTTCTCCCAATGGAGTGTACTTCCTTCATGATCTGGAAGTTGTTTGAGTATTCACTTGATTGTTTGTAGAACTTGATCTAGAAAAAACAAATTTGAGTCGCACTGTATTGGCATCAACAACACCATCATTGACTGTGTTCTTGTTTTTATTCCAAAATCTTGGCTTGTCTTTTCCTTTAAAGTCATCTTTGTTTTCCTTGAATATCTTAATGACTCCTTGTTCAATTAGGACCTTCTCTGTTGCTAAGCCTTTTTCAATGACGTCCTTGAAGGTGGACAAACAAGCTTTCCTTAGATCATAGCCAATGTCTTTGTTAACATTTTGTGTGAACATTTCTACCATTTGTTTTTGTGGAATTTCACAAGAGCATCTGTTGGCTAGATTTCTCCATCTTTGTAAAAATGATGCAAAAGATTCTCCCTTTTTTTGTTTGGTGTTGCACAAAGTAGTGACTGATATGTCTATCTCTATGTTGTAGGAGAAATGTTGAATAAATGCCTTTGCTAGATCACCCCATGACTTAATTCCAGGTGGAAGTTGGGAGAACCATTCCATAGCTTGATCGCCTAAGCTCTGTGGGAATAATCTCATCAAATATGTCTCTTCTACTACTACCTCAATGCAGGCTGTGAAAAACTGTCTTATGTGCGCCTTACGATCCCCTTTTCCTCTATACTTATCAAATTTAGGCGTCACAAAATGTGTAGGAAATGGAGGCATTGGAATGCTCTTGTCAAATGGATAAGGACATATGTCTCTCATTGTGTATGTTGGCTTTGATGTATTTATGTCCTCCATTTTCTTTTGTAAGTCCCTAATTTGTTGCTCCAAATTGCTCTTAGGTGGAGATCGACTTCTTGGACCATACCCCATGTTTGAGGTACCCATTGGAGGGGGAGCATGTTGCATATATGGATGATATTGATCATACACATGTTCATATGGAGGAGGTCTGTAATGATGCTGCATATGTGGACCACTTTGTATAGATTCATGTTGAGGAACACCATATCTATTTTGTGCATGTATACCATATTTTACAGGCATGTCATGTTCTAATGTGTTGCCCCCAAATTTGAGATGAGGTTTCCTTGTGTCCAAATTTTGAGCATGCCTTTGAATATCCAATTGCTTTGGTGGTTGATCCTTGGCATTAGTATGTGATTGAGCATATCTGTCTGCATAAGACTTCCATAATGGTCTATGAAGGTAAGTATCATATGCTTGACCATGTGTATGTGGGACCTTTGGTTTTTGAAGCAAAGCTAATGGTGATTCAGGTACCATGTGTGGTCCTCTATTTCCTCGACTATTAGGTCTCCTTTGATCCATATTGGGGTGAGGTTGTTGCAAAGGTCGATTTTCCATTATTTGAGACATGTCAAAATCATGAAGTATCTTGGCTCCACTTTGTGCCATCATTTGTAAGAAGTATTGTCTATCCCTCCTCATTATTTCCTCGACCAATCGATTGAAATGGGGATTCATAATGGATTCTTCCACATCTGCTGAATGTACTGAAAAGTTGTCCACATTGTCATTTTGTGTAGCATTGTTGTTTATAGTGTCCATGTTCTCAACATTTGGAATGTTTCTATAGGCATCCATGTCAGGTAATGTAGTATGATCAGAATTTAAAAAGATATCATTGTCATACTCATAAGAACTCATGTTTGCGAACTCTTGAGCCTCTTTAGTTTCTCTCCTAGATTTTTGAAGACGGGTTTCAACCATGAACTAGGTATTGACCAAGATGTGTGAGACTAGATGAAAAATGGAAAGAGTGTGGAAGACCAAGAGTTGGATGGAATGTAAAAGAATCTGAAGTGTACTTGCAATGTCCAAAGTGTAAGACCAAGTATGTATGTAGTAGAGTAGGTGTGACTTCCAAAGAGAGGATAGTTTCTCTTGATGAGGTAAGTTGACCTTGACTCTAAGTAAGACCAAATGAGACCCAAGGTAAGAAACCTTGATGAGGGACCACTTAGCAAAGTGTTGTTGTATGTAGTGTGTTGACAAAGTATAGTGAGGACAAGCAAGTGACCTTTTGACTCAAGTTTAGACAATTGTGAATGTAATGCGATGTAAAGCAACGATTGACTTTGTGAGACCCAAGGACAGGTTGAATGTTAAATGAAACCCTGGAGAAATGACCTAGGAAGCTCAAGAGTTCCAAAACTGACTGTGTTTGTTTGCTGGGCTGTAACAATTTTTCAATTCTGGACACAGACGCGCCTGTATACTTCACAGACGCGGTTTCCTGACACAGACGCACTTCTGAGAATTTTTGTAAAGTGTAATGTTGTTTCTGCCCTTCATAGACGCGGCTAGACAACATAGATGCTATTATGCCCGACACAGACGCGTTTCTGCAAATTTTGTGCAATTTTTCCAATCTGTGAAGTTGTTTTGTTGTGACCCAATCTGACTGTTTGACTATTTTTCATGACAAGAGGACACAGTGTTGATGAGGACTCAATGTTTGCAAGTGTCTAGACTCAAAATGACTCCAAGAAAAGTGTGTTGTTTGATATAAAAATGTTTTGCATACACTTGAAGACACAAAAGACACAATGTTTTGTTGTTTGGTCTTGAATGTTTTGAATGTTTAACATAAGTCAAGCACAATTCTTATGGCTGGCCAAGACAATAGTTGTTGATCCCACATGGGGTTTTACCCCCGAGGCTATGCTATTCAGAGAAAATACTTAGATGCTTGACCTCATTGGCTCCACCCTCGGCACTCACTTCTTGGGTCAGCCAAGCATCAGTCCCCATGAAAACTCCCCATGGCGAACTTTGTATCTCTACTAAGAACCGTATGTGTGTGGGCCGCTACCAGAGGTCTGACCTCCTGCCCCAACAACTAGAAGGATTTGGGCTTCTAAAACAAAAAGGTGCTAGTAAAGGCATCCGCTCGTGTGGCCATACATGCGACACTTTTAGCTTTGTAAGTATAGAAGGCTCCCAGCCGGTAGGGGTTATGCCCTACAACTGATCAAATAAATTTGATCAAACGGGTTTATGGGGAGACATAGTGTCGGTATGAACTAATCAGCACACGTTATTCATAGTTTTCACCTTGAATACAGTTATTTATAGTGGTTTGGAAGAAGATGGCTTTTCTTTTGCTACCACTTGGGTCGTTCTCTTCTCACTAGTAGTCCTAATGACCACACGGGAAGACAGACCCTCTAAAGATTAAACAAAAAGAGCCTATTGCTCAAGACACAAAAGACAATGATTCAATTTTAGTGCACCAATTGAAGTGTTTGCTAGTCTATGAAAACAAGGCACACAACAGAAATCCAAAAACCCTTGCCAAGGTCTTGCAACAAAGAGTTGTTAGTAGTTTGGAACGTTTGAAATAATCACCCCTTCCTGCAAGCACACAAGTTAGGTAAATTTTAAATCCAAAAGACTTTGTGAAAATAGGGGCCTTCAACCAAACGATTTAGCTTCCAAGACAAGCTGCACCAATTTTGTTAGCTAGATCTAAAAATGTTAGCTCGAAATAAACCAGATTTGAAACCCTAAATGCAAAATTGGAAAACTAAATCAATAAAAAGAAATCCAAAATTCAAAACTGGTGAACACAGACGTGGTTACCCTCCACACAGACGCACCTTAGTGACATAGACGCGATTACAGAACGCAGACGCGGCTTCTGGACACAGACGCCTCCAAAAACATCACAGATGCGACTTTAGAGCACAAACGCGCCTTCTTGGAACCTGCAAAAGTAAAATAATGCCAATAATACAGACGTGGTTCCAGATGTCACAGACGGGGCCAAAAATAAAAAACGCGCCTTCCTAGAACCTGCAAAAATAAAATAATGCCAATAATATAGACGTGGTTCCAAATGTCACAGACGCGGCCAAAAATAAAAAACGCGATCCGAAAGTAAGCAGACGCGGAAATATCCAAAATGTTGCCGAAAACGTCAGATCTGCAACTTCAAAATACAAAATCTGCAACAAAATGTTAAATGTAAAAAGGGACAAGAGTCCCACCAGGCGTTCCAAAATGTATATGGTGAAAATGGATAACAATAATAACGATATTGAAAGGCTAAATGAATCCAACCACAAAACCCTAGCCTAACAACAACAAAGATCCACCATAACATATGAAGATTACCTAAGACAATGCAAATCAAACGAAATCACAAAGATTATACCATCACATGTCCAATAGGGTTTTGATCTCCATTCTTCCTATCTCCATTGATCTTGCTTCATATATTTGCTCTCAGATTTTATATACACAAGAGCTCAACAAAGAACGGAATGTGGTTGCAAGTAGGATCATAGTGTAGACAAGTGCCTAAATTCATTAGCTCATTTGGGTTTGATAATGAAGGGAGCATCTCCTTATATAGAAGACACAATATGAAATGGAGGGATAAGATTGAGAGGTGAAAAAGGAGGTCGGCTATGATTAGAGGGTAGGTAAAAGAAATAATAAAATAATGAAAGGGGTGGGTAGTGTATGAATTAAGAGATGCATGACATGTGTCATGGGTAGAAAAGGTTAATGAATTAATTAAATAAATAAAGATTTATTTAATTAATAGAAGGAGTGAGATCAATTAAATAAATAAAATATTTATTTAATTTAGGAAAAGGATAATTTAAATAAACAAATGTATTTATTTAAATGATAAATAAGGCTAGAAGAGGATAAATGAATTAATTAAATAAATAAAGATTTATTTAATTAATAGAAGAATTAAGCTTAGATAATTAAATAAATAAAATATTTATTTAATTAGACATGACAATTTTAGGTGTCTACAGAGATGATCCTTGTTTGTTCCGCAAGCAATACTCTGGTGAACTTGACCCATTATATCAAGTTGTTTGTATTAACTTGCTATATCAAAACCATGTAAGAAATACTCTGGTCATCTTGAATCATTATGTCAAGATGCTTGTATTTTCTTACAACATTTTAAAGTTCAATGATGAAAAGTAAAGCACTATGTATCGTCATTTCATCTCATCTGTTTATATGTTGCATTCTGTTGCATATCGCCCATCCATTCACTCATTCATATGTATGATTTGTATGCAAATGTGAACAAATTTAAAATACGCAATTCTGTGACAATTAAGCTGGTCTTGGATACAATCGTGACCAACTACTCTAATACATCATCAATGCATCATGCAAAGTCTAAAATACCTTGCATTCATCATGGCCATATCATCATCATTAGATTTAGTTGCATTTTGTATCAAGTACATTTCATGTCATTTTAGTTGTTTAAAATACATATAGTTCATTATCATTTATTAAACATTTATATCATCTCATCATTGCATAATCGGGATGTTTAGATTCATTCATATAAACCAATTGTCCCTGATTGTATTAGCCATTTACTATGCATTCATTTAGTGTCAGTTATCAATTATCATTTTATCATCCTTTATTATCCTTTATCATTTATCGTTGCATACATTCATTTAGTGTCAGTTAAAAAGTGCATTCCTTCACCCATTATTAAGTGTCTTATTATGCTCATTTTAGGATTCATTTACATTGCATTCATTATCTTTTTTTAATTGCATTAAGGTGCATTTATTAACCATAAGTTGCATTATAATCACATTATCATTTTACTTAATCATATTTAGGCATGTAGAATCATAAAACCATTTATCTCAAACATTGGTTCATACCATTTTATATTTACATTATACGTATGCATTCATTTAGACATCATCATATAAACATTTGTACTTTACATTTGTTTATCCATATTTCATTCATCTAAAAACATCTAGATGCATTTACATACATAGAATCATTCATTCAAAACATTGCATTAACATCATTGCATATCATTATCTCATCATTATATCAAACATGAAGCACAAAAATCCTGTTCATAAATCATTATAAGCATACATCATCATCATGGCATTACATACATAAAGCATTACATCAAACAAAACATGCACACATGTATAAACCTGCATTCATATGTCAGTATCCAACATCATAAATCATCATAAAAACATGCATATAGGAATCATCTCATAAATGCATACATAAACAAGTATCCATCTAAGCATCAACTCATAAAATCACCATCCTGCATAGCATCCATACATATCAAAATGCAAATCATCAAAATATGGGATCTCCTCATATATATCATCTCATGTATCAGAGTACAATGAATTGTACAAAATCGGCTACCAAGACCCATCCAAGATACAGTCCAAAAATAACAATGATAACATACATGCATGCAAAAATGCTTTCTCAGATGCCACTCTGACTAGATGCTGCACCACCATCACCACTTGCTCCCCCACTAGTCCCTGCACCATCCGATCTATCTCTTTGTGGAGGCCCCATCAAACCCCCACTAGCTCCTGCACCCCCAGACCTATCTCTCCGTAGAGGACCCACCACACCCCCACTACTCTGCATCCTCTGAGATCGCTCTGATCTGGCCTATTGCATCTATGAATAGCTCAGTGTTCGCTGACTAGCTGGCACCACTTGCTCATATAGACCCCACTAATAATCAACCTCTCCACCTGCTCTCCATACCTCCCTTGCCAATGCCTCCACAGACGGCTCCTGTCCCTGTACTCCCTCCAAAACCCTCACTCTCTCCCGCAACTGGACCACTCTATCAACAACTTGATCTCTCTCCCGCAACACTATAGTCAGCTCAGACTCTCATGCAAAAAGCTGCACATCTCTCGCTGCAACCTCCACCTCCAGATCCTCTACCTGTGTCTCGACTACTATCAGTCGAGTATGCAAATGTGCTAGCATATGCTCCCGAGGATCACCACCCCCTATCGCTCCCTCCCCTGTCTCCATAGGTGCCTCTCTAGTGGCTCCCCCCCTCTGTCCATTGGTATTTCCCTCTCCATACCTCGGCCACCGAATCTGACTCCGCCTGGCACCAACGGTCCTTGTGATATCTGCAGTGGCAATCCGCCTCTCCCTCTCCACTGGACCCAACCACCTAAGCCACCTCCTCCACCACGTCCACCATGTCCACCATCTCCACAATGTCCACCATCTCCTCCTCCTCCGTCACCACCATCCCCCCTCCCTCATCCACCTATCATCGGTCCTCAACCTCCTCCCCTCCTCTGTCTCCATCCCCTCTTCTCCTCAAAATCAGGAATAGGCTCTGGTGGATCTGATATCCGCAAAATTGGATGAGCTGCCATATACTGTGTATACTATTTTGACACCCCAGCATCCACCACCCTTGACCATATATCCCATGGCCTCACCTGAAGCATCCACAACTCCGCCAATGCCTGATCATATGGAAGTACTGGCCCTCATGCATATCTCTCTCGGACCACTCTGGTGTACTCTCCTGATCCCCTCGGCAATCCCTGCTGCTGTCCAAACTGCCTCAGAACCCTGCCTGACACCTGTCTCTCTACATCGTAGGACGCCCGCCCAATGAGGAATCGGGACATGAATACATACGGAAAGGCATCCGCATCATTCTCCCATGGCTCACACTCCAGATAAGGTCTCCAGATCACTGCATCAAGATCATCTAGCACCCGCCGCCACTACTCTAACTTTCCTAGCTGGGGTTGACTCATCATGCTGCTGTACATGAACATATAGGACTGATCAATTGCCTGAAATCTTAGACTCATTGGTCGAGTCACCGGTAAGTGCTACCATGCCCAAATGTGCAACAACGTCACTCCCACTACCAATGAGCCTCTCCCATGGTACACTACCTCATGCAGCTCCTAATACATGTGCGCTAACATGCACGTTCCCTAGGCAAATCGGGTCCCCTCCATCATCATCTTCTCTATAACCCGTCCCCACCCAACAACAAGACCATGCGAGCACCTATCAGGACATAGTAGCCCTCCCACAATCCCAGACAAAACTGCGAGCAATGGATCGTGCAACACCTTGATGTCCTCCCAAGCTATGGAGCCATCATCAATGTACACGTCCTCATCGAAGAATCGCTGCACTGCTAGAGTCCCCCATAATTTGTCATATGTGACTAGCTCATCCCGAATGGGAATATGAAGGATACGCCACACATCCTTTAATGTCATTGTCATCTCCCTATGTGCTAGGTGAAACGTGCACTTCTCACTATGCCAACGCTCTGCCAAGGCTGTAATCAAACCATGATTCATCTGAATCATGAGCATATGCATCACATCATACTGTAAAGCGGAAAATCGTGAGCGAACCCTAAGTGTTCCCTCCACCACTCCAAAGGGGAAAGGGGGGGTCACTTAGGATTGTCGGTTTTCACTTAGGGGAGACTTTACATTCAAAAGAGGGGTTGAAACCCACAAGATCCAATCCCACACAATGCAAGATCGGATTCTAAATGAGTTTCAAGGGTTAAGACAGCAAGGCTACCCTCTTTTGTAAAGAATGTGGATAGAATGATTAAGCTAGGAGTGCATGAAAAGTGAGAAAGATTCACTTATAAACTGAGATAGGGATATAGGATGAAGCTGTGGACCTGGAGTTAGCAGTAGAATGTCAAGACAACGCTGTCCTGCAAATTTGAGCAAAAGTTGATGGGACGATGGCGCCCGGCGTGCACACGGTCCTCCAAAAAATCCGCGAAACGAAGGGGGATCTGTTCGTCTCTGCACAAGGATTCCAGATCTTCAATTACAGCCACGTACATTCAACCTACACACAGAAAAGCGAAGACGATTGGGGGGTTAGGGATTAGGGGTTTGCCCTTAGGTCAAACCCTGGTTTTGGAATTAACCAAGAAATGAGAAATGCTGTAAATGTAAACGATTGTAATGTAAAACAAGTACTAGTACCTTGTTGTAAGAATGTTTGTATTCTTACATGCGAAGGTGTAGATGTTGTTGTATGTTGTATGTTGTATGTTGTATGTGATCTCCTCTTCAATGGTTGAATCCTTGTCTTGAATGCAACACTTAGCCTTGAATGGAGACTCAGAATGATCAATTTGCTTGAAGGAATGCTTGAATGCTTGAATGTTTTAATATCCCTTCTGCGTCTTGTACACATATGTCCTTCCTCTTTTTATCTACCCAAAACGGGAGAGGAAATGTAGTTTATATACTTGCCAATTAGGGTTGATAGACTGATTTTCTCGACCTTAGGCTGACCAGGAAAGATTATTTTCCAAATTGCAAACATAAAGGTCGGAGGCCCCAAAAGAGACCGGGCCCAAAATAGGGCCAGGGACCAGGGCGCTAGGTGCTCTGGTCCCACCTCCTGGGACAGCAGGGTGCAAGGAGGATCAGGCCAAGGTGCAAGAAAATGCAGTTTTTGATGTCATGGACAAGTTTCGGGGTCTCCATTCAAGTTTAGTGTTGCATCGCCATCGTGAAGACCCAAATGCGGTCGAAATTGCAAGTGTCGCAATTTTAGGATGCTACGTTTAGCCCCCACTTTAGTAGGAGTATAAGCGTATGCTCATACTTCTGGTAAAGTAAAAGGAAACAACATTGAAAGACTTTCACCACATCAAGGAGGCAAGATACACCAAGCCCCCAGTGGGCTAAGGATCTTACGACTTCGATTGACAAAGTAAAAGGGAAGATCACGAGGGAGAACCATGACTATTAGTAGTAAGGTTCCCTCACTATGAGTCATGCAAGAAAAATACCAAAAATTTTCAAGGCAAAGCTAAGTTCGCCAAGAAATTTTCAAGTATCCTGAAGGGATAGATGGGGTGTATGCCCCCCTACGTTAAAGAAATTGCACACGCCTCAACGGGGGTGATTTCTTTAAGGTAGTGATACACATAAGAAATGAGAAGGGAAAGGAGCATGTTATCACAAAGATTTAGCCCCCAAGTGTGAGATAAGCCCAAGGATAATAGACACAAAACACAAAGCATGAGGTGACTTCGCTTTCCTCGGGGTCAGTATGCTGTATGATAAGTCATGTATATCATATGTATGTATGCATAATTGTTCTTCATTCCCCAATCAAGGAAGGTCACCTAGAAGAAGGGAACACATGTGTCTTTTGAGTCAACATGAGAGAGACCAAAAGAGATCTCAATGCTTTGCATCGTCCTCAAGTAGACAACACTAAGGACAACAAATAGAAGAATGAGAATAACACATAGAAGAAGTAACAAAAGAGAGGAGGAGAGAGTCTGCTATGTTAATGAAACTAGTCTAGCACGTCATCTACCCCCCAATCTTGCTGATCAGTGTTTCGGGAAGGCAGGGAACACGCTAGAGGAGGAACATCCAACACAGCAGATGGAGCTATCACAAGATCCAAACAAGGGCTATGTTCATGTTCCAAGCCACGTTGTTCTTGTCTAGGAGCTAGGATAAGTGCTTTAGAAAATTTGTTAGATAAATGGTTATCAATATCAACAAGTTCATATCCACTATCAGAAGCAAGAGAAGTAACATTTTCATTATGAATAACATTTTCATCTATATCATCATCAAGATTTATAAAAATAGGGTCTTTAACTCGCACAGGATAAAGACCATCATGCATCTTATGTTGAGGAGATTTTGGAGAAAATGGAATAATGCTTGTTGAAGGTGTTTTTGGGGATTGCAAAGTTTGAGAAGCAGCTGCCTAAGCTCTAAGACGACGCTTTCGTCGGTGTTCACGTGCAGAACGATTTCGTCTAGTCTTAGTAGGAAGTGGAGACGATTGAGGAGGAGGAATGTTCTCATCCTTATTACTTGGGTGTTTGGGTTGTGGTCTCTTAGGCTGGATAATAGGAGAAGAGGAAGGTCTCTTCTCTCTATAAAAGGAAGGAGGAGGAACTGCTCCATATAAAGGAGGAATATTTGGTTTAGGAAGGAGACCAAGTCCATCATGACGAGGAGGTATAGGTCTACTTTTAGAAAGTTTATTAGACATAGACATAGTCACATCCATAGGAATGGGTCGGGAATCTTCTTGAGGAAAGACATTAGTTTTATCTTTCAAAGGAAGAACTTCCTTCTCAAGAACGATAGGAGTATCAAGTTTGGGTGTTCTAGGTTCACTTAGAGATAGGATCATATCTATTTTCCACTTTTGATAAGATTTGAAAAGATGATCACTTTGCTGAGGAAGAGATTGGAATTGTTTAGGCCAAAAATAATCAATAGGAACGCTAGAAGTTCTTTCAGCTGGTTTAAAGAGACTATGATTGACAGTAACAACTTTACCATTATGGGGAAATTTCAAACACTTGTGAATAGGAGAAGCAATAGCTTTCATTGAAGATAGCCAAGGATAGCCAAGCTTCACACGAAATTGTTTGGATGAAGGAATAATAGCAAAGTTCACATCAAGGGATTTGTTATGGACCTCAATAGGTAATATAATAGAACCAATTGCAGGAGAAGAAAATGCATCAAATAATTTCACAATTACATCTGTTTTGTCATAGATCACTTGATTCAATTGCAAAGTAAAAAGAAATTCTTCAGTAATAACATTAACCATGCATGAAGGATCAATAAGCACTCCACGACAAGGTGTATTCTTGACTTTTGCAACTATATATAAAGGACCATCAGGTGCCTTGATAGTTTCACTAGAATCAAATGTGATGGAAGGTTCTTTAGGGTTTTCTTGCTGCTCTACAAAGTTAATCACATTCGGAGTCATAGACACAAGACCATTAGATGAGAAAGAGGAATCATTAGTCTCAATCGCATTAGAGGTATGAGAAGGTAATGGATCAGTAAAAATCTGAAGATTTTGGTTAGGAGGAGCTACAGATGTGTTGCCTTTATCATTCACTCCAGAAATAGAGATAGTATTATTATCAATCAAATCTTGAATTTTACCCTTTAAAGAAAAACATTTTTCAGTATCATGCCCAGGTTGACGATGAAATTGACAAAAAGATTTGTTATCAAAATAGGGTGAATTAATCTTTGCAGGATCTATTTGCCTTATAGGAGGAAGAGTAAGCACATTTTGTTCCAATAACTTATTCATAATACTATGCAATGATTCATTCAAAGGAGTAAACTTTCTTTCTTTCTTGAAAAACTTAGAAATAGGAGGCACACCTGATGCTGCATTGACATTGTTGTTGATGATGTTTTCATTGAATTTAATGGACTCTCTGTTCGGTTTAAACTTCCCAAATGGTTGTTGACTACTATCACCCTTATCACTCGGAGCCATAGGATTTGCTTGTTCCATTTGACTTACAGTCAGTTGATAATTGTGTAGAGTTGCACACAACTGTTGGAAAGAAGTAAACTCAGAAAATAGAAGTTTGTCTCGAATATCTTTTTGTAGATTAGAAATAAAGATTCTTTGAATATCATTGTCAGGCACTGGAAAAGAGATTTGAGCATACAAATGCTTATATCTACCAATGTAATCAGTCACTTTTTCTTTAACACCTTGTTTACAACGCATTAAATCAATCAAAGTAACTTTAGGACTTATATTGTTTTGAAATTGTTGAATGAAAGCATTTGCAAGTTGTTCGAAAGAAGTAATAGAATAAGAAGGCAACGAGAAATACCATTGTAGGGCTTTATCTCTTAATTTTCTAGTAAACAGTTTTGCAAGCAACCTTTGGTCATAAGCAAAATCGGTACATATTGTTTGAAAAGTCTTAACATGTGTTAGAGGATCACCTTTACCATTATAAAGCTCCAAATGCGGGATTTCAACATGTTTAGGGAGAATAGCTCGAACAATGTCAAGAGAAAGTGGGCTCGCAACATCAAATGTGGGCACACTAAACTTAGATTGATTCATAGAGGCAATTTGTTGTTGTAAAGAAGAGACAGTTTGTGCAAGATTGTTAATGGTCGCTTTAGTCGAAGAGTTCATATTAGACGTGTTAGATTGTGATGGAGGTATTATGTTATTGAAAGAAGGTATTGATTGAGAGTAAGGTGGCGGGACGCTATGATAGTTAGTCATAGGAGATGATTGGAAAGGAGGAACACTACAAGGAGGAATGGAATGGTTAAATGAATTGCCCCCTTGCGTCATGTTCATTTGTGGAGATGTAATAGGAACACTCATTGAAGGAATGAATGAAGAAGTCCGATTAAATGAAGGAAGAGGGTTAATTAAAGAGGAAGGATTGCCCCCATGACTGGTGATCATAGGTGGAATGTCTTGTATAGAAGTAGTCATTATGTTTGATGTAAAGGTAGGTATGCTAGCAATAGAAGTTGTTAAAGGAACAGAATGATTGACTTGAGTAGGAGGTTGTGTATAACCTAAAGTTTCGGCACAACTCTTCATAGGCATCACATTCGAATCCACAATGTGTGCAATACCATGCAAAATATCAATTCCATTCTTATCACTTTGAACCATACGTTTTAGACCCTCAATTAAAGGAAGAGCTTGACTATCGGGGTATTCATGAGACATCCATTGGTGAAAATCATCAAATTGGTTATCCAATTTCGAAAGTTGTTCTACAGAAACCTCACGGAGAGCTTCTTCATCATTAAGAGGATTAGAGGAATTACCCATGTCCTCGTTAAAAAGGCTATTCAAATTAGGTTCCATCTCCTCGGTAATTAAACCTCGGAAAGACTTAATTCTAAGGCTTCGTCTAACGGGAATAGTGTAATTAGGGCTTTTTGTTGTAAAACTCATGCACTAGAGAGAGAGAGAAGATTTTGAATTTAGAGGTAGCAAATTTCAATAAAATCAGCCAATCTCCTAGATTTAAGCTGTTAAATGCAATCATGATAATCTCTCGAAATTTCGGAAAAAATGTCAGGGACCGTGGCGCTCGGAGTGCACACGGTCCTCGTAACTTTTTTCGAAATTTGCAGAGATGAAAGTTATGATGATTTTAGAGCTAATCTGAAAAAATTGAGTGATTTTACGATCTGTAGATAGGCCAAATTAAAGTTGCAATCTCAAAATTGAACCCTACCAAGATTGTCGAAAAATGCAAAATTTGAATTTTGAAAAAGAGAGGGAAACTGAAATTTTGAATTTTATGATTTTAGAGGGAATACTAAAAGCAATGCAAGTTTTGAAATTTAAGGGTTGACTCAATTTCACGCAAAATTCAATTTCGAAAGCGGAAATCAAAGTTGGTATAATTAAGCACTTAATTTCAAAAGTCACAAATTGCAAGAATTTGAATAAAGCACTGAAATTTCGAATGAATGCCAACACACTTTTAGATTTAGGATAGTAAGAAGCACAATTTTGACATGAATTTCAGTTTCAACAATTTTTGAATGATTAGAAGCCTTAATCCAAGCAATCCCTAGACCAACTTTGACTTTAATTTTGAAAGTATTAGAATTGATAAAATCAACCAAAATTCTGGATTTTAGCAGAAAAATACAGTAAGATCTAGCTCCCGAAATTTTGAAAAAAATGTCGGGGACGATGGCGCTCGGGGCGCACACGGTCCTCGCAACTTTTTTCCAAATTTTCAGAGATGAAAGATATTATGATTTTATTGCGGAATCCAAAGTTACAGCTGATTTGGAAATGTTTTGATTAGTGAAATTGTCGGTAAATGGTTGAACAAAGAAGGTTTTAAAAATTAGGGTTTTGACACTTAACCACTTAATTTTCAAAATTAAAGCACAAATATGAATTGATAATTTGCAATAGAAGGGTAGATCTGAAACAAGCACTAACATTTAGACATTTCACAAGCTCAATTACTAAAAAGAAAATTTAGGGTTTTTATGCAATTAACCTCTAAAATTTGCAAAAGATCAAACATGGAAATGTAATTAAGGAAGCAAATTTTCAGATCTAACCATGAATAATCAGAAAGGATGTTCACGTCGGGTTCACCAAAATGTAAAGCGGAAAATCGCGAGCGAACCCTAAGTGTTCCCTCCACCACTCCAAAGGGGAAAGGGGGGGTCACTTAGGATTGTCGGTTTTCACTTAGGGGAGACTTTACATTCAGAAGAGGGGTTAAAACCCACAAGATCCAATCCCACACAATGCAAGATCGGATTTTAAATGAGTTTCAAGGGTTAAGACAGCAAGGCTACCCTCTTTTGTAAAGAATGTGGATAGAATGATTAAGCTAGTAGTGCATGAAAAGTGAGAAAGATTCACTTATAAACTGAGATAGGGATATAGGATGAAGCTGCGGACCTAGAATTAGTAGTAGAATGTCGAGACAGCGCTGTCCTGCAAATTTGAGCAAAAGTTGACGGGACGATGGCGCCCGGTGTGCACACGGTCCTCCGAAAAATCCGCGAAACGAAGGGGGATCTGTTCATCTCTGCACAAGGATTCCAGATCTTCAATTACAGCCGCGTACCTGCAACCTACACACATAAAAGCGAAGACGATTGGGGGGTTAGGGATTAGGGGTTTGCCCTTAGGTCAAACCCCGGTTTTGGAATTAACCAAGAAATGAGAAATGCTGTAAATGTAAATGATTGTAATGTAAAACAAGTACTAGTACCTTGTTGTAAGAATGTTTGTATTCTTACATGCGAAGGTGTAGATGTTGTTGTATGTTGTATGTGATCTCCTCTTCAATGGTTGAATCCTTGTCTTGAATGCAACACTTAGCCTTGAATGGAGACTCAGAATGATCAATTTGCTTGAAGGAATGCTTGAATGCTTGAATGTTTTAATATCGCTTCCGCGTCTTGTACACATATGTCCTTCCTCTTTTTATCTACCCAAAACAGGAGAGGAAATGTAGTTTATATACTTGCCAATTAGGGTTGATAGACTGATTTTCCCGACCTTAGGCCGACCAGGAAAGATTATTTTCCAAATTGCAAACATAAAGACCGGAGGCCCCAAAAGAGACCGGGCCCAAAATAGGGCCAAGGACCAGGGCGCTGGGCGCTCTGGTCCCACCTCCCGGGACAACAGGGTGCAAGGAGGATCAGGCCAGGGTGCAAGAAAATGCAGTTTTTGATGTCATGGACAAGTTTCAGGGTCTCCATTCAGGTTTAGTGTTGCGTCACCGTCGTGAAGACCCAAATGCGGTCGAAATTGTAAGTGTCACAATTTTAGGATGCTACACATACAACCCAGTCGCTGCAATGCAATCAATCTTGGCCTCTGTCAACCGATCTCGTAACCCCTGTGTCGTTGGATGTCTCTTGCATAACTGTAACACGTGTAGATCCTCCTGCACACGGGCATCAATCAATCATCATCAGTTGTTTTATTTTCAAACTTTCTTAAGTTTAAACCTAGACTATCAACAGATACTTTGATCAAGTATCTTCTGGTCTCAACAGGTAAGCAATCATGGCACACCTAGACTTCAATAGACATTTATCCTAATGACCTAAGTCTCATCAAGACTGCTATGGTTCAAAACAACTTTCACTTCACATCCCTATTCATCTATCATTGGCATTGGGAGATTTTTGTTCACACAAACTGGGGCATCTATTTTCCTAAAACAAAAGTGCTATCTTACAAACAAAAGCGCTATCTTACAAACAAAAGCGCTACTTTCTACACAATAGCACTAAACCCCTAACAAAAGCGCTTAATCAACCCTACAAAAGCGTTCAAATTGCAAAAGCGCTACAAGACCTATGCAATAGCGCTACTTAAAGATAAAAGCGCTCAATTGACCCCTCAATAGCGTTAAACAAATAATAGCGCTTAAATATACACACAATAGCGCTCATCTTGACAAAAATGCTCAAACAACAACCCAATAGCGTCATTGCGGCACAAAAGCGCTAGTTAATTGGACAAAAGTGCCAAAACATAGTTTCAGCGCTATTGTCCTGACTCAACTTGGACTCAGTAAAAAACATGACAAAAATGCATAAAATTCAAAATTTCAAATTTGCTTACCGCTGGTCCATAGTCATCTGGCCAATGGAATCGACGGACTTGCTCGAAATGGTACTCTGCAATGGGTACCGGCATCCTGACTACTGCTCGCTCCTCTAAAATGTCACTATCAGAGCTCTGGTTTCACACTAGTCGTGGTTGCAAATGATCCTATTTTCACCCCTTTCTCCCCATATAAACCCTTCCCCGTCATCGTAAATTTTTCCCGCTCACCGCCGTGGTCCTCGTGAACTTCCCGAGCCTCCCATTTCTCCATTTTACCTCCGATTTCTTCTATTTTTCACTTGCGTTGCTAACTTCTTCTCTTCTACCACCCTGCCAATTTTTATTCTTTTTCGCAAGGTCGCTCGATTTTTCAAAAATTTTTGGCCCATCTCTCGAGGGGGCATACCACCCACTAAATTAATATTTTTGGGGCATATTCTTCACACCTATTTTTCTTTCTTTGAAACGACGCGATAAACCGCACCGTCTCAAAGAGGGGCAAATGTAATCACATAAATCTGTCCATTTTAATTAAATGAATATTTCATATTTATTTGCTTAAAAATCCACTAGCCAATAGTTAGTTAAATTAATATTTAATTAATTCATCTTCAAACATTCTCCTATTAATTAAATAAATTATTTAATTTATTTTAATTAATTCATTATACCAAATTCACAAATCAATTAAATGAATAAATCATATTTATTTCATTTAATCCCCTTTCCTCTTTTAAATAAATTAAAAACATTTATTTAAATCATAAATCCCCCCCCCCACTTGCATTTTCCTACAAATGCAACTTGCACACATTTATGAAAATAAATTAATTTATTTTAAATAAAATCTTATTTTCCCTCACCCATCCAATCCACTTGCAACTCTAAACCCCCTTTTAGATTCTTCTAACCCCTTCCTAATTAACCTAATCCATCCCCTAATTATTGTCACATTCCTAAGCAACTTGGAGTCACTTCTCAAAGACTTCAAAGTCTATGAAAAGTATTTAATGCTTTGTGTGTTCAACAATTTAACCTCCAAAGTCTTCTAAAACCACCAATGACTCTTACATGACCATTTATGGTTATTTCAACTTGCAGTCATGTGTCTCCTCAAGCATTTATTGCTTTGACCATGGTTATCCCTTTTTCCTTTGCATAAGAGTTTATCCATTGGATAAAAGCTTTATTCTTTGAATAAAGAATTTATTCATTCAACCTAACCTTGACCTTAACTCCTAAGTTAACTCTCAGGTCGTGTCAAGCATTTAATGCTTATTCCCTCTCCTCTCAACCTATCTCATATTGACACTTGTCATCCTGGGATTGGGTTGAAATCCATCACAAAGACTTCAAAGTCTTTGAAAAGTATTTAATGCTTTGTGTGTTCAACAATTTAACCTCCAAAGTCTTCTAAAACCACCAATGGCTCTTACATGACCATTTATGGCTCTTACATAACCATTTATGGTTATTTCAACTTGCACTCATGTGTCTTCTCAAACATTTATTGCTTTGACCATGGTTATCCCTTTTGCCTTTGCACAAGAGTTTATCCATTGGATAAAAGCTTTATTCTTTGAATAAAGAATTTATTCATTTAACCTAACCTTGACTTTAACTCCTAAGTTAACTCTCAGGTCATGTCAAGCATTTAATGCTTATTTCCTCTCCTCTCAACCTATCTCATATTGACACTTGTCATCCTAGGATTGGGTTGAAATCTATCACATGGATTGAATATCATTCAATCCTGACCCTAGTTGAGATTACTCAATCTCAGCCATCCATTGCTCCATTTTTCCTATAAATAGAGCCAATTTCTTCATAATCCAAATCCTAAAAACTTGTATGCATTTAATCTATAGTGAATTTTAGAGAGCATTTTAGCATAATAAACTCATATAATTGTCATTTTGGTTTAAAACAAATCATCTTAGTATTTATAGCATCTAGTATTAGTTTTTCATTCATATTTAGAGCAAATACTTTAATCTTGAATCTCCATAAGCATCTATAGTGCAAAAAGCTGTTGAGAGCTACACTATTTTGGAACTTGGAGAGGAGAGGAACAAGGAAGGAGAAGCTACCAGCATGGTAGAGAGCATTTGGAGGAGTTTAGTTGCTTTTTGTAGATTCCTTAAGCTTTCTTTTTGCTTAGTAGTGTCTTTCTTGATATGCTTGCTTAGGATAGTTTTTAATTTATGATTTTCTAGCATCTAACAATAGACTTCTTGTTGTTTCTTGTTCAGTGTTTGTTTATCCTAACCCTGTCCTTTTTGCAGAGCATCAACAACAATAGTAAAAAAGCCTCAAGAAGGACAAATGCACATAAATAGGGGCAAAACATAATGATAATATCATCACATAAACCTCTACAACGAGGTACAACAAGGTACGACAGTAAACTGGATGATGAAAAGGAAATCCTGGACATTGACTTGGAAACAGAAGGAATAGGGGAAGCTCAAGGCCCCAGAACTTGTACCAGAGGCAAAAAGAAGGACAAAAAACCTAACAAGGATTTGGAAGACCTTAAAGCTATCTTTGCTTCTTACGACGAGCTGGTGACAAAGGTAGAGGACTTGTTGAAGAAAATTTCTGTGTAGTGCCTTCTCAGTTTCTTTGCTGTTGTTAGTTTTGCTGTCCTTTTTGTTCACTAGCTTTTTGCCAGTCGTTTTGTATGCGGCTCTTAAGCTCTGATCTTTTTGGTGTCTTTTCTTAATATCTTATGTAAAGGTTTCGGGTCCTGAAAACCTGCTTTTTTAATTAATCAGAACGAGGTACAACATATCCTCTTGCTCGAGCAACATTATTCCATCCTCAAACAATAAGGATTCACTCAACTTGTTGGAGCAACATTACAAAACCTCAATGAACAAGTACAAAACTTCTTGCTGGAGCTCAAATGAATTCAGATACCTCAAATATGTATAACTTAGTGCCCCAAAACTTCAAAAACATCAAAAAAGGCCTCTGGAGTAAAAAACAATTGGAAAAATCAACTTGGAAGGCTAAAATTGACCCTAAAACTCATTGACACTAGAATGGCGCTATTGCAGCCCAGAGTTGTGCTTTTGTTCTCTGAAATGGCACTTTTGTCACAAGGTGCAGAAAACTCAAAAATGGAACCTTGAGCAACTCAAACTTGTCCAGAGTTGAACACTGACTTCATATGGATATAATATCAACCCAGAGAGTCCGAAAAACCAATATAAAATCAACTAGGGCTTTACTAAGGCCAATGAGGCCCAAATACATCATTCGATCAACATCTACCAACAATATCTTACAAAGTTTGAGACACAACACTTCTTCCTAAACTTCTCAATTGAAGTAAAAAAAGATATAAGAAGATTCTAAATCACAATACACAAGAAAAGAACCCTGAATACTCCAAATCAAAACCACAAACATTCATAGGAAATTCCAAATCAACAACTTTTTTTCACAAGAGCTTTTCCAACAATGCACATTCAAAGTCACAAATCAGATATAAACCTTTTCCCAAATTAATCTTTCAGATTTAATGAAAAATAGAATGATTATTCATTTCCAAAAACTCTCCAAATGATCTTTTGCAAACAATGGCAAACAATCTTTCCTGAAGCAAAATTGAGATTAGGGCATCCCAAATCAACTTGGAAAATCGCAACAATGACACAAGAAATCTGATCAAGAGAAGTTCTAGATCCAAGCAAGCTCCCAAAGGAAATCCAAAAGCGAAATTCAACCAAGAATTCTTCAAAATAATTATGAGTAATCTCCAGGAAGCGCCCTGTGAATGTTCAGGAAGCCCAATTAATAAAAATGAAAATTCAAAACATAAGAAAAAGCCAACCAATCAAAATATTTGACTAAACTATAATATATACCTAGCCAAACATAAATTCGAGACAAACAATATTTATTAATATTATTTACTTACTCCAAATAATCCATCCAATCACAAGGCGGGGTAGGTAAAATATATAATATTCCATTAACCATATAATAACAAGGAAATATTTATTTAATAGTAATAATCAATCCCCAATGATAAATAAGTAAACTAGATAAATAAAAGTCAATATGGATAAAATCCAAGGGATAAATAATATATCAAATAAAACTGTATAAATAAATTCCACAACAATTAATTAATTAAATAACAATTAATAATTAAATAAACTGAAATAAATAATAAATCATAATTAAACAATAAATAAATAATAAATAATCAATTAAACAATAAATAAATAAATAATAAATAATTAAACCAAGCAAATTCAATAAATAAAATAAACATTAGAACCCAATATATAATAATATCAACCAATAATAAAATGAATAATAAATCATCGAATAATATTAATAACTTAATCTAGCCATATAATAAACTATGCAATAAAACCAATTATTAATTTAATTAAACAACCATGCTCACAAGAACACCTAACAAGGGTCCTAACAACCACAAGACACTACTAACCACCAACTTGGGCCACACCACAACTAATAAGGTGGACAACTTAAGCCTAAAGTATGAGAGGGAAACACATGCCATCTTCAACAATTTGCCATTTGGATAAGACACACTCAGACCTGTGAGACTAGGTGGAGTCGATGTTTGGTACTTGCAATCCTGTGATCACCAATAACCACGATATAACATATACAATAATATATCATAAACCATTAGGCAAGTGATAGATAATTGTAACACCATATCATGCTCATAATGAGTGGTATGACATCATCCCTATCACGAAGACACTAGAAGACAATCACAATCATCATAACATCAACTCAACCATCGTCATAATCATGGAATAGAGTTAGCATAGTCAAGATACCATCATAACCTCATAAGCAATACATTTTATACATGAATAGTGAGTACATAAGCTTGATCAACATATTAGTCTAGGACATAACTTCATCTACATAAATCATAATGAATCCATTGATGTCAAAGAGACTATCATAACATACACAAATCTAAAAATGTTTATCACATCTTCTCATAAGGGATGAATCAAGTAGGGCACTACAAGACACATGATGGTTACCCTAGGTGATTTGGTTAGGGTTAGGTTAATGGATAAAGCTTTTATCCAAGGGATAAATGAATGTGCAAGGGTTAAAGGGTTAGTCAAAGCATTAAATGTTTGAATATACTTGAGGGTTAAATGGATGGTTGAGTTAGAGAAAAAGTCTTTAACCAAAGGTCAAAGGGGGGTTAGTTTGGTCAAGGACCCATGAGAGTTAACCTGTTGAAGGGAGAAGACCTTTAAGGCTTTGTAAGAGCCTTAAATGTTTTTGAGAAGTGACTATTCACTAATCTCTTAGTTTAGGAATGTGCAAACACTTAGAGGGGGATTAGGCTAATAATCAAGGGTTTAGACATGATTAGAATAAAGGTTAGTGTGCAACTTGCATTTTCTAGAAAGTGCAAGTGAGCGAGGGTTTTAAGATTTTAAATAAATATTTATTTATTTGAATGTGCGGGATAGGATTTTAGGGATAATTTATTTAAATGTGAGAGAGAGATTTAATTAAACAAATATGATTTATTTTTATTTATTTAATTGTGAGAACATGGTTTAATGATTTAACTCAAATAAATTGAATAATTTATTTAATTAATAGGAGAAGAGGGTTAAGATGAATTAATTAAATATTAATTTAATTAATTGTTTATCAATGGTTAAATAATCAAATAAATACTAAGTATTCATTTAATTAAGTGGACAGAAATAGGTGTCTACACTTTCTATGTGGGAGGTATGACAAAACTCAAGAAAGTTAATGGATGTTTGGAGCGGAGCCTCAATCATCTAGTTTTGGTTATCTAACCAGAACTGGTAATGGAGGATGTTTCTTACTTGACCAATTATTCTCTTATCTATAAATACATGGGAATAGAGATTTCTTTGATAGTTTTGGATTCTTGGATTCGTCACACTTGGCATGTTGAAGGTGATTTCGAGATTATGCTAGTTGCAAATAAGTATTTTATGGTTGTCTATTCATGCATGGCTGATAGGAATAAAGTTTTTGAAGGTGGCCCTTATATTTACAATTAAGTTGGTTTATTTATCAAACCCTAGTATGTGAGTTTCAATTCGGCTAAGGAACTCCCTTCAAGGGTACTTATTTGGGTCTCTTCCTCGTCTTCCATTCGAGTTCTAGAGACATGATATCCTGCAAAGGATTGCTCTTTTGCTTGGGAGGCCACTTGGAAAAACTCAAACAACTCTCAATAGAAAGGTAATTACCTTTGCCCATATTTGTGTGAAGATTGATTTAAATAATCCTTTGCTAAATTTAATCAAAATTTATTTAGGTTCTTCTTGGATACAACAACTAGATTATGAAACTCTTCCTTTTAGTTGTTGCATTTGATATGAGTATGGGCACCTTCAATAGAAATATCCTCAAGCTAATCAATCCTATAAAGAACATAATTCTCCTTCTCCCCTTGCTCCAAAAGTGGATAAAGGAAAATCTCCTATGCTAGAAGGTGTTGTTGATAAGGAGGGCTTTATGCCAGTTAAGCCTCGTCATAGGGGAAAAGATTAGAAGAGAACTTTTAGGGACAGGTAGAATGATGAGGGTTCAAATGTCTTGATGTATTGGAGGCTTTGGTTGAGGAAGAGGGAATTCTAATTGATTTTAATTGTAGGGATAATGCCATGTGAATGGATGTTCTTCATGAGCCAGAGAATGATAATGAGATTTTACCTTTTGTTGATATGTAAAATCCTTATTTGCCTTCCAAGGGTCTTGATATATCGGTGCCACTTTACTCTATCAATGTGAATGATGATATAGTGTTGGTAGATCTAGTTAAAGAGGCTTTAGATTCTAGAAAATGTAGTGATTCTTCTCAAGCTCTTGAGCTTTAGCAAAGGTCCCTCAAAAAGGTCTCCCCCGAGAAATCTTCTAAGGTTGGACGAAAGAAGGATTAAGAGAAAGTTAAAATAGCTGGAGAGATGTTGGTGGAATCTGGGTCAGTGCTTCCCATTGACTCTCATTTCTCCCAATCTCACCAATGATTATTCTCTCTTGGAATGTAAGGGTGTTGAATAGGATCCCTATACAAAAAGCTATTTGTGATTTGGTTTTTGCTCATTGTTCATATATTGTTTGTATTCAGGAAACTAAGTTATCAATGGATGCCATGTTGCAATGCGCTCCTAGTATCTGGAGGTTTGGTCACTATCAAATTGAGGTTCTTGGTTATCCTGGAGGGGTGGATTTCTTTTGGGATCCAAAGAAGATTGCTCCACTATGGCAGTTTTCTAGCCACTCCTCTATTTCCATGATAGCCTCCAACTTGGATTTTGGAGAAATTATTTTGATTACTAATATTTATGCTACAACTAATCTCCTTAAAATTTTTTTCTTTGGTTTCATGTAAGGTATGTTCGGTCTCTTGCTCCTTTCCTTCCTTGGATTATAGTTGGCGACTAAGCTTGGAGGAGAAAAAGGGAGGGCTAGTCAAGCTAGAACCCTCTTTTGGACTTGTACGAGAGAATAAAAAGATGCTCAATCTAATTGATATGAAACCATCTAATGGAATCTAGACTTGGAATAATAGAAAATGTAGAGTTGATGCTATTTTTGATTGGTTAGATAAATTTCTTGTATCTTACATTTTTGGATTGGGGATAGTTGGCACACTAGATTTGAGATTGTGGATTGGAGAGGTTCTGATCATTGTCCAATCAAAATTTCAGCAACATCTTTTGTAATTTCGAAGAACTCATCATTTAAGTTTCAACTCATGTGGCTTCAAGATTACTTGCTCCTGGATTTGATAGGTGAATGGTGGTGACAAGGTAGTCGTGCTTATGGTACATCATTGTATTCCTTTGTTAAGAAACTACAGTTCGTGAAATACAAGCTCAAAAGATGGAATAGGCAGTGCTCTGACAACCTTCATGTCACTAAAAGTGTAATTTAGATGCGTATTGATGATATTACCCACCAATTATAAGATCATGTTTTAACAAAATATTTAAGTAGAGACAAGTCTCAAATTGTAAGGGAACTAGAGGAGTGGGAGCTTTGTGAGGAAATTGTTTGGAAGCAAAAGGCGTGGGTTAATTCTACCTACTAAACTATATTAGTGATGGTGCACTAGTCAAGATTAGGTTTGGGCTAGAATTCTTTCTAATAAGTATCTAATAGGGGTTGACAACTTAGATGTTCCAAAATGTCATCTTGAGGGGAAGTGATCTATGATTTGGCATAATTTGAAAATTGGGGCAAAGCTAATTAAATAGGGTATGTTTTAGATCTATAACAATTCTTCGTGGTAGGGAGTGAAATTCCCTCTTAGGGACAAATATCTTGGTGTGGGGTAAGGATCTAATTGGTGAGTACTTAGTTGCTTTGGGGTACTTGGATCTTAATAGGTAGATGTTTGGGAGAGTAGATTTTCCATGGTGGAAATAGGTGTGGAACTAATTTTCATGGCCCAAGTGCATTTTTTTCTTGAGGCTAGTTGTTCAAAATAAATGTTTGTCTTGGAATAATTTATGCAAGCATGATTTACAAGGACCTATTTGTATGCTATGTCTTCATAGTGAAGAATGTACTTCTCATATTTTCTTTCAATGTTCTTTCTCTAGGAAGATTTGGAATTTTTGGTGGGAAGTTTAGAATCAAGCCTGTTTGCATGTCTCGTTGTTGGATAAGTTTCAAATCACTTGGGTCAACTTCCAATTAAGACCTCTTTTCTTCAAGTTTCTTGGATTATTAGGCCTTCTTTCATTATATGGCACCTTTGGATAGAACATAATTATAGGATCTTTCATAATGCAAAATTGATAATTCAACAATTGTGGTGGAAAATTGTTTATGCACTTCAGGAGACAGTCTCAGCTAAGCGCGATCTTTCTACTACAATGGATCGTGGTGATGTGGGTGTTTTTCAAAGTTTGGGTTTTTTGATCAGGGAACTAAAATACTACTGGCGTATGATGTAAATAGGATAGGTTGAATAGATGTTGATAGGCTATAAGGAAGATTGATCAAGTGGGCCACTAGCTTCCTCCTCAAGGAGTTTTGAAGGTAAACATTTTTGGCTCTTCTAGGGGAATCTTGGTCATGCAAATGTCGGTGGTATTGGTAGGGATAGACATTCTACTGCAATTCAATTTGTCTTTTCTATTTATGAAGGGTTTCATATGAATAACTTCATGGAGGCCCTTGCTATCTTGTATGAAATGGAGACAGATTGTGCGTTTGGTTGGTAAAGAATTATTTGTGAATTTAATTCATAAGTGGTGGTGCATATGTTGAATGAGAAACATTTGGATGATGTTAATTAACATTTAGCCATGGTTTTTTGATAGATTCTATGTTTGAATAGGTCTTTAGAATCTGTTACTTATTGTCATTTTCTTTGGGAGTGGAATAGAGTTGCATACTACTTGGTAAAATGGGCATTCGATGGAATGCAGGGATGGAATATTGCTAATAGGGGACATTATCCTATGGGTTTATCTCATATGTTAGAGCAATTAGTTGGGGAGTATAGGAATGGATAATTTATTGTTCTTTGTAGAGCTATTGGCCATTCTCACTGTGTAATCTTCTTTGAAGTTTAATAAAATTTTACCCCTTTCATGATTTTTTTTACATAATATCAATGTTATTTATCCATCATCATTTTCAAATTTAAATACCTACCCATTAATTTACTAACCCACCTCCTTAATTAAATCAAAGCTAATTATTACGTCGAAGGCATATTACACTCACATAATGGATGCGAAAATATTCGTTAATAAAAACTAGAAGCATTTGATTTGACATGTTTGTGACACTTTAATGAATGAAAAACAAAAATATATTTTATAATTTTATCTTCTCAACTACCACTCACTTTGAGTTTAACTAATTAATGATTTTTTTGTCTATTTCCATCATGCAATCAGTAACAATATTATTTGAACATATTACACTCACATAATGGATGCAAAAACATCCATCAATTAAAAATAGAAGCATTTAATTTGACGTGTTTGTGATACTTAAATGCATGAAAAGCAAAAAAAACATTTTATTTATTTTCTCCTCTCAACTACACTCACTCTGAGTTTAACTAATCAATCAATTTTGTTTATGTCCATCATGCAATATGTTTAACTTTTTAATTATCTCTATTTAATCTAATAATAATAATAATAATAATAATAATAATAATAATAATAATAATGATAATAATAATAATAATAATAATAATAATAATAATAATAATAATAATAATAATAATAATAATAATAATAATAATAATAATAATGTATGTTGATGGGGACTGCTTTTGCTGGGCAAGTGAACTGCCATGAGCTAGGGGAAACCCTAGCCCTACATTTCTCTTTCTTTCTACATGTGTGGGGGGTGTTTGTGGGGATGTCTGGGTGTAGTGTGGGTCGGGGGTTTGGCTATAGGTGTGGGTACTACATGCGGGGTCTTTGCAAATATTTTTGATGGGTTCTCTTCCTGTTTTGGGCCCTCTTCACGACTATGTGTGATTGATTTGGGAGGTGTTTTCTGTCAGCTTAAAGAGACTTGTTTTTGGGGGTTTGTGCGAGTTTTACTTGGGGTTGGTGTGTTGGAAAAACCATTTTTTGTAGGATGGAGGTGCATTGGGTTTGCTTTAGTTTGGTGGTTGCTGGTGCTGTGACAAATGGTGGCTCTTCTTTAGGTTTGCATGTGAGGTCATCAGACTCATTTTATGTGTGTGATGGTCCCAAACTTATGAAAGTGAATGGTTGTTTGCCGAGGTGTAAGGATTGTTCAGTTTTCGTCATTCCTCTGAAATAGGTTATGGAAGATGTCTCTTATTGGAGCAAGCATGTTCTAATCTATTAATTTCTTAGGATCTATATTTCTCTATCAACATTGGAATCCTGGATCCATCGTTCTTGTCATGTCGAGGGTGATATGGAGATTATGCTGTCTAAGAATAGTTATTTAATGGTTGTTTTCTCTAGCATGGCTGATAGGAATCGAGTTTTCGAGGGAGGGCCCTAATTTTACAATAAAGTAGGATTGTTCATAAAACCCTGGCATGTGGGATTCAACTCTACTGAAGAATTTCCCTCGGGGGTTCCTATCTAGGTTCATCTCTCGCAACATCTATTGGAGTTTTGGAGAGAGGATATTTTGCAAAGAATTGTTGCTCTACTTGGGAAACCAACTGCCACAACTCAACAAACCCTCACTAAAAAGGTAATTACATTTTCTCGTATTTATGTATGGATTGATCTAAATTATGCCTTGCTAGATTCATTGGAAATTTTTCTAGGCTCTTCGTTGTGAGTTCAACAGTTAGATTATGAGTCTCTTCCTTTTCGGTGCCAGATTTTTCATGAGTATGGACACCTTTAGCCACAATTTTCTAGGGTCAATAAAGTTGTTGGAGCTAATAATTTTCCTTCTTCCCCAATTCCAAAGGTGGATAAAGGGGACAAAGGACCACTATGATGGATGGTGGTTCAGTTAAAGATGATTTTGTGCCAATTAAGCCTTAGGCTAAGGGAAGGAGTCATAAGAGGTCTTATAGGGATAGGCAAAATGATGAGGACTTCAACCATTTTGAGGTACTGGAAACTTTGGCCTTGGAAGAAGGGGTTCTAGTTGATGTGTCTTTTGGGGATATTGCCATGGGCATGGATGATGTTCAGTGGCAGGGGACTATTTAGGTTTTCCTATCATTGCAAGACCTACCAAATTCTCAAGTATCTCTCTGTGGTTCCGATTTGTAAGATCTAGCCGATTCTTGAGTCCTGCAGAATGATATTGTCTTAACAGATTTGGCCAAGGAGGTTTTGGAATCTGGTAAAGGTAGAGGTTCTTCTCAGGCTCTAGCCCTGCAACAAATCATTTGAGAATTCTTCCAAAGGTGGCCACAAGAAGGATTAGGAGAAGATAAATTTAGTTGGGGACTTTTTGGTGGAATTTGGGTCTGGAAAACCCATTGAAGCTCACTTTTTCCAATCTCTTAAATGATTATTCTCTCTTGGAATGTTAGGGGGTTGAATTACATCCCTTGACAAAAGGCTATTCATGATTTGGTTGCAGTTCATTCTCTGGATATATTTTGTATCTAGGAGACTAAGCTTTCAGTTGATTGCATGCTTCAATGTGCTCCTACTATCTGGCATTCTGGTCAATGTCAGTGCATTGGCTCCCTAGGTTGTGCTAGAGGTTTGTCTCTTTTTTGGAACCTGAGAAAGATTGCTCCTCTTTGGTGGATATCTATTCAGTCCACTCTTTCCATGGTAGCCTCTAGCCTAGAATCTATTGAGATTATTTTGGTCACTAACGTTTATTCTCCAATTGATATTTGGGGAAAAATATGCTTTGGTGTCATATAGGGTATGTTAGATCATGTGATCCTTATCTTCCTTGGGTTTTAGTCGGTGGTTTTAATTCAGTGTTAAGTTTGACAGAGAAAAGGAGGGTCTGGCTAGGCTGGGTCTTTCTTCTGATCTCTTTTGTGAGAATATGAGCCTTCTTGATTTAATTGATGTCAAACCATCTAATAAGGTCTATATTTGGACTAATAGATGGTGTTGAGAATAAGCTATTTCAGAATGATTGGATAGATTTCTCATTTCTTGCCAGCAGGTGGGTGGTAGCTTGATTACAAGTTTTGAGATCCTTGATTGGAGGGGTTTTGATCATTGGCCAATTTAATTTTTAGAAGTTTCTTTTAGAATTCCCAAGTATTCTCCTTTCAAGTTTCAACTCATATGGCTTCACAATTCTTCCCTTTATGACTTAATGGTCTAGTGGTGGAGAGATGGTGGCCCCGCCTATGGTACTTCTATGTATTCCTTTATTAAGAAATTGTAGTTTTTGAAATTTCAGCTTAAAAGATGGAATAGAGTGTGCTATGGTAACCTTCATGCTATGAAGAGGAATATTCAAGAGTGCCTTGTTATTTTCACTTGCCAAATTCAAGATTATGGTTTCTTAAAGGATTTAGGTAGAGTTGAGTCCTAGGTTGTGAAAGAGTTGGAGGAGTTGGAACTTCGCAAGGAGATTTTTTGGAAGCAAAAGGCTCAGGTTGATTGGCTTTAAGAAGGTGATAGAAACATAGATTTTATTCATAACTTTGTCCAAGCTCGCTAGAATAGGAGTTATATTTCCTCTTTAGTTAACTCAGAAGGTAGTCAGTTGACTTCTCTACAGGCATTGTCTCATGAGACTACACAGTTCTATTTTGCTCTCTTTTATGAAGATTCGTCTCCTCCTAAAGATGCAAAGAATTTGATTCTAGCATGTATTCCCTTTTTAGTCTCTACTGAGATAAGTGAATCTCTGACTTGCTTGATCCCTTTCTAAATTGGAAGAGGTTGTTTTTGGGATGCAAAAGGGCAAAGCTCCTGGTTCGGATGGGTTTCCTATTGATTTTTGAAGGAATTTTGTGATATTATTAAACTAGATTTGTTGGAGGTGGTCTGGAAATCTCATGGTAGCAAAAAAATACTTCGAGCCTTGAATACTACTTTTCTTGTCCTTATTTCTAAAAGGGAAGGAGATAATCGATTGGATATCTTTAGGCATAGTGCTCTTTGTAATGTGGTGTACAAAATTATTACTAAATTGATTGTAGAGAGGCTCAAAATTTGGCTCTTGCCTTTTATCTCAGATGAGCAAGGGGTTTTTTTGGTTGGGTGACAAATTATGGATAGGGAGGTGGTTTCTTCTGAAGCCATTCACTCTATGAAAGTGTCTGAGGAGAGATCTATGTTCATCATACTGGATATAGCCAAAGCATATGATATAGTTAAGTGGAAATTTTTGCATAAAATTCTCATAGCCTTTGGTTTTAATTAGGGGTGGGTCAGTTGGACGATGAGTTGTGTTACTTCTTTGTCTTTCTCTATTATTATAAATGGCAACCCTTCTAAGTTATTTAGAGCATCCAGAGGTCTTTCCTAAAAGGACCCTCTCTCTCCCTACTTGTTTATTATTATGGCTGGGGATTAGGTAGATTTATTGAGTCTTGGGTTTCCCAAGGCTTGATTCAGGGTTGGAGTTGGGTTAATGGGTTGTCTATACATTCTCATATCCAATTTATGGATGATACTTCTCTTCTAGGGGTTGCGTGTGTTCATGAAGTTGAATCTTTCAAAGGCAGATGTTGGATATTTATTTAGCTGCTTTGGGTAAAAAAGTCAATGAACAAAAATCTTCTATCTTTTTTTTTTTTAACAATTTTGAGCTTATTCAGAGAAGGATTTCCAATATTTTAAGGTCTCAAATTGGTTCTCTTCCCTTTCTCTATCTGGATATCCCCTTAGCTATTGGAAGGCAACTTAGGCCATATTGGTAGAACTTGCTAGATAAGCTGCGTCAAAAGGTCAATCATTGGACTCACTAGTGGTTATCTACTGTTGTTAGGGTGTCTCTTCTTCAATTTATGATCCAAGTTCTTCCTATTTATCCAAGTTTTGTTCAAGTAGATGTTGTGTATTTCCTCAAGGAATTTGATGCTGTCTCGCATCGATTTGTTTGGAGTGGTAATTTGCATACTTCTAAGTGGAGCTTAGTTAAGTGAGAGACTGTGTGTAGGCCCAAGAAAGAGGGGGGACTTGGTCTTTATTCTGGAATCTTGAATGGGCAAGTTCTTGCATCCAAATTATATTGGTGATGGTGTACTAGTTAGCATAGCATTAAAATTGGGCATGCATGTTCACTCATAAGTATTTAAGTGGAGTTAATGTTTGGGATGTTCCATGTTATTTGGAGGGTGGAGGTTCCATGATTTGACACATTTTGAAAACAAGGGCACAACTTATTAAGAGTGGTCTTTTTTAGATCTGTCACGAGGGCTCAAAGGCTTTTTTTTGGCTTGATTCTTAGGATGGTCATCTTCTTATTATCTCCATATATTCGCACCTATAGCCCCTTTGTGATATTTTTTCTATAGCAAGTTGCCATAAAGTAGCACATTATAAGACTGTTCAAAATCTAGGGCTAGTTGTTGGGTGTAAATGGAAGGATTCTCATGAATGGTCGCAGGTGGGTCTGAGGAGGCTTGCTCAGAGTTGGCTTAGATTCTTACATTTGGTGTGCAATTCCTTCGAGGGGAAACATATTATGGCTTGGGCCAAAGATTTGTTTGATAAGTATTCTGTGGTTGTGAGGTATTCGGAGCTTGATAGATAATTGTTTGGAGGTATCAAGGTGCCTTGGTGGTGTGTGAGTAAAAATATGAGTGCAAATTGAAAGAGATTTAAAATAACAAGTATCAACCTAAGAAAACACAAATTAATCGAACAATCAATATAAGGATGCTAAAAAGGAAATGAAGAAAGCAAATGATAGTCAATAAGATTGCAAACTCTCCATTTTTTCTTGATCTGGTTGTCCTTCAATTTGATGTGTGCTCAATCTATGCTTCCAAGGGTGATCCAAGATTCTCCATGATGGTTGAATATGCAAATCATGCTAAAATATGGATGAAAAATGAGTTGATACGAGTAGTCAAAATGACATGATAACAATATGATCGCATGAAAGTAGATGATTTGCAAAGAAAAATGAGGGGGTTAAATAGGATTTGATGGGATGAGTGAGATTCTTGAGGATGTGCCACTTGTCTCAGTTGAGGAAAAGATGCAATGGGAGGATTGACAAGTGTCTTTGAGAAGGGCAAGTGTCATGAGCAGAAGTGAAAAGTGTTAACAAGTACACGACAATTTTGGGAGGTAGCCACCCAAAATTAATTTCTTTTCCCAATATTTAGGAAATTAGGAATGTGCACACATGTGCCAAAGGAGGTTAGAAGGATAAGATTGGTTTGAAGGGATAGCATTGGTTAGAAGCCTTGGGTTAGTTAGTGGGTTAGGCTAGAGGAAGGGTTAGATGGAGAGTTAAGGTTCAAAGACATGTGACCAAATGAATTATTTGAATTATTTAATTCAAATAAAAAGAAAAAGAGGATGACATGAACTGGATAGAATAATTAAATTATTTTATTTTGTAGAAGGATAAAGGAGATTAATTAATTAAATATTTACACAAAACATTAATCAATTAATTGGAAGGGGATGTAATATTTAATTAATACTTGCGGCTAGGGGAATTAAACTTGATTAAAATAAATAACCAAATTTAAGTGTCTACATTTTGCCCCTCTTTGCGATGGTGCTAGTTTAATGTTGATGCAAAGAAAATGAGACACTGACGACTGGAAGAAGACAAATGCAAAAAGAAGTGAAGAGAAAAAAAGATGCCCCAGACTAAACTAATGATGATAGGAAAGCTACGAATGGAGGACGAAGGATGAGTTAATGATGCCCCCTTGACAGGGTGCGTGAGAAATAGAGGGCCGAGTGGTATCTTGAAATAAATAGTTCCCTATTAGGCAAGAAGAAAGGCGAAAAAAAATGCAACCCATAGGCGAAGATGACACTATAAAAGGAATCCGCAAGAAGAAATGGTCCCAAAGGGACAAACAGTAAAAATAGGGCTTTAGGAGGCCCTATATTAGCAAATTTGAAAATTTACTATTCACTTTGATAGCACATGAGAGAGTAATAGGAGAGAAACTAAGAGCCCTTTGATTCCTTCGTGCATTCTATAGTATTGAGACCTGTTAACAGTCCATACTCAGTGATGTTATTTGTGCACAAAAAGGTTAACTTGAAAGACTTTGGAATAAGGTCTCCTTAGGGTATAACAAAAAGTAAACCTACCTCTGATCATTTCTCTATGTGTGATGCATCAAAATAGAGCTTCCATGGAGGTTGAACTAAGATGGTGCAAACATATTCATTGGGCAATTTAGTAACCAGTGGATAAGCATCTGCCAGTGGTGCTTAAGCCAATTGATCTGCTATAACTTGTCCCTTAATGGCCTTCTGGTCCATATACTAAATATCAAATTCACTAAGATGTATTACTCATTTTGGCATGTGTCCTGTAAGAGCTATCTTTATCAATAGGTACTTTAAAGGGTCAATTTTGTAAATGAGGTGAACAATGTGGCTCAACATGTAGTGATGAAGCTTTTGAGTGCAAAAAAAATTGTCATACACACCTTCTCCATAGGTGTATAATTGATCTCATAAAAAACCAAAGTACAACTGATATAATAGATGACCTTTTCCTTTCCTTGATCATCATGTTGAAAGAGTAATGCCCCCAATTTAAGTGATGTGACTGAAATATACAATAACAAAGGCCTACCAGGAATAGGTGGCATTAATATTAGGGGATTAGCTAGATACTCTTTTATCTCATGAAAGGCCTATTGGTAAGGGATTACTTTTGAATATTGTGCCCTTCTTTAAGAGATGGGGAAAAAGTTTGCACTTGTTAGCAAGTTGGGCAATGAATCGTCTGATGAACTATAGTTTTCCTTAGAAGCTTCTTAGATTCTTTAATGTTTTGGCTGGAGGCATCTCTAGAATTGCTTTCACTTTCTTGGGATCAACTTCAATTCCCTATCTGGACACAATGAAACCAAGGATGTTTCTGGATGTAATACCAAAAACACACTTCTTGGGGTTCAGGCACAACTAATATTTGGCAAGACGCTCAAATATATATTTTAGTATGGCTGAATGTCCAACTTTAGTTTAAGATTTGCCTAATATGTCATCCACATAGTCCTCCAATATCTTGTGCATAAGATCATGGAAAATCACTATCATCGCGTGTTGATAGGTAGTATCTAGGTGAACTTGAGACCAAATGGCATAACCTGATAACAAAAAGTTCCCCAAGGAGTTGTGAATGTTGTTTTGTGTTGATCCTCTTCAGCAATCTTTATCTGATTATAGCTTGAGAAGCTATCCATAAGGGAAAGCATTTTGTGTCTTGTTGTTAAGTCGATGAGGATGCCGATGCTGGCAAGTGGAAAATCATCTTTAGGACAAAATTTGTTGAGATCTCCAAAGTTTGTGTCTTCTGTCGGTCCCAAAATTTGTGCGTTCACCGGATTCCTGTACCTGCACCTCCAACTTGAAAAAGGGTGTCTAGGTGGCTATATAGAGTTTTTCCTTAGTCAAACCCCTTGTTTTGGTGATTTCCACCTCCACAAATAGCCGATAATGTAGTGAAAATGTGTGTGCAAGAATCTTGTGTGTATGCAAGATCCTAAATGAACAAGAAACTAAATCTAGAGTTCTACCCTATGTTTTGGAGAGCAAACCCTAAATGCTTGTATATGTAAATGCAAACACTTCAAATGACAAACATGATCTAGAGATCTAAAGAATGAATGTAAATATGAAAATGAAGCTCATACAAAGACATGAAACCATACCAAACCCTAAGGGAGAGGTACAAGCCAATCATCAGCCAATGGTACCAACATGGTCCGAACACACAGTTCGACCAACTTTTTGCCAATTTTTTGGGGAAGCAAGATATTGTGATTTTAAAGAAAATTCCAGAAGTATGTGGGAATTTGCAACGTTTAGATATATGAATCGGGCCTTGGAGGTCGAAATAAGACATAATTAGGGTATTTGATGAAATGATTAATTGGAAGAATAAAATAAAAAGGGGCACACTTAGGGTAAAGGGCCCAATTTTATGATGTGTAGAGGAATGATATAAGACTTTAGATTAAATTAATTAATTAATTAAATGCTTAAAAGGAATTCAAAATGAAAAATGCAAAAACACTAAGGCAGGTGCTAACCTAAGCACATAATCGTACTACCCGATTAAGGGTGTACAATTTACAACGCTACAATTCTAATATTTTGATTTATTGTTGGTTGACTTATTTGAATGATTCTTACAGAGTTTTATGACCCCCTCATCAATTAAAGATTTTTCAACTACTGGTCCCTTTCACATTATATCATGAAATGTTCTTGCACAATTCAATCAAATGTGATAAGCAAGCTTTGAATGAAGATTACTGATGAACACAAAGACCAATTGAGAATTAGGGACCTTGCATGGGAGGCGACTGATGATAGCTCTCCATCGTTGAATCTAATCTAAGAGATTCTATCCTCCCTTTTGTTTAGCTTGATAGAGGTTGAACATAGAAATATCACTTTCCACATTATAGTGGTAATGTGCAACAAAATTCTCTAAGAAGTCTGCAATGAAGTGATTGTGCTAAATGGTAATTCAGAGAACCATTCTAAAGCAGGTCTATTGAGACTCTCAGAAAACAACTGCAATAGACAACTATCGCAATGAGCCACCTCTTAACAAGCCATGTAAAAGTATTTGATGTCATACCTAGGATCACCTTTTCCTTTGTATTTTTCAAATTTTTGGTGTTTCAAAATGTTTAGGGAATGACATGGCAGTAATTGACTTATCAAAATGATAGGGGCAGAGCTCTTCAAATTTGAAAACTCTCTTGGAGTTATTGTCTTGTAAGCCTTTAAGAATTGCTTTCATTTCCTCCCATTAGTTGTTGACAAGAAACAAATCTGGTGTCAGTGAATGAGATTGATATTGTGGTGTTTGGGATGCACCCAGATGTGACTGGCCATGATAGGGTTGTTGTTGATAGTTTGGTACATTCTGATAAACAGGCGGTTGTTGATACATAAGGCCATGAAATTGAACCATCAGAGGTTGCTAGTAACCAACGACACTTGGTTGTTGCATTATATATTGATACTGATGTAAAGGATTTTGAGATGCATTGATTTGAGGTGTACCACCCTAAAGATAATTGCCCCCAACATAAGTGTGATGATATAGATTCACTTACTGATTCTGAGATGGGGGATTTAAATTAGCACCACCCGATGATTGGTAAATTTTTAACGTGTCACGAGAAGAAGAGGGTGCTTGCAAATAGTTGACTCATTGTTGCGATGCCATAGGTTTCATAGATACGAATGGTGGATATTGCGACATATTAATGACTCATGGTAAGGATTGCATAGCCAAAATCATATTAGAAACTTGGGGCATTGATTGTACAAGAGGAAGTGTGGAGGATGCAGGCATGATGAAAATAATGCCCCTAGTCATAGCTTATGTAAGAGATGGCGAAGGATAGCCAAGCATTCCAATGGTGAAGGCATGCATTTGTGCTAAAGGTACGTTCAATGGATGAGTGATTGGATTAACAAAGGGAGTAACATGAATCACGTTGGAGGTCATAGGCATTTGAACCATCATAGGTATGGACGTGATAAGTTGTGTCATTGGCACAATTGACTGGGCAATGCTTCCTGAGGATACAGATGGTGCGAATCCCACTGAATTGGCATAAAAGGGTTGATAATGTTGGCCAAGCGTGCCAATCAATGACAATCCCATTGATAGGATTGAGTTACTCTACGAAGCTTGTATGATTGATGCTGGGAAGTTTGTGATTGGGGTGGTATTGAGGATATCACAACTTGGTGATGAGAGGTAGAAGCGATGTTGATTGTTGGGGCAGTTGTGATGACATCGTGAGAGAAATATGCGATTGAGGTGACTCTTGGGGATTAACAATCACTGACATAATTGAAGAGGCATTAGTCATTCCTTGAGCAACTATATTTGGAAAGATAATATCCTTATGAATTTCAATGATGTCCTCCACTATTTGAGCATTATTAGGAACTTGGAGGAACTAATCAACGAGATTGACCTCGACATCAGTTTCATTAGGTTGATTTACCATGGTCTCCTCAAAAGAGATTTGATTAAGTGAATCAAAATTGAAGAGTGGATTTCCTAACACAATGGGTGTAACACCCAAATTTGGATTTGTTTGAGGATTAGGGAATCCTAGACTGAATTGGGAAGGTTGTTTCTCTATTGTTTGCCTTGATTTGGATTGAGTGGTGATGGGCATGAATTGCGAAGTGAAGAGATATGATAATGAAAATGCAACACTAAAGTCAAGGTTTGAGATTAAAGACCAATTTTTATAATTTGATGAGAGATTGATGACACAAAAAGGCTCGATTTATTAGACTCTTGATACTCAAATTGCGGTTGGATAAGTCTAATTGAGTGTTGAGACACAAAGGTTACACAAGAGGATGCACTCAAGCAACATGATGAATCGATGCGAACGAAACCTCTAGCTCAAGGTGATAAAACCACAATGATGTGAAAATATCAAAACTCTAGACACGATACAGTCAAAAGAGTTAATAATGAAGGATGCTAATGATGTAGACCATGTCGTAATTTTTGAGATATGAGACTTGTTCTCATGTTTGAAATTATTAAATCTAAGATAATTAGACTGAAAGGACGAATCACAAAATCCTTAACTAATTAAACTGATTTTAAACACAATACAATGAAATAAATGATAGAAATAGAAAGATTAAACTGAATTAAAACTCCCTATTCTCCACTTGTGCTTCCATTGTTCTTCTTCATTATTGTTGGTGTAGGTGGCTCTCAGGTATTGCATTGATTTCCTGCATTAGATGGACAACAACTTTGAAGACTGTGATTCTAGCTTGAATTGAGAAAAAAGGTTGAATTTATAGATTTTCAACACAAAAGGAGGTTAGAATTTGAACTCAAGTGTTGATTGATAGATAACTGAAACCGATTGATGTGTTAACTCATTAGATTTCTGTTAACATAATTGATTGAGGAGTCAACTGGATTGATTAACCAGTAGACTGAATAGACTAGCTAGTTGACTGAGTTGATAAATCAGATGACTGAATTGAATGGAAAGATAAGTGGATTAATTGATCAGCCAGAAAAAGTGATTCATGAGTTAACTGAGTTAACTAATTAGATAAGTGATTTGATCAATCAATTCTGATTTTAGCATGTGCTGTAGGATTTCAAAATTGAATTTGATTTTGATTTTCAATTTAGATTTGAATTTGGACTTTCGAATGCTGAAATGCACATGAAATTAACTGAAATTCAGATTTGGTGAAATATGAATTTGGAAAAAATTAAATTCATTGGAATTAAGTGAAATTGGAATTTTGGGAAACTGACATGAAATTAGATGGAATTATTTAGAATTAGAATTTGGGGATTGGAAGAATTAAATTAATTAATTAAATAATTTAAATGAAATTATTTAATCATAGGATATTGAATTAATCAAATAATAAAGATTATTTAACTAGGGAAAATGTCACAATTAATTAAATAATTCATATTTAATGAATAATTGAGATAGGGTTAATTGATTAAATGATAGGAATTCAATAGTTAGAAATGTTAAATGGCCTGATCAGAAGAAATATTTAATTTAATCAAATAATTAATGAATTACTTAATTAAATAGATGAATAATTAGTGTAGAATTAATGAGACATTTTTAGGTGTCTACATTTGCCCCTCTTTGACACAATGTCATAATGACATTGTTTCAAAGAAAATGAAAAAATTTCTGCCCCAGTATGCCCCAACGACATTTAGGGTATAAATATGCCCCCTCGAAAAAAGTGGTTAGAAATTTGTGGAACGAAGACCATTTTTTCGAAATTGTGCTAGTAATTGATCATGTGAAGTTTGGTACGATTTGGATCTTGTTTGGTATGGCTATGACTAGGTTGAAGTTGGAGGGGTCCACGACCATTAGGGTGACAAAAACCCTAACTTTGAGCTTTAAATTGAAAATTGGTTTTGATTTGAGCTCATTTGTACTCATTTTCTTTGTAACAATTCCTCAAGATTATAGTGCTTTCAGTGTCCTTGGAGAGGGATGGTGGGTCATAGAACGAGGTTGTATTTTTCTAAGCGAGAGTGATCATATCAGAGACCTCCTAACACTGGTGGCATGGTGAGTTTCCAAAAATTATGCCTTTTTTGGCTATTTTTTCCAAATTTATCACCGATTTGTAAAAGTGTCAAAAAATAGCAAATTCGCAATTGATTGTTGATTTATCCACAACTGCTAATATTAGTTCACAATTGCTAGTATTAATTCACAATTGTAAAATTGCCCACAATTTCTATTGTTAATTCACAATTGGAAATTTTAATTCGCAATTGCTAATTTTAGTTCGCAATTGACAATTTTAGTTCGCATTTGCTTTAAACAGTTCACACTTGCATTAAGTAGTTCGCAATTAATAATTGAAGTTCGCATTTGATAATATAAGTTTGCATTTGATATGATATGAATTTCTTTGTGTTTTCTCATGATGCGAATGATGTATCTTATTCAATGTGCTTTTTCTCAAATGCAGGAGCATTATCCAGTCGATTGCGAGACAGACGAGGCTTGATGGTCTTGATCGATGTCATGAGATAGATGCAGAGGATACCACTTTGCTTCGACAGGTTGGATTGTACCATATAGCGCACTTGCCTGAGGTTATGGACAATAGGGCCATGACTACTGTCTTGATTGAGCGGTTGCATTTAGAGATTTGTTCATTTCATCTTCCGACAGGTAAGGCATCTATCACACTTGAGGATGTGTGGTGTATTCTACACATTCCCATATTTGGTGCTTGAGTTACTTTTGATCGTATTTATGGGATAACTACCTTGTGCACTTTGTTTGAGTGTTCCGAGGATGAACTTCATATCCAAGGTTATGAGATTCATTAGGATGATTTTGATTATGATGATCTCGCCGTTGTTCTTGGTTGCACTGTTGCTGGATTATTGACCCATGATAGACATACCCATGGTTTCCCTGTTGGATGGGGATGATTGATTCATGATATGATTATTGATAGACGAGTGTTTGCTTGGGGTCCCTGTCTTCTTGCCACTTTATATCATCAGATGCATGGGATTGTATATTTGTAGCAGAAATCCGTTGGATGTGGTGTTACTTTGCTTCAGATATGGGCTTGGGAGCACATAGCTATATTTCATCCTATGATACATGTTGATTTAGAGACAGAGCAGCCATATGCTTACAAATACACTATTGGAGTTAGACATAGGACGTTAGGTAACATTTTGTATTGGTGTCATCAGATTTCTATTTTACAGTACTTCTTATGGAGACCTTATCTTACTTGCCTCAGTTGGGCTGATGATGCCCAACACCTTCCTTTTTTTTGATAACATAGATATCTTATTGGGCAAGATGTTGGTGGTCACAGGGTTATTGATATTTATCTTCCTGGCTGTGTACTCCGACAATTTGGGGGGATACAGGGTATTCTAGATGTGACAACTTATTTTGCTCGTACTACTCGTGAGATCTGTGATTGGGGTGCATGTGTGCAACCTCATGTTTCCATTGTTGAGTTTGATTCTCTTGCTCCTATTCAGTGGGGTTGGCGAGTTGGTGTCATAGATCCAAGGACTACAACACAATATAGTGTATGGTGGATACAACATAGGCCCATACCTTTGACAGATCCAATAGTTCTGATTTTTGCTCAACAGATTAGACATGACAGGGGTCCTAGAGGAAGAGGGAGAGGGAAAGGTGGAGATGGTGGGGGAGATGGAGGAGGGAGAGATGGCAGATGAGGAGGACGAGATAGGGGTCAGATAGATCTGATAGAAGCAGTTGCAAAGTAGGTGGAGGGTGGAGGAGAGGATGTGGATATTGGTGGAGGTACTGCATCTATGAGCAGTTCTGGTGAGAGTGGGAGTGAGAGAGAGAAATGAGTTAGTATCAGGCTCATCGAGAAGTTATGGATATGAGGATGGGGATGGTGGACATGATGTTGATATGCCTGAGGCTATGGAGAGAGGAGATGTGGAGGGAGATGGTGATGAGGAAAGAATGAGGGCTTCGACTAGGAGTTTGGAGTACCTGGCTGCTACTTTGTGGCATTGACAGATGTAGGATAGAGATAAGTATCGACAGGTGATGGAGGAGCTTACCAGAGAGAGAAATCGGATAGCCGCTGAGAAAGATTAGTTACAAAGAGAGAGGGATGAGGCAGTCTAGTGGGCTCAGATCACCATGGATGTATATGATCAGTTATTTGGGTCAGTGACAGAGGCATGAAGCCAGACATATAGATATTTTTCTGCTGCATAGGAGGCTATTTACTATAGGCATGCTTATGAGAGAGCCATTCTTGAGGGATAGAGAGAGCCTAGTTTTAGTACTTTCATGGGGAGGAGATCGAGTTGGTCTACCTCTCGACATAGTAGCAGTGGAGGAGTGATGGGTCCACCTAGGGCGCCATCGGGATAGACTGGTGCTAGGTGAGATACACCTACTAATAGAGGCAACATCGATTGAGATGCTTTGTTATTGATGATGTATCATAGATATGATGTATTTTGACACATTGATGAGATATATGATATGCACTTTTGGTGATATATGTTATGGTCTAATGTTTTGGTTTTTATTTTATTCTTCCTTAGTAATGCATCTAATGTTAATGTGATATTATGCAATGATTTGATGTACCTTTATTTTACATCTATATGTGATGATTGATGAAATGCCTGTGATAGTGTAATGGACTAATGCAACATTATATGAAAATACAATGTTAATTTTTGTTGTGTCAAAAATAGGTGTTGAAAATCATGAATTTGGAAGAATTGTTAGTTGTTAGATGGAGAATAAATTAGAAGAAATGATATGAAATGATAAATCAATTGAACCAACCTTTATTTATTCCAGAAGTAGATATGATGGAAACAATTTGATTGATAAGATTTTGATGAAAAAGTCTTCATTGCTTTCTTCGTAGTGCAATACATTATCATCATTGAGCCTTATTTTGTAACAATGGAGCTTATTACACTAGGGTATGAGGAACCAAGATGTATAGATACCTCATCACAAGAAACAAACAACTAGCAGACAAGGATTGAACCCTCCATTCTGGGAATTACGCTAGGGGTTGAGGTATGTGTGACATTCACAAGCCGAATGCTCCTATCACAAACACCCACTAGAGCAATTGCCCCAGAACTTCATTTTTCCAAACCACAAACAACAAACAAAGAAAAAGGATCATGCCCATCACAACTCCTCTAGTCACTTTTTGGACATCCTTGAGTAGCTAAAAGCAATGATCTTCGCCAATTTGATAAAAAGAGTCAACCAAAATAGACAAAACTTAGAAGTTGGACTCACTATGTCTTTGCTTTGATATGTTTGATGTGATTTTGATATTGTTTGGTTTTAGAAGTTTTGGACCCTGTTTAAGATTGACCTGTCTGGTTTCGAGTGTACTGATTCTATTTAAGACAAGATGGTGATCACATTGATAGTTTGATAGTGATTAGATAGATTAGACAGTTGATCAATGTTGGCATTGCACACTCTAATGAGATTTGAAGGTGATTGAAGGTGTTGTCATTGATGGCAACCTTGCAACATTGTGGAAACCGACAGGCATAGGCACAGACACCAACACCGACAGGCACTTCACTGGCAATGACAACAATGTTCACCGACATCCTAGCCAATAGGAACAACTTTTTGTATTTAATTGTAATATCTTTTGTACGACGACATGGTATATTGTAATAGACTCATATATATATGAGATCTTGTAAATCATTTTAGTAGTAAGGTAGCATGGATGTAGAAGTGATAAGCGAATATTAAGGCAGATTTTGTATAAGGGTTTATGGTTATAGTATGAGCTTAAACTAGTACTGAACCTGGCATAGAAGATGATGAATTATAGCAGTACATCATATTGGATTCTCATAATCTATTTTGTAAGTTAGTGAGACTTCGTTTTGTAATTGAGTAGTGAGATCTAGGTAGTTGGCCTTCCTGCATGTGCATACCCCTCTTGTAAGGAATATCCATTCATTGGCCAGTGAGTGAATATTGTGGGTCACAAATCCCACCAAGGTTTTTCCCACACCGGGTTTCCTCATTAAACATCTTGTGTTATGGTGTGCTTTCTATGTTGTCTTTATTGTTCCTATTTACTGCATTAATTCTTGTTTACTGGTACACTATTTTGGAATGCAAAATACTTAATAAGGTTAAATATTCTATAAATCGGTTGATACTGATTCACACCCCCCCCCCCTCTCTCAGTATCTTTGGACTATCATCAATCCTAACAATCAACTTGATTGCAAATGTTTTGACAAGATAGTTGTATCCTTTGTTTAACTTTGTGCGAAGTGTTTGCTGGATATCTGCTAGGGTGTTTGATTCTTGCAAGACAATTTATTGCAAGTTTTTTAATTGATTTTTTAATGTTTTTATATTTTGTGGATCGATATTTGAATGTTTTTGGATTGATTTTTTTCAAGACTTTTTTTTTAGGATTTTTACAATACTTTATCTAAATATTTTTTATTTTTTCGGGACTTTATTTGAATGTTTAGGATTTTTTCAGGACTTTATCTGAATGTTTTTATTTTTTGAGGACTTTATCTAAATGTTCAAGATTTTTTTAGGACTTTTTGCGATTTTTTAGGATTTTTTTTCCAGTTATGCTCCCAAGTATGAAAACATGTATGATATGATGATCTAGGCAATGCACATGGAGAAAACGAATTTTTTAAATGCAAATTATGCTAATATAGTATGTGATATGAAGATGTAGTTCCTAAAGAAGGATGAATGTGTGTGCCCCTCAATTTGAAATACATTGATTTGATTGAAGGTGTGAAACATTTTAGAGATAGTAGTTCAATCCATCCTTAAAAGAATTTGGACAATCTAATCTAACACACTGTGTAGCCAATATTTATGAATGGAGGCGCGAAAAAATTCTCCATGACTTCTTGAAACTTTGATCTTCTTTTGCCAATGCGTGTGCATTTTAATTCACTCTGGCTCTTATAACCATCAAAGACCCTTGGAATTGTATGTGGCTAGGTACGTGAGTTATTCTAACTTCAAAAGCATCCTGAATAGAGCCTCATTGCCATCAAGATTTTAGGGCTCCGACAAGATTATGCACTGTAATCTCTCAAATATTGCTCCAATGCCAATAGGTGTCCATAGACCTGATGGAGTTATTTGCATGTTCCCATAGTCAAGCTTTTATTGTTGCACTTGTATGCGTGATATTTCAATAATATATCATTGTTTATTTTTCCATGAGATAGATATTGGCACAGTATTTTTCTTTTCTTTTCTTCATTTTCTTGCCTTGACTTGTAAGTAATGAAACCTACATGGGTATGGCAATTATAGCGGCGCTGAAGTAGAATTTAGGATTTTTCACTAGACACATGATCAACTAGGTATCTGTAATGACTTAGAGCTATTGATCAATGTGTGAGATATAACAATTGATATATTTTGGGTAACAAGGTTCAATAGTGAAACTTCTACACAACCATGGATAAATCTTAATGACAATGCGACGTTAGGGATGAAAGACTAAAGGCCTCTAAGGACTTCATGAACAAATATCTAGGAAATGAGACCACCTTCTTTCCTTTCAGTGCAGACAAGTGAATAACTCAAACAATCATCTTTTGTTATTGATGCAATGAATATGATTCCTTCATGAAGATAAATATATGAGATGCAATGCTTTCAAAATGATATGCAAGTACAGAAAGTAACTTCTAATAAAAACCCAACCCTTTAGATGTAATCTCTTTATAGGTGCATGTTGTTAATTGGATCGAAGAGTTGATCTCCCTCCATCGTTTGCAAATGATAAGCATCATTTCCAACTACTTTGGTTATAACAAAAGGACCTAACCAGTTAGGCTCGAACTTTCCTAGTTTTTCATGTTCAACGAGATTCTTGTGATTTTCGTTAAGAACGATATCTCCTACCTTGAAGGAACATGGGTTTACTCTTTTGTTGTAGCTTCTTCTCATTCTGTTTTCATATTCTTGTAAGTGATTTAGTGCGCTTTATCATTTTTCATCTAGGATTTCTAGTTCTTGCAAACGTGCTACTTTGTAGTCTTCTTCTGATATAATGTGTTTCAGAGAGACTCTCAATGATGGAATTCTACCTCAATAGACACAATAGCTTTCGAACCATAAACCAAAGAGTAAGATGTGGCACCAGTGGCTGTGCGGACACTAGTTCGATAGGCCTAGAGAGATGGATTTAGCTGAAGATGCCAATCTCGTCCAGTGTCGTTAACAACTTTTTTTTTAAAATTTTCAAAATACTCTTTTTGGTTGCCTCTGCTTGACCATTGCTCTGGGGATAGTAGGGTGTCGTAAAATGTTGCTAGATTTGAAATTGTTCGTAAAGTTCACTTACTTCTTGATTTTTGAAGGGTCGCCTATTATCAGCTACAATGCACATGGGGACTCCATATCTGTAAATTATGTAATTCAAGATGAACTTAGCTATTTTCTTCCCTATTGTGAAGGTCATTGAGATTGCCTCAAACCATTTTGTAAATATCAGTAGCTGTGAGTATAAATTTATGTCCGTTGGAGGAGGTAGGGTGTATTTTCCCCACAAGATCTAGTCCCCACTATGAAAATAGCCATGGTGATGTTATTGGCTGAAGATCTTGAGTAGGTGCATAGATTAGGTTTCCATGTATTTAGCATTGTTTGCATCTTTGGACATGCTTGTAAGCGTCCTTTTCCATTGTAGGCCAATAATAACCTATTCGTAACAATGTTTTTGCTAGGGATGGTCCAGAAGAATGTGCTCCACATATGTCGTCATGGACTCCTTTTAGGGTAATTTGTGCTTCCTCAACATTGAGGTATCTAAGCAAAGTGTCATCTACAGTCTTCCTATATAAAGTGTCAGCAATGATTGAATGTCTTGTTGATGGTTGGATGAGTGAATTTATTTGATTTCATGAAAGATCAGGAGGTATATATTGATCATGAAGGTATGCATATATATCTTTGTACCATTAGGACTCAGGTTCTGTTATCATACATACATATTTAGTGGATGATATTTCATAAGCTGGCACAATGAGTTGTTCCACTTGAAAATAAAAGTGAGTTCCATTGTTAGGTATATCCAAGAGAGAGCCTAATGTTGCCATTGCATTGACTGCCTTGTTTTGTGCTCTTGGTATTTGTTCAAATGTTACATTGGTGAATTATTGTTTGTATTTGTCCACCAATTGCTTGTAGAGTGTTAGCTTATCATATTTTATATTGTAATCATCATTGACCTGGTTAATAATGAGTTGTGAGTCTCTGAAGACTTGTAGTTCCATGATCTTCCTTTGTAGTGCAGTATAGAGTCCTATCACCAGGGATTCATATTGAACAATGTTATTGGTGCAAGAAAAGATGATCTTGAATTATTTGGGAATGGAATCTCCTTGAGGAGTAATGAATAGAATTCTTGCTCTTGGTCCATGATTTGTGTGAGATCCATCAAAGTATAGTTTCCTGTTTGTTTTTGCTGATAGTGCAAATACTGATTCATCTAGAAAATCTACCACCATCGGATGACTGCCTTGTAGGGGCGCTTATGCAAGTTGGTCTGTTATGATCTATCCTTTGATGGATTTTCTATCGACATATTCAATGTTGAATTCACTAAGTATCATGACCCACTTGGCAAGCCTTCTGGTTAATGCCACTTTTTTCATCAAGTACTTGAGTGGATCAAAGTATTCAATGAGCTGGACTTTATGATTCAACATATAATGTCTCAATTTTTGTGATGCTAAAACTACTACAAGACATGCTCTTTCTATTGGTGTGTAGTTGAGTTCATATCCAATGAGTGTTCTTCTGATGTAGTAGACAACTCTCTTTTTTCCTTGTTCATCATGTTGTGCTAGGAGAGCACCTAAGGAGGAATTTGTTACAACTATATACAAGAGTAATGGTTTCCCATGCATGGTGGAACAAAATATATTCTTTTGGTTTCTGGAATGCTTCTTGGCATTGTTGTGTCCATTTGAATGTGACACCTTTCTTTAAAAGATGTTGAAATGGTTGGCACTTTTCTACCAATTGGGTGATGAAGTGCCTTATGGATTGTAATCTGTCTTGCATGCTTCTGAGTTATTTGAGGGTAGTGGGTGATGGCATGACTAGAATGGGTTTTACTTTTTCTAGATCTATTTCAATGCCACAATTGGATATAATGAATCCCAAGAGTTTGCTGAATGATACTCCGAAAACACATTTTTTTGGATTGAGCCTTACGTTGTATTGCTCAGGTCTATCAAATATTTTAGCCAATATGTTTAGATGATCATCTCTTGTGTTGGATTTTGCTAGCAAATCATCTACATAGTCTTCCATGATTGTGTGTATCATGTCATGGAATAAGGTGGTCATTTCCCTTTGATAAGTAGCACTTGCATTTTTAAGGTTGAGTGGCATCACATTCCAACAATATGTTCCCCATAGACAAGTGAATTCTTTCTTAGGTTGGTCCTCTTGTGCAATTTTGATTTGATTTTAACCAGAAAACCATCCATGAGTGATAGCATTTCATTTCTAGCTGTCAAGTCTACTATCATGTCTATGTTAGGGAGTGGAAAGTCATCTTTTGGGCAAGCCTTGTTGAGATCTCTGAAATCAGTGTAGATATTGATACCTATAGTATGCTTGGTTATTGGGACTAGATTTGAAATCCACTCAGCATAGTCTATGGGTCTAATGAAACCCACTTTCAATAATTTTTGTAGCTCAATTTTGACTAATAAAACTATGTGAGGGTGCATCTTTATGAGTTTCTATTTATATGATTTGACTCCTGGTAGTAATGGAAAATGATGTAATACCAGTTCAGGATCTAACCTTGGCATATCTTCATAAGACCATGTAAAATTGATGGATCTTTGCTTAAAGAATTGGATAAACTTCTCTTTTTATGTTGGATTCAAGGACTTTGCTAGGTGTATATTACGAACTTTTTCAGCATCGCCGATGTTGATTTCTTTGGTTTCTTCTACTAATAATGTTGATTGTGCTTTATCAATAGGAAGAGTGCCTATTATTTTATGAGAAATGTGTTCGACTTCATTATAATTGTCCAGATTGGAAGAGGAGCTTGCTTCTCCAAAATATGCAGTCCTATCCAAATCTATTGCAAAACCAGCGTTGTGATCATCATAGGGGAGTCTGTCCCTTGCACCCAAGAATTAAGCTATGGCTTCATCATTTTGAAACCAATCTAATTGTGGCTTTTCTTTTTTCCCCTAGTCAATCAAATGTGGGTGTATAAGGGGTAAGCCATTGTTTCCTTCTATTGTACAAGATCCTGATAACATGCATACTTGGTTATTTGGATGACTTGATATATCCTCATCATCAGTTGCTTGTGATATGTCATCATGATCAGATAGGAATTCATAGTCATGTGAATTTGTCACACTTTCTATGTATGTTTCACTTTTTGAGACTGTGTCACTCATCTCCTTTTGTTCTTGTAGCAGAGTTTGATTAGTGGACCTCCTTTGTATGGTGGAGACCCTTCTTAAGCCTTGTATCATTCGTTATAGTCTATCTTCATCTGACTCAAATGGAGGAACCTAAGTTGTTTCCCTTGATAAAAGTATTGACAACAACCAAAGATTAGGCTCATTTGTTGGTGCTAAGCCTGTATCTGTTACCATATTTGGTTGTTTAGATGTTTTCAGTACTGTATTGCTAGATGATTATGTGTTAGTTTCTTGTAGAAGTTGCCTCATATCTTCACCATCTAATTCCATACTAGGAGGTGTTGGTGCTCTCTTGCTTCTTTAAGATGAAGAGGGAAATAATTGTGTTGATAACTGATTTTGAGGTATGTATTTTGAGGGTAACCTAGACTTGTTAAGTATATCTAATGTACGTTTCCTTGACTCAGTTATCTTTGGTACATGTTTATATCCTAGCCCTTGATTCTTTGGGTTTTGATGTGGTAGAAAAGGTTCTAATTTGCCTTGCTTTTGTAATCCCAATCTTGTGGTACCATCGTACCCATGTTTTTGTAGCATCTTGAAACCATTGCCATATTGGTCTAGAGGTAACCTGGGTATTGTCATGTCATATTCTTCTCTATATATCCACTGATTGACATCTTCATTTAGAGATTCTTCTTGTAAGTCTCCCCATCTAATGAAAGAACATGAATCTGAGTACTTCACTATCTCTTTTCCTTTATCTTGTTTCATTATTGTGTTCTGCGGCTTCCCAAAAGACCTAAGAAAAAGGGATGATTGTATGCCATTCAAGGTACTTGAAATTAAATATTCCCCACAACAAACTTCCTTAATTTGTAAAGATGTGGTAGGTGTATTTTTTTCTATTTCTGTGACTGTCAACGATTCCATTTGTAGGTGAAGTGGAGCTGCCTAATTGTTTGGTACTTGATTGTCTGTGCTCGCCCTTAAATAATTGCAGTGTTGAAAAGGGTTTGGGTCACCATGAATGGTGATCTCAATGCCATTGTATGGGAACTTCACACATTGGTGAAAAGTTGATGGTACTGCTTGCATGGTATGTATCCATGGGTGACCTAATAACATATTGTACCCCAATTCTCTGTCTAGGACTAAAAGGTGATGTTTGTTGTAACTAGTCCTATTTGTACTAGCAAAGTCACTACACCCTTAGAAGGGCGTTCCTCATCATCATAAGCTTTGATATTGATTCTCTTGGTAGAATCAATATAATGTTCAGAATATCCTAAAGCTTTAATCAAATGCAATGTGCATATGTTAAGGCCAATTCCACCATCTATAAGTACTCTTCGCACTTTCTTTCGGTCAATCAAAGCTTCCAAGTGTAAGGGATCATTATGAATGGGTCAGTTTGTAGGTACATCCTACTCAGTGAATGCAACCTTTGAAGCTGCCAAGTTTCCAACCATGGATTGGAATGCATTCTCATCAATATCTCTGGCAACAATTGAATCTTGTAATGCTTTTTCAAGGACTACCTTATGAGCTGGTGAGATGCACAGTAACTTAAATAATGAAATTTGAGCTAGATTTCGCTTCAATTTATCCACGATATTGTAATTAGTAGTTGTTGAAGGGGGATTTGAAGGTACCCCTTGCAATGTGACCTTTGATCCTCTAGTGATGACAACACAGTCTCTGCTTATGGGATTTATTATGATTGTAGCCACGATGTCATCTCCTACACTGAGTGTGTTTATGGATAATCAAGCATCATTAGTATAATTGGAAGTATTGTTTTGTGCATTGGAACTAGAAGCCTTTTCTTTGTCATGCTTGACAAAGGGATCCTTGAAGATGGTATGGTCCGTGTTTGGTGTCTTACTAGCATCCATAGTAATGTCACCTTGATCAATGAGATCTTGTATGAGGTTCTTTAGTTTGTAGAAACTTGCTTTCTTGTGACCTTTATTGTGGTGGTATTCACAAAAATCATTATCATTCCACCTAGCGGGCTTAAATGGACCTGGTTCATAGGGCCTGACTTCTGGTAAAGTTATGACATTACTTCGTATCAATTTTTTGAGTGCTGATTCAATAGGTTCACTAAGGGGTGTAAAGATTCTTTTGGGTGTGCCTGCCCTTTGTGGTCTTGGATTTATTGATTGCAATGCATTGGCGTTGTTTATCTAAGTTTGATTCTTATTGGCAAGTTCAATTGGTCCTTGTAGAGATACTTTTGGTTGAGCTCTGTTTACAAAACGAGCATCAACAACTCCATCATTTGTGACATTCTTATTCCTAGGACAAAATTTTGGCCTTTCATTATTTGCACTTGTCTTTGGCCCATTATCTTTGTGGTCTTTCAATATCCCTTGCTCTAATAGGCCTCTTTCACATTTGATGCCTTTTTACATGATATCTTTAAAATTGTTTAGGCATTGCATTTATAATGGATACTTAATTGGAGGTACAAGATTTTGATTGAAAATGTCTACTTGTGCAACTTCAGGGATGTGACTAAGAAATCTATGGTATAAACCTCTCCATCTTTGCAAGAATGTAGCGAAGGTTTCTCCTTCCCTTTTCTTTGTTGCACATAAATCCATCAAGGTAACTGGATTATCTATATTGGATGCAAATTTTGATATGAATAACTCAGCCAGTTCACCCCATGAAGCAATCTTAGGTGAGAAGTGTGAAAACCATTCTAATGTTGTCCCTCCAATAATTTTGGAAAATACCCTCATTAAGTATGTATCATCGTGGGCTAGCTCGATACATGTCATGAAGAATTCTCTGAATTGATCTCGAGGATCACCTTTTCCTCTATATTTGTCAAACCTTAGAGTTTCAAAATGCGTGGGAAAAGGTGGCATGTATAAATTTTTGTCAAAGGATATGGATAAAGGTCCTCCATTGTATAGCTCTTTTTATCATTGATTGTTTGCATACTGGTCATCTATTTCTAAAGATTCTCCATTTATTGAGTCAGGATCTTTGTTTGCGCCAATGGTGTACTGACTTGATGAGTATTTCCCACAAAAGGGATAGTATTGGAGTATCTTTGAGCTTGCTAAAATGTAGATTGACCATGTATTTGTGTACCATATGTCCCACCAGGTGGTGTAAAGTATGAAAATTGTGTATTGACATTCGGTTGAGTTGAGATAGTTATCCCTTGATTCACATTTTGTCCACTGTAGGTGGATCCACCTGAAACTGAAGGTTGAGTTATACTTGCTGAAGTAGGGTTTTGAGCTATTGTATCTTGCATTGTTACACTGGGCATTGTCTGAGATGCAACATTTGCTGATGCAACTGTTGACGGTGCTGAAGTTGTAGTTGCTTGAGTCTTTTGAAATACATCCTGGGTTGATGTAACAAGTGTTGCTTGAGCCTATGTAACTGTAAGTACTTGAGGAACATTTTGATTCAATGTCACACCTGATGGCAATATAGCTAAAATGTCCACCCCTAGAGGTAATTTGGCCCCATTTTGGACTAGTAGTATGAGATATATGTCTCTATCATTATAGATGAGAGCGTTGAGAATCATAAGAGTTGCAAGATCTTGTTGGGCTACTTCCAATTCTTCTTTTGTCAGATTATGTTGTATTTCATCAATGGAAGGCATCATGTTTGTGTTTGCTGATAAGGTTATGGGTCTCCAACCTGGTGTTTGTTGATTTGTGGATAAGTTCATATTCCATGTTGGGTTAATTGAAGGGTTGTTGTTAGGTTCCATCTGATATTTCACCTTTTGAGAACGTGTTAATGACATGAATGTTATTCCAACATGATCTTGACTCTTTAAGACTCTCTAAAATGCAAATGCAAGACTCAACTAAATGTAGCTAGGTATGCTTCTAAGACTCTCTAAAGACTAAAATGCAGACAATGCAATCTATGAGTGAAGACTTGCTATCAAGGATTTTAGAATTCAAACAAAAGATCTTCAACGTATTGCTGAAATGCTTCAAATTCTGCCTCTTCTTTGATTTGATTTTCGAGGTTTATGTCAATTGTAGTGACTTCCAAACTTCCTCATCTATGACAGCTTGGACTATGTCGTATTGGTCTTGATCAACTATCAATTCTTCAACAAGAATATTTAAACCATCAATTATTTCTAATTGAACGTTGTTTGACCCTAGATTGGGTTGCTCAAATGGGAATTTGTCATTTCCTTTTAGACCCATATGCTAAAGATTACAATGCAGACTATATGAAACCTAGGAATGATTGATACTTTTCTGTAAGGATTCTAAGGAGGATTTAGAAACTCTGCTACGGTCTATTCAACAAATTGTCTGATGACTTCCTTTTGAGATTCCCTTTTGATCTTTTTCCCCAATTTTTCATCAAGACAAACAAATTTCCGGATCTCATTATCTATGACAGTTTCAACTATATCTGTAGTCACATAAATCTGTCCACTTAATTAAATGAATCCTTAGTATTTATTTGATTATTTAACCATCAATTAATAATTAATTAAATTAATATTTAATTAATTCATCTTAACCCTCTTCTCCTATTAATTAAATAAATTATTCAATTTATTTGATTTAATTCACTTAACCAAATTCAGACCATTAATTAAATAAATAAATCATATTTATTTAATTAAATATTCTCTCACATTTAAATAAATTAATATTTATTTAAATCCCCCAAAATCCCACCTCTCACATTTAAATAAATTAACATTTATTTAAATCACCTTTATCCTCCACCCACTTGTATTTTCCTACAAATGCAAGTTGCACAACTATTTTAAATAAATCATTTATTTAAATCACCTTTATCCTCCACCCACTTGCATTTTCCTACAAATGCAAGTTGCACAACTATTTTAAATAAATTATTTATTTAAAATCCTATTTATCCTCACCCACTTGAAACCTTTAATGGTTTCCCTTAAAGTCTTCAAACTTAATGACTTCCTTCTAGAGTCTTCTCAAACCTTTAATGGTTTCCCTTAAAGTCTTCAAACTTAATGGCTTTAAAGTCTTCAAACTTGATGGCTTCCTTCTATAGTCTTCTTAAGACTTTAATTGCTTCCCTTAAAGTTCTCAAACATTTAATGGTTTCCCTTAAAGTCTTCAAGCATTTAATGCTTTATCTTCCTTTTTCTCATTTAAATAAATTAATATTTATTTGAATATTTATCCAAATGCAAATTACACCATTTAATTGAAATAAATGATTTTATTTTAATTGAAAATACCAAAATTCCTCCCACTTGCATTTTCCTACAAAATCCACTTGCATGCCTAAACCCCTTCTAGATTCTTCTAAACCCTTCCTAATTAACCTAATCCATCCCCTAAATATTGTCACATTCCTAAGCAAATTGAAGTCACTTCTCAAAGACTCCAAAGTCTTTGAAAAACAATTACTGATTTGTGTGTTCAACAAATTAACCTCTAAAGTCTTCCAAACCACTTATGGCTCTTACATGACCATTAATGGTTAATTCCACTTGCACCCATGGTTAAGGACTTTGACCCCTAACTTAACCCTCATGTAACCCATGTGTCTCTTCAAAGCATTTATTTCTTTGACTAGGGTAACCATCATGTCCCCTCAAGCATTTAATGCTCCTTATCTCTCCTCTCAAGCCTCCTCATGGTGACACTTGTCAACATGGGATTGGGTTGAAAGTCTCACATGGATTGAATATCTTTCAATCCTAACCCTTGTTAAGATTACTCAATCTTAACCTTTCATTTCCCCATTTCTTCTATAAATAGAACCCTTCTCCTCAAGCAAAAAAGAAGCATTAGAGTATTATTGTTATACTGGCATTAGCATAGAGCTTTCTCATAGCATCACTATCTACACTTGCATAGCATTTGCTTATCATATTCAACTATCTTGAATCTCCATATGGCATCCATGGCTAGTGCTAAAAGCTGAGAGCTACACTCATTTGGGACTTGGAGAGGAGAGGAACAAGGGAGGAGCAACTATGAGCATCTTGATTAGCTATTTTATTCTATGTTTATATGCTTTCTATTTCATGCTTAATATCTCTCTTGATATGCCTGTTTAGGATAATCTTTTGTTGCTAACACTAACATTTGTTTCTTGTGCTCTTGTGTGTGTTTCCATCAAACAGATTTTCTAATCCTTTTTGCAGAGCATCAATATCATACTGAGCATGATCAAATTTTAGTTTTCAAGCAAGGTTGTCTAAACTATCAATTATTTCTAATTGGTTGTTGTTTGGTCCAAGATTGGGTTGCTCAAATGGAAATTCACCGTCTCCTTTTAGACCCATGTATTGAGGTATGTTTCTTAGACTCTAATGCAATACTTAATTCTATATTAGTGTATGCAACTTGATTGAAGACTACTCTTTTTGTGATGTGAGGACTTGTGCAAAAACTTTGTGCAGTATGATGACACTAAAGGACTTATGCATGAACTATATGTCTAGGACTTAAGATCACTTGAGAATACCATATTTTTCTATCTTTGAATTTTGCAAAAGTTTTGGTTTGATGTTGACGTTGATGTTGATACTTGACTTTGTTGAGGGACTTGATCTTGTTGATTTTTTTGACTAAACCTGGTTGAGATTCCACTTTGTTTTTGGTATTTTCTAAAATGGTTGAATTTGGTGAAATGTAGCAAAGGACACAACATACACATCAAAAATAATAATAACACATAAAGAATACTTGTTTAAAGAACCTTTTCAAATTCTCATGAATGTTGGAGTCTTTTTCAAAACCGCATTTTGTTTTCGTTGTAATTGGTCAATCAATAGCACATCAAGAAGACTCTCCTGATGGTGAAAAGGTCACAAGTATTACCACAACCCACATCTTGATACTCCGTCAGCTCAAACAACCCTGTCACACCCTAGGGTGCGTCTATTTTTGTGCCTTTTTCTAAAAATTAGACCAAAGTAGATTGCTCCTCAATTGGCCCGTTATCCTGGGAGATATATGGTGAGTGTCTTGGGGGTGGATTCTTCCCCACCCTTGCACTATGATAATCCAAGTGTCTGGTTACTGACTTAGTTGGGATTCTACTTTCTAAGGTGTTTAGAAAGGGTTTTGTTTGAGTGGTCACAATCAACATCGTTTTAGACTTCGTTGAGGGAGGTCTCCTAGTCTATACAGGTTACACTCTATAGGTTTTAACATATCATATAGGCATTGAGGGAGGCATAACACCGTTGTGACAACATGTAACACTCATCGCATATGATTATCATCACATACATATTTATTTAGAGTGGATTGGATTACTTAGCTTTAGCCGTTGCCACTTAGGTCGTTTCCTTTCACTTGGCCTTATGGGCTACTTGGGAGACATGCCTTCTAAAGGTGTTATCCTAATGCAAAAAATGAAATAAAGCATAAAAAAGTGGGTCTGGATTTTTTATCACACCAAAAAGGGGAGAGCATATACCTATCACCTTGAATACATGAAGAACAATGATTCCTTTTAAACCTTCATTGCAATGTTTTCTAAACTATTGGAGATGTTGCTCCAAAAAGGCATGGGGTTCATTTTAACTCTCTTAGCAATGATGAAAGTTGTATTGTTCTTTTTAACAACACCAAAAGAAACTTTCTACTTTAACCCTGCAGAGAAAATAACGTTAGTAAACATATGGTGGGCTATCCAGCCTATCTTTTTTTTTCAGTTACAGAGCTTTGTCTTTTTAGAACTAGAGAGCAATCCTGATAAAAACCAGATCTAAATAAAGATAGAATGAAAAAAACCTAAACTGACAATTGTGAACTAACTACTGAGCAACTGAGAATTGATATCTGATCAATTGCGAACTAATATGCTATCAATTGTGAATTACCGTGATAGTAATTGCTAATTGATGTCTGAGCAATTGCATAGCAATATCAGGTCAATTTCTCATCAGTTAAATGCATTTATTTATAAACAACAACAAAAGACAAAAGATAGATATTTTATTCTGTAATGAGGTTATCCCAAATCACATGAAACATCACATCAATGTCATCATAAAATTTGTATTTGGCAAGGAATCGGTGGATGCTTCTATGGTATTAGGTGATTGCTTCTTTTCCTTCAATTTCGTGAAGCTCTCTTTCTGCTTTTAGGAGTCTTTGGTATGCTCTTTGTTCTCTCCTATATTGTCTTTCCCTCCTTGCACCTAAGATTTTGAAGGTTACCTTTCATGCCATTGGATTAGACACATTTTATGCAAAAAATGAAAATTTCCAGAATTGAAAGATTTTTATGGGTTAGGTGCGCAAGATCAACAAATTAAGAAATGACAAATAAAAATTTGATTTTTCCCCTTTATTGAACAATTGTGGTGGATTTTACCGTCAATTGCAATGGATTTTGATGGCAATTGCGGATAAATATTCGCAAATGCAAATTTATGTCTGCTCAATTGCAGATTCTGGTTTTATGTGCACGTACAGATTTGCAAAACCGATTAAAACAACAGAGGAAGGTTAGTATTTCTTCACATCGGGTTCACTAATTGTTCTTATATTTGAAATCATCAAATCTAAGCTAATTAAACTGAAAGGATGAATCATAAAATCCTTAACTAATTAAACTGATTTTAAACTCAATACAATGAAATAAATGATAGAAATAGAAAGATTAAACTAAATTAAAACTCCCTATTCTCCACTTGTGCTTCTATTGTTCTTCTTCATTATTGTTGGTATAGGTGGCTCTCAGGTATTGCACTGATTTCCTGCATAAGATGGACAATAACTTTGAAGACTGTGATTCTAGCTTGAATTGAGAAAAGAGGTTGAATTTATAGATTTTCAACACAAAAGGAGGTGAGAATTTGAACTCAAGTGTTGATTGACAGATAACTGAAATTGATTGATCTGTTAACTCATTAGATTGATCTGTTAACATAATTGATTGAGGAGTCAACTGAATTGATTAACCAGTAGATTGAATAGACTACCTAGTTGACTGAGTTGATGAATCAGATGATTGAATTGATTGGAGAGATAAGTGGATTAATTGATCAGTCAGAAAAGGTGATTGAGAGTTAAAAAGGGTGATTGATGAGTTAATTGAGTTAACTAATTAGATAGATAACTGATTTGATCAATCAGTTTTAATTTTAGAATGTGTTGTAGGATTTTGAAATTGAATTTTATTTTCATTTTCAATATGGATTTGAATTTGGACTTTCGAATGCTGAAATGCACATGAAATTAATTGAAATTCAGATTTGGTGAAATATGAATTTGGAAGAAATTAAATTAATTGGAATTAAGTGAAATTCAAATTTGGGGAAAATGACATGAAATTAGATGAAATTATTTCAAATTAGAATATGGGGATTGGAAGAATTTAATTAATTAATTAAATAATTTAAATGAAATTATTTAATCATTGGAAATTGAATTAATTAAATAATAAAGATTATTTAACAAAAGAAAATGTCGCAATTAATTAAATAATTTATATTTAATTAATAATTGAGATAGGGTTGAAAGCGAAAATGCCTCTGCGTGTGAAAAAGTGATGCAATGCATCGACTTCCTTGTTAGAGCGTTCTTATCCACCGCGGGGAAATTATAGAGGCTCTGCAAATCAATTTACTATTTTGGCCAAATTCTGAGATTGAGGATCTTGGTAGGGTCATTTCGTGGACCCGCGATCAGAGACCTTCTTTGCAAAAACAAAATACTCTCTGGTTAATGAGGTTAGGGATCCCCCTCCTCTTTACAAGGGTTGGGATCGGGACTGACATTTGGTGAGTCGTAGAAACAAAAGGGCTTTATGGAAACCAAATGGCCATAAATGGATTTCCAATAATTGTAGGCAGGAGGGTTTTGTAAAACCTAACCAGTCAAAGAGATCCTCTACTTACCATACTACCCCTCCACAAAAATCTCTGGGTAAATTATCAGAGGATATGGAAACCCCTGGCTGTCATAATTCTAAGGAAGTCGAGCACCCAATGTCAGATCTACCTTCAAATCCCCTAGCTATCCCTAACGGGTTAGTCATTGAAATTGATAATCATACTCAAGCCAGATATCAAATGCATTGCATCGACAGAATGATCTTTGCTCGGTGGAAAGGTTGGGGGATCCCATCTGAACAAATTGCCAACTGGGTGTCATCCTCCTTCAATAACCAGGTAAAAAGTGACATCCTTCCTGATAATTTCCTAGCTATTGAATGTGGTAATAAGAGTCTAAGAAATTCATTACTAAATGAGGATATATTATCATTTAAGGGTCTAGGGTTTGATTTCTGGGATTGGCAACCTCTCTTTCTCCCATCTCAATTCAATTCCTGCATGGTTAACAGAGCAATTTCACTTGATAAATTTCCTGTAGAATTGCGAAATAATGAATTTTTAAGAAGAATAGGCAACAAAATAGGTAAATTTGTAGAAGTCAAAAAATCAGCTCTAAGCTTCTTTAACCAGCTCTTAATCGTTAATATGAATATTAACATTAAATCTTTAAAGCCTATAACTTTGAAATGCGATAAATCTTGTTTAACCCTAGAATTACCCTTTTATAATGGTCCCTTTGAAGATTCTAAGCCAAGGAAGATCCCCTTCGAGAAACCCTTCCCTGATTTGTTGCTTAAGTCTAATGGCGCACCATTCAGATTCGTGAAAGGAGGGGGTTTCACCCTAGAGGGATATAAGATTGATATTAACCCTAATCATCTCACCATGGACCTATATCTGTTAGGGTTTCAAGCAGATCCGAAGCAAATATGAACTAACAATTATATGTAGATTTAAATACAAAAGATAAAGGAATAAAACAAGACACAGATAACACAGAGATTTAACGTGGTTCACCCAGAATGGGTTACATCCACCATACACAGCCGTCCAATCTTTCTTATTATCCAGCAAAAATAGTACATCAACCTTTCAATGCCTTAAGCATCCCAGCCACTTATAACATACATTTTTAGGGCAAAAACAAACTCGACCTTTTTAGGGTTTTATTACAATGTCGGTTTTCATAAAAAAAAAAAACCCTAAATTTCAACAATCTCCCACTTGGAGACTGATCAGGCTCCACATCGAACAATCTCCCACTTGGAGACTGATACTACATGACACCACTGTACATGCAACATCCGCTAGATAAAACACTAAGACTCGACTGGTATAAATTCCACAATTATCAATCAAGAAGACCAACAGAAATTGATGAAGAAATCAACTTCTCATATGGAACTGGCTTCGTGAACATATCAGTAGGATTCTCACTTGTGTGAATCTTCTCAAGCTATAACTGACCCTCTTCCAAAACAGTCCGGATGAAGTGGTACCTGAGCTGAATGTGCTTTGTCCTTGAATGAAAAGCAGAGTTCTTCGCAAGATGAATGGCACTCTAGCTATCAGTATACAATGGGTGATCCTCCTGTGTCTGACCCAATTCCTCTAGAAAACATTGTAACCAAATCATCTCCTTGCTAGCTTCTGTAGCAACAACATACTCAACTTCAGTGGTTGAAAGTGCAACAACCTTTTGCAGCCTGGAAATCCAACTAACTGTAGTTCCCCCTATAGTAAAAACATACCCTGTAGTACTCCTCCCTGAATCAATATCACCCACTAGATCAGAGTTAACAAATCCACTCAGAGCAGCATTAGATCCTTTGAAACATAATGCCTTCGTAGTAGTTCCTTTCAAATACCGAAGAATCCATTTCACAGCATTCCAATGTTGCATACTCGGATTACTCATAAACCTGCTCACACTCCCACTACATGTGCAATATCTAGCCTTGTGCATACCATTGCATACATCAGACTGCCAATAGCTGATGAATACAGGATGTTAGACATTTTATTAGCCTCTTCTTGTGCCTTTGGGCACATCTCCTTAGTCAATTTGAAATGACTAGCCAAAGGTGTACTAACTGCTTTTGTATCTTGCATGTTAAATTTTTTCAACACCTTCTTTATATATTCACTTTGGGACATTTAAGATTCTATTTTTCCTATCTTGTGTAATCCTCATACTGAGAATTTTCTTAGCTGCACCCAAATCCTTCATAGCAAATGACTTGACTAATTTCTATTTAAGATCATTTATGTGTTCCATGTCAGAACCAACAACAAGCATGTCATCAACATAAAGCAACATGATAATATAACTGCCATTATCCAATCTCTTAAAATATACACAATGATCAGAATGACATCTATGATAACCGTGTTCAGTCATGAAACTATCAAATTTTAAATTCCATTGTCGGGGTGCTTGCTTTAGGCCATACAAAATTTTCTTCAACCTACACACCAAGTTCTCCTTACCTTTGACCTCATATCCTTGTGGTTGCAACATGTAAATTTCCTCCTCCAAATGTCCATGGAGAAAAGCTATTTTGACATCTAATTGCTCAAGATGTAAATCATCTGTAGCCACAAGACTAAGTACAGTTCTAATTGAAGTCATTTTTACAACTGGAGAAACTATTTCATCATAATCTATACCCTTTTTCTATGCAAAACCTTTTACCACAAGTTTGGCCTTATATCTTTTCTGACCTCCTTCCTCCTCCTTCAGCCGATAAACCCATTTGTTAGGCAAGGCTCTTTTTTTTGCAGGTAAAGGGATTAAGTCCCAAGTCTTATTTTTCATCAAGGAGTCCATCTCCTCTTTCATGCCTAGCTCCCACTATTTTTTGGCATCTACTTGCATTGCTTCTTCATAGTCTTCTGGTTCACTAGAATCTGTTAATAAAATAGAATACAAAGAAGGGGAAAATCTTTCAGGGGGTCTACTTGTCCTCATAGAACATCTAACACTTGCAGGAGTTGTGGGACAATCTGTTGTTGCTGAGCATCAGGTACCCATGGCATTTCATTTTCAGGAATCTCATCCAACACCACATATTCTTGTTTGTCCTATTCATGCTTCTTTTCCTACATCTGTTCTTTATACATAGCCTTCTCATTGAATATAACATCTCTACTTCTAGTTATTTTCTTATTTTCAAAATCCCATAACCGATAGCCATATTAATCTATCTCATATCCAATGAAGGTACATTTCTGAGATTTAGCAGCAAACTTGGTTCTGTTTTCTTTATCAACATGGACAAAAGCTTCGCAACCAAAAGTTTTTAGAAAAGAATAATTTAATTTTTTACCAGTCCATGCCTCCTCTGGAATACCACCATCCAAAGGGGTTGAAGGTCCTCTATTTATCAAATAGATAGTAGTATGTACAACATCTGCCCAAAAATGTAAGGGCAATCCAACATGCAATCTCATGCTCCTCGTGCGTTCCATGATAGTCCTATTCATTCTCTCTGACACACCATTTTTCTGTGGAGTTCCTGGAACTATCTTTTGCTTTCTAATCCCATTTAAGGAGCAGTAATCTTCAATGCTTTGCTACAATACTCACCTCCATTATCCGATCTAAAACACTTCAACTTTTTTTCTATCACATTCTCAACCAAAGCTTTCCATTTCTTAAAAGTTTCAAAAACATCTGATTTTTGTTTTAGGAAATATACCCATATTTTTTTGGTTGAGTCATCAATAAAAATAACATAAAAACAAGAGCCACCAAGAGATGATACTTGAGCTGGTCCCCATACATCTGAATGTACAAGCTCTAACTTCTCACTCTTCTTCTCTTTCCCAACCTTGAGAAATCCGACTCTTTTTTGTTTACCATAAACACAGTTTTCACAAAACTCTAAATCAATCTTCTTTAGTCCTAGCAATAGATTTTTGGAGTGAAGGGTTTTCATCCCTTTCTCACTCATGTGCCCAAGCCTATGGTGCCACATTATCGAATATGTTCTTGCAACATTTATTGTTGTTGTCCCTATAGTAACTTTATCTGTAGCAGCTAGGGTAGTGTAAGTGTTATCTGTAGACAGATATAATGTGCCTACCTTCACACCTTTAGCTATTACTAATGATCCTTTAGAGACCTTCCACATACTGTCTAAGAGGGTAACTATGCAACCTTCACTACCTAGTTGCCCTGCAGAAATTAAATTTCTTCTCAAATTAGGAACATGTCTTACCTCCTACAGAAACCAGTCATTTCCATTCTGCAACTTGATCTTTATCTTTCCTTTTCCAATAATTTGATAGGGCTCATCATCACCCAAATATACCTATCCAAAATCACCTTAAACATAATCTAGAAAATATTTTCTATGGGGTGTAGCATGAAATGAAGCCCCAAAATCTATTACCCAGGAATCATTAACATTATCCAAATATAAGATTAAAACATCTTGTAAAGTATTACTTGCAATATTAGCTTCCTTACTGTCATTTTCATTTTTTGTCTCCTTCTTTGTTTTTTCGAGACCAATAGTCTTTCTTTAGATGACCAGGCTTTCCGCAGTACCAACAATCTTTCTTTCCTCTAGATTGAGAGCATCCTTTCTTTGACTTCCCTCGTGACTTCTCATTCCAAGGGCCTTTTCCTCTTTCCTTTGATCTTCCTCTGTTCTCCACATTCAAAACACTACCCGATGATGTTGGAGTCTCACCTATGCTTTTCCTTCTCATTTCCTCACTTAAGATAACACCAACAATATCATCAAATACCAAAGTATTTTTACCAAAGACAGAGTTACTTACAACCATAACCAAGCTATTCCAGTTTTCTGGCAAAGAACATAAAATCAAGAGAGCCCTAACCTCTTCTGCAAAGGTAATTTTTACCGAAGACAATTGACTGGTAACTGTATTAAATTCATTTAAGTGCTCCACTACAGATCCTCCCTCACTCATTTTCAAATTAAACAAACGCTTCATAAGAAATACCTTATTCGAAGTCGAGGGTTTCTCATACAACTTAGCCAATGTTGACATCAAATCTACAACCATTTTTGCTTCTGTTATATTGAATGCTACAGATGGCACAAGGCACAATCGAATGGATCCCAGTGCCTTTCTATCTAAAATGTCCCAGTCTTCATCTGACATTATGGTCAGTTTCTTTGCCTTTCCTTCCAATGGCCACCACAAATCCTTTTGATACAAGTAATCCTCCATCTACATTTTCCATAACTGATAATTCTGGCCGTTAAACTTTTCGACCTTGAATTTGGAATCCTCCATTGCTCCCACTCAAATCTGAGAGTCCTGCCAATTTACAGAATACCTCGCTCTGATACCAATTGTTAGGGTTTCAAGCAGATCTGAAGCAAATATGAACTAACAATTATATGTAGATTTAAATACAAAAGATAAAGGAATAAAACAGGACACAGATAACACAAAGATTTAACGTGGTTCACCCAGAATAGGTTATGTCCACCATACACAGCCGTCCAATCTTTCTTATTATCCAACAAAATAGTACATCAACCTTTCAATGCCTTAAGCATCCCAGCCACTTATAACATACGTTTTTAGGGCAAAAACAAAGTCGGTCTTTTTAAGGTTTTATTACAATGTTGGTTTTCATTAAAAAAAAATACCCAATTTTTTTTTTCTGATTAGTCGCCACATTTCAACAATATCCTCATAGCTCCTTGGTTAAGCCCTCTCGCTGCCCTCTTCCTCCACTGCTTACTATAAATTTACCTATAGCTGACTCTCTTCTCAAGGATCGAGATTTGGAAGAAGGCAAAATCAATGAGTGTATCCCTCAGATAGAGCAGCTCGATCTGACAAATATGTCATCATCTAGCTCTCTCATACCTCCAAAGAAGTTGAATCCCTTGGGGTCTCCCCCTTTAATGAAACTAATTATCCTTGAGAAATCAACAATATTGGATAGGATTTCCCCGAACCCAGGAATGGTATCCTTGTAGGATCAACCAATCTCTCTAGCCTCAAGATTGGAGGGATTTGAGGAGGCAGAGGCTCGCCCTCCACCTTTGAAGGCTATTTTTGATTCAATTGTAGAATATGAGAGTGATCGAGTGGCTAGGGAAGTTAACATCATTACCAATTTTGTAGGGGAAAAAATAGTAAATGACCTCATGGATCAATTGGTCGCTGAAATTTGTGATGATGAGGAGTTCGAAAGACAAAGGGATCTCTTAATAAAAAATCTAGTGGATGTTACCAAAGCCGACTTAGAAACAGATGAATTATTTATAGCTTTAAATAACTTAGAAAATGATAACCCAAATACTGTAGGCATTCTCAGCTTTGATAGAAGTAAGGACTCTCCTGACTGTGCTAAACATAGTAAGAGAAGAGGTAGGAGATCCCTTGCTGAACTAAGATCAAAGGATGGAGATGCCAAGGGTCAGTCTAAAATATCTACTCTTTTTAATGCAGGGGAGGGGAAGTTCCTCCCCACAGAGCCATGAAAATCATAAGATGGAATGTTAGGGGTCTAAATGCCCCTAACAAACAACACATCTTAAAGCACTACATCTCTGATTCTAAACCAGATATAATGTTGATCCAAGAAACCAAATTGAACTCCTCTGAGATAGCCCTTTTTGAGAAAAAATTAGGCGTTAGACAACTAAAGCACTCCCCTACTACAGGGGCCTCTGGGGGCTTAGCCATCATTTGGGACTCTAGATTCATCTTGTTTATGCCTTTAGAGATTAAGCAAAATTGGATGGGAGGAGATGTAGTAAGTTATAAAAATAACCTAAGATTCAAATTGACTAACGTTTACGATCCTATCCAAAATAGGGATAAGGCTAGGGTGTGGGTGGAACTGGAGTCTTTCCTCAGAAGTTTCCCAAATGATGTATGCATCATTGGGGGAGATTTCAATGCCATCACTAAAGTAGTAGACAAAAGAGGAGGTAGCAACAAACTTCCTCTAGTGGCTGCAGATTTCAATCATTGGATCAATAGGAACTCCCTGTTGGAAATCCAGACGACAGATAATGCCTTCACCTGGAACAACAAAAGGCTTGGTTTCTATAACATTGCTGAGAAACTAGATAGGTTCTTTATCCATGGAGGGCTCTCAGAGATTAACTTTACCCCGAATGCAAAACTCCTCCCTTTAGCAGGATCTAACCATTTCCCACTCCAACTAACCCTATTATTTGACCACTCCCCTAAAAAATGTCCCTTCAAATTTTAGAGCATGTGGTTCAGAGATGATAACTTTTTAAATTTAATTGAGAACTGGTGGAGAAGCTCTGTTTTCTCTGGTTCAAAGATATTTATTATCACTAGCAAGTTAAAGCTTATCAAAAGGAAGCTCTTAGAATGGAACAAGACTAATTTTGGAAATATTTTCGATAAAAAAATCCTAATAGAAAATGATCTTAAGAATGTTAACATTGAGGTCCTTGAGAAGGGGATGCATGAGCATCTGTTCCTCAAAGAAAAGGCTCTACTCTCTGAATATGAAAAGATACTCTCAAATGAAGAGATCGTTTGGAAACAAAAATCAAGGGAGACTTGGTTGAGTGATGGGGACCGAAATACTAAGTTTTTCCACAATAGTACTAAGCAGAGGAGATGGGTCAATCAAATTTATAAAATTAAGAATTGCCAGGGTTCCATCCTATCTGATCCGGATGATGTTGCCTCCGAGGCAGCAAGGTTTTTTGATAAAATCTTAAACAATATTGAAGACTCCAACCTCAGAGGCCAACTCAATATTATCAAGAATCTTCCAAAACTCATTAATGATGACCACAACAAAATCCTGTCAAAGAAATTTTCTGAGGAGGAGGTTAAATCTGTCCTTATGAAGATGAATCCCGACAAGGCCTCGAGCTCGGATGGCTTCCCCACTAGCTTTTTCAAAAAATGTTGGGGTTTTATGGGGACAGAGATCACAGACGCCTTAGAAGGTATTAGGAACTCTGGTAAGATTCTCAAAGAAATCAACAATACCTTCTTAGCTCTCACCCCCAAAAAAGAGAATCCTGAAAGCTTTAATGACTTCAGACCAAAAGCCCTCTGCAACACTCTGTACAAACTCTTAACCAAAACCCTAGCAGCTAGACTCCAGAATATTCTCCCCATTATCATTAGTGAAGAACAAACCGGCTTCGTAGCAGATAGATCAATCTATGATGGGGTTATTATAGCCCAAGAGGCCATTCATTCGGTCCAGCTCAACAGGGCCCCAAGTATGCTAGTCAAATTAGACATAAGCAAAGGTTATGACAAAGTTGACTGGCACTTCCTATGCAAATGCTTGGAGGCCTTTGGATTTTCCAAATCTTGGATCAACCTAATCTTTGAATGTATATCCACCCCCAAATTCTTGGTCTTGGTTAATGGTTCCCCATAAGGTTTCTTCAATAGCTCAAGAGGGCTCAGGCAAGGAGATTCTATGTCCCCCTTCCTCTTCATCATCATGGCTGAACCCCTAGGTAGATCCATCTCTAGGGCCAAAGAGGAAGGTAGGATCCAGGGAATCCCCATTATCAGTGGCCTCCCTCCCTTTACGCACCAGCAATTTGTCGATGACACGATGCTTTTTGGGCAAGGAAGTGTAAGGGAAGCGAACGCCTTCAAAGGCATCCTTAATTCCTATATGCTAGCCTCGGGTCAAGAGGTGAATCTGGCCAAGTTTGTAGTTTTTATGTTCAACATAGACCCCTCCTTAGGAAAAGTGATCAGCAATGTCCTGGAGATTAGTGAAGGAACTCTTCCTTGCAAATACCTAGGCATTCCCCTTGACAAGGGTAGAAGACCCTCAAAATTATGGGACAACTTGGTGGATAAAATCAAGTCCAAGATCAACACTTGGAAAGGAAAATGACTCTCATCTGTAGGTAGAGCAACCTTGGTTAGATCGGTCTTGTCAGCTATGCCCGTTTACCAACTCTCCTATCAACATTTATCTTCTTCTAAACTTGCAGAGCTCAATAAGCATCTCAGGACTCTCTTTTGGCAAGGTGCTAATGACAATCGTAAAATATCACTCATATCCTGGGACAAGATATGCAAACCTAAAGAAGAAGGAGTAGGCATTAAAAACCTTTGTGATCAGGGCAAAGCCTTGGGTGCCAAGTTGGTCTGGAGGATGTTCAGAACCCCCCACCTCAAATGGGCTTGCTTGCTGCACCACAAATACCTCAATGGAGGGAATCCTATCCAAACCTTCAGAGAAACCAACCCTACCAGAGGGTCCTGCCTATGAAATTTTATGTTAGACTGCAGGAGGATTATCTCTAACAGACTTACTTGGAACCTGGGTGTCTACCCCAACTATAATGACAATAATAATACCTCTAATTGAAATCTCAATCTGAAGTTTGGACATTCATATGGTAGAGTTTACTATTCTCATGGCTGGTGTTCATTTACTTGTCAATCCAGGAACGTAAAACTTGAAATGGGTCTGCAATATATATGCACTAAGCTCCTTAAATGATTATTCTTAATTACTGCAGGAAAGGTAGGAATGGAAATCATAAAAGGATAAATGAAAGCTTTACAAAACTCTGCTGAAAAGATCTAATAAAAATAACAAGAATCACACTGTTTTGCCTTGGCTGCAGGAACAGTCAAAGGATCTATTTCCAGTGGCTGCAGGAATAGTCCAATCATGAACTTCTACTGCAACTAAGTAAAAACTAACTTTAATAATCATAAACACAGGATCACTCACAAAGTGGGCCCCCTTGGATGAGTGATATCAAACTCTTAGCAAATAACTATTAGTAGATCAGAATAACATATCTTTATTCATTTTTCTTGAAAGATGATTACATATTCTAAAAGAGAAAAATTCAAAATGCGTGACAAAAACTCTGCTCAATCCCTTTCCATTCTGTCTAACTCAGAAATCAAGGAAGAGCTTATTATAAAGAAAAGATAAACTATAATGGACAACTCTAGTTACGTCCAGAAGAAGAGGCAGATAGCTGTCAGATGAAGGGGATAACAAAGAGCTTGGCTGCAGGAACTGTGGATCTGAAATTGAACCACAGTCTTTGCATGCCAAAGAGATATTTTGCAAATTAAACGTGCACCGGAGTTAAACTCCCATGGTGAAGTACAACTGCTCCGATTATGCCGTAGATTGTGCTCGCTTGAATCTCCTTCAATTTGACCTCCAACTATTTGAACATGATTCTCCAGTCCTTAGGCACGAAGGAAAATTCTCCACTGCGACATCAATTATTATCTCATTAACTCATATATGAAATCATCCTAAATAATCCGCATATCACAGGGACAAACCATTTGGCTGCAGGAATAAATTGGCATGGCTGCAAGAATTAACAGACAAGGTTCAAACATGATTTCTTAAGTTTAGTTTTAAAACATGGATTACATATATTCAATTCACAATATTTTACTATCACAATGCAACCCAAAAGATACCAAAAACCTAAGAGTCCTGATAAAAAACATGTCAATACACTGACTTATCATGCCCCCCAACTTTAAGGGTTTGCTGCTCCTGCAACAAAAGGAAAATTTCTTATTTTTGTTGAAACTCTGAAATCACCAACAATGTCCTGTCCGGTTCCCTTGGAAGGAAAATTCCAATAAAATCCCTTCATCTTCTCCAACCTGGACCATCTAGCTATTTCTTCCACATCTACATCATAATTTTGTTCTGTTGGTTGACATGCCAAAAGTGGCCACATAAGGATAGGAGGTCAAAAGATTAATGGCAACCAATTATTGGATTTCTTCTTGCCTAGCTGTATGTACTTGGAGGCTCTCTGTATAGCTGGATGAAAATTTTGTAATGAGTAGGGTTCTCCCAGTTTTAAATGATCTGGTAGATGATTCCAACGTTGAGTTAGTCCTTCTAGTGCTGTTGTCCTGTGGGTATGAACCAATTGCTCATACGCTTGATAGACTTCTTCTCTCATTGGAAGTACTATCTTACTAACATCATCTCTTATTAGCAACTTTTGCCAATCATAATACAGAACCCTAGGTGCTTTTGATTCCCTCCTCAATGGCAATGGACAGTCAAGTTCCAATTTTTCAAACTCCCTGGCTTGTGGTCCTATAATCATTTCATTTTGTATCCAAGACATTAGAGCTCTGAGATGGATATCCCCAATGTACAACAAAGGATTCCATTCTCTGTCCTGGGGTACAACATAATTATGTAAATATAATTCACATAATAGGTTCCTTACAGAATGTGGGGAGGTTTGATAAGCATGATAGAATTCCTCAGGTGTTTCCAAGGATGGATTAAGATCCCTTACTATGCAGTTTAATCTGAAAGTTAGATACCATTCTTTCAAGTGCACTACATAAATTCTTGGGGGAGCCCTACATTGCATTATCTCAGGAATCATACCATAAATCTATTCTACCTTAGTCTCCAATTCTTTAATTCTATTATCTTTTTTCTCAATCTCTTTTTGTTGTTTATTAATTATCCCTTGCAACCTATCCTTCTCTATTTCCCATTGCCTAAAGAATGTTAAAGCAATTGATAAACTAGTTAGGGATGAAGGAGTTCTTATGGGTCCTACCTTAGACCGTGGGATTTCTTCAATAACTTCTTCATTCTGGGTTGGCATATCTCCCACATTTTCTTCAAGTTGTTGTGGAACATCATCAATAATCTCCTCACATTGCAATGCCACTAAAGCCATATTTGCAAGCTTATCCATTACAATTTCTTCCTGAATTTCTTCTTCTATAGGGTTTTCTTAAATTTCCTCTTCTATAGGGTTTCCTTGAATTTCCTCTTCTGTAGGGTTTTCTTGAATTTCCTCTTCTATAGGGTTTTCTTCTTCTGAAGTTTCTACTCCAATCACCTCTACTGGATTACTCACTGGTTGAGTCTTCTGTGTCCTCCTTCTCATTCTCCTCACATACACTTTTGAAACAGACGCATGAGTTTTTGTTTTTGTTCGACACCTCTTGGCTGCAGGAGGGATATGCACTTCCTGTGGCTAGATAACAAATTCTTCATCTGACTCCTTTTCCAATTCTTTTCCTTCCCTCTGCAAAAAAAGTGAACCTCCTTGAAGAGAGGTAGAGGGTTGTCCTTCGATTGACTCTGCTTCAATATTTTCTTCTAAGATAATTGCAGCTCCTTCAACAACCAGCAAACCCTCATCTTCACCAGAAATACCTTCTGGAACTATCTCTTCTTGAACCGGCGGATTATTTTCAATAGGGGCTTCATCTACCCTAAATTGTAGAATATCTTCAAACACACCCCATTCCATCTGTGAAACATCTCTCAGGGACCATTGTACCAACAACTTCACCAGTCCATGATGGCTAACAGAGCAATTTCCATATTTTTTTAGTCTCCTTAGCACTTATAGAAATGAGATGATACAAGAAATTTGGGACATTAACTTACCGGTCATGACACAGATGACTAAGTAACTTGAAGTGAGGTGAATGGAGATTTGAATACCGTCCTTTACAGGTAATATATTTCATAATATACAGAGCTACCTGAGGCCAATGTGCTGGAAAAGAAACCCTTCTAGTCCCTTGCCTATACACCATTAAGGGTCTGTCAGTAGGAACTATGAACTCTGCCTTGGCACTCCTTACATCCTTTGATTCTGGAAAGAGTTCTCCTTCCTGTAGCAATCCTGTGACCTCTACAATTTGCTGCTCTGTAGCAATTACCCTCAACCCCTTAACTGTAGCTTCTCCTTCGTCAAAAGAATGCATAAATTTTGTAGCTATTTTGTCATTGAAATCCCTGATTCTTAAGAAATAATCCAGCCAGCCGTGGTTTTGGAAATAATGCACACATGCAACATCCTACAGCAACCCTTCATGGACAGTTGGTTCATGGCGAATCAGATCACCACCCATCTTTTACTCTGATAATTCCGCAGCTTCACCAAAATGTTTGACAGATTCACAAAAGCTACAATCTACATATCTTAAATTTGGCTGCAGAAGTTATTATTCACTCGAGTGAAATAATAATCATCATAAGTAATGTTAGTTAGGAAATCAATTTGGGATAATAAATCTTACTGGGAAAAAGGACCATAAAGTACCCCTCCCCAACTTAACCTAGCACGTGTCCACACAGGCTGACGAGATTTTAGGTTTGGAGCAGATTAAAATAGAATTAAAATCATAATGACCTAATAAATGCATAATTAAAATAAAGTACAATATACACATACCTGCAATTGGGCGAAAATGATGGCGAAATGAAATGAAGTGATAGATAAGAAAGTGGGATGGAGTGTAGTGGATGGAACTTTATGTACGGAGAACAATATTCCTCATGGAAATATTTTATTATGCTACGGTCAATAAGTTCACTGCAGAGGCTGTAGGAACATCACCTTTATCAACACACTCAAATGCAACAGGAAGGTCATGAATTGATACCGAAGCATTGATAGTTGCTGCAGGAACATTACCAGTTGCTGCAGGAACTTGTATTTCATTTTGAGGAGCAAATTGCTGCAGGAACTCTTCTCTAGTAGCTAGCTTGTGATAAAGTCATAGTCGGTGTCCATTCACTAAGAGTTTAAATCGAATTGGATCTATTGTGGACAACCGAACTGCTCCATTGTGAAAAACTTCATCTACCTCATAAGGACCCAACCACCTTGTTTGGAGTTTTCCCATAGCATCCTTATATCTGGAATCATACAAGAGTGCTCAGTCACCAACTTTGAATTTCTTTTCTCTGATATATTTATCATGCCATCTGGCTCTTTGGTTTTGAATCAACTCTGTCTGTTGAACAACTATCTTTCTCCATTAATCAAGAGCATTTAACTGCTGAATGCGTTCCTTCTGTACTTCAGACAATGTCATATTCAGTTGTAGAGCTGTTCTCAAGGTTTTATGCTCAAATTCAATAGGCATCATTGTTGTTTTGCCATAAACCATCTCAAAAGGTGTGAATCCAATTGGTGTTTTCCATGTTGTTCTATATGCCCAAATTGACTCTAAAAGCCGATTAGACCAATCTTTCTTGTGGATAGACACTGTTTTTGTAAGAATAGCCTCAAGCTCTTTGTTGGTAACTTCTACTTGGGCATTAGAGTGTGGATGGTATGGAGTAGATTTCCCGTGTCTTATATTGTATTCATTGACCAAAGCTTTTATCAATGTTGATGTAAATTGAGGTCCCTAATCTGAGACAATTTCCTTGGGTACTCCATACCTTGTAAATATTTCTTCATAGAGAAATTCAGCTACCTTATTGTCTCTTGCATGTTGCATAGCTCTAGCTTCTACCCATTTTGTCACATAGTCTGTACATACTAAGATATAAGATTTGCCATTAGAAGGTAGATCAATGGGGCCAACAAAATCTAATCCCCATTTGTCAAATGGTGTAACAGATATTTGAGGGTATAGTGGCATCTCATCAGATTTTGTAGGTCTGCCCATTTGCTGACATCTATCACATTTCCTTGTGTAGTGTAGGCCAGTAATAACCAGTTTTGAGTACTTTCAGTGCTGTCCTTTTGGCAGCAAAATGACCTCCACATGGCTCATCATGACATGCATGCAAGATGTCATATGTTTCATCCTTTCTAACACATCTTCGCATGACTTGATTAGGTCCAGTATAAAATAGACAATCAACAATTCATGAAAAGTTAAAACTTTTTTCAACTAGCAACCTTCTTTCCTTAGGAGAAAAAGAAATTGGCATCTTAGCTGCAGCTAAATAGTTGGCAATATCAGCATACCAAGGAATATGAGCCTGTATGAGAAACAAATGCTCATCTGAAAAAGTGTCATCTATCATTGTAGAGTCTTCCTGCAATATCTATCATTGTAGAGTCTTCTTGCAATTGGAGACATGAAAGATAATCTGCAACAACATTAGACTTCCCTGGCTTATCAACAACTGTGATATCAAATTCCTACATCAACAATAACCAGCGAGCCAGTCTATCAGTGATGGATGACTTATTCATAAGATATCTAATTGCAGTATGATCTGTATGCACAAATATTGGATACCCTGTAATATAGTGTCTAAACTTGTTAAGGGTATATATGACAACTAGCATTTCCTTTTCAGTAACTGTATAATTCAATTCAGGTCCTTGCAAATTTTTGCTGATATAATATATTGCATTTTCCAACTTATCAGCTTTTTGTCCTAGCACTGCTCCTATAGCATAATCAGATACATCAGTATGAATTTGGAATGGTAGAGACCAATTAGGTCCTTTTAGAATTGGTGCTTGAGTCAAAGCATGCTTAAGCTTTAAAAAAGCTTCATTGCATGCTGAGGTCCATTTAAATTCTGCATCTTTAGTAAGCAATGTATATAAGGGACTTGCAATTTTGTTGAAATTTTTGATGAACCGTCTGTAGTATCCAGCATGGCCAAGAAAACTTCTCACATCTTTCTACTTCACAAGATTATTAATATGCTGAATAACCTCAATCTTTGTTGGATCCACTTGTATGCCTTGTACAGATATATGATGACCAAGGACTATTCCTTCTTCCATCATAATGAAACACTTTTCACTGTTTAGAGACAAGTTGTAGTCTTCACACTGCTGCAAAACTTTCTTCAAATTATCCAATGCTTGATAAAATTCAGAACCATAGGTTGTAAAGTCATCCATGTAAATTTCCATTATGTTTTGAGAAATATCAGAAAAAATACTGATGACTGCCCTTTGAAAAGTGGCTGGAGCATTACACAACCCAAAAGGAAGAACAAAATATGCATAAGTGCCCAATGGACAAGTAAATTTTGTTTTCTCCTGATCCTCAGGAGCTATTTGTATATGATTATAGCCACTAAATCCATCTAGAAATGAAAAATATCTCTTACCAGCAAGAGAATCCAATACCTGGTCCACAAATGGCAGTGGAAAATGATCCTTCCTTGTGGCTAAGTTCAAAGCTCTATAATCAACACATACTCTCCATTTGCCTCCCTTTTTAGGAACTATCACCAAAGGTGATACCCATTGACTATTAGAGATAGGATAGATAAACCCAGCTTTCAACAATTTCTGCAATTCTTCCTTAACTATCTCCTTCAGGGTAGGATTAACTCTTCTTTGAGGTTGTCTGAGGGGGCAACACTCATCCTTTATGTAAATGCGATGAGTACAAACTGCTGGATCAATTCCATTCATATCCTTGTAATCCCATGCAAAGGCATTTCTATGGAGTTTTAGAAAGTCCACCAGGCTATCTTTCTGATCATCTACTATATTCTTGTTGATGTTCAAATATTTAATCAATTCAACCTCTATCTTGATAGTAAGATCAATCTGATTTATATCAGAAACATGAGAATATGACAATTCCTGCGGCAACAAGGTATGCAAGATATTAGTGGCTACAGGAAAGTCCAACCCTGCAATATTCAAAACCAATTCCTGCAATTCTTGGTCTTCTATTAATTCGTTTATCAAGACCTTATAAAGGATTGATTCTTCATCATATAACTGCATGAGTGGCACTCAATTAATCATCATAAGGTGATTAATAGAGTCAATTTCTTCAGATTCCTCTCCCAAAATAAGCCAAACAACCTGTTGCTGCTCAAGCTGAGGTTGTGCAGGGGAATACAAAGCCAATGTTTTTGTGGAACTGCCATCTGAATTAGTCATGTCTCCTGATCTACACCCAATATATGCATCAGCTGTGGCAAGCCATGGCCTTCCCAAAATGACTGGATATCCCCCCAATGTTGCTTTTGGAGATAAAATCATAAAGTCTGTAGGATATTCCCAGGAATCTAGAATGACCACTATATTTTCTATTATACCATCAGGTCTTACTGCTGAGCCATCAGCAAGTTGAAGAACTGTGGGTGTAGCCCTTAAACTATCTATCTCTAGATGTTTCATTACTTCCCTTGTCATTACATTAATGGCTGCCCCTAGATCAATTAAAACATTTTTTATTTGACTGCCATTAATGACTATACTCACAACAAGACTACTTGGATCAGAATACTTTGGAATAACAATTTTTCCTAACATAATATCAGCCAATTGATCCATAACATGAACTGTTTGTGGATCCTTTTTCTTTCTACAAGGTTTCTTTAGGCATGCCTCTTTCAATGTTTACCATATATTGGAACATCCTTTATTGCTTGCAGCAATGGAATTTTAACACAATGTGCTTCAGTTGATCAAGAATATCAAAGTTTTGTTGTTGATCAGTTGAAACTTCTTTGTCTTTCAATCTTTGGGGAAATAGTGGTAATATTTGAGTCTAAGGTATTACATCATTAGGATCAAAGATTGGCTACTCTTCTTGTACCTCAGTAATAACTGGTTGAGAGGGATTAGGTAGTGTTGTTCCAGATTGGAGTTGAATATCATCTAGTGATAAAGAATATGCTAGGTATTGATTAGCAAGAGCTGAATAAGCTTGTTGTTGTTGTTGAGATTTGATATTTGGATTAGGCAACGGTTGAGTAGGCAACTGTGTTGGCTTGGGAGGTGGTGTTGTGGCTACAGGAGGTGGCATTAAAGCAGGAGGTTGTGGCTGCTGAGCAGGGGGCTGATATCCAGAAGATTGGGATGACCATGATGGGTTTCCCCTCCATTGAGAGGTAGGTTGCCAATTCCCTTGAAACTGGTTCCCTGCACCCTGAGGTGGATACCAGTTTCCCTGTGGCTACTACCACTGGGGTATCTGATTAGAAAAGTGTTGTCCTTGGCCTTCTGATCCATTCCAATGTGGATAATTACCAAAATTTTGAGAATACTGTGGTTGCCATTGGTTATTTGGTGCATAAGAATTACCACTATAACCAGAAAAGGAAAGTGGATCAGGTTGCATACCTTGTCGCTGAAAATTTGGTCTTCTCTGAGCAACATAGAAGACTTGTTCATCCTCCCCTTGAACTGGGTTGAACTCAGGTACTTCAACATTTGCAGCCATCTTACATCTGCAATCTTTCTTCCGCTACTTACAATGAGGACATAATTTTGTGAGAAATGCATCAGCTTCCTCATGCTTCTTCTTGGTTGCCAATGTATCCAACTGAGTAGCCATATTGTTTATAATATCCTCCTTGAAATCTTTTAATAAATGACTAAGTTCCAACCTAGAAACTCCATTTCCAGATGATGATGATAGTGCTCCTAGCTTAAATCTCCTATTCTTCTTAGAAGTGGATCTGGAATACTTTTTGCATATTTGTCCTATTTCAACCCAAGTAGACTGTGTAATGTCACCTCCTCCCATTAGATCTAAGGAATCAGTGCATTCATCATTGATACCCCTCAAGAATATCAATTTAAGAGAATCTTCATTCAGAGTACTATGCTTGGACTTCTTGACACTAAACAAAAACCTTTCCAGATAATCCTCAAGGCTCTCATCTTCAGTTTGTGTCATTCTAAAGATATCATCCCCATGATGATCGGTGCCTCTACAATAATCTTTGTATTTTGCAAGAAACAACCGTTTCATCTCATCCCATGTATTGATTGTGCTACTAACCAAGCTCATAAACCATCTCAAGGATGACTCCTTCAAAGTGGCTGAAATTTTTTTGAGTCTATGGGCATATGTAGTATAGTCAAAACTCCTACAGGGAACATCAAACTCAAACAGAAATGTATCCGAATCCTCTGTGACCAACCCATAGAACTTAGGAAGTGAAGATGCTGGAATGTTCTTGAGGTTAGCATTATCATGCTGGTCAGAGATGGGAAACTCAAATGTTGGACTAGGTGGTGGTGGTGGATTATTTCCATCAGGAGGTGGGTTCCCTTGCATTGGACTTGTGGGGGTTATTACAATAGGCAATTTTTCTTCTTGTGGAACAAAAAGGAACTGAAGACTACCTTCTGAAAATTCAGACTCAGGGTGATTCAAATTTTGTGGAACTTGATACAGCTCAGAAAAAGGGTTTATATCTGGAAAACTATCTTCTGCATGAGTAGTATGAGTGGGTAAAAATCTGCCTCTGGTATCTCTTCTTCTATTATGCATGCAGATTCATGAGATTCAAACAATTAACTAGAAACTAAAATAATCATAAAAGGCTCTTAGCTTGACACCATCCCCGACAACGACACCAAAAATGTCTACCCCAACTAGAATGACAATAATAATACCTCTAATTAAAATCTCAATCCAAAGTTTGGACATTCATATGGTAGAGTTTACTATTCTCATGGCTGGTGTTCATTTACTTGTCAATCCAGGAACGTAAAACTTGAAATGGGTCTGCAATATATATGCACTAACCTCCTTAAATGATTATTCTTAATTACTACAGGAAAGGTAGGAATGGAAATCATAAAAGGCTAAATGAAAGCTTTACAAAACTCTACTGAAAAGATCTAATAAAAATAACAGGAATCACACCGTTTTGCCTTGGCTGCAGGAACAGTCAAAGGATCTATTTCCAATGGCTGCAAGAACAGTCTGGTCATGAACTTCTACTCCAACTAAGTAAAAACTAACTTTAATAATCATAAACACATGATCACTCACCAAGTGGGCCCCCTTGGATGAGTGATATCAAACTCTCAGCAAAGAACTATTAGTAGATCAGAATAACATATCTTTATTTATTTTTCTTGAAAGATGATTACATATTCTAAAAGAGAAAAATTCAGAATGTGTGACAAAAAATCTGCTCAATCCCTTTCCATTCTGTCTAACTCAGAAAAGAAGGAAGAGTTTATTATAAAGAAAAGATAAACTACAATGGACAACTCCAGTTACGTCCAAAAGAAGAGGCAAATAGCTGTCAGATGAAGGGGATAATAGAGAGCTTGGCTGCAGGATCTGTGGATCTGAAACCAAACCACAGTCTTTGCATGCCAAAGAGATATTTTGCAAATTAAACATGCACTAGAGTTAAACTCCCATGGTGAAGTACAACTGCTCTGATTATGCCATAGATTGCACTCGCTTGAATCTCCTTCAATTTGACTTCCAGCTATCTGAACGTGATTCTCTAGTCCTTAGGCATGAAGGAAAATTCTCCACCGCGGCATCAATTATTATCTGCACTAAAATGAAAACAATATACAAGGACATGCATATGCATTTTACTTAACTAATACATTCATTAACTCATATATGAAATCATCCTAAATAATCCGCATATCACAGGGACAAACCATTTGGCTGCAGGAATAAACTGGCATGGCTGCAGGAATTAACAGACAAGGTTCAAACATGATTTCTTAAGTTTAGTTTTAAAACATGGATTACATATATTCAATTCACAATATTTTACTATCACAATGCAACCCAAAAGATACCAAAAACCTAAGAGTCCTGATAAAAAACATGTCAATACATCGACTTATCACTGGGGTCCAGGGATAAAGCTCTTTTCTGGTCGGATTCATAGGGTGGATATAAGGCTATTGATAAGATCCATGAATTTGGTGCTACTTGTATCCTTCTTGAATCTCATAGAGGACCCCTGTTAAACAACTATATCTCACCTTCAGAGGGTGGGGCTGGTTGGTAGTGGATCAAGAGGGAAGATGAGAATATCCTGATAAGGGATAAACAAAAACTTATGGCAATTCTTAAATCAGGGAACATTGCCTTAGGTGAGGTTGAGGACAAACTCGTATGGGATGGATCCCTAAGAGGATAACAAAACTCCAAGGATGGGTACTCTCTCATCTCCAAATCGTTTATAAGACCTATGACTGAGCTTCCCTTGAAACTTTGTTGGGATAAATACCGTTTGCCTAAGGCAGGTATCTTTTCCTGGCTTGCAATTCAAAACAAGCTCCTAACTGCAGACAAATTTAGAAGAATGGGGTATGAGGGCCTCAGTAGATGTCCTCTTTGTGAGGCAGATGTGGAAGACACCAATCATATGCTCCTTAACTACCTCTTTGCTCACAAATGTTGGATCTGGTTTACCAACAAACTTGAATGGTTTGTGACCTTCCCCCACACCATCTTTGGCATACTCAAGACATGACCTCTCCTCAGGCGTGGCTATCTCTTTGAAGGTTTATGGACAACTCTTCCTTCTTCCATTATGTGGGAACTATGGAAGGAGAGAAATAGACATCTCTTTAAGAATGAAAAACTAGAGGTTCCTAGAATCATTAACAGGATAGAGTTAGCTATCACTGAGCTCATGAACAATCGATTGTTATCAAGCACATTGAAGAATGCCTCTATCACTTATTGGAATGAAAAGATGATAAAACATTGGGAAGGCTTATCCTTTCCTCCCTTTGTAGGAGATGGTCCTATTTTAAGTCTTCGATCAAGGGATGCATGCAGATGGCAGGCCCTAGGCGAAGGTTGGATGAAGCTAAACTTTGATGGGGCATCCTGTGGCAACCCAAGGTAAGCAGGGATAAGATGTGTTGTTCATAATTGGGAAGGCAAGGAACTAGCAACCCTTGCCTCTCCGGTTGGCATCAACACCAACAATTGGGCGGAACTTATGGCCCTGGTGGAGGGTTTGCATTTATGCAGGAAACTAGGAGTTAAGAACTTGGAAATTGAAGGAGATTCAGCTATAATTGTCAATGCTCCAAGGAAAGGTAGTATGCCTAATTGGAGACTAAATACTTTGCTGTCAAAAGCTCTTAACATAAGCAGATATTTTGATAGGTTCATAGTCAATCATATTTATAGGGAGGGCAATAAAAGAGCAGATGAGTTGGCCAACTTGGGAGCCGATGGCATCAATCTCCTGTCTATGCCACCTTAAGGCAACCCCCTCTTTTTTTTTCGTGTCCTAAGTGGTTGTTAGCATGTTTCTCCTTTCATCCCCTTATGTTTCTATTGCCAAGACTCTATTTTAACCCCCTTATTTTTTCCTCTTCCTGCTCCTATATTTTCGTATAGATACTCATACAATCATTCAGTTTAAATATGCCCATATATCTGGACTCCCAGACTTTAACTCAGGTAGTTAGGCTCAACCCATTGTTGGATATAATCATTAAAACACAAATCTCAATCATATATTTTTACTCCTCTCCTTCATACCCATTTAGTCTTCCATCCTTTAGCCCAAGGAGAGGCCCCTCGTTTAATATTTTTATAAAACCCTTACCTTGATTCAGTCATCCATCCTCATATTCAGCCTCTCATTGGCATATATATATATATATATATATGATGCTCTGCAAAATGGAAAAGTGTTAGACAAAAGTCTGTGATCGTATAACACACAAAAACACAAGAAACAAGGATCAAAGTTAGTGTTATTCAACCAAAAACTAATCTAAGAAGGCATATCAAAAGAGACACTTAAAAACATGCTAGAATATTTAACTATGAAAACAAATATCACAAGACATCTCCAAATGCCTTCTAACATGTTCTTAGCTCCTTCTCCTTTGTTCCTCTCTTCTCCAAGTTCCAAATTAGTGTAGCTCTCAACAACTTTTTGCACTATCGATGCTTATGGAGGTTCAAGATTGTAGATGATTATGAAAAGTATGCAAATGCAAGCTTTATAACCAAATAAGGATGAGTTATCTAAATGTTATTTGTTAATTTTAACTAAAAGAGTGAATATGAGTAAGATATGCTAAATTCTCTCTAAAATTCTCTATAACCTAGATGCATACAAGTTTTCAGGATTATGACTAGGAATACTAAATGCTTGAGGATTTGAAAATGAGGAATGAAAGCTCTATTTATAGACAAAATGGAGCAATTGATGGTTGAGATTGAGTAATCTCAACAAGGGTCATGATTGAATGATATTCAACCCATGTGATGGCTTTCAAACCAATCCCAAGATGACAAGTGTTAATGTGAGATAGGTTGAGAGGAGAGGGAATAAGCATTAAATGCTTGACATGACCTGAGAGTTAACTTGGGAGTTAAAGTCAAGGTTGGGTTGAGTGAATAAATTATTTATTCAAAGAATAAATCTTTTATCCAATGGATAAAATCTTGTGCAAAGGTAAAAGGGATAACCATGGTCAAAGGAATAAATGCTTGAGGAGACACATGAGTCATATGAGGGTTGAGTTAGGGGTTAACCATAAATGGTCATGTAAGAGCCATAAGTGGTTTGGAAGACTTTAGAGGTTAAATTGTTGAACATACAAAGCATTACATGCTTTTCAAAGACTTTGAAGTCTTTGAGAAGTGACTCCAAGTTGCTTAGGAATGTGAGAATGTTTGAAGATGAATTAATTAAATATTAATTTAATTAACTGATGGCTAGTGGATTTTAAATCAAATAAATATGAAATATTCATTTAATTAAAATGGACAGATTTATGTGACTATATTTGCCCCTCTTTGAGACGGTGCAGTTTATCGTGTCATTTCAAAAAAAGAGAAATAGGTGTGAAGAAATGCCCCATAAAATGTTAATTTAATGGGTGGTATGCCCCCTCGAGAGATGGGCCGAATTTTTTTGGAAAATCGAGCGATCTCTCGGAAAAGAATGAAAATTGGCAGGGTGGTAGAAGAGAAGAAGTTAGCAATATCGGTAAAAAATAGAAGAAATTGGAGATAAAATGAAGAAATGGGAGGTTCGAGAAGTTCATGGGGACCACAATGGTGAGCAGGGGAAAATTAGGGTTACGACGAGGGGTTTATATGGGGAGAAAGGGGTGAAAATAGGCTCATTTGTATTTGCAACGATAGTGAGATCTGAGCTCTGATAGTGACTTTTTGGAAGAGCAAGTAGTAGTCGGGATGTCGGTTCCCATAGCAGAGCACCATTTAGAGCAATTCCGTCGATTCTAGTAGCCAGACGACTACGGACCAGCGATATGTGAATCTGAATTTTTTATTTTTGTGCATTTTTGATATGTTTTTAGCTGTCCAAGTTGAGTCAAGACAATAGTGCTAGAACTATGTTTAGCGTTGTTGTCAGTCAAATTAACGCTTTTGTGCCGCTATGGCGCTATTGTGTAGTGGTTTTAATGCTTCTGTCAAAGTTAGTGCTATTGACTAGTTGTTTTAGCGTTGTTGGGTTTTTAGCGCTATTGCTCGGTCAATTGAGCACTTGGGTTGCGAGGTAGCACTTGAGTGTAGTTAGAATAAAGCTTTTGCTGTTTAAGTGCTATTGCCAAGTTGATTGAGTACTATTGCTGTGAGGTAGCGCTATGGCATATTCGAAGTAGCGCTAGTGTTAGTTTAGCGCTATTGCCTAGTTGAGTGAGCGCTTTTGTCAACCTTTTAGCACTATTGAATGCAGAATAACACTTTTGTGTAGGAAAATAGATGCCCCAGTGTGTTTGAATAAAAATCTCCTAATGCCAATGATGGATGGATGGAGATGAGGTTAGAGTTGTTTTGAACCATAGCAGTCCTGATGAGGCTTAGGTCATTAGGATAAATGCCTATTGAAGTCTAGGTGTGCTATGATTGCTTACCTATTAAGACCCAAAGATACTTGATTAAAGTATCTGTTGATAGTCTAGGTTTAAACTTAAGAAAGTTTGAAACAAAACAACTGATGATGGTGGTTGATGCATGTATGTAAGAGGATCTTCACATCTTACAGTTGTGCGAGAGGCATCGCGCCACATAGATGCTGCACGATCGGTTGATAGAGGCCGAGGTGGATTGCATTGCAATGACATGCCTGTACGATGTGATGTATATGTCCATGATTCGGATGAATCATGGTTTGATTATAGCATTGGAAGAGTGGTGGCATAGTGAGACATGTACATTTCACTTAGCGCAGGGAGAGATGACAGTGACTCTAGAGGATGTATGGCGCAACCTACACATTCCTATCCGAGGAGAGCTGGTGAGTTATGACCGAGCGTGGGGGACCCTAGCAGTGCAAAGATTTTTTGAGGAGGACGTGTATATTGATGATGGTTCGATAGCCTGGGAGGACATAGCCGCGTTGTATGAGCCATTACCAGCAGTGCTATCAGGTATTGTTGGGGGACTACTATGTCCAGATCGATGATCGCATGGACTGGCCATTGGTTGGGGTCAGGTGATCGAACAGATGATGATAGAGGGGACCCGGTTTGCATGGGGACCGTGCGTGCTATTTCACTTATATCGGGAGCTACATGAGGTAGCATATTGAGGGATGGGCTCTTTGGGAGTGGGTATAACACTACTACATATTTGGGCATGGGAGTATTTACCAGTTACCCGACTAGTCAGTCTGCGATTCCGAGCAATAAATCAGCCCTATGTATTCATGTATGGAGGGATGATGAGTCAGCCCCACCTGGGGAAGTTAGAGTGGTGGCGGCGGGCACTGGATGACTTGGATACAGTGATCTGGAGACCGTACATTGAGTGTGAGCCATGGGAGGATGATGCAGAGGCATTGCCCTATGTTTTTATGACTCGATTCCTCATTGGCAAGACAACCTGCAATATGGAGAGACAGCTTCTGGGCCGGGTGTTGAGACAGTTTGGACGGAGGTAGGGATTGCCTAGTGGTTCAGAAGAGTATGCCAGGGTGGTCTGAGAGAGGTACTTATGGGGGCCAGTATTACCGTATGATCAGGCATTAGCAGAGTTTCGCACACTACAGACGAGACCATGGCATATGAGGCCGGGGATGGTGGATACTGGGGTGTTAGAGGAGTATATGCAGTATATTGTGATGCATCTGATTCCGTGGATATCAAATCCGATAGAGCTGATTACAAATTTTGAGGAGGAGAGGGGACGAAGACGAAGGAGGACAGGAGGTCGTAGAGTAGTAGGTGGATGGGGGAGAGGGGATGGTGGTGATGGAGATGGTGGTGGTGGGGATGGAGGAGGAGGAGGAGGGGGTGGCAGATTTGGAGGAGGTGGTGGATTCAGAGGTGGAGGTGGGGGTGGTGGTTGATTACAGCAAAGAGGGAGAGGTGGGCAGCCATTGTGGCTATCTTAGGGATCATTGATGCAGGTGAGGGACAGGCACCGATGGAGACAGAGGATGGAGCTACAGGAGAGGGAGCCACTGGGGAGGCACCTATGGATATGGGGGAGGGAGCTACGGGTGGAGATCTGTGAGATCATATGATAGGATATTTGTAGACTTGCGTAGAGGATTTGGAGGCAGAGGTGGTAGCTAGAGATGTGCAGGTGTTTGCACGAGAGTTAGAGCTGACTGTGGTGCTACAGGAGAGGGATGAGGTCATGGAGAGATTTGCGGCATTTCAAGAGAGAGTACGGGTGGGAGCAGGAGTAGGAGCACAGGGTCCTACTGGGGATGCGATGAGGGAGATGCGATGAGCATAGGAGGAGATAGACTATTGGTGGGGGTTATATGAGCAGATAGTGCCAGCTAGTCAGCGAGTACTTAGTTATTCACAGATGCAGTGGACGAGATCAGAGCGGTCTCAGAGGATGCAGAGTAGTGGTGGTGTGATGGGTCCTCCCCGGAGAGATAGATCAGGTGGTGCAGGGGCTAGTGAGGGAGCAGGTAGAGATGGGTTTGCAACATTTGGTCAGAGTTGCATTTGAGAGAGCATTTTGCATGCATGTATTTATATTGTCATTTTGGACTATGTCCTGGATGGCTCTTGGTAGCTGATATTTCAGACATCATTGTACTATGATACATGTATATTTTTGGCGATATGATATGATATATGAGGAGATCCTTATTTTTGTGATGATATGCATTTTGATGACATGTATGGATGTTTATGTAGGATGATGATTTTATGATTTTATGCTCAGATGGATACTTTATACTTGCTATGTGTATGTGTTTTTATGAGATGATTCCTATATGCATGTTTTTATGATGATGTATGCCTACATGATGTCTATATGCATATTGTATGATGTGATGCTAATATGTATAGGCAGGTGTATATATGTATGCATGATGTGTTGGTGATGTAATGCCTTATGTATGTAATGCCATGATGATTATGTATGTATAATAAAATGATGATTATGATGGTTGTTTGGATTTTGATGAGATAATGAGATAATGATATGCAATATTGTTTAGGATTTTATACAGTAAATGAATGATTTATATATGTAAATGCATCTATATGGTGAATGTAACAAATGTAAAGTACAAAATGTTGAAATGATGATATCTAAATGAACGTATATGGATAATGCATATGAACCTATGTGTAAACAAATGGTTTTGTTTATGAATCTAAATGGTGAAAAATATGATGATGTGAAATGATAATGCAATGATAAAGCAACTCATGAATAACTGCACCGTAATGCAATTAAAAAAATGAATGCATGTTTGTAATGAATCCTAAAATGAAAAGCATTGAATGATTATAAAAATATACTAAATGGATAAATGAATTCACTTAACTAATAGATAGAGAAATAGATGTATGCAACAATAAATGATGATAAATGATGATAAATGATGATAAATGATGATTGGTAACTTGACACTAAATGAATGCATAGTAATGGCTAATACAATCAAGGACAATTGTATCATATGAATGAATCTAAATGTTATGATTATGCAATGATGAAAATGATATAATAAGACTAATGCCAATAAATGATAATGAACTATGTGTAACTTTATGCATCTAAATGATATGAAATGCATTTGATGTAAATGCAACTAAATGTAATGATGATGATATGATCATGATAGATGAATGCAAGGTTGTTTAGACTTTGCATGATGTACTTGATGATGTATTAGAGTACTCTGTCATGATTGTATCCAAGACCAACTCAATTTTCACAGAACGGCTCACATTAACTTTGTTCGCACTTGCATACAAAACCATGTATTTGAATAATGAATGAGTAAATGGATGGGTGATATGGAATGGAATGCAATATAAATAGATGAGATGGAATGACGATCCATAGCGCTTTATTTTCATCATTGAGCTTAAAAAAAATGTTGTAAAAAAATACAAGCAACTTGACATAATGATTCAAGATGACATGAGTATTGCTTACATGGATTTTGATATAGTAAGTTAATACAAGCAACTTGATATAATGGATCAAGTTGACTTGAGTATTGCTTGCAGAACAGACAAGGATTATCTCCTTTCATGCATGACTTGGAACGGACTCCTTGATATTTTGCCGATCATATCCTGAGAAAAGTTCATACCGTAATTAGAGATAAACCATCATCGAGTTTGGATGAGGCAGTAGGAACCAAAGATGGAGCATTGTACCTGTAAGAAAACAACATATATAATGAATAAAGAATATGGATCCTTGATAATGGTTCATGCTCATATGGTCTAGGTATACGTTGTAGTTAGCAAGCCATAGTGATCTATGACTGTATTTTGCCTATGATCACCTAGCTTAGTTAACTTCCCACATAGACACCATTAGTACATGCCCCAAAACTTCATTGGAATAATTCGCAGAAGATACACAGACAATGCTGTAGGAACCTGATATGAATAAATGACCCACAAATCAACCAAGTATTTGATAGCTTAAACAAAATTTTCTTGTCAAAGAAAATAATGTTATCTTGTCTTTGTTTTGGTAAGGAAGGATGCATCCTTGTTAAGACAGTTTACGTGTTTGATGTTGATTGTTTGGTTGATTAGATAAGTGGTCATCATTGGAGTTTTTTGTAATATTTGCTTGGTATCTGCTTTGAAAAATTTATCTACAAGGTGGTGCCATGTTTTTGATTGATTTGATATTTTCTGATGTTTTTGGATTTTGTGAGATACTTTTGAATGTTTTTGTATTTTGTGAGACAGTTTTGAATGATTTTGGATTTTGTGATGATTGTTTTTGAATGTTTTTGGATTTTGTGAGATAGTTTTCAAATGAAGAACTCAATGAATCATAAAACAATGCAGTATCCACTTCCATCAAACTATATTAAGGGTATTGCCCCTAGTTAGACATGACTATGAAAAAGCGAGATACCAGACATGTGAGGTACTTATCCTGGATTGCAGATCAATAACAAGCCATGGTTTGGACGGATGGATGAGTGAATGTAGTGAATGTGATCACAACAAGTCTGAAAGACAATGGAGCTATAGCCTTTACGAGTGGTACCTGTTTGCTAGGTTTTCACCATCGCACTTACCCAAGGTGCCACCGGAGTGGTTGTTCACCATTTGGATGCATGATTTTTCTTTACTATTTTTGATGTTTTTTGTATTTTGTTCAGGACATTTATCTGAATGTTTTTTGGTGTTTTTTCGGTGTGCATGGGAGCCTGATGCTCTGTGCAGCTTATGTATAAAACCGTTTGAGGTGCATGCTATTGATCGGATCTGCTAGTGGATCTCCTTCTGAAGTAGCCAACTGATATGCCCCAGACCCAAATATAATAGTGATAACATATGGACCCAGCCAATTTGATTCAAACTTTCCCTGGTGTTCTCTATTGGGTTGGTTACAAGGATTTTCTTGGAGAACAAGATCACCTACCTCGAATGTGCGAGGTCTAACCCGATGATTATAGCTTCTGCTCATATGCTGCTGATAGGCCTTGAGGTGATTGTATGCAGCTTGTCGTTTCTCATCAAGTAGCTCTAAGTCCTAAAGACGTGATACTCGGTATGCTTCATCATCAATGAGATCATGCAAGGAAACCCGTAGAGATGGTAGCTCGACCTCAATAGGTAAGATAGATTTTGCTCCATAGACCAATGAGTAGGGAGTTGCGCCTGTAGGGGTTCGAATGCTAGTGCGGTATGCCTATAGTGCTAGATTCAATTGAACGTGCCAATCATGACCAACATCATTGACTGTCTTCTTGAGGATTCTTAATATGTTCTTGTTTGATGATTCGACCTGACCATTTCCTTGTGGGTAATAGGGAGTGGAAAAGCGGTGTTGGATGTGAAATTTCTCACAGAGCTCACGAACATCCTGATTCTTGAATGGAAGTCCGTTATCTATGATGATGAACATGGGTACACCATATCGGCAAATGATGTAATTAAGGATGAATGAGGCGATCTGCTTGCTGGTGACTTGGGTAAGTGGAACAGCTTTGATCCACTTTGTGAAGTATTCGGTGGCTGTAATAATGAATTTGTGGTTGTTGGATGAAGATGGATGGATTTTACCCACAAGTTCAAGTCCCCATTGGCAAAAGGGCCATGGTGTTGTGATTGGTTGTAATTCCTGTGTTGGCGCATGTATCAGGTCTCCATGAACTTGGCATTTCTTGCACTTTCTGACAAAGTAGTAGGAGTCTTTTTCCATGTATGACCAATAGTATCCAGTGCATAAGAGTTTCTTGGCTAGTGATGGACTGCTTGCATGAGTTCCACAAATTCCTTCATGTACGTCTTCCAAGGCCTTTGTTATCTCATCCTGTTCCAGACATCAAAGGAGAGTACCATCAAGACTGCGTCGGTATATGGTTTCAACAATAATGGTATATCGAGCGGATTGGCGAATGAAGGTTTTACGTTGGTTATTTGATTGGTTAGGAGGAAGTGTGTGATCATGGAGATAGGTGTAGATCTCATCATACCATGGGGATTCGGAACTGATAAGGTGACATATCATCTCAGATTCGGGGATATCATAAGCGGGAATCCAAAGGTGTTCTACCAAGAACTCGTAGCGTGTTGAATTCTGTGGAAGATCTAGGAGAGATGCGATGGTAGCCATAGCGTCAGCAACTTGATTCTGATCTCTTGGTATGTGCTCAAAGGTGATAGTAGTAAATGATTCCTTGAGACTGTCCACCATTTGTTTGTACATCATGATTTTGTCATCTTTGGTCTGATATTCATTTGTTGCTTGTCGAATGACCAGTTGGGAGTTGCCATATACTTGTAGTTCTTGTAACTTCCATTGTATGGCTAATCTGAGTCCTGTGATCAAGGCCTCATATTCAACTATGTTGTTTGTACATGGAAATGTAAGCTGGTAAGACTCTGCGATACTGTCACCTTGGGGTGTGATAAATAGAATGCCTGCCCCCGATCCATGCCTAGTGTATGAACCATCAAAGTATAGTTTCCATGGTTGTGCTACTGTGATCATGAATATCTCTTCATCTGGAAAATTAGAAATGAGAGGATGATCACCTATGAGGGGTGCATCAGCCAACTAGTTTGCAATGACTTGTCCTTTAATAGCCTTACACTCCACATACTCAATGTCAAATTCACTTAGAATCATCACCCACTTGGCCAAACAGCTTGTCAATGCTGCTTTGCTGAGTAAGTATTTGAGTGGATCGATCTTTACAATTAGCTGAACTTTATGTGTCAATAGATAGTGCCTCAGTTTAGTGGCTGCCAAGACTACTGCTAGGCAAGCTCACTCAATAGGTGTGTAATTGAGTTCATAGCCAACCCGTGTGCGAGAGATGTAGTAAACAACACATTCTTTCCCATCTGCATTGTGTTGTGCTAGTAGTACACCCAATGCTGTATTTGTTGCTGATATATAGAGTAATAAAGGTATGCTCAGATCTGGTGGGATCAATAATGGTGTATTCATGAGATAGTCTTTAAGCATCTGAAATGCTTGATGGCATCTGGCATCCCATTGAAAGCAGATGTTCTTGTGTAATAGGTGTGTAAATGGGTGACACTTATTTGGTAGTTGTGCAATGAATCTTTAGATAGATTGAAGCCGTCCTTGTAGTGTCCTTAGTTGACTGGTGTTCTTTGGTGGTGGCATGTCCATGATTTCTTTGACCTTTGCAGGATCAACCTCAATACCTTTACTTGAGACAATGTATCCTAGAAGTTTCCCTGACGTTACTCCAAAGACACATTTCTTTGGGTTGAGTCTAACATGATATTGTTCCAGTTTGTCAAAGATTTTCTCTAATATGTTTAGACAACCTTCTCTTGTGAGTGATTTTGCCAGTAAGTCATCAACATAATCTTCCATTATAGTATGCATCATGTCATGGAAGATGATGGTCATTGCTCATTGATAGGTTTCTCCTACATTCTTTAGACTAAAAGGCATTATATTCCAGAAGTATGTTCCCCATGGACATGTGAAGGCCATCTTATGTTGATCCTCTAGTGCGATCTTTATTTGATTGTATCCCGAAAATCCATCCATGAGTGAAAGCATGGCATGCCCTGCCGTTAGGTCCACTATTATGTCGATGTTTGGTAGGGGAAGTCATCCTTAGGACAGACCTTGTTCAAATCTCTGGAGTCAGTACAGATACGAATGCCCCCATTTAGTTTGCCGATAGGCACAATATTGGATATCCAATCTACATAATCAATTGGTCTAATAAAACCAACATCTAGGATTTTCTTAAGTTTTGCTTTGACTAGTACCGCAATCTAAGGGTGTATCTTGTGAAGCTTCTCCTTGACAGGTTTGGCTCCTTCTGCTATGGTGAGGTGATGCATGACTAAATCAGGATCAAACCCAGGGATGTCTGCATATGACCATGCGAAGTTGATCTGGTGCTTCTGGAAGAAATATACAAACTTAGGTTGTTCGTCTGGAGTTAAAAGAGATGCCAGATGTATGTGGTGAGGAGTTTCAGGAGTCCCCATGTTGTATTCTTTTGTTTCCTCAATGAGAATTGTCGATCATTCCTGTTGTGCACTAGAAGGGAGGATGTCAGACCTTTCATCCTCAAGTGCCTCAAAGAGGTTTTCAACGTTTGATACACTCTTTCTTTTTACTTTTGTGGGATCAAACAGTGCCACAATGTGGTTTTCACTGGAAGATCCATGTTTTATTGTTATATTTTTGCAGCAGAAGGGTTTGGCATCCACCCCAAAGTATGTTGCGCTATTAAGTTCAATGGCAAATCCAGCTTTATGATCCCCGCTTGGTATGTTATCCTGTAGTTCCAAAAAGTCAATGATCGCCTCATCATTTTGGAAGTGGTCAAGGTATGGGGGATTAGGTTGGTTCCATTCGATGAGTTCAGGATGGATAATGAGCATTACTTCATCGATTAGGTTAAGTTCGTTAGATGTATCAGTGAGGGTTAAGACGTTATGGTGAAGGTCGTTGATGGTAGTCTTCCTGTCAGAATCAGGCATAGGATGTGACATAGGGTCTATGGAAGAAATTTCCAGCTCAGGAACCCAAGAGGTCTTTATCTGTGCTTCTCCGTAAACAAGGATGTCTTTGTGGGGTGGAGGTGTTGATGTGTCATCCTCATCTGAAGTATTAAGTTGGATGGAATCAAATTCCCACTCATGTGAGTCAGTTTCAGAGTCACTTTCCAGTAACCGATTACCGTAGCATACTGGGATATCCTTTGAGTTAAATATTGCAGGTATGATCGGTGTTGCAGGAAGGATTATGGGGATCAAGAATCTGATACGGGGAGTATCGGTAGTGTTGATTCTGCTTCTTCTACTGGAACTGCTAATGTCATAGATACTGCTGGGAGTTCTGATATAGTTGCTACTGCTAAGGGTGCCTTTGATGTTATTGCTCCTGCTAATGGGGTTACTAGTTTGATTGGTGGGATGATGGGTGTTGTAGATGTTATTGCTGGGATTTTTAGCCTCGATGGGGTAGTTGCCATGGTGTTTGATGTTTCTTTTATAATCAAAGGTGACCTCTTGGTAATAGGGTGATATAGAGGTTGGCTGGTTTTTCCTTTGAATATGAGCTTAGGAAGGATCTCCTTTTGAAAGCCTAGGCTAGTATTATCTTTGGGCTTTAATTTCGGCTACAACGGTTCATGTCATCCTTGCTTGCAAGGTCCCAAAGCACTTTGACCATCATAACCCATTCTTTGCATAATGAGAAGGCCTTTGCCATACTAATCTGTGGGAAGCCTAGCTTGTGGGATTTTTATGGTGATAGGATCTTAATAGATCCATTCTGCTAAGTCCTCATCTCTGGCCTCTTCTTCTTGTCTCTTTCCAAGGATGAATGACGTCAAAGTACATGCTGGCTTGATCAGTGGTTGTTGAATTAACTGTTGAGGTTTACCATGTGTTCTAGGAGAAGTGGGTATTTGTCCAACACAAAAGAGTTGGCTGAGATTGTATTCCCCAGGACCTTCCTCTGCTATTTTCATCTTGAGCTTCTCTTGCTTGGGTATAGTGGTGTTTGAACTGGAAAGAGAGGATTGACTTACGTATGATGTTGAGGAGATGGCTTCTTTATTGTTGGGAACGATAATCTCTAGTTGATGACTGATGTTATGACAATATGCAAAGGGGTTGGCATCACCCAAGATTGTAATTTCTACACCATTATGCAAGAACTTGATATACTGATGGTAGGTGGATGGAACGGCTTGCATGGCATGTATCCAAGGTCTTTTTAACAATAAATTGTATGGCAGAGGAAGGTCTAGAACTTGATAGATGATGTGTTTCACCACAGGACCCACTCGGATATGTAGCACCACAGCTCCTTTGGATGAACGCTCCGCATCATCATAGGCTTTGATTGTGATCTTCTTGTGGGGATCTACTGATTCAATTGCATATCCCAAAGCGGTGACTAATTGTACTGTACAGATATTCGGGCCTGCCCCATTATCGATCAAGACTCGCTTGATCCTATGTTGGTTGATAAACCCTTCAATATGGAGTGAGGCATTATGAGGTTGCTGGAAGGAGGAGTTGTCACTTTCAGAGAAAGTGAGACAAGGTGATGACCTTAGGTTTCCAACCATAGCTTGGAACTGATCTGTATTTAGGTTTGCAGGGATGGACGCCTCTTGGAGAGCTTGATCCAAGATTGTTTTATGGGATGGAGATAGGCATAATAGCTCTATGATAGATATCAGTGTGGGCATTTTGTCTAACTATTCCATAAGGTTATACTACTTTGGGATAGATGGGGTGCCTTGTGGAGCTTCTTTTATGGTAATCTTACTGCGACGTGTAACAACATTGCAAGTGGAGCTGGGATTTTTGATGGTAATAGTTGCAATTTGTTCATCGGCATCGTATAGGTGATTCACAGTGTAATTATACATGGCTTGCGTATAATTAGTAGTATCTATGTTTCTCCCTGAAGTGGAAGGACCCGTTTGATCTTGTGATGGAAGTGGATTTTTAAACATGGTATGATCATTGTTTGTTGTCTTTGGGTCATGTCCTTCGATTTCGATTTCACCGCAATCAATAAGATCTTTCAATCTGTGACAATTGCTTGTCTTATGTCCTTTCCCTTGATGGAAGTCGCAATGCTCAGTATCCCTCCACCATGAAGGCTTGACTTGAGGTTCATAATTTGATGTTTTGGGCAAGGTCACCAGATTTTGAGAAACCAGTTGACGTAACACTATTTCGATGGGTTCCCCTAAGGGAGTCTATGTTCGTTTTGGTTTAAAATTTTGTTTACGTTGTCTGGGTTCCTCTTGAGATGTGTTGTGGCCTTGATTTGGAGGAGCAACTATGTTAGTCTTGGTTGGGGGGTTCTATCCTGCAAATCAAACCACATGTTGTGCACTTTTGATAGCTCTTGCATCCACAACCCCGTTGTTGACAAAGTTTTTGTTTTTGTTCCAGAAGTTAGGCTTGTCACTATTGAGGCGTGGGCGAGGGCCATCCTTTGTCTCATTATATATCTTGATAAGCCCTTTTTTGATGAGAGCCCACTCACATTTTAAGCCTTTGGTGATCATGTCATTGAAAGAGTCTGTGTCTTTTACATCTAGGTGAAATTCTATTTCGTCATTTAAGTTGGAAATAAATATTTCCACTAGTTCTTGTTCAGGTAACTGAAGAGAATGTCTGCTAGACATTTGACGCCATCATTGCAGAAAGACTGAAAATAGCTCACCTGGTTTTTGTTTAGTGTTACATAGATCAGCCATTGTGATATCACGTTCAATTTTGTGTGAGTAATGTGCCAGGAACTTCTGGACTAACTCTTCGAAGGTCCTAATGCCACCTGGTAATTGGGAAAACCATGATGTGGTTGTTCCTCCCAAGCTTTGGGGAAAAAGTCGCATTAGGTATATATCCTTGTATGCCACTTCGAGGCAAGCTAAATGGAATTCTCTAACATGATCATGAGGATCTCCTTTTCCTCTATACTTTTCAAACCTGGGTGTTTCAAACCCTCATGGAAAAGGTGGCATATGAAGATTCCTATCAAAGGGATAGGGATAAATGTCATTGAGTGAAAATTGATTTGTTTTTACACCACTATGAAGTTGTTGGGCGAGATTTTTGACTTGTTGCCGCAACATTTCTATTTCATTTGGGGGAGGAGGTGGGGGATTACCTTGAGGAAGGTTATATCTGATGTGATCTCAACCTCTTTCATCCTCATTATGACTTTGGTGTTCTAATGCTTGTCTTAGTTGTGCAACATCAAAGTCAGATGGTAGTTTAGCCCCTTCTTGAGCAAGTCTTAAAAAGTGAGCATCATCATTGCTCATGAGTATTTCATCAAAAAGTCTATTAAAGAGAGGGTTGTGTTGTGCCCTTTCTATTGCCGCTGGAGTAGGAGTGCTTGGATTTTCATCATTTATATTTCCTCCAAGGGCTTCTTGGAACTCATTGATATTTTCCTCCTCTTCGTCTTCAATTTCTGGTTGTCTAGATCTTGATCTGGTATGAGCCATTTTGTTTACAAGTTTTTGTTGAAGTTTGATGAAAATGATGATGAGTTGGTGATGAAATGAAAGATTGATGTTTGGTGAAGTGCTTTGCATATAGATCCCTAGCACTAAAGGTAAATGTTACCAAAGTTCTTTCTTGAATTGCTTGTTGTGTTGGATTGACAAAGTTTGATGTGATAAGGTTTAGAGAAATCTAAGATGTGTTACAGACTCAACTACCTAGTAATGAGAGGATTCACTCATAGACTAGTTTTAACCTACGTAGAAATTCCTCTTTAGGATGAGCTTATCCTAGATGTAGAGACACTCTAAAAAGTGTTGTATTGTGTTTGATTCAAGCAATATCTAAAGAGAACTTAGGATAAAAACCTCTTGATGTTTTGAGAGTTGAAATGTATTGATGATGTGTGAATGGGATAACAGATGAACTATTTAACTTCAATAGAAACTTTGTGTTACAAAAGGAACAAACTCTTCCTCTTCTTGCTCAGGGGTTGGTGGTTCTTCCCTAGCTACGTTATAGGTGATACAAACATTGGGAAAGAAGGTAGGATTGATCTTACCTCCTTTGTTCTTGTGATAACTCAAAGCTCGATATTGCATAAAAGCTCTGCGGTTTAATGACTCTTGTTCAAATTCGTTTGATTTCCCTTGAAGGTATAGACGCATGTGATGTAAGAAGGCTCTATGAGAGACAAAGATTTTTCTATTAAGATAGAAGAAATTCCTCCTTTTGATTAAATATTTTGAGCTCAATGGTCTTCTTTTCAAGTTTACATGTTGACGGAGATTCTTCTTTCTCAAGATGTGAAGAATTCTCATATAATTTGATACTCTTGCTCTTTGTTTTTGATCTTTGTTGATGTCTGAAAATGTTGATGTTTGGATGAATACTTGTTTTTGGAACTGATTTTTGATGCTTCTTTGACAAGAAAACAAAGCAAGCACACAAACACAAGAATGTTGCCTCAAAAGGCACAAGTAGGTGTGGGTCTAGATCAACCCAATTCTTTGAACTTTTTATGACCCTTTCCTTTAAATGTATTTTGGGTGTTTTTCCAAAGCCTGAAGTCGGCTCAATTTGCACTTGGTCTTTGACTAAAATGAAAACACTTCAAACACTCTTTATCCCTAAGGTCAAATGGCCAGTTGCAATAATTTCAGCCCACATCTTGATATTTCTTCAACTTTGGTACTACATACCTTATGAATCCCGTCGTGGCAGGTAAGGATGTGATATACTCAGTCTTGCATGAGCATAAAAAATAGATGATCCCTATGATGGGGGAGTCATCACTTTCATCAAGACACAAGTGACTTTTCAAAAAGCTATGTTTCTACTCAAGGAAATATGTATGGTGAGTATCTTGGGAGCAAAACCATCTATGCTCTTGCACTAAATATATCACAAATATCCTCAATCAATAGAATGGGTGGGCTTCTACTTAAAGGTGTTTAGTAATTTTCGATGTGTTTGGACATAAGTTCATTCTGCAGTGACTCACTTAAGAGCCTTGTAACTTGTGGTGGGGCCCATTTGTCCTTTCGGCAAGTTACACTGTAGGAACAACTATACCCAAGGCTACAAATTTCACTCTCACCTGATTTCTATAGCGGCTCAAAGGATTTACCGCGCGAGGTCATTCCCAAGAGTGATGTGTCTCTTGGAAGGATTCTTAAAAAGATAAAACTTGAGTGTTACTAACACTTTTCACTTGCACCTAGGACCACGAAAGCCAAGGGAGAGGATAGTGTGTGTTAGAAGTAGGACCATTCGACCAACTCTTTTGCACAAGTGTGCCAAACACAAAATACACTTGTTCTTTTTAACTTGTCATTGCAATGATTTTCTATCTAATTTGGAGATGTTTCTCCAACAACCATGATGTTCTTTTTAACTTCAAAGGCAAAATGTTTGAGTAACTAGGAATTGAAAATCCTGGTCAACTGAATTTGAAAACACGTATGCATGAAGTAAATCGTTTTGAGAATAACTTTGACAAATTTGGGATTCTTTTTAACTTGCACAAAATGAAGTGTTGATTGTAAATTTTAGTTTGATGCAAGAAATAAAATTTGTCTCGTTTTGTTTTAAGCACCAAAATAAAATGTATCCCTAACTTGCAGTGAAAGCAAATTTGAAGTTGTTGTTTTTAGAGCACCAAATGAAAATTAAAACCCTAACTTGCAAGTAAACAAATTTTTGTTTTTGTTGATTTTAAAAGCACCAAAAGAAGTGTTTTTGATTTTTAAATAACAAAACAGGGTTAGTTTTAAAACCTGCACATGAAGCGAAAATCCGATCAAATGGGGGGCTTCCACGAGCCTAAGAAAATTTATTTTGTCGGTTACATGGTCTTTTTTACAACGTTCTGTTACAATAGCACTACTCTGTGTGAAAAAAGAAGCACTATTTAACACAAACGCGCTACAATATAGACAAAAGCGCTAAAAGAAAAGATTTTTACAACAAAACAAAAGCACTAGTTAAGACTCAAAAACACTATTATACTGACAATAGCGCTAAATTTGAGACAATAGCGCTATTGTAAAGATAATAGCGCTAAAATACCAAATTACAATAGCACTCAAGCGAGAACAAAAGCACTAAAGCGCAACCTGTGTGTCAAGCTAAACAGTCAAAAGTTAGTTTTGAAAAAAATAAAAATGTTGTTGGGTGTTGGATTTACGTCAGGTTCACCAAATGATGCTCTACAAAATGGACAAGCATTAGACAAAAGCCTGTGATCGTATAACACACAAAAACACAAGAAACAAGGATCAAAGTTAGTGTTATTCAACCAAAAACTAATCTAAGCAAACATATCAAAAGAGACACTTAAAAACATGCTAGAATATTTAACTATGGAAACAAATATCACAAGGCATCTCCAAATGCCTTCTAACATGTTCTTAGCTCCTTCTCCTTTGTTCCTCTCCTCTCCAAGTTCCAAATTAGTGTAGCTCTCAGCAACTTTTTGCACTATGGATGCTTATGGAGGTTCAAGATTGTAGATGATTATGAAAAGTATGCAAATGCAAGCTTAATAACCAAATAAGGATGAGTTATCTAAATGTTATTTGTTAATTTTAACCAAAAGAGTGAATATGAGTAAGATATGCTAAATTCTCTCTAAAATTCTCTATAACTTAGATGCATACAAGTTTTCAGGAATATGACTAGGAATACTAAATGCTTGAGGATTTGAAAATGAGGAATGAGAGCTCTATTTATAGATAAAATGGAGCAATTGATGGTTGAGATTGAGTAATCTCAACAAGGGTCAAGATTGAATGATATTCAATCCATGTGATGGCTTTCAACCCAATCCCAGGATGACAAGTGTTAATGTGAGATAGGTTGAGAGGAGAGGGAATAAGCATTAAATGCTTGACATGACCTGAGAGTTAACTTGGGAGTTAAAGTCAAGGTTGGGTTGAGTGAATAAATTCTTTATTCAAAGAATAAAGCTTTTATCCAATGGATAAACTCTTGTACAAAGGTAAAAGGGATAACCATGGTCAAAGCAATAAATGTTTGAGGAGACACATGAGTCATATGAGGGTTGAGTTAGGGGTTAACCATAAATGGTCATGTAAGAGCCATAAGTGGTTTGGAAGACTTTAGAGGTTAAATTGTTGAACACACAAAGCATTAAATGCTTTTCAAAGACTTTGAAGTATTTGAGAAGTGAATCAAATTGCTTAGGAATGTGACAATAATTAGGGGATGGATTAGGTTAATTAGGAAGGGTTTAGAAGAATCTATAAGGGGGTTAGGATTGCAAGTGGGTTTGGTGGGTGAGGGGAAATAGGATTTTAATTAAAATAAAATTAATTTATTTCAACTTGTGGTGCAACTTGCATTTATAAGAAAATGCAAGTGGGGGGGATTTATGATTTTAAATAAATGTTTTATTTAATTTATTTAAAAGAGGAAAGGGGGATTCAAATTAAATAAATAGGATTTATTTATTTAATTGAGTATGAATTTGGTTGAATGAATTAATTAAAATAAATTGAACAATTTATTTAATTAATAGGAGAATGTTTGAAGATGAATTAATTAAATATTAATTTAATTAACTGATGGCTAGTGGATTTTTAATCAAATAAATACGAAATATTCATTTAATTAAAATGGACAGATTTATGTGACTACAATATATATATGCAGGTTTTATCTCACATTCTTGCAGCCCAGGACCCTTCATGAATTATCTGGGACAGATAAGCATTCTCATCATCCTTGAATATCGGCTTAAATCCTTTTATCCATCTCTTCATTTATCTGAAGGCATATATGCCTTTTCTCATTTTCATAATTTCTTAGAGTCATACACTTTGATGTCATCACTTTATCTTCCTTCGAAATGTCATGTTTCACTGATGATACCTTTGTTTCGATGAAACCATCGCTATCTTCAATGAGCCTTGTAGCTTCATTGATCTCCTCATTTTCACCGAAATCTTTACCTTACGTGTCCGTGTTGATGTAATGCTCCATTGGTTCATCTAAACCCTTTTTTTGATAGGAATCCTTTTGTCGCTGCCTTTTCGATCTTTAAGTTTATCGATAATGGATCCTCTTTTGCTTTGGCATCGGTGAAATTCCTTATGTCGGTGAAAGAAGAATATCTTCCTTCAACCTTTTGTTTTTACCGATGGCATGTTATCGATGAAAATCTCTTATATTCTATCGACCTTCTGTCTTTCGATGAAACTGTCCCTGTCGACCAATAACTTTAGTATCTCTTTGACATCCTTCTTCTCTTGATAAGTCCTATTGATGAAACCTTCCCCAGTTTCTTCGATCTCATCATTTCGGTAGAACTATCTTCTTTGGTGAATTCATTACATGTCCTACCGATACCGTAGTTTCTTTGGTAGCCTAGCTTCATCGACAGAACCTTCTTTGGTTTTTTCGATATACCTTCTATCGATGAAAAATAATGCTTTCGATAAATCCCTTTTTAAGTTCATCGAGGCCCAAGTCTATTCGATAAATCATCTTATCGATGAAACATTGATAGGATTCTTCGATACAATAGGTGTACCATTTCGGTAAAACTTGACATTTCAGTGAGAGGTTAGTGTGCACCTTTGTTTCATCAATGTTACCTTGTTTTGATGAAACCATTGTTATTGTCAATGAGCTTTGCGGTTTCATCAATCTCCTTATTTTTATCGAAAGCTTTACCTTACGTGTTCGTGTCGATGTAATCCTCCATCGGTTCATCGAAACCCTGTTTTCGATAGGAATTCACAACCATCTTATCGATCTTTAAGTTTATCGATAATGGTTCCTCATTATCCAGCTTTTGCATTGGCATCGATGAAATTCCTTATGTCAGTGAAAGAATAATATCTTCTTTCAAATTTTGGTTTTTACCGATGGCATGTTTTCGATGAAAAATCTCTTATGTTTTATCGACCTTTTGTCTTTCGATGGAACTATCACTATCGATCAATAACTTTAGTATCTCTTCGACACCATTCTTCTCTCGAAAATTCCTATCGATGAAACCTTCCCCAGTTTCTTCGATCTCATTGTTTCGGTAGAACTATCTCCTTCGGTGAATTCTTTACATGTCCTACCAATACCATAGTTTCTTCGATAACCTTTCTTCATCGATGAAACCTCCTTTGGTTTCTTCGACATACCCTCTATCGATGAAAAATAGTGCTTTCGATAAGTCCCTTTTGAATTTCATCGAGGCCTAAGTCTTCTTGATAAATCATCTTATCGATGAAACATCGATAGGTTTCTTCGATACAACAGGTGAACCATTTCGGTGATAGGTTAGCATGTACCTTTGTTTCATCAAAGTTACCTTAGTTTCGATGAAACCATCATTATCGTCAATGAGCTTTGTGGTTTCATCGATCTCCTTATTTTCATCGAAAGCTTTACCTTACAGGTTCGTGTCAATGTAATCCTCCATCGGTTCATCGAAACCCTATTTTCGATAGGAATTCACAACCATCTTATCGATCTTTAAGTTTATCGATAATGGTTCCTCATTATCCAGCTTTTGCATTGGCATCGATGAAATTCCTTATGTTGGTGAAAGAATAATATCTTCCTTCGACTTTGTTTTCACCAATGGCATGTTTTTGATGAAAATCTCTTATGTTTTATTGACCTTTTGTCTTTCGATGGAACTATCACTGTCGGTCAATAAATTTAGTATCTCTTTGACACCCTTCTTCTCTCAAAAAGTCCTATCGATGAATCCTTCCCCAATTCTTTTGATCTCATTGTTTCAGTAGATCTATCTCCTTGGGTAGAACTATCTCCTTCGGTGAATTGTTTCGGTAGCCTTGCTTCATCGATGAAACCTCCTTTGGTTTCTTCGATATACCTTCTTGATAACTCAATGATGAACAGATAGTACCAAAACAGTACTGAGAGGGGGGGGTGAATCAGTACAGACAAAAACACAATCTTAAACCGGTTTGTCAGCAGACACTGTGCATTAACAGACAAACAGTAACATCGGTCTTTAAACAGAGTACAACCAGCAAAACTCAGAATAACTGAGACAATCATAAACCGGTTGACACTTATCTTCTCATACAATCTAACACTTCATTTCCATTTCACCCTAGTGCATGAACAGGTAATCTGCCATCAAAGATATACAAATAATAGCTAGATCAACATGATTCACCGCTTGACAGAAAACAACATAGCATCACATGAAGAAGACATCACATATGACACACATATTTTTCACGTGGAAACCCAACTGGGAAAAACCATGGTGGGGATGAATACCCACAAGCTTTCTTTTGAACTCTTTAGAAGTCTGCTCTGTTAGGAGCCTTGTCCGGTTAAAGACTGATACAATAGGTTCTATTAGGAACCAATCCTATTAGGGATCACTCGGTTAAGGGTTAAACCCTGTTAAAGGTTACACTCTCTGCAAAAGGTATTATTCAGTTTGCTTAGCACTGACAACCCTCTAACTGCCTTGATCTTACTAGCCTTCACAATGTTATCAAAGTTTACATGGCAGAGTCTCCTATGCCATATCCAGCTATCATCAAATTTAGCCATAAGACATGTACTTATATTTACATTTAGCTGAAATAGGTTACCTTTGGTCTACATGCCAGTGGCCACCAACTCACCATTCTTTCCTTTGATTCTGCACACTCCATTCTTGAATTCTAGAGTGAGACCACTGTCATTCAGCTGGGCAACATTCAGAAGATTGTGTCTGAGACCATCAACCCAATACACATTATCAGCACTACTCTTTCCATTTAGAGAGATGGACCCTCTGCCTTTGACCGTGCATGGTGCATCATTGCCAAAGCGAACCACACCACCATCATACTCTTCCAAGGATAGAAACTTGTTCCGGTCACCAGTCATATGGTGAGAACAACCACTGTCAATAATCCACTCATTGGAATTATCAAACTGAGAGACAAGAGCCTTCTTGTCTGACACATCTTCCTTGACAGCAACAAACACAATATCTTCATTTTCTTCATCTTCTAATTCTTCATCTATGACACCTTCATCAACTGCCACAAAATAGTTTCTCCGGTTTCCTCCTTTGAATTTCTTGAACCTTTCCAGTTTGTCCTTGTTGTCACCAATAGGACAGTTTACAGCAATATGTCCTATCCAGTTACAAGAAAAGCATTTCAAAGGAAGCTTACCTCTATATTTGCCGATTCCCTTAGGAAGTTTCTTGGCAAGAAGAGCTTCAAATGCCATCAGAATCTCCTCATCATCCATTTCTCTACTCTGTCTTGGTTCACCACTAGTGCTAGCTTTTTTTCCTTTTCTGGATGGTACATCAAAAGCTTTGAAAGCTGATTCAGTCTTTTGAACACTGCCATCAAAACTATTTAGCTCATAGGCTGTCAACTTTGCAATGATAGAGTCTAGGAATACCTTAGTCTTGTCTATTGATCTCAGCTCCTGAATAGAATCAACCCTTATTGCATAAACCGGTAATAAGGATCTCAAGACTTTTCTTACCACAGTGGAATCTTCCATTTTACCACCTGCACTCTTGATATCTCCAACAACGGTTTTGATTCTTATTCCATACTGTTGAATGGTCCCACCTTCAACCATTGGCATGTCTTCAAACTTCCCTCTAAGGCTTTCTTTCTTAGCTTATTTTACATGCTCATCACTGCCATAGATATTTTCAAGAGTATCCCATACCTCTTTGGGATTTACCTTATCTTGGACATCAATAAACTCAATGTCAGGTAAACTACTAATTAGGGCTACGATGACTTGCCCATTCTCTTGCATTTCTCTCTTTTGGTCATCGGTGAGAGTACCGGTAGGGGCAACATAGGCATTCTCAACATAGCTCCAGTGTTGAGCACCCATGCTTCTGATGTATATCTTCATTCTGTCTTTCCATATACTAAAGTTTTCTCTGTTAAAGTTTGGACCTTCCCTCTTCATCATTAGACTGGGATCTTTACCTCAAGCGGTTAAGCTTATAACACAAAGGACCTGGAGGATGCTCTGATACCAATTGATAACTCAATGATGAATGGATAGTACCAAACTGGTACTGAGAGGGTGGGGGTGAATCAGTATAGACAAAAACACAATCTTAAACCAGTTTGTCAGCAGACACTGTGCATTAACAGACAAACAGTAACACCAGTCTTTAAACAAAGTACAACCGGAAAAACTCAGAATAACTGAGACAAGCATAAACCAGTTGACACTTATCTTCTCATACAATCTAACAGTTCATTTCCATTTCACCCTAGTGCATGAATAGGTAATATGCTATCAAAGATATACAAATAACATCTAGATCAACATGATTCACTGCTTGACAGAAAACAACATGGCATCACATGAAGAAGACATCACATATGACACACATATTTTTCACGTGGAAACCCAACTGGGAAAAACCACGATGGGGATGAGTACCCACAAGCTTGCTTTTGAACTCTTTAGAAGTCAGCTCTGTTAGGAGCCTTGTCCGGCTAAAGACTGATACAATAGGTTCTGTTAGGAACCGATCCTGTTAGGGATCACCCGGTTAAGGGATGGCTAGAATACTCGATTAAGGGTTAAACACTATTAAATGTTACCTTGTTAGAGGATTTCAAGAACTCAATGGTTTTGAGTCACCCTGTTAAAGGATTTACAACAAGCCAGTTAAAGCTACCCTGTTAAGGGATTTCTCAACTGTTGAGGTGGTTAGAGAACAACAGGTATAACAATGATCTGGTAACAACACTCAATGCCAATGCAGATCCTCTTTAGCTCCTCTTCACCTTTTTCACTTACACTCTGCAAGTATCACTTCTCTCCTCTAGTTTAGCAAGAATCACGTATCTCTTCTCTTGGATACACACACACAACTTTTGCCAACAACCTCAGAAAGAAACACAACATCAACCTTATAGGGAAAACAGATAGGTTGGTAGCATAAACCCTAAACCCTAAACCTGTTAGGTTAAGGAATTCAAACGGTTCAATCCTAACCGTTGAGCACACTGCATTAAATGCAATAGTCTAGATCCAATCTCAAGACATTCTCCATCATTTGTTTTCCACCAATTTCATGGCGGCTGATAACCCATCACACGTTATCACTGTTTATAGACTTCGCACATTCCCGAGGTAGATAGGAACAATCTCCTTCATGCAAGATCCTTCACGCACACAAGCTTACGTGGCACCATGATCTGTTCTTTGTTACCATGCTAACTCATCACACAAAGTCACAGGTTGAGCCACACAGGCTTGAAGCACTTCAACTCGAAACCCTGAAGTTGAGACTACTAACCGGTAGTCATACAATGCTTCCATGTGCCGGTTCCCATAACCATATGCCAGTTCACCTTGAACAAACACACCGCTTCACTTTGGCACAAATGTCGGTTCACAGTGTTATACTGGTTCTCTTCTCTTCATCATATTGACATCAATGACAACACACAATGTCATTATGTCCTCATACCGGTTCACATAATGCCAACACTTATATCAATGAAAATAACGCTTTCGATAAGTCCCTTTTGAAGTTAATCGAGGCCCAAGTCTATTCAATAAATCATCTTATCGATGAAACATCGATAGGTTTCTTCGATTCAACAAGTGTACCATTTCGGTAAAACTAGACATTTCGGTTAAAGGTTAGCGTGTACATCCGATGGCCTTGGTTTAGGCAATAAATTTTAGGATTCTGATGTCGGTGGAAGTTTCAAGGGTTCTATCAAAATTCTTAAGGGCATGCTTGATTTACTTAAAGCTTTCCCATGACACTCAATTAGAGCCTTGAAGGCTCTTGAACCATTTTCTTTAGGATGGTAGCTCTTAGCGATCTCTCTGCAGAATTATTTATGGAATTTGCCTCGTTTATATTTATTAAGTTATGCTCTTCGATGGGTAATCTCTCTCACATTATGTTTCTGGAGATTTTTTGAGACTAATATTTTGAGATGTGTATCCTAACAGGGTAACCATCCAGGTAGGTATGATATATTGTATAAGTTTACCTGTTCGGTTTTCCTTTTCCTAACATTCTGGTGAAAGATTTTCTCAAGATTTTGTGCAGCATAAGGAGCAGAGCATGCTTAACCCCGTGTTTCAGGAATAGCAAGAATTGTCAACCACAAATGGAAGCATCACCCCAAGAGATGGGCAATTTGCTGCTCAACTTTACACAGAGGATTTCTACAAACAATCTTCATTATTTTGGACAAGTTCCCTTTGTGATCTTGTACCTCCATTTTGTATTCCATTCTTAATTTTTCTGATCCTTGAGGGATCTGGGCTAGACGAGAGGTTTTCTTCCCTTCATTCTTTCCTACTGGTGCCCACACCGAATGGAAGTGTAAATGTAAATCTATCTATTTTTTAAATTAATAAAATTCTTTGGCCTCGGCCTTTTATCGATCAAAAAAATAAAATAATTGAGATAGGGTTAATTGATTAAATGATGAAATGATAGGAATTTGATAATTAGAAATGTTAAATATTTTGACCAGAAGAAATATTTAATTTGATCAAATAATTAAAGAATTACTTAAATTAAATTGATGAATAATTAGTGTAGAATTAATGAGACATTTTTTAGGTGTCTACAAGACCAAGTATACAAAAAGAATTGATTCTTGATTTGATTGATTGATTGATGGATTGGATGATGAAAGACCAACCGATTGATTTGATTGATTGACTTGATGAAGAGATTAACTGATTTGATTGGATGATTGACCAAATGATTGACAATGAAGGATTGACTGGCTTGATTCAGTTACTCTTGATGACCAATGTGGCACTCAATTGATGTTTGATGAGGAGCTTAGATTTACTACACAAATTGATTTGATTGAAAGGTTTATTTGATTGAATGATTGATTCTTGACTTAGGGAAAATGCAATGATAATGTGAATTGAGAGATGAAAGATGATGGATGAAAAAGATGATTATGATGCTGCAAAATTTGATTGACAACAACCAAGATGACTACTCGAAAACTAGGATGATATAGATGATGACACAAATCGAGACCTTGATAAACAATAATGACGACACAATGGACTAACCTTGTTTGGGTAAGTAGAAAATCCGTTGGACTAGGTGAACAAACTTGAAACTGGGAAAAATTGGGCAAAATAGCAAGGTGAATCGCTCAACCACTTTTGGGTGCAAACCCGACGCTTTAGAGGGAAATCTCGTTGTTCGTGACAACAAACTCGCAGTTTTGACAAAACTAGTAAACTGACTTATGTAAAACAATGTTCCTAGCATTTTTGGGTATGAACCCACTATTCCGTGCACTTGGTAAACTGGCTCATAGAAAAATAATGTTCCTGCTATTTGGGCAAAAGTGAAATATGACTTAGGTTAATAACATTCTTGTTGTTTTGAGACTTGGCAAACCGATTGAGGTTAACAACGATCCTACCGTTATTTGGTGCAAACCTACTATTTTGAGCATTGGGTAACTAACTCAGATAAATGACATTCCCACCATTTCAAGGTGCAATATCATGGTTTCGTGACAACAAACCTACGATTTTTGAGTGGAAGTGATAGTGCTGAGATTTTGGACTGCAAACTTGCTATTTTTTAGCAATTTTGGACTTGACTTTTGGCAAAAGATTATGTGACACAAAACCACATCAAACACACAAGAAAATTCTCTAGCTCAATTGAAAGATGAGGGCCTAGATTCCAACAATAACATTTACTAGTATGAACGTGAAAACAGATCAGGCAGTTTACAACTTAAGGCTCGAAAGTGGATACTACTCACTAAGGCCCTTCACTATAAATAGCAATACCTCAGACATAGTGGATATGTAGAGATCTGGTGACAACGACTCCCCCACCATGACATAGGCACACCAAATTTCATTCTCTGAAATTGAAGATTTTATACTTCACAATGAATGGAAAATTCACAAATACGATCCACGTTCCTTGAATTAGTGAGCATGGGTTTTTGGCCACTACAACAAAGGTGTTTAGTTAGAATCTGGGGAAAGCCAACACCTTGCATGTGCCAAGCCAACCTTACTTAGAGTATAAAACCCTTTTCAGATTGACATGAACGACATAAGCTTATACAAGTGGGCTATGACTTTCGTGTAAACCTTTTTTATATAGCGGACCATATTAAAGTACCATTTGATTTGTTTGATCTCACTAGAATATAACATCGGGAGGTATGCTCGCTAAGGAAACATCATGGTTTCTCTTACACCCAACAAAAGGGAGGGGATACCTCCATGATAATTTTGAGTTTTAAACTACTAACACAAAAATGTAGGTTTGGCTTTTTGATCACCCAAGCTTACGCAAGGGGAGAGCATATACCTACTACCTTGAAAACATGACAAAGCAAGATTTATTCCCTTAATAAACAAAGTGTTTTCTAATTACTTAAAAGACACATTGTAAATTTTAAACCCCAAAATTTGTTTTCAAACACACCCCTCTTTGGTGGACCTACAACAAACAAGTTAGTGCTTTTTAAGATTTTGGGGTCTTCTACTAATGAATGTGCACAAATGTTAGCCAAAAACCAACAAATAGAAGTAGGTTAGCAGATTAGTCCAAATTAATCGAAATCAACATTCAAAAAAAAGTACAAAGAATAGAAAAAACAAAGCATTCCTGCCATTTAACAGTTCATTCCTATTGCTTCCTATTTCTACTCGCAAAACCATTGTTACACAGTGCAAACCCGCTACTTTACTATTGCAATATAAACTTTAACAAAAACCAAATAAATAAATAAATAAATAAATAAAAATATGCAATCTCGCAGTTGATATATGCAAACCTGCTATTCCTAGTGTCAATCATGCTATTTCTACTATCAATCCCACCATTTTATTGTTAAATGCAGACATGATAACATAAAGACTCGAGAGCAAAAATTTAAATTTATACCTTCCGTACGACAGTGAGAATGCATTCTCGTTGTTTCTTGTGGTGTTCCCTCCATTTCTTGAAATTGACCTCTACCAAAGAGAAAATCAACCTGTATTCTTGTGTTTTTGCCTTCAAGTGTCTGAAATCTATAAAAATAACACACCAAAACAATGAAAAATGTGAGAGATGACTCGTGAAGTGGGTCCCACCAAGTGTGCTAGAAATATGTGAGTAAAAATGTGAGTGCAAATAAAAAGAGATTGAAAATAACAAGTATCAACCTAAGCAAACACAAATTAATCAAACACTCAAGATAGGGATGCTAAAAAGGAAATTAAGAAAGCAAATGATAATCAATAAGATCACAAACTCTCCATTTTTCCTTGATTTGGTTGTCCTTCGGTTTGATGTGTACTCGATCTATGCTTCCAAGGGTGCTCCAAGATGCTTCATGATGGTTGAATATGCAAATTATGTTAAAATATGGATGCAAAATGAGTGAATATGAGTACTCAAAATGACATGATAACAATATGATTGCAAGAAAGTAGATGATTTGCAAAGAAAATTGAAAGGGTTAAATAGGATTTGATGGGATGAGGGAGATCCTTGAGGATGTGACAGTTGTCTCAATTGAGGACAAGTGGCAATGGGAGGATTGACAAGTGTCCTTGAAAAGGGCAAGCGTCGTGAGAAGAAGTGACAAGTGTAAATAAGTACACATGTCAATTTTCAGAAGTAGCCACCCAAAATTAAAATCTTTTAGAAAAAAGGAATGTGCACACATGTGCGAAGGGAGGTTAGAAGGATAAGATTGGTTTGAAGTGATAGGGTTGGTTAGGACCCTTGGGTTAGTTAGTAGGTTGGGCTAGAGGAAGGGTTAGATGGAGAGTTAAGGTTAGGAGACATGTGACCAAATGGATTATTTGAATTATTTAATTCAAATAAAAAGAAGAAGAGGATGACATGAACTAGATAGAATAATTAAATTATTTTCTTTAGTAGAAGAAGAATAAAGGAGATTAATTAATTAAATGTTTAGACGAAACATTAATCAATTAATTGGAAGGGGATGTAATATTTAATTAAATAATATAAATTATTTAATTAATACATGTGGCTAAGGGAATTAAATTTGATTAAAATAATTAATCAAATTTAAGTGTCTATAGGTGGAAACAGGTGAACAAATTTTCTTGGCCCAAGTGCAACTTTTTCATGTGGCTGGTGGTTCAAAATCGATGTCTTACTTGGGATATTTTTTTCAAGTGGGGTTTCCTTGGTCCCTCTATATGCATTTTGTGTCGTAATAGTGAGGAGTGTGTTTTTCATCTTTTCTTTCAATGCTCTTTCTCCAAGGAGATTTGACACTTCTGGTGGAGTGTTTGGAATCAAGCCCGCTGGCATGTTTCTTCTATGGCTAAGTTTTGGGCCTAATGGGGTAAGCCTCTTGTTAGGACTTCTTTTCTTCAAATTTCTTACATTATTGGATGCACTTTCATCACGGACATATTTGGTTAGAGAGAAATTGTACAACTTTTTCATGATGCTAGAATAGTTGTTCATAACTTGTAGGAGAAAATTGTTCATTCTCTTTGTGAAACTGTCTTGGCAAAATGTGACTTTGCTGGAGGCATGGATCCTGAAGAGGTTGATATTTGCAAGTGGTTCAATTTTCCTCTTCGGGGAGATGTTCCTTCTCCTGGGGTGTGGAGCACTAGACAGATCATGAGGAATAGATGCAGATATCCTTTGTGAAAGCTAAATCGAGAGGATCGTTGGATCTCTCCTCCTCATGAATTTTAAAAATTAACATTGATGGTTCTTCTTAGGGGAATCCAGGTCATGTTGGTATTGGCGGAGTAGGGTGCGATAGCTCTAGAGATGTTCATTTTATTTTTTCAATTTTTAAGGGTCTTCACACCAATAATCTCATGGAGGCTCTCGCCAATTTGTATGCTCTAAAGCATTGTTGTGTTCTTGAATGGCAATAGATTCTTTGTGAATTTGACTCTCAAGTGGTGATGATTTTGTTGAATGAGCAACGACTAGATGATGTCAGTTGTCACTTAGCTTTGGCTATTAGATAGATTTTTTGGTTGTGTGGCTTTTTGGACCCTATTACTTTTATTCGCATTCCTAGGGAGTGGAATGGAGTAGCAGATTGTCTGGCCAAATGGGCTTCTAAACACATGCATGGTTGGAATATTGTGGATAGGGGACAATTATCTTCAGAATTGTCTCACATGCTCGATCAATTAGTGGATAAAGATAGGGTTGTGTAGTGTTTTTTTCTTTATTGGGCAGTTGGCCCTTCTCTCTTTGTATCTCTCTTGTATTTTTACTCCTTTTATAAAAACTAATAATAATATAATCTTAATAGTTTTTTTGCTTTGATAAGAATTTAATTGAAATATATAAATATAATAATAATTTAATATTAATTAAAATACAATAAATATTTAAATAAAATAATAAATAAATATAACCTATATTCCTCTACTGGATTTTATTCTCTTACACTTTACACCTAGAAAATGCCAAAATTTAGTACCTTCAACATGTACAAAAATTCAACTTGGAGGGGCAAAAAGATCATCTCACAAACTCCAACAGAGAATCCGAACCAGCACTTCCACTTTAATGAGATGCAATGGTTATGTCGATAGTCATATATAACTAATTTTTTTTTGAGATGTTAATTCTAGGAACATGTAGATTTATTCATCTTTTGTCTTGAAAATCTTTTTTATTTTTTTGTTTCAAGATATGGAATAAATGCTTCACTATAATTTGAATATTTTTTTGTTTTTAACTATTATTTAAGGAAAGCCAAAGGTTTGGGCCATGACAAAAAGAGCAAACTAAATGTAAATTTTATTTCTCTTTTTTCATGTCACTCTTTTCGTATATATGTATCTTACAAAAATAAATTACATAATTTTTTGTTATATATGGATAATAGATAATCGAAATTTATTATTATATAATTACTTAAATAAACACAATCAAATGTCATCTTTTATTTAGAATATCTATATAATATATAAAACAACTAACCTATTTTTTAATTTTTTTAAAAAATAATCTCTAATAAACTATTTAACGTAACCTATTTTTAGTCTCTTTAAAACATGTTAAAAGATATCTAATGAACTACAAATTCTTTTGTTTTCATGAAATATTATTAAATATGTAAATTTGAACTATATAACAAAGAAATCCCTTAAATTTTTCTCACAAATAAATTTCATATTATAATAAAAAAAGCTCACATGGAGAATCCCATGTAGCCCTTCCCTTTTTTAACTTTTTACATAGGTTTCTATTTACCTTTTCTTTACACACAAAAATAATTATTTCCCTTCCCTTTTTCATTTTTTTACATATGTTTCTATTTACCTCTTTTTTCTTTAAAAACAAAAATCCTTATTTCCTTGGAAAGAACTTGAGAGCCGTAACGCTAAGACTATAATTTACATTTTTATGTTTCTTTTTAACTATTATTTAAGGAAAGCCAAAGGTTTGGGCCATGGCAAGAAGAACAAACTAAATGTAAATTTTATATCTCTTTTTTCATGTCATTCTTTTCTTATACTTTTGCTGAGAGTTACAATTTTCTTCATAATTTGTTATGGAAATAGTGTTACAATTTGTGGGGAGTTTCCTCATAGTAACACTATTGTTATAACAAATTTTAGTAATTTTTTTTTTTTTATTTATATAATTTTTAAATTTTTTTTATTGAATGTATTTTAGTTAGAAAAAAAGGACCACTCTCTACTCAACAATCATTTGAGATCTAGATCAATTTTGTTTATAGTTTCATTTTAAAAAATTTTATTAGTTCTTATGACATTCATAAAAAAAAAAATCTATTAATCACTACAAAGAATTAAAATTGTTTGAATAAAATTTCTATAATGTATATTTAATTTTTATTTAAAATAATAATAAAAAATCATTTCTTTTAATTCTTATTGATTCATGTAAGTATAAAATTCAAAATTCTCAAAAAATAAATAAAAAAATACACATTTTATTACATCATTCAGGCTGAGTAATAATAAGCATATACGGATTTCTACAGCGCTAATTTTAACATCATTAATATGCTTGCTCACTCCATTTTCATCTTTTCCCCTTACACGCGTTGATTTCCCATTGACTACTTTTTAGTTCCTGCCGACAGGACAGGAGTAACTATCGCATCGGTGGGATGCAAAACTTACCTATCCAATCATATTAAAGTATTTTTTAGCTTTCTATTTGGTTTCAAATGTTTCAATGATAAAATTATTTAATACTTAACAATAAATTATTTTCTAATTATGATTGGATGATTCCATTGATTTAAAAAAAAAAAAACTTTTTTTTTCTATCCAATCGGATAATAGTATTTTTAGCTGTTTATGTTTCACAAATGTTTTGCCAAGAATGTTCTGGAAGGTACATGAAACATAGCGAAACCTAAAACATACATACTAAATCTCTGGAAGGGCTGCAATGCTAATTGTCATTGCTTTGTTTGCAACCATCTATTAGCAGAGCTCCATGCTCACTGGTGTCCTTTTGCTCTGGGAGGTGATGATAATCTCAACTTGGCAATTTGTTTTCTAGCTGAAGATCCCTAATCTAGTTTTCCCGCCGAAGATCTTTCTCTGCTATTTTTCAAATGCAATAACATGCACTTATCATGCCACTCGCTGCAACCAAAACAAAATAAAATCCTGTTAAAATTTATATTAAAACACCTACAAAACAAAATAAAATCCTGTTAAAATTTATATTAAAACGCCTAAAAATTTATAACTGTGATCAATGCTAAAGACCGTTCACAGGACATAAACAATGGCAATTGGTGGGGTTTATTAAACAGACTAAAAAACCCGTCTTCATCTTAAACAACAAGGATATAGCCGCAACTCCTAGTCTACTAGAAAAATTTAAACACGGTATTGCAATGATCTGGGGAAAAGATTGTCTGAAAAGATTGTCTAAACGAATGCAATTCTTTTTAACCCCTTGTCTAGAAAACAATAAAGAGGAAATTGCTATAGATTGAAACCAACAATATCTACACAGGGTTCAATTACATAACGAATCACAAACAGTAAACCCCTACCTATAAACTACTTCATCCTTTGTTGGAAACTCGAAACAGAACGTTCATACATAGAGCATACACATTCTTCTATGAAGCATAATCATTCCTATTAGAGCAGTTTATTAAAAACAGTTGTAGATCAAAACCAAAAAAAATCTACAAGTTTTGATTTAAGCAATGAACCAAAAACATTTTAGGATATACACAAGATAGATGTGTTGAAAATGCTTAGGAAAATTTCAAGCGAATGCAAATGTTAGGCACAAACCCAAATTCTTTCCCAGTTTCCTGTCTGCCTTCGCCTAAATGCGAGTTGAATGGCATGAGTTTTTTTTTTCAAATTTGGAGTTTTAAAGCCAATCAAAGTTGTATTTGGCAGATCACAAGCTAAGCATGCAGTGAACACAAAGCACAGAAAGACGCGTAGATAATTATAGTGGTTTATGTGGTCTATGCTAGTGTGAACATGTTTCATTCCATCAATTTTTAGATTTGATCCATCACATTTCATCCTCCTCAATTTTCCTGCCTCTGATTCAATGTGATTTTTTCCCTGGTTATCGCAGATTTATTTTAAAGAAAGCAATGAATTTTTTTGACGCAACTGCATAATCTACCTTTTAATTAATTTGATAGAAATGTAAAGTAACTAGCTATATATGTTGGCAAACCAAAAGATAAAGATTGTTTTTCTCAAAAGTTGTGATTAATTGGGGAAAATTTGGGTTACGTTTAAGGATTTTGACAAAAGAAAAAAATCATCTATTTGGTGAAAATTGTAGAAATAGTAGAATTAGAGTTTCCACAAAATCAGAAAAATTGCTAAAAAGAGGGTCAAAATCTATCAAACTTACCAAAATATTGGTGAAACTTCGATATATTGTGATCTGGATGAACTATTGGTGCTTTTTTCATTATTAGTTGGCCAAAAACTAGTAAAAACCATTTGAGCCACTTTTTTTCAAAACTACAATTTCTTTCTGTAGAAAATTGGCCAACAAATTGTTTAAGTTTTGCAATTAATTACTTGCAAATTTTTACTGCTTTGTGCTTCGACTTTTAGATGTTGATTAAAATCCGAATGGCATAGGAATAGAACATAAATACTTCCCAACTAAGATTATTGATTTACTAGTGTGTGATCAGTCTTCACAAACCAGAGATGTAAGATCAAATATCTAACTACCATAATTTAGACCACTAAATTTCAAGAAGAAATTATTAAAGTTGATGCACAAACACTAAGAACAATTTGTTACATGACTTTTGATTAGCAGTAATCAATCTCATTTTACCTTTTCGATTTGTGACCTATGATAACCTCTAGCAAGGCCCCTCAGTCTTCAGGGAATGTTTCTGTTATATGTGATGTTGGCTTGAAATAAAAGTAAGACATTTACGCCCTTGTACAAACAAATAATATTAGTTTCATGTGTACAAGGATACAATTGTGCAACCTGCAATTAAAATAAATATTTGATACCTAAAATGGAATACGCTTCTATATGCACTAGCAAGAAAATTTACCATGACAAGTAACCTACCACAGGATTCTGTGCAAATTGTTTCATGCTGTCAGTGATGTCGATGAGAAAAAAAATATAGGCACAGTTTGCAGGTAAAATTTAGGAAACCATACTTGAGAAAAGGCGAAAACTTAGCCTTCCTCACTGCAAAGCCTCAAAACTTTGATGCATGGTTTCAAATTGCAATGTCAAACACAAATTCAACTTACATACACTACCACTCCACCATAAATGAATTAGAACTTTATGTCGAGGGTGAAAAATAATGTATGAATGCAAAATGTGGAAGCATTGACGAGGCACGTGAGCTATCCCAGAAGATGCCACGCACCACAACTACAACCCACGTGCCATCCCTCCAACCAAAGACAGAAAAATTCCTTTCTCCCATGCATACTGACTAAAACTTTTTATTTACAGCTTGATTTCCCTCAATTTTCTAAATGTTGTATTTCAAGGGTGTTTTATACAACAATTTGAACATTAAGGCGGTTTAAAGTATGAGAGCCTTTGATCCCACGACCATTATTGATCTGCTTTGTTCCACAGTAAACAACCATATCTGCAAGGGTCACAAACAAAATTTCTATTATGGAAGATTTGTTTTCACCTTGGGTGGGGTCATCTTCATTATAATTCGAGTTTAAATAGCTTTTAATATTATAATTTTGTTTATTTGTAATTACTGAAAAATTAAATCAAAACAAGTTACATATTAATTAGATTTTTAATTATAAATTAATATTATTCTAATGAACTTTTTATTAAATTTGTCAAGTTTTCTTTTTCTTTTGTCATTATTATTCTTTAATTTTTTGTTTAAATAATGTCTAAATATTAAGTTTTGATACATATATATAATTTATCTTATTATTGTTAATTTAGTCTATATATATTTCATTTTTTGTATTTTTCCCTTGACCTTCCAAAGAACACACAATTTGTATAAGTTAAATACAAATACCTAATTATGACACGAATTATGATAATATTCATATGCAAATATTTTTCTTCCTCTCTTACAATTCAGTTGAAAGAACTTTGTTCTCTTAAGAAAGTCTTTACAGCCTCGAGTGTCTTCACACCATCACTACACCGTTTATTGCCACTATATAAAATTTTCAGTTTACAGTTATGAGTGTCTTCACACCATCGCTACACCGTTTTATTGTCACTATAAAAGTTTCAATTTACAGTTATGATTTGAGGATTTCTTTGAAATGGAAAAAACAATACCAAACCCTAATTTTATATTCATGCAAAACAATGTTAATCATACAGACTGCAATAATAGCCGTTGAAATCTCACACAATTTTTTTTTGTTTTATACACAGGAAATTTGCAACTTATTATGACTGTCTGGCACTAATCTTTTAACAACTTGTATGAATAAATAGAGTAATGAAGGGCTTGGTAGATACGTTAAGTGACAAACATTTAAAATTCTAACGTAGAATACTTTCTGTAGTCTTGTTTTTTGTTGGGTGATGAGTCACATTTTCAAAGTTTAATTTTAATATTCAAGATGATTCTGACATTTGCGACAGAGATCATTGCCTAATTTTTTTTTTGCCTTGTATAATTATTGGAATTTCTTCAAGTTTCAACTATACCCGTAAGAATTTCTCACAAGTTCACCAAGCAAACACATTCTAATTTCTGTAACAAATTAGTAATTCATAGCTATAGACAAAATTTGAGAACAAAAATGCCTAAATTAATAAATTTATTGTTGCAAATATTGATGCTAGCATTCTTAATCTGTTGCACATATGTTGAATAGATTTCTAGGAACACACATCTATCCTATTGTAAACTGTGCCACAATAACACATCCATCCTACTGTAAACTGTGCCACAATAAAGCATCCATAATGTATGATATGTTTTATATTTTCACTATTTACTTTCTCAGTGATATGAAATGTTTGTTTTTTATATTTCTTTATAAAAAATAGGATCAACATACAACTTTTCCTTTTCTCCCCTCCCATCTACATTTCAATCTTATAGACACCTAAGTTTTGTTGTTCTTTACCATTATACCTAGCATGTACATTAACTTTTTCTAACTCCCCTCTACCACCCACCCATACATTTTCTATTTTCCTCTCAGCAGGAAACATTGCAATTCTTAAACGCGCCATAGTTATATTAATGAAACATATAATATAATTTTTTTTAAGGTATTAAATATTTTTTAATCGTTTATTTTTAAATTTAATAAATAAAATAAATATTTTTAGTTATGTATTTTGTAAATGGTTTTTTATATTATTATTAAATGAAACAATATTTTTAAAATTTATAATAATTGAATTATTAGATAATTTTATTTTATATCACAATTTAACAAAAATAATAATTAATGAAACAAATAATAGAATATATTTTTAAGGTATTAATTTTTTTTAATCATTTATTTTTAAACTTAATAAATAAAATAAATATTTTTTAGTTATGGATTTTGTAAATGGTTTTTTATAAAGTGATCTATTTAAAAAAAAATCTTAATAGTCTTATATTATCTATCAATCTACTATGTTTATTTGTATACCTAACAAATCAAGATTTTCTCTAGTTTTATGAATATTGTATTAGTTTTTAATGTAGAGATTTTTATTTTAAAACTTAAACATTTGAATTCCATTTATGTTTTGTCATGTTATGTAAATACAATGTTACTATGGTTTAATAATGTTTGACATATCTTTTGATTGATAGTATGTCATGTGAGCCTGTGAACCCAATTATTTCAACACATCTAGTCAAAATCACATATCACATTCTTGATAAAATATCATCTTAAAATATTTTTTAAGAGTAGTATTCTAAAACATTGAACCAAAATATTATTTACTTAATTAAATTATATCAGGTTCTAATTGATGATGTGTCTAGTATGAATCCAATTTTAAGCCAATGATAGCCTTATGAGCTTGAATTGGTACTTCATAGACCATCTATCAACTAGCCAACAAATGATAATAATACAATGCTTAAAGGTAAGTACTCGCCACTAAACAAAGTAATCATATTTTAAATTTTAATATCAATGATAATTGTTTTTAAAACACTCTTAAACAAATAGTGAAGTCAAATTCTATTAGTCAATACACTCAAAAACAAGGATCTTAGAAACATTGGCTTAATAAACTAGCTTCTTCTACAAAAACAAAGATTTACAACAAATTTGCAAACTAAAGCACAAATTTAATATACTATTTTGTAACATGTCATAAATACTCCTCCTACTAAAATATCATACTAATCTAAAACATCACACTAGTATTAACTCAACTAATATCATTATTATTATGTTTAAAGCTTGTAATTTGAGTAGGCATCATTTTTATTAAGCTTGTATATCTCTCTATCTCCATCTATATATTTTAATCTATCCATCTACCTCCCTCTATCTCTCCATCCAAATCTCTCCCTCTTCCTCTTCCCTTTTATCTTCATATCTACTTTTACTATAGCTATTGGCAGGAACATGATACTTTGCGTCTCTTGTTTAAAAACTGTTTATAAGATCTTTATGTTCATTCCTTGTGTTGCTCAATAACACCATCATCTTTAATTTAAAATTATAAAATAAAATTTAATTAAATATCTTTGATAATGAATGTAAAATCTTTTGATAAACTTTTGTTAATATTGTTGTTCTTCATAAAATTTTACGAGACACATTAAACCTTTTTATCCACTAAATTGACAAAACTAGATTGTTTATTAATTTTTCATTGTATAGTCAAACTTTATCCACTAATTTGACAAACTAAACCACCCACCATTTACCCCGTGGTTCGTCCAAAGAATTAGAAACACTAAAAATGTTTATACAAGAAAATTAACAACAATTTTTTAAAATAAATTTTATTTAAAAAAATGTTGGGAATTGAAACTCATCTAAACGTCGTGAAAAGGCTTGGCTCTGCAATTGAGCAGGCATATTTTTTTGTGTAAACGCCGAAAAAGACCAACGTGAAACTTTCCCGATGACGGTGCCGGCGCGAGAATTGTGGAATCTGGCGGGAGTTCCTCCCACAATATAGACTATCGGCTAACTATCGGCTAACCGTGCTCTCACATGGAGTGGATGAATGAATGACTTTTTTTTAATGATGTATGATTGGCCCTGCCAAAATGACGACTTTGAGCCATTACCCTTCAAAAGGGGTCCCATGTACAGTGGGTCGCTACTCATAGATTCGTCCAAACTGTAAATGTCCAGCTATGCATCACATGCTTACACTATATTTAACAATGCCTAAAGCTCTAAAAACCCCCACCTGGAGATCTGAAACAAGAAAATAATTCAATCCCTTGAAACCACAGCAACAATGGCGAATGATCGCTGTCTCTACAGTTCAATCCTGTGTTCTGTAGTTGTAATGCTTCTTGGGTTGAGTTCTATGGTGGTGTCAACCAAAGATTTACAGCGATGGAATATACTCAGTCCAAAGAGGGATCGGTCAAAATACAGCTTGAAGAACTACTGTGAGAGCTGGAGAATGAATGTGGAGCTCAACAATCTCAGAGATTTCAATGTTGTTCCAGGAGAATGCATATTCTATATCTCCAAGTACATGACATCTACACAGTACAATGTGGATCAAGAAAGAGCCGTGGAAGAGGCGCTTGTGCATCTTACAGCCCTCCAATTAGCAGGAGATGGGAAGGACGCTTGGATCTTTGATGTTGATGATACCTTGCTCTCTACACTCCCCTTCTTCAAACAGCACAGCTATGGGTAAATTTGGAGCCCAGATTCATAGAATTTATGCTGCTGCTTTTGGTTTTTGTTTGTTGGGTTTGTTCTGTTTTAACAATTTTTACACAGTCAAGGTTAGTATCTTTTCCCTTATTAAAATCATTTGAGCCTGAGAAGGATCTGCTTGAAACATATTTATAAGTATGATTTATTGTGAGCATCGGAGGTATTCAAAGGATTGTTTTTGAAATCAATTATGTATTTTGTGATGGTGGATCACTGAGTGTGATAAATGCTGAATCAAAAGCATATATAATTAATTTGAGAAACAATCTTTTGAATAGTATATAGAATTTGAAATCAATTATGTATTTTGTGATGGTGGATCACTGAGTGTGATAAATGCTGAATCAAAAACATATATAATTGATTTGAGAATTAATCGTTTGAATACTATATAGAATGTGGAAAAACTAATGCCAATTAAAATAGAAGGTATTTTTTTTGGTAATATATCAAATCATGATGTTTTTTAGATTTAACTGGATAATTTCATTTAGTTGCTTCTGGATTTGATTGTGTGACTTTTTTAGTATCAACGTTTTGGATCACACTCCATGATCAAGTTACAATTCTATACATTCTTGCACTCTCTAAACATCGTGATGATGGATCATGGAGTGTGATCTGAAATATTGATACTAAAAATGTCACACAATCAAATCCAGAAATAACTAAATGATATTAACATGTAGAAATCTAATAACATTAATTGAATAATTTTCAAATCAATCTCATAAATATATTTCATAAACAGTGAGCGACATAAACCTATTTAATTATAAACAGTGATTGACATGAACCTGTTTAGTTATATTATGATCATGAATGAACCACCTAATATATTGAGATAACAAAACATCCACTACAAAACTAAATTTGATACTTATCTCAAATTTCCTATTTACCATTTTAACCTAATTTTCAATCTTGGACAATGGATTGAAGATCTATTCATCAGATTATTCTATTTACAATCTTTATCATTTAAGGGTTCACTGTTTTCAAGTCATATAACGATCTGAGATTGAAGATCCCATTCCAAAGTTTTGATCTTGCAATCCTTCACATCATTTTTCCTTTAATTGGGTGATGGACAGGGAGCGTGATGCTTGATTATACATAAAAGGTAAAACACAATTCTGTTAGCATCTTTCACTCAGGCAGAATAACAAAATATTCATTTAAATTTTTAATCGAAAACTTTGAGATTAAACAAACAGCTGATTCATTTCAATTTATTTCTGATTTAGACTTTAAGAACCAATGGAGGTCATATTTTCATAGGAATTAGAATTATTCTTAAGAAGGATTTTTATTAGTAAAGTTAAATGAAGACGCACAATTTTCAGTATAGACTGTCATTTGTGATTTTGACTCTCGGAAAGGGTGGATTTCATTTTCGAAAGAGTTGAACGTCTTTCTATTAAGAAATGGATCAAAAGAGTTGGGAATTTAAATGTCAAGAATTTAGGATAAAATAGAAATTAACTATCTGTAATGCTTATGGATTTAATTAAAATAAAAATTAATTTGTATGAGTTTTTTTGTATTAATATTTCAGATCACATTCTGTGATTCATCATCAGATTGATAGTAGAGAGCATAAAGAGAAGAAAATATTTTGTCAATTTATAGTATACTCTTTCAAATATTTTATCAATTTACATTATTTTTTTTAGATTTATCACTTTTATAGATATTTGTTACCTTTTTAAACATTTTTTATATATGTTATAGTTGCTGTAAAACATTTTGTCAATTATCTGGTACACTATTCAATTGTGTCGTTTTTTCCAAACATCTGTCGTTCTCTTTTAAAACATTTTGTCAAACAGTTATTCCTCAGTTTTCTTTATTTCTAAAGATATTTTCGTCAGTTTTTCCAAATACATGTTATCAAACAACTGGCACACTTAATTTCCACAGTTTTCCCAAATATTAGTCCTACTCTGTAAAACATTTTGTCGAACAATTGGCACACTTCTTCAATTTTATCATTTTACCTAAACATCTATCATACTCTCTAGAAACATTTTACCAAAAGATTTCTTTCTCAGTTTGTCAATTATGTCAATTTTGCCACGCATATCATACTATCTTTGAAACATTTTGTCAAACAATTAGCACACTTCCTCACTTTTGTTTCAATGGATCAACACACACAATCCCAGTTATCATTGTCAAAAATTTACACCTCTTTCCGCATTAGAAGAGGGCTTTTGATTGGCATTATCTGACTCTGAAAGCTTCTGAACAAGTAGGTTATGAAATTGCTTACTGGTCTGTTTTGCAGCGGGGAACCCATTGAAAAAGATGCGTTAGAGAGCTGGATGGAGCAGATGAAAGCGCCGGCAGTGGAAGCTGTTTTGCCTCTTTACAATCAGCTTAAGATGAGCGGAGTGAAGATCATCATCATCACCTGGAGAAGCGAACGTTTAAGGGATGTGACTGCACAGAATCTGGTGCAGGTTGGATTTACAGGATGGACACAACTGATAATGAGGTACTTCAAATTCATCGATTTGTTTGCAAAATTGTCCAGAAGTTTCTCTTATTTAATATGGATTTAATTGATCTTTGGTAGCAGGGGAGATAGCGATAATGGGAAATCAGTTACAAGCTACAAATCTGCCAAGAGGGAGGCACTGGTGAAGGATGGATATCGTATTCTAGGCAATGTCGGTGATCAATGGAGTGATGTCCTTGGCACTAAAGCTGGGATTCGAACCTTCAAACTGCCCAATTCCATGTATTACTCTGCATAATTTATGTGAGCTCAACACGGGGAACAAGTGAAATCATTTTTGCAGTTGTCTCATCATCAATCCTCCACTGCACCTTGTTTTCCTGTATCGGAATGGAAAAATGCTTCAATCCATGTATGCTTGTTTAAATGATAGTTTGTACAACCAGGTTCAGTAGAACTTCAAGCATATTAATGTAGGTACTACTGAAGCATTTACCAGAAAGAACTTTCCATAATTTTCCGATGAGTTTAAAAATTAGTTTTTTTTTTGGTTTGGGGTGAATAGTGTAGATTTTGTATCAAATTTTATTAAAATAAAGTATATTGGTTCACTCTAAAGATGGGTGGAATGAGATCACATCCTTCAAAAAACAATTTAAAAGTTTACAGACACAATAATTATGTAATTAGATTGATTTCAAAAAATTCAAGGAGATGGATCACGATCGAGGGGATTCCTAGAGAGGTCTTGGTTATCAAGAATGGGTTCCCAAAACATAGGGTATCATCTTTTATCTTTTTCTTCTTCTAGATTAATTAAAGTTGTGTGAGTAGGGGAAACAAAATGGTTTAGTGGAGAGAAGCCCAATTGTCATGGTAAATAGAGATGTCGCCATCACGCTAAGAAACAAAAGATTTGCTACATGGTATAAATGACCAGCCATGACATCTATGTTTAGGGACCCATGAGAGCTACATGTATACTGAGCAATATGGCTATGATCATAGTAGTGTCCACACAAAGGGGAAGCATCCTAGTAATAAGAGAAGACAACACATGAGTAACAATATATAGAGAATTAGCCGAATGCACCATAAGAGTTTATTAGTGGGAAACCTCCAAAATAACTTTATTGTCCTAGACTTGAATCAATAACATCACATTAGAGAATATAATGGCTTTATTATACATGGAAAAGTGAGCATCTATAATGGCTTCTAAAAATAAAGCAACATTCATATATTTCCACATCTTGAATATAAATTTTACTTTGAAAGTATGCCAAATTTGGGTAAATCTTTAAGCCATCTTAAGCCAATTTCTTAGAAATATCATACTTGGAGAAAAGGTTTGGTTGAAAAGATTTTAAAAAATCATGTTTCTAATTCCACATAGCTTAAGCTTATGAGAAAAACTAGTAGAGATGCTTAAGAGTTTCTAAATATCTACAAAAAGGACAAAGGGTTTTTCAAAAACCAAAATGAACAACTCAAGATTTAATGGAAGACCTTGGTAAAGAAGATACTAAGCAAAATAAGCCAATTTCAGCTCCAAAATGGCAAACCAAACTTTTGAAACTTATAGTGTCATTGAGTAGTAGTGTACTAGAGATTCAACCTAAAATCGAGTTTTAGAACCTTGGGTGGGTGAGGAGAACACCACAAATATCCTTTTAATAGCTTGCAATTCCAAAAAGGATTATCTAGATACCACTTTCAATCCTTCTATCAAAACCCAACACACGAATTCCCAACCTTATAGATCATCTCTAGAGGAACAAACTCCATAACAAGTAATCACTTTCAATCCTTCTATCTTAGCAAGTAATCACAAGAGACAACCAAAGATTGCTAGATGATGGAAATCCCAATTTTGAAATCATCTCTATCCCAATGAGCCAAGACTTAATGGCTTTCCCAATCCTTCCATAAATTTAATATTTTTGTAGGCCTCATTGGCCCCTAACAAACAAATAATCCATTTGGTACACAAGGCCAAACCTTGTCTATGAGTATCAATAAGGCCAAGACCACCCAAATCATGTGGAAGACATCAAATTTCTTAGGCAACTCAACAAAAACCTTTTCCCTAATAAAAAATGGCCCAAAGGATATTTTTAAACAATCTCCCTAACATATGATAAGAGGCTTTTGAAGGAGTTAAACAAAAAGAATAATACACATGAGTGATAACAAGCACATTGGAGGAATTTTGGAACTTTGTTGCAAGGGAAATAAGCACAACAATCCAATAGTCTAACTTATTTTCAATGCAAATTAGACTAGAGTGCCATAGAGTTGAAAATGAGGACCGAAACACATAAGGAATGCCCAAAAACCTAAATGTCTCCTTGTGCCCAATCTATTTCCAACAAAAAAAGTCTAGCCAAAGAGGCTTGGGCAAGAAGGATCAACAATAACACCGAATCTTTTGCCAATGTATGATGGAACTAGAGGAAAGGAAAAAAATATGTAATATCACTACAAGGTTTGGCTAACATTATCTTGTTCTTCTATGATAACGAGAAAGAGATCGTCAATAAAATGAGCATTGACAAGCTAGAGATTAGAATTAGGAATGGAAATACCTTTGAACTTTTACCAGGAAACCACATTGTCAAATAAATAGGTAGAATATTTAACTACAAAAATATAGAGAATTGGAACAAGAGGGAATCCTTGGTGGATGGATGTAAAGAGACCAAAAGAAGAGGATTTCCAACCATTTATGGTGAGACAAGCCAAAGCATCCACAAAGAACATCTAGATTGAATGCAAAAATTTAGATCCAAACTCAAGAGCAAGACTAAAATCAACAACTATTGAATTATGAACATTAGCAAAGTCAATCCTGATGAAATTGATATGTTGTTGAGAGTGATGAGCCATTTACATACCTTCCAACACAAGAATAATATTATCCAAGAATACATATAATCTTCACAAAAATTAGTCTAGTTAGGTTGAACAAATAAGTGGAAGAAAATGGCAAAGGTGGAGAGCAAGGTTTGTGGCTAGGATCTTGCAAGAAGTATTCAAGAAGGTAATTAGTCACTACATAGATTTATTGAAGAACACCCATGTTAGGTATGAGTTTGGTATCTCCTTTAATTACTATAGTACCCAAGGATCCAATATCAAAAGCGTACACATAGACCTTAAAAAGGTAAGAGCCAGTAGTTCCCCATAAGGCCTTATAAAGCTACAAGGAAAGTCAACATAACTAAGAGCTTTTCTTGTAGCCTTGCCTAAAGTTTGTGAAGTAGATTTTGGTTACTCTTTTGAATAAAATAATATCTAATATGTTTTCTTGGTAGTTGGGTTCTCTTATTTAATAGATTTCGTGTTTGGTTCCTAATTTTGATTCATTTATTTTCTCCACGTTCCTAGGGAATGGAACATGGTGACTAATAAAATGGCTAAATAGGCTTCTATGTTTCTAACTAGAATGCATCTAATTAGGGTTCTTAGTCCTTAGATAAATCCAAGCTCTTTCTTTAATTGATTTAGGGTGATTAGGGTTCAATTATCTTTCTCAAAACCTATTGCAAGTATTCTAAGTACTACTTTTTTAATTAATAGTTATGTTTAGATGGGTTGGTGTTTAACTGTTAAATCCCCTTGGATTTTTTTCTTCATGATTTATTTATAGCTATGGATTTATGAAAATATCAATGCTATATATGGATTAGATTCTCTTTTATTAATATAATTTTATCTTTTTTCTTTTTCAAAAAAATATCTTTAGCATTATCCAATTAGAAATTCACTTCTCTAAGATCCTCCTAAAAGGAAGCAAGGTATACAAAAATTCTTTCTAAACTAATATTAAAGGATAGTATTGTACAAAATTTAGATCTTTGCAATTATAAAGAAGAGAAGCACATATAAAACATAAACAAAATCATATCACAATGCAATTGTATGTGGGGAAAACCATTTTACGAGAAAAAAATCTACACTCCAAAGTAGATTGGTGTATTATTTAGTAATCTCAATACGATTACTATATACTTACAAAAAAACCCTTTACATGAGAATCACTAACCAAATATCTAAAGTAATTTCTACAACATAATAATACCTACAAAACTTACTAACCTTACCTCCATCTCAAGAAATAAATAAATAGAAATAGTAATACACAAAAACTTGAAATGGTTATTACAAAACTATGAGATAAAACTACCCAAAAATGTGGCACCCAAACACCTATTTAGAAAATTAACACCCAAACCCCAATATGAGTTCATGGGCTAAAAATAACATACTTCTTCAACCTATCAAAAGTGCATCATAATCAACTCACCAACTTAGGTATTCCATTTTGGATTCATTATCTCCATTTAAATATGCATTGTAAGACATTGTAACACATGTCATAAGTAGGCCAACAATTGTAACTACCTCTTACAACCCTTTTTTATGCTCTATATGTCTTTTACATTTGCAATGTGGGAGGCACAACATCAAAGTGATAACTTTTGATCTAGGTGACCATTGGGACCACTTTTTTAAAATTGTAATAATTGAAAATATGTACACCAAAAGCAACCCTGCAAGTGATGCTAAACAACCTAATTTTTTTATTTTGACAAAAAATGAAGTCTATAGTCTAGAAATTGAGTTTTTATGTTTCATAATTAAAAACTACACGCTTTATATACTTAAAATTAGGAGCAAGGTTGAGACACCTTTTCTAACACCTTCAAAGTGAGTTTTCGGTCATAAAAATCCCACATAGTAGAGAGTTTGTAGCTTGGATGACACTCACACATTGTTGAAGGGCAAGGTCAACTTCAGAGGAGAATATTGAGAAAATCATAAAATACTTGTTAGCCCTCTTTGATGTGTTTAACTTTTTGAGGAACCTAGAAAGCTCAAAGAATTTAAAAGAAAAAACCTTGAGAAACTTTATCCCCAATTTTGAGTTAATACAACATGTCTTGATTTGAGCTCCCTAAATTATATGATTAGTAATCATTTTATTTTGCTGGCAAATTTTAGCAAAATATGCATCTATAGTGTAGGATAAAATAAAATTTCCTCTATCTTGATGGTGGCATGAGAAAGGTTGTAGTCAAATATGAGTGGTAGTAGAAAAATGCCAATTGCTAGCCGTATATGCAAAAAAAAAAATAGCATTCTATTTGATGATATCATTCCACCATTAGATCCATCCAATCGCATGAGGAGAATGTCGCTCAGGATTCTAAATACATTGTATATATGATAGAGTAGAATCATAACTTAACAGAATGGTGTTCAGATAAAATTGTGTTAAGGTTGACTTGGGAACCACAACTTGTCACTAAATGCAAAATTAGATAAAAAACGATCTAAAAGGATAATATTTCAGTAAAGGTTATAACAGTAATTAAAAAGATCTAGAAAAAACAAATATTAGTTGTCATGATAGTAAAAATATTGTCTATGTATACCATGGATAATTAGAATGATATCAACTTACATTTAGATTTAAAGAATGCAATTTATTGTGCATGTTGTCAAATTTAATTTCACTATTTTTCCATATAATAGTTAGGTTGCCACATTTATTGGAATCCAACTCAACCATATTGAGTGTTGTTTCCACTTGGGTGACATAAAAGTGATTATTACTATGTGATGTGATTCATTACCACTATGTAAATAGTGAATTTTTGGACATATAAAATGGCAAATAGTAGAAAGCTTAAAACTTGTAATATTCAACTCTTATAAAGAAAAGATGTCAAGTTTGGAAATTTTTTGTTAAACATTCGACATGATGTATTTTCTTCTAGGGTTAGTGAGGATCTAATATTCTATGAAATAAAATTCATGGAATTCAATTGACAATTTGCATGTAATCACCATTGATATCGTCAAGAGATCCATAGTTTTTCATCAAGAAATCCTTTGTGAGTTCCACAAATTGTGGGGATTTAAACTCAACAAATACATTTCTCTTATCTAGCACAAATTTGTACTCCTTAGCCTCATGAACTTGACTGTAAGAGAAACAAGAGGCCAAAGGAGAATGTGACAAATTAATATCTAAGAGGAGATAATACTAGTACAAGCAATATTCTGTTAAATAAAGGCATGTTCAATGCCTATGATGACTCCCTTATGGGCCATGAGGCAACCACTTCCTCCATTTTAGGATTCAAAACTTGAAAACTATATTCCAACTATTGAGGGCTAGCACCTTTAATCATAGAATTACAAGTATCCTTTCTATTATTCATGGTGGTATAGCCATTCTCTTTTTTTAAAGGATAATTCCCAATAATTCACTCCGGATAAGGCTCAGGGAGCTATATAACCAAAGTGAAACCTCATATTTTATTATATGAAAATAAATGCTAATAGAAAGTATTGGATAAGTTAAGATACCTAACCCTTTGACAAATGTTGTGGTATCCTATTTGGATTTTCATCAACTCTCGAGGTCCTTAAATAGGTTGACCTCAATGCAAAAACCCTTTTTGGGGGTTGAGTAGAAAAAAATAAATTTCTCAACATTAACATTTCATAGTGAGGCTACATCACTCTCTAGAAAAGTCCATAGTGACAATGGAAACTAGAGAATTCGACCCATATGGTAATCAAAAGGAGCATTACTCATTGATAAAAAGGTTTAAGTCCAAATGAGAAAAATAATAAAAAGCTATGAATGTATAGAAGCCATTCTAAAACATGGCCTTGACAAACTTAACTTCAACAAAATAAAAAAGAAAGAAAACCTTAGTAAGGTTTTTGATAGACTCCACATGAACACCATGAGAGAACTAGTGTTATGTTGTACACCTTGTATAATTTTTATAGTGTTTAATTTATTATTATGCCTATGGTGCACCTAGGGGGACCTATATGGACGTGCATCACTAGGAGTCAATATTTTTGGGGCCAGTGTTGTATTTAAACATTGGGACATAAGTTGAATGAAAGTTGTAAAATTGTATTTATTTAATATTAGGGAAAGAAAGTAATTCAATAAAATACGAATATTAAATGTGGGGTCATGCTTTTGTAATAGCATGGTTTTGGTCACATGGTTTTATGTAATACCACTTGGTGTGTTTGTGTGATATTGTTTCTATAAAATCAAACACAAGGGTAGTTGTCTAAGGTTGTCTAGTTGGGGTTTTGAGTCATCTTTCAAAGAATGCATATGTTAAGTGTGATATGGTATGTGTGGCTAAATGCTTAGCCACATGGAGGATGCATTGCAGAGGCTTGATATTTTAGAGGTATTTATGGAGGCTTTGAAGATGAATTGTAATGTTTATTTTTTGAAGAATACATGAGTCATGGATGATTTTAGAGGTTGAGTTTTTCCCCCTTGAGGGTTTTCCCTGGGTATATCTTGTGTCATCTTTTGATGGGTATGTTGTCTACTCTTTTGCATATAGATTTTGAATGCTTGTTTGCATAGATTTCTCTTTTGGGTTATGTGGAAATTGTCATTAGATGGTTGCAAGTTTCCTTTCAACTGGGTGGATTTAACCCAACTCCTTAGCATGATTATAAATGGAATTCTACCAAAAAAATTGATAACTAAAGTATATTATTTTTCAAGTCATTTTCATGCATGATCACAATCATGACCATGAAAAATAACATTAGAAGTTAGATCATGGACCACTTTTGATATGAACTTCTGAGGAATTTCAAATCCATTTTCCTATGCTTCCAAGATAGTGACCCTAACATCAAATATTGGGCTATCGTGGCTTAAAACCATAAATAGGAAAAAATTCTTGAAGTTGAGGGACATTAAAAAAAGTACAATAAATGTAGATAAATCAGGTACACTAGAAAGCAAAATGAAACAAGGATGACATGGATAAGAGAACGACAAGAGAAAGACCATGCAAACCAAGCCAATCAAATATAACAACAATCCTCAAATATTTTCTTCCTATAAACATTTCCTTATTGAAAGAATTTCAATAGTGAGTGTCTAAATTTTCACACTCTATAGAGCTTCTGAATAATTATATTTTTTTAATTTTCCACAAACTATTCAAATTGGAACAATATGTTCCCATATACATAGATAGAAGCTAGATACATATAGAAGAAGGTAACACCATGTCATTCTCTCGTATGGATCCTCTACGAGAAATTGATAAATAATAAAAAATACGTGTACATGATCACATAAAAATTGGATAAAGCAAAAACTAAAAATATAAGAATATGAGACGAGGATGATATTCTTGGGGTCCTCAATCAGATAAGTAATGATACTCCTACTTTGAATCAAAGGATAAGTTAGGTCAATAAGTGGTGGGGATGCTAAAAGAATATCATTAATAGAAGAAAAAGTAAAAAAAATGTCATGGAATAGGAGGAGAGCAACATCTTCCATAGCATATATCACAAGGAGGAGTGTTAAAGATCATGTGAAGAGTGATCATAATGCTATTATATACATCACTAAGACAAGCATAGCCTCCTTTGAAGGAATGAGTGACTCATTATCATGATATGAAAGCAATGTTTAGTATCAATAGATAAGTTAGAGGAAGGTTCCCCACACTAGGGGGGCCAATGCAGAGGGAGTTAAAGGTGGTGAAATAGGCTTAGGATTAGGTTAGTTGAAAGGTGGAATAGGGAAATGTTTATATTTTTCTTTGGGAGGTGGATAGGGTATGTTAATATCTAAAGTGAAGAGCTTGGGGAATATCTTATGGCGAGTGAAAATGTAAGGGAAAAGAGAAGAAAGGATAATGTTGGATATCACACTTAAACTAAGGAGGTCTAGTGGAATTTTGTATGGTGGATGATTAGGAAGCTAAATAATAAGGGAAGGGTTGAAAGGAGGAGTTGGGATTGCTTAGATACTTTAATATCTTAGGCTATCAAGTTCCTTCTAGGTGGATTAGAGGGAATAGTACTAAAATAAGGAGGTGGGGGTAGAGGAAAGGCATAGGGATATAAGGTGATGGATAAAAAATGACAAAAGTGGCAACATGAAGATGATTTTTGTGTAATTAGGTTGAGCAAAATTATTTTAATTTGAGTAAGCACTCTAGATGTTGAATGAGGAGGGTTAGGATCAATTGATGTAGGTTCTTTTGCACTACTTGCATAAAGGGCATGTGAAACAGGAGAAATTGGTACACTTTGATTGACCACATCAAGTGTACAAAAGAAGAAAGGGAAGGGTTAATTGAGATGAGTTTCTTTATTCTATATTCTCTAGGGCTAAGGAGAGTAACATTAGAAATCATGAGAGATTGAGTGATTGTAGGAGGTGTAGAGGGACTGAGAGATGGAGCATTATGTACCTTGTATTTTTTATATAATGTAGACAAAAATTTAATACAAGGTTGGGCTAGGCTAAAAGGGGCATGCAATAAATATTTTGTAAAGAAGTTTCCTTGATTGGTAACTAGTTGAAATCCAGTTAGAGTAACAATGTGCACTACTCCATCATGGGGAAACTTCAAGTATAGATAAAAAATAGATGCGAAAAACCACATGACAGTGAGATATGGATGGCCTAGTAAGATGAAAAATCCATCTAAAGTGGGGCTCATAGTAAATGAAACATATAAGGATTTAGGTCCTACCTAGATAAAAAGGGCAATAGAACCAATATATGGAATTAATATTTTTGCATGCACATGCAAGGATATGTTGAAAAGGTCATAGGTATTTTAATGCACTTGGTTTAAAATGTATAATAATTCCTCTCTAACTGCTTTAAAAATACTATTTGGTTTAACCAAAGCACGATGAATGTTTTTTTAGTTAACCAAAATAGGAATGTAGAGAGGTTTAATAATGCTAAATAAATGTCAAGAAATGGTGTTTGAACCTTGTATTTACATAAGGTTATTATCTATAGTAAGTTTATATTTGAGCACAAATTGGTCTAAAATTTTACCCAAAGCTAAATATTGTCTAAATAAGCACATCAATAAACTTTTGTTGCAAAATCATGCCTAGATTTAAATACATTAAATTTTTTATTTTTGAAAGTTTCAAAGTCAAATTTGAAGGCCTTCGAGGAATATTTGGGCCCGCAAGTGGTCATAACCAACATAGTGGACCTTATATTTTGATAGAACACATCATGAGATTTCTCACGCTTCAAATGATTCTCAACCAAACTCCCAAATCAAAAGTTATGGCCTGTGAAAGTTAGATCTCTTGAAATGGGAAATATTAAAACATGTTGGACACATAATCAAGAAGTAAAAGGGAGGTACATGTGTTTATGTGTTGTTTGACACATTATAGGGCATCTTGGATTGGAGATAAGTTGAGTGCCCCTTTTTTGGGTGGCTTTAGCTCATGGTTTTGTAATACCATTTGACAATATCGTGTATTGTATCTCTTATATATTTGGTGTGTGAGATAGAGGTTGTATGTAAGATTCTTATAGTTGTTGAGTTACCTTTGGATCTTTGGTTGGTGATATTCCTGTGAGAAGCTCGTTCTAAAAGTATATTGTATTTTGTTGTTGATTTCTAAATAATATATTGTGAAACTTTTGGAGTGAAGGGTTTTTATTTTGAACAGGTTTTCCCCACATAAATCACTATGTTAAGGCATGGATGTTATTTGTGTTATTTTTGTTTAATTTATGTATTCTTGTAAAGATCTAATTTTTTTTTGCATAGCCCTCCTCTCAAGATTAGTGTAGGAAGTTGTTCTACTACCTTAACTTCCTTTCAATATACATTAACTAACATGTCATCACAAGAGAAAGAGATGATGGGTTTGAGAACTAAAATAACCTGAGGGCCTTGGGGTACCACTCAAACAATACTAATATATGGTTATGAAGAAGGAATATACTAGACATTTAGCACCAGAGTGGTGTAAGTGATATGGATGGATGAATAATGATCTATAACATGGTAAATGTCATTGGTGGGTGAATGTTATAGAAATGGGTTTGTATAAACTTGAAGGTTTTGGTTTGATGGTGCAAAATACCTATTACCTCTATATATACTCATTTGACTTGACATTGAATTCAATATGAGCTTGAATTAATTTTTTCAAGCACATACATTTCTCTATGTCATGCCTATGTACAAAGTGACCTTGGAAAAAATCCTTAGAGTTGTAGGTAAGTGGGAGTAATTTATTTATATCAAAAGACTGGATAGCTAACAAATGCACTGTGTTTATAGAAATGAGTTATTGTAGAATATACTATAATGAATCAAAGAGTGGTGTAAAATAATATTTTTTAATGACCATGTATTTAATGCCATTGCCAAATATGAAAGTGAGAATGTATCTACATTGTTAATTTGATAATGGATGTATTATTGCTATAAATTTTATTAAATAATGAAGAGAGATCAAATGATTTGACATGAGCCAATGAGGTAGAATGTGATTCTTGAAACTTAGTTACCATCATTGATAATCTCATAGGGTCATGTATAAGTGTGGATCTATTTTACAACTATATTTATCAAAATGGATAACCTCAAGGCCTATGGGAAGAGGTGTAGCAAGGATATTGAGTGATAATGGTTTGCAAGGATAATTACTTTAGCCTAATTCTTCTATTAATTAAATAAATCCTTATTTATTTAATTAATTCATTTATCCTCTTCTAGCCTTATTTCTCATTTAAATAAATACATTTATTTATTTATTTAAATTATCCTTTTCCTAAAATTAAATAAATATTTTATTTATTTAATTGATCCCACTTCTTCTATTAATTAAATGAATCTTTATTTATTTAATTAGGTCATTAGCCTTTTCCACCTATGATACATGTCATTCATCTCTTAATTCATACACTACCTACCCCTTTCATTATTTTATTATTTCCTCTACCTACCCTCTAATCATAGCCGACCTCTTTTACACCTCTCAATCTTATCCCTCCATTTCATATAGTGTCTTCTATATAAGGAGATGCCTCCTTCATTATCAAACCCTAACTAACTCACTATGCATTCAGCCCTGACTACGCTTTTGAACTTTCATATGCGATCAAGCCTACTTGCAACCATATTTCTGTTCTTTGTTGAGCTCTTGTGCACATATAAAATCTAAGAGCAAATATATCAAGCAAGATCAATGGAGATAGGAAGAATGGAGATCCAAACCCTATTGGACATGTGATGGTATAATCTTTGTGATTTCATTTGATTTGCATTGTCTTAGGTAATCTTCATATGTTATGGTGGATCTTTGTTGTTGTTAGGCTAGGGTTTTATGGTTGAATCTATTTAGTCTTTCAACATTGTTGTTTCCATTCCGCTTTGAATAGCGTAGCCTCGGGGGAAACTCCACGCGGGATCAACAACTATTGTCCTGGCCAACCATAAGAATTGTGCTTGTCTTATTTTGAACAATCAAACATTCAAGACCAAACAACAAAACATTGTGTCTTTTGTGTCTTCAAGTGTATGCAAAACATTCTTACATCAAACAACACACTTTTCTTGGAGTCATTTTGAGTCTAAACACTTGCAAACATTGAGTCCTCATCAACATTGTGTCCTCTTGTCACGGAAATACAGTCAAAATTTCAGATTGGGTCACAACAAAACAACTTCACAAATTGGAAAAATTTACAGTCCAGCAAACAAGAGAAGTTAGTTTCAGACTTATAAAGCTTCCTAAGTTATTTCTCTAGATTTTCATCTAGCATTCAACCTACCTTTAGGTCTCACAAAGTTCATCATTGCTTTACACCTTACATTACATTCACATTTGTCTAAACTTGAGTCAAAAGGTCACTTGCTTGCCCTCATCATACTTTGTCAACATATTACATACAACATTTTGCTAAGTGGTCCCTCATCAAGGTCTATCACCTTTGGGTCTCATTTGGTCTTACTTAGAGTCAAGGTCAACTTACCTCGTCAAGAGAAACTATCATCTCTTTGGAAGCCACACCTACTCTACTACATACATACTTGGTCTTACACTTTGGACATTGCAAGTACACTTCAGATTCATTTACATTCCATCCAACTCTTGGTCTTCCATACTCTTTCCATTTTCATCTAGTCTCACACATCTTGATCAATACCTAGTTCATGGTTGAAACTTGTTTCCAAAAATCTAGGAGAGAAGCTAAAGAGGCTCAAGAATCTGCAAACATGAGTTCTTATGAGTATGACAATGATATCTTTTTCAATTCAGATCATACTACATTACCTGACATGGATGCCTATAGAAACATTCCAAATGTTGAGAACATGGACACTACAAACAACAATGATACACACAATGACAATATGGACAACTTCTCCGTACATTCAATAGAAGTGGAAGACACCATTATGAATCCTCATTTCAATCGATTGGTTGAGGAAATAATGAGGAGAGATAGACAATATTTTCTACAAGTGATGGCACAAGGTGGAACCAAGATCCCTCATGATTTTGACATGTCTCAAATAATGGAAAATTGACCTTTGCAACAACCTCACTCCAACATGGATCAAAGGAGGCCTAATAGTGGAGGCAATAGAGGACCACATATGGTGCCTGAATCACCATCGTCTTTGTTTCAAAAACCAGAGGTCCCTTACACACATGGTCAAGCATATGATACTCACCTTCGTAGACCATTATGGAAGTCTTATGCAGAGAAATATGCTCAACCACATACCAATGCTAAGGATCAACCACCTCAAAATTTGGACACAAGGAAACCTCGTGTCAAATTTGGGGGCAACATACTAGAACAAACTCATGACATGCCTGTAGAGTATGGTATACATGGACAAAGCAGATATTTCGTTCCTCAACATGACTCTATACCAAGTGGTCCATATATGCAGCATCATTATAGACCTCCTTCATATGAACATGTGTATGATCAATATCATCCATATATGCAACATGCTCCTCCTCCAATTGGTGCCTCAAGCATGGGGTATGGTACAAGAAGTCGATCTCCACCTAAGAACAATTTGGAGAAACAAATCAGGGACTTACAAAAGAAAATGGAGGACATAAATACACTGAAGCCAACATACACAATGAGAGACATATGTCCTTATCCATTTGACAAGAGCATTCCAATGCCTCCTTTTCCTACATACTTTGTGACACCTAAGTTTGATAAGTATAGAGGAAAAGGGGATCCTAAGGCACACATAAGACAATTTTTCACAGCTTGCATTGAGGTAGCTTCAGAAGAGACATATTTGATGAGATTATTCCCATAAAGCTTAGGTGATCAAGCTATGGAATGGTTCTCCCAACTTCCACCTGGTATTAAGTCATGGGGTGACTTAGCAGAGGCATTTATTCAATATTTCTCCTACAACATAGAGACAGACATATCAGTCACAACTTTGTGCAACACCAAACAAAAGGAAGGAAAATCTTTTTCATCATTTTTACAAAGATGGAGAAATTTAGCCAGCAGATGCTCTTGTGGAATTCCACAAAAACAAATGGTAGAGATGTTCACTCAGAATGTTAACAAAGACATTGGTTATGACCTAAGAAAATATTGTTTTTTCACCTTCAAGGACGTCATTGAAAAAGGCTTAGCAACAGAAAAGGTCCTAATTGAACAAGGAGTCATTAAGATATTCAAGGAAAACAAAGATGACTTTAAAGGAAAAGATAAGCCAAGATTTTGGAATAAAAACAAGAACACAGTCAATGACGGTGTTGTTGATGCCAATACAGTACGACCCAAAATCATTTTTTCTGGAGCAAGCTCTACAAACAATCAGGTGAATACTCAAACAACTTCAAAGTCACAAAGGAAGTACACTCCATTGGAAGAACCACTAGAATTAGTTTTCAAAAAACTAGTGGCAAACAAGATAATCACAATTCCAGATCTACCTCCATATGAGCCAAAGGTTAAACCAAATTGGTGGAATGATGATGAATATTGTGAATTTCATAAAAGCAAGGGATATAAAACAAGAAATTGTCACCGACTGAAGAACATCATACAAGATCTCATTGATAGAGGTGACATTAAGATTGAAGGACACTCATCCAATCAAGAACATGAGATGTTTAAGGAACCATTCCCAAAACATGATAAGGGAAAAGTTAAAGCCATAGATGACCAAACCAACTATACCAGAGCATCTTATAAGTATGATTCAACTATCAATCACATCTCGACGGACAATTATGTCTCTACCATTATCATCAAGGACAAAACGCCTGAGAATTCTACCCAAAGACCCAAAATTGTCCTAAAAGGCATTGGATCTTCTTCCGAACCTACCTTTGAATGTCATGTTACAACCCATCGAGGTAAATTCACTTTGCAAGGTGCTCCAGCTAAAAACACTACTTCCTCATCAACCAAACCTGAGTATGATCTTGTAGAACAGTTAGGGAAGACACATGCGCTTATTTCAATCCTTGAGCTCTTACGTATATCCCCCACACATAAAGCCATTCTTGATAAAATCTGAGAGACACTGCTGTCCCCACTGATCTGAATGTGGACCAGTTTCAAGCCATGGTGGGATACCTTTCCATTCCACACTCACTTACATTCACAGAAGCTGATGACGCCTTCGTGAGCCAACCACATAATGCACCATTACACATTGAAGCCTTCATACACAAACATCGAATAAAACAAGTCATGATAGATGGAGGAGCAGGTCTGAACATTTGTACATTGAGCACTATTAAACAATTGGGATATTCTGATAAAGTTGTGAATGCTACAAACAAAATTACCATCAAGGCATATGATGATGAAGAGCGCTCATCCAAGGGCACAATCACCTTACCTCTCAAAGTTGGGCCAGTTACAAAGGATGTGGTTTGTCATGTCCTTGATCTAGAGCTTACATACAACATATTGCTAGGACGTCCATGGATTCATGAGATGAGTGCAGTCCCATCTACATATTATCGATTGATCAAGTTTCCTCATAATGGAGTTGAAGTGACTGTCAAAGCTGACCCAAATCCATTCATATATTGCAAAAATTTGTGACCTAGATCAGAAATAACAATTCCAGCCAATCGAGAGGCTATTCCTTCATCGACATATGTGGATCCAGAATCCTTGAAAGCTTTTACATCAAAACAAGTAGAGATCAAAGAAAAGTTCAAGTTTAAAGACATGGGATGTGGTGAGTATATCTTTCATGTTGATCAATTCCCACTAACTCCTAAGATATTCAGTCGACAGGAACAACCTACAAATAATTTGCAATACCAAGGAATTGGGTGTGAACCATCTAGTGTTGTGGCTACTAAGTCTAAATGCAAATCTCCTCTAGTGGTGCAAGCAGCTCTTGATATCAATAGTCCTAAGAGTGGTTCCAACAAAGAATCTATTAAGTGTATCGCCAACCCTCTTGAGAACTCACATAGCCTTACCATTTCATCCGCTCATTCCATTTTCAGTCCGCTTCTAGACTTGGATCAACAAGAATCACAAAAGCCCTTACTCATCGGGGATCAAAAATCAAGCTTTGAAAAGAAAAATCTAAAAGTCAAAAATAAAGAAAAGTCCTTTAGTACAAATCAAAATCAAAAGCTATTGGACTCCACAAAAATCAAAGTCAAGGATAAAAATCCTATGAAGCAAAAAGAGCAAGAGTTGATCTCCCCTAATACCAAAATAACTGGGGGAAAAAGTTCTAAAATTTTAAGTCAAAAATCATACTTGTTGATCCTAAGTCTCCATCATGCCATCTTACTTTCACTTCTTTTTGCAATCATAAGCCTTCATCACTCATCCACTTGTTCCATACATCTATTCCCTTTTGGTGATACATCATGGACCTTTAATGGAGCTTCCTCGAGGGACCTTGTTATCAGGGATGCCCAAACTTCTTTAGGTGACACACATATGGGACTGTGTAGTCCACACACTAGTAATTCTATCTCAATTCCTTTATCAAGAAACATAGTCACTCGAGCTACACATCATTCAGCCAAGGAACAACGCAGCTACAATCATAAAGTCAAGCCTCGCACATTTGAGGTAGGTGACTTGGTTCTCAGAGAAAATCCTAAAAATCAACAAGACAGAGAGAAGAAGGGCAAGTTCGAACCAAATTGGCTTGGTCCTTACATCATCACAACAGCATTTGGATCTAGTGCATATCAGCTCTCAACCACAGAGGGTGAACCTTTGGAGGATCCTATCAACAACATGCACCTTCGCAAGTTTTACACATAGCTCTTCAGAGTATCCTAATATCAAAAAAATAAAAAATAAAAAAAATTTCAAAATACAAAAAAAATCAAAAAAAAAATCAAAAATACAAAAAAAATCATAAAACATAAAAAAATGTTACTTGGTGAAAACCTGGCAAACAGGCGCCTTGTGACACAAAAATAAATTGAAAAAATAGAAAAACATTTTCGTCCAACAGTGAAAACCACTTCGGTGGCGCCCTGGGCAAGTACCATGGTGAAAACTGGGTCACCAGCGCCATGCGTAGAGACATTGCTCCTCCCTCCTTTAGGATTCCATTTCATCCTTTCACTTTGCACACACTCATGACCTATTCATTCGTAATAAACTTACCCATTTCCATCATGGCTTGTTATTGATCTACCTAAGATTGGTTAGCCATTCATAATAAACATTCCTTTTCACCCTTTCCATCCATAATAAATCAGCTCCTATCTGTGGCTAAGGCAAAATCCTACGTCTAGTAAGGGGTGTGGAACTGAGAGAATCACATGTTTTGAGGAGTACAGTTTCTTCTACTTTTCTTCAGTCTATCCACGCACAATCCGCAATAAAGCAACATCTGCATCGCCAATCCGCAATAAAGTTTTGTCTTCTCCACAATAAAGTATCAGTTTCATGGATTCAGTCAGTTTCAGACGAGACACAACAACAACAATGGACTTCAACAAATCAAATCTTTCAACAAACTCAGACAACATTATGGTTCAGTGCTATCTATCATTTTTGGGAAAGTAAACATTGTGACCACAATCAAATAAGACTTATACAAGTGACAAGAGACACTAAACTTGAGGACTATAGTGGATGTTGGTGTCGAGTCTTGGTGTTATTTTGATTTTATCTTTTGGTGACATGTCTTTTAGCTTTTCCAGGATGTCTCTGACTAGAGATTCTATCTCCAGGATGTCTTTGACTAGAAAGGCGAGGATGGGGTATCGTCACCTTTTTTTTTTTGCTGTCTGTGGATTGTCTCTTAGTAATGCTATGACTTGTCCAAGGATATGAGGACACTATGAGTCTAGTGTGAACTGGGGCATTCCTTGTTTGTGACTATCTTATCTCCATGCAAACAGGTACAATGACTTTCTGGGTTGAACATATGCCTTGATTGTCATAACCTACTTAATAAAGCTCAATGATGATAACGCACAAGAAGCTCTTTCACTTCCATATCTTTTATCTTTCATCTCCCTTTCTTGATTGACTTCCATCATCCTTCTTGAGTCCGTGTAGCCTACTATCACATGACTGAGTATAATGACACACCAAAAACATTTACATTTCATGTAGTTGCACCTGCATTATCACATATTAAGCATCTCATACATACATATAGATATCACAATTGCATCACATCCTGCACATAACACATGTCAGCACATTCTACATTTTACTCATGCATTTCATCATTTGCATTATCATATTCATCTACATTTCATACATTCACATTCGCATAACATATTTAAAAACATAAAAGAACAAAAATATTGTATTTCATCATATACATATTTGCATCCATATCATAAGCATCACATAACATAAAACATATAGAAGCAACATCACATAGGTACACATGCATATAGCTGCCGCAAGGATGAATCATCTCATATATATCAAAATCATAAGTGTCATGATACAATGATGTCAAAATACATATGGCTGTAGCCAATCCTTGTGTTGCCTTTCTGGACACATGAACCCACTGATCACTCCTCCTAACACTGCTAGTAGTGCCAGTCCTGTCGCTGTCATGGTATCCCATGCCACGTGTCCAGCTCTCATCTCTAGTCCGGGATCTTGAAACACTCATCTCAAGGCCTCCCTATCTCCATCTCGATCATAGGGTATCAACTCCCCATTGATCAGTATCTGTAGAATCCTGTATACATCCTCCAAGGTGACTGTCATCTCACCCTTCGGCAAATGGAAAGTACAAGTCTCTGAGTGCAAATCTCTCAGTCAGTACAGTCAACAATCCCATGTTCGCTTGAAACTTGGGCACATACATAATAAATCACAGACCCATAACCTGGCAGCTCAGTCCTCAAATGTCAACTCTGGTCGTAACCTCTGAGTCGACGGGAATCTCTCTCGTAACTCCAGCATAGGCAAGTACTCCTGCAATCAAGCAAATCAATCATGTCAGTCAAAGTAGCATTCACTGTTCATCACAAAATGCTGCTTATTATCCTAGTGCTTATATTTATCATATGGCACTCTATCCTAGTGACACTCACTATTCATCACAATGTGTTGCTTTTTATCCTAGTGGTACTCCTTGTTCATCACAAAGTGTTGCTCATATTTGCACTCCCTGTTCATCACAAAGTGCTGCTCTCTTTTAGTACTCCATGTTCATCACAAAATACTATGTCTTGGTACTCCCTGTTCATCACAAAGTGCCTTGATCTATTTTGGTCTTCCCTAGAGGACCTTCTTGAGTGAATCCTCTCAGTAGCTTATCCAATCGACAACGTATGTTTATCACAGAACTGTTGATTTAGCCTTGAAGACATAAATGCGCATTCATGACGCAGACACGCCTTGACGTTTTTACCTCGCTTGACATTTTTTTTCTAGACATACCTAATGCACATTTATTGCCCTACCTAGCATGCATTTGACAACATTTAATGCACCAAAGTACAAGGAGGTTTTGTGGTACTTACCGGCTCTCTTGCATCTGTTGGCCTCTGATATCGGCGAACGCGATCGAATCTATGCACCAATACCATCGCTGCTAATTGTTGCTGCTCTATTATCTCTCTGCACTCTGATCTCTTGAATGTGTGGATGACAATGAGGATGTATTCCCCTCGTGGTCTATCTTATAGACTGCCCTAGCCCTAGTCCTAGCCCTCATCTCCCGAGTCAGTCTTCGTTATCCTGTGACTTTGTCACTTTATCTGGTCAATCCATTCTAGCCTTTCTTTCTTATCGAGAGATTGTCTGTGATCTTTTCACATATGTTCATTCAATCTTTCGAGGGGGCATATCATTCCCATTTTGGGGCATCTTTGTATTAGTTCATATTATCTTCTTTGAAACAACGCAACAAGCTGCATTGTCTCAAAGAGGGGCAAAATATAGACACCTAAAATTGTCATGTCTAATTAAATAAATATTTTTATTTATTTAATTATCTAAGCCTAATTCTTCTATTAATTAAATAAATCTTTATTTATTTAATTAATTCATTTATCCTTTTCTAGCCTTATTTCTCATTTAAATAAATACCTTTATTTATTTAAATTATCCTTTTCCTAAATTAAATAAATATCTTATTTATTTAATTAATTCATTAGCCTTTTCCACATATGACACATGTCATTCATCTCTTAATTCCTACACTACCTACCCTCTTATTATTTTCTTATTTCCTCTACCTACCCTCTAATCGTAGCCGACCTCTTTTACACCTCTCAATCTTATCCATCCATTTCATATAGTGTTTTCTATATAAGGAGATGCTTCCTTCATTATCAAACCCTAACTAACTCACTACGCATTCAGCCCCGACTACGCTTTCGAACTTGCATATGCAATCGATCCTACTTGCAACCACATTTCCGTTCTTTGTTGAGCTCTTGTGCACATATAAAATCTGAGAGCAAATATATCAAGTAAGATCAATGGAGATAGGAAGAATGGAGATCCAAACCCTATTGGACATGTGATGGTATAATCTTTGTGATTTCATTTGATTTGCATTGTCTTAGGTAATCTTCATATGTTATGGTGGATCTTTGTTGTTGTTAGGCTAGGGTTTTGTGGTTGAATTCATTTAGTCTTTCAATATTGTTGTTATCCATTTTCACCATAAACAGTAGGTATTGGTGATGGGCTACAAGTTGGTAGAAAATGAAGCAAGTTATTGTTGTACATTTCCCATGTTTTTCATTAATTGGTTTATGATAGAATATAATGTATTCAACAACATGGTAGTAGTATTAAGGATATTAAAAACTAGTCATGAATGTAATGGTCATGATATCAAGGTTTATGATCATATAGCTTGTGATCTATATTAAGGTGATCCAAAAATATTGCAAGGAAATAGTTGAATGTGAGAAATATGTCTATATGAGAAGATGGGGTTACACATTTGAATCATAGAAGTGAAAAAATGTGTAGAATTCACCATATGGGCACTTAGAGATAGCATAGTCTTATAAATTTTATTATGTGTAATGTTCGAGTGACAATATTGAGTCTACTTATGAGTGGCTGCTATTTGGAAATATTATTATTTTTTATTACATGATAAAATAGGTTTTGAAGGGACCTAAAATCCTATTTACAAAACATTGTCAAAAAGATAGACACAAGAATTGTCAACCAATAGACTGCCAAAACACAACAACAAAAAGATAGACACAAGAATTGACAACCAATAGACTGCCAAAACACAACAACAAAAAGACAATGCATATTCTTCAAGACACCAACAACCTCAGTTTGTTGTTGCAAAAAATTCCTCTGCAAATTAGCAAACTCCAACAGTTCATTCTTCTTCTCTTGGAAGGATTTTTTTTTCTTTCCCTAGTGTAAGAACTAGGAGTCCCTTTTTCATCAATATGGGCAATTTGTTTACCCTTATCCTTCAAATTCTAGCCTTCATCCCGACTCTTTTTTTTTAATGTGTCCACAAATTGATCTTCTTTGAGATGATTCAACTTATTGGTTGAGATCTTATGCCTTCAATGCTATTATGTATTGAGAATTGACTAATTTGATGAATCATGACCTCCTGCAACTTATCCTCAAAACCTCTATCTTGTTATCATAATTACTTTTCAAAAGAGAGATTTCATCTTTCATGGCATCAATTTTAGAATAAATTTATTTTAACTCGGTTGAGGAAAAAGATCTCTTCTCGTTCCCATCAACACTGTTATATAATTTCATATCAAGGGCTCTTAGTTTAATATTTATCTTATTAATCTCAAGAAAGAACCACTTCAATAACTTGAACTTCCCAACAACACATCCCCATGCCAAATCAGGGACATCATAAAACTCATCCATGTTATCATGGAGGTAAGAGAAATTCTCTGAGAAACTCGTGTGCACAATGCCCTTCCCCATCCTTAAATTACTAGGTATTTATGTTTTATCAATGAAGTAATCAATAGTACCCATCTCCTTCCTCAAATCACCAAGAAAATGTAGTATTATCAACCATTTGATCACCCATATTTTCTTTACCTTTCGAAACATCGCTCTATTGACCATCCCCTATTTTAGCCTTCTTAATCTATTTAGCAACAAAACATACATTCTCACCAGCTTGTTCATCCCTACTGTGCGAGCCACTAGTCCAACAAGTATGGGCTCTCATCCTCCTTTTAGGGACATCATAAAACTCATCCATGTTATCATGGAGGTAAGAGAAATTCTCTGAGAAACTCGTGTGCACAATGCCCTTCCCCATCCTTAAATTACTAGGTATTTATGTTTTATCAATGAAGTAATCAATAGTACCCATCTCCTTCCTCAAATCACCAAGAAAATGTAGTATTATCAACCATTTGATCACCCATATTTTCTTTACCTTTCGAAACATCGCTCTATTGACCATCCCCTATTTTAGCCTTCTTAATCTATTTAGCAACAAAACATACATTCTCACCAGCTTGTTCATCCCTACTGTGCGAGCCACTAGTCCAACAAGTATGGGCTCTCATCCTCCTTTTAGTGGAATTCTTCGTCTCGACCTTATCAACCTCAAAGTGGGGGAAAAAACATATGTGTAGAAGTATCCTCATATTCTATTTCCATCCATTCTTCCTCATAATCCTCATCGTCGATTTCCATATCCTCTGTGTCAATTGGCATATCAAAATAATCGGTCACCACATGGACTTTCTGCTTTTTTTTCCTGGGCATCTTCTTGGGAATTTTAGGGGAAGATCATTTTGCATACTCCATTAACAAAAAAATCAGCCTTTCATGAAGAATGGAGGCTTTAGAGTTCTTTCTATGGTCTTTAATCCCCTTATCCAACGAAGCAAGCAGAAAAAAGGAAAGACGCCAATAATTTATGCCTAAAATGATTAAGGAGAATGAAATGGACATCATAAATGGTAGTAAACCTTCCATCTAAGGTGGCATACCACATTATGAATTGGTATTATAGCACACACTTTCCAACTTTGCTGCAAATCATGATGGATGATGCTATAAGCCTCCACAAGTAAGGGTCATGGAAGTCCCAATGATGACTCAAGTGATTAGACACTCCAATGTTAGCAAACAAATCTGCTAATGTATTTCCTTCATGATAGATATGCAAGATATAACATTCATCAAAGGAATTAATAATGTTAAGAGAGTCCATGATCAAAGACACCAATTGTCCAACTAGGTTTGAATGTGTTCTTGAGGCATTAAAGATAATATTTAACGAATACCCTTCCAATCTAACCTTAGTAAATCTCTTAGATTGAGCAAGCTCCAACTTGATGTAAGCCGACATAGCTTCAACAAAGTGATTGGTTAGAAATATTATTGTTCATAATTAGGGTATGCCACAGAAAAAAAATCTAGGTCTGACAAATGGTTGTACAAAATAGTCTTCATGACATCAAGAATGGGGCAATAGGTGATATGTTGTGGTAGGAAAAATTTGGTAGTTGACAAAGAGTTGTGATGTTTGGATCATAGGAGAAATTAGAGAAATCCAAATTTGTTCAAACGAGAATAATAGGTGGTCTAGAATGAGACATGTTTAAATTTCAAACATTGCACCATGAATGATATGGTTGAAAAAGAGAGTGGGTTGTGAAGCTCGTATGAGGTTAAATGTAGAACCTTCACAACAAACAATGCAAGATGATAATGAAAAATTGGCAAATTTAATTTTTTAATGAATCAAAAGAAAAGGATGAGAGTTTTAATGCCTCAAATTAATCATAATGTTATGTGGGAAATCTATTTAACTAAGAGTTTCTATGTGATTTTTTTTCAAGGAGCCACATTAGGATACAACTAGATTTTTATAAATAATAATTTTCTCGTATTCTAACCTAAAATAACACAATCAAATTCGTAAATACTAAAATGTTTCAAATTTGCAAAAAAATAAAACATAATGTTAAATGAGAAATTATTGATCTACATAATTCTAAAACGTAGAATTGAAAACTAATCTTAGAATTATAAATGGAAAAAAAAACAAAAAAAAAAAACTTGGATACTTCAAAGTCTAGAAGTCACTACCAAGGATGCTTGCACAATTCACCAATGGATAGTGATGCATGAATGGAAAGCATATTTTACAATAAAAGTTAATGCTGGAGAAAATTCAATAGAGCTTCACTACAAAAATCCTAAACTCATAGACTTCCTATAAAATAATGTGGACATATACATGCAATCATAGTGACCAAAGGTCATTAATACAACTTATATTGGGATTCTTCAAATCACACACCTCTTTAAACTTCATTCCAATGCAATTGAAAAGCCACCCTCTATTAGCTCCTTTAACAACCCAAGCATGCCTAAATGAACATTGCATGTGGGAACTTTAAGTAAATCTTAGACAATAAAAGTGATGTTCATGACATGAAAACATTAACTCCATACAATGAATCCTCCAAGGTGCAACCTTTCAATTTGTAAAACTTAACTACACTAATAGTGTATTAGTTATGCTCATTAAATTGGATGTTGTTGAGATGCCAACATTAAAGAGTACAAATTGGTGCATGTTATCTCTATTGATGTCATGTGCCTAACTAGAAGCGTGATAAGCATCCTCACCTAATTGTGCATTAGGATTCATGGAGCATGACATATGTAGCATTTGTGCCAACAAACATCTATTGTGTCAAAAAAGAGCTTCTTGGCATGCTCAAATTTCTCAAGTTTTGTATGTGTTCTTTTTCTTCTTTAAGTCTACTTGCATTCTTGGTTGATTCAAGATAATTGATAGAATCTCTACACAGATGTAAGGATGGATTAATTATTAGAGACAAATGAAAGCCACACCTTGTGGAATAACATAGATTACTAAGTTGCCTAATTTTTTAAAATGAGAGAAAACATAGGTAAAAGATGTCCTAGATGTTGATGCGAGTGGATATTCTAGTAATGAGTTCTCTAATCATGCTAATGAGCATTTCCAATGCCTATTTGTATGTAAAAATAAATTAGTCTCCTTAATTGCAACTTTAAAGCTGGCAAATACAACATTTTGTTCTTCGATTCGACACACAACTACTAGTTGGAAGGGTTGGGTTAACACTAAATTCAAATTTGAAAAGTAAAAGCTCAATCATTTCTGCAAATTGTAAGATCAATCTAGGTCAATCTCACAAATCATGAATCTAACCCAAAATAGAAAAATGAAAAATGATGATCAAGACCATTCACTAGGATTGGATGCAAATGAAATCAAAGTAAGATTCAAATTGTATAGGAACTCGTAAAAAAAAATGTGTCATTCTACCATTACCATTATATAAGAAATAATCAAATTCAAAATAACTCCAAACAACAATAAAAAATGAAAACTAGTAATTTTCACCATTACAACTAACGATCTTCACCATCTCTATTAAGTCCTAAGGGCCCATGGCTACTCTCCACACAAAATGACACCCTGTTCAAAAACCCAAATTTTTATTACATAATGATTTTTCAATTGATTTTTTGAGTTTTAACAACACCGTAGAAGTGAATTATGAGGATTGGGCGAGTGAAAATCTTGTGAAAATCTATAATGTTTTGAGGATTTTTACTATTATACAATTTGCTGTTTTATGTAGAAAATAGCCATGTCCAAATAAGTTTGCTACTAAGATAACACTTTTATTGTGTGGTTGAGCCCTCCCAACATTTGATTTTCACAAATTTTTTTCCTTACAAAAGAGTTGTTGGTTGATTTGGTTATTGCAAGAATCTCGCTATTAAACCATCTTAATAAATAGAAATTAAACAAGCCAAGAAAATTAGGAGCATGAATACTCCATTTAATCCAGAAAGCATGGCGAGCACTTAGGGCTAATTATTCCTGGGATTGGCTTCATCCATATCCCGCCAATCTGGCTGTGTAAGTCTACCACATTTTAATAATCTCCCTCTCAACAAGCCTATAAACACACAACCAACTTGAACAATTCATCATAAATTACAGTTTCAGAGAATTATTTGAACCAGAAGAAATGGAGAGGAGTTCTGTGGTACTGGTGGGCCACTTACTCGTGCTGCTTGCCTTGGTCCCTGTGGGAAGCAGTTGGGACAAATGGAGTATAATCAATCCCATGATGCAGATCAAACCCAATGTCAAACTGAAATACAGTCTGAAGAACTACTGTGAGAGCTGGAGGATGAATGTGGAGCTTAATAACATCAGAGATTTTGAAGTGGTTCCAGGGGAGTGTGTGTATTACATAGAGAACTACATGACTTCTAAACAATACAAGGTTGATCAAGAAAGAGTGGTTGAACAGGCCCTCTTGTATCTCACTGTCATTGATCTTGCAGGGCATGGCAAGGAAGCCTGGATATTTGATGTCGATGATACCCTTCTCTCTACAATTCCTTACTTCCGAGATCATAGTTTTGGGTAAGAAGAGATTAAAAATTGATTACATTCATACCCTGTTTTCTACACTTCCTTACTTCCAACATCATAGTTTTGGGTAAAAGTAGATAAAAAATCGAAGGCATTGATGTTAACGTACTCAACTTTCCAAATCAATTGTCATCAGAAAAAGAAGAGCAAAACAAGAGAAACAGAATAGAATTAACGCTTTCATTACATTTCATTTCTAGAGCATCTGCTTGTTCGACAAGAACAATTATATGCTTATTCATACACCTGAAGCTTTTATGTTACAGATTTTTCCAGTTATTTTTATTTTGAATATTTTGATTTTTTTTCTATTTTTTGCTTAGGGTTTTTAATTAAAGATAAAACAGATTTTGAAGGATGTCCCAAATCCTTTACAAAAATGCTGTTTTTATTTAGAGTTACAGTAACAGCTCTTTCTTAGTTTATTATTCTAGATTCTATCTTCAATTTTATTATCTTTTGTGATTATTTGTTGATAGTTGGTATGAATTTTTATAAAATGATGTTTTTATTTATTTTTGATCAGTAAAGGCAGAGTCGAATTTTATATTAATTATCTTTGATTTTATTATACTTGATTTTATCTTTGATTTTATTCAATTTTTTTTATACTTGATTTTATCTTTGATTTTATTTATGCTAGATTTTATTTTCAATTTTATTGTCTTCTATGATTATTTGTAAATAGAGAAGAGGATTCTGTAGTTGAGCACCCTAACTTTGGGATACTCAAAATTCTACATGAAAATTTCAAATCACTGTCAATTTTTTACAACAGCATACTTGGCAAGTCCCTTACTTGTAACTAAGGTTTCAGGGCCACATCATCAAATATGATGCCACATCAGCATGCTTTTTGCCAAAGTGGTCAAAGAGGCTCCAAAAAAAGTGAGGCCGATACTTGTGCACTAAGTCATGTTTTATTGGTGCGCTTTCTAGATCTAAGTAACACATTTCATTCAAATTGTCGGTAGTCATCATGAACACCTACAACTTTAAAGTGACAACTATTAGTGCAATATTGTCAAAAATATTAGACATTAAATCAACAAGTGCTATAACAACTATTAGAAAGTGTTCAACTGTTGGATCCTCTCTCCTAATTGATATGAGTTTTTCATAATTCATAAAGTTGTATATAAGATTTCTTTTGGATTCAATAATATATGTTTTTCTTTGGATGTTTTCTATCACACTGAACAATCTATTATCGAGAAGAAGAAATTGATCTAAAACATCATCAGAAAAATACAGTTGAAAATTTTCTTTGTAGATATCAATAATCATTCTAATTTCATCAAATTTCTTACTTTTTGATACCTATTGTTTTCTTTTCCAGTTTAAAAACTTGAATGATTTGAAATGTTAATTTAGAAATTTGGACTGTGATTTGAAATGTTAATTTAGAAATTTGGACTGTGATTTGAAATGTCAATCTAGAAATTTCGACTGTGATTTGACATGTTGATTTAAAAAATCCTTATCAAAGTTTTCAGATACAATTTTCCATTTGTTATAGACTGTAAGAGCTTGAGAACGCTAATGTTTGTATGAATTGTTTGCTTATTTACAGTGGAGAGGTTACTGACAGAGCATCAATAGAGAAGTGGATGGGGGAAGTTAAAGCACCTGCAATGGAAGCAGTTCTGCCTCTTTATAACAAGCTTAAGATGAAGGGTGTGAAAATCTTGATTATCACAGGCAGAGGTGAGCACTTGAGGAGTGCAACTGCTGAGAATCTGGTGAGGTCTGGCTTCACAGGGTGGACCGAGTTAATTATGAGGTATATGATTTCACTGTAGCTCATTCATTCAAGCTCAACTATCACTGTAGCCCATTTGTTTAATTACAAAGCTCACTGTATTTAACTGATTTCATGGTTGGATCTATGTTTTTTTTTGTTTCTAAATTTGATTATGTTTCTTTTTTTATCAATTTTCTAGATTATATTCTGTGATCTATCATTTGAATGTTAGAAAGTTCGAAGATTACAGAATGTGATCTTGATGAAAAAAAAATCAAAATTAACAAAAAAAAAAAATAATAGAAAACTGATATTTCCTTAATCTAACAAATCTAACAAATTTTCTGATAACAGAGAGGCAGAGGACAACTATAAGACAACTCTGGCCTTCAAATCTGAGAAGAGGAAGCAGCTGGTTAAGGAAGGATATCATATACTGGGCAATGTTGGTGACCAGTGGAGTGACATTCTTGGGAGTGAAGCTGGAATTCGGACCTTCAAACTGCCCAATTCCATGTATTACACTGCATAAGTTATTTCACTTGAATTATAGCCATTAGATCTTTGGTTGTATCTAAAATAGTTCCTGGTCAATGCAGTTTCTTAATAATCCATACATTTGAGATATTGGATTCCAGTGGGTGGGTATGATTTACACCACCTCATAATCATTGTTCTTGGGTAGCTGCAATCAATTAATCTTTGCCCATTTTGTCCCTCTTCACAGGGTAATTCAAAGTTCAAAATGTTGTAGAGTGTTTTGTTGTTTTCTATGATGAGTAAGTATATAATGTTGTAGACAATTAGATTAATTAATTTTTTTTTTTTTATTTATTCATAAGATAATTGTATCTGAAATAAAATTTAAAATCTTTTGAATAATTTTTTTAGTTCCTGCCTATACAGGCAGAGACTAATGTTTTCAGTTTAGCCATTAATTATTACTTGAAAAGCAGGCCAGCCAATGAAATTTTTTTTATGCAATGATCTTTTGTTATGTCAATATTAAACTGATATTTCTGTTTACTTTCCATATTTTCTGATTGTTGACTCATAATTTTGCCCGTGGTTTTTTAATTTTATAATTAAAAATTAATCTTACAACCAATAAAAAAATGAGGAGGGGAAATTTTTCTTTAATTTTTTTTAATGTTTTCGAAATGTAGGCGTGTCTTTGTAATGAGCTTCCATGGTGGGTACATAAGGAGGTAGTAAGACCACTGGTAAAAGCAATACAGTTTAGTTTCAAACCGGTCAGCTGCCTTTGTCTGAAAATGCTTCATAGACTCTTCAATTTTCCATCTGTTGATATCCAGCAATCACTGCTTTCCATAAAACCGTATCTCTCCGTCATTTTCTGAAACAACTCCCTTGCCTCATCAACATACCCATTCTGTGCATAACCAGGAACCATGGTGCTCCGAGAAATAGTGTCCCGTTGTAGAATCTTTCAAAGAGCTTTTGAGCCTCTTCTAAGACTCTATTATGTACATATCCTCCCATGTGTGCATTTCATGAGATAAAAAAAAAAATTCTGGCATTTTGTCAAACACCTTGCACGCATCATCTAAACACTAAAGATTGTTGAACAGGATTCTCCTGTGAAAAAATTAAACCTATTCTAAGAACAAAGCAGAGATTCAGATAAGTTTGTAACAGTATATACAGTGCTGATTAGTTTATTAGTTTGTAGCTATTAAGGCATGGAAATGCCTATCAGTTTCAATTAGTGGAGAACAATGCCATTCCCAAAATCTTCTAACTACAGAGACCACAAAAAATTTCCTAAACTAGCACCATCAGAAATAGCAGTTAGATCATATCAATTTTACACAATAAACTTATCAATTTTATACACAAAAATTTATGGTATATTACACAATAAACTTAAAATTAAAATTAAATAGTCCTACTTTATTATTGTCATTTACAAACATTCCTATATATATTTGCAAATTGCAAACAATGATTCTTTATTTCTCTTTACAACCAGGAATGAATATAACAATCTTACTTTTGTAAAACAACAATGTACTATGATGGTTGCCTAGTTATAATCAAGAAACTTTACCCAAAATTTATAACTATTTCTAATATTGTAATTTGATTGTTAAAGATTTGTACATTTGTCCATTTATGCAACAAAAACAATTGATCTTGTATTTATTTGTGGAGGATATGGGTATTGATAAGATGATGGTTGTTGATAAATGGTTTGAAGTATATTGATAGGTGATTGTATTGTCGATGAGATAATGGTTGTTAATAGTTGGTTTGGAAAGTGTTGATAGGTAGGGTGTAGTGCTGATTTGGTAGCAATTGTTGATAGGCAGATGAAGGTGTTGATTGAAGTATGGATAAAGGGGATAACGATTGATTTAATGATGACATGGATGAAAATTTTGTTTAAGGGTTAATGTGAGGGGGAACATTTTGGGTGACTAAATTAAAGTGGGCATTTAGGTGAATGGGGTGAGATGAAATTTATATATGATGTGAAATGGTGTGCAGTGGATTACATAGGAAATCCTCATGACTTTTTTTTTTTAAAAAAAAGGGGGGGTTACGAAGCCAGAAAGGCCAACAGGCCAACAAGAATAATCGATTATGCATTTCTATCCTTCCCAACTAATTGCTCAAACATATGAGATAAATCCAAAGGCAAATCTCCCCTAGCGGCAACATTCCAATCTTGCATACATTCAAATGGTCATTTGGCTAGACAATCTTCAGTTCTATTCCACTCTCTAGGAATGTGAAAAAAGGTTATAGATTGTAAAGACCTACTCAACCTTAGAATCTATCAAATAGCCATAGGTAAATGCCAATTAACTTCGTCCAATCATTGCTCATTCAACCTATTCACCACCACTTGTGAATCAAATTAATAGATAATCATTTGCCAACAAAGGGCACATCCTCTCTATAGCATACAAAATGACAAGAGCCTCCATGATGTGTTTGGGGTCTTGAGCTTGCCCCTTGGAGATAATTGCTATCCATAGGACTACCCTCGTGTTGTTATGTTTTTGGTATTTTTTATACTTTTTGATTTTTAAGATTTTTGAGAAAATATTTGATTTTTAAATTTTTGGGAAAAATATTTGATTGTTTTGGATTTTGAGGCTTTTTTATTTTATTTTTTATTTATTTTTGAACTATTTTATTTTTAATTTTTTTGGAAAATATTTAATTGCTAAGGATAGAAGAAAAAATGTAAAAATAGATGATTACGATGATTAGCATGGGCTAGGATAAGACGTTGATCAATGAGAAGGAAAGATGATGAGGTTGTCTGAATCAAAGATACATTCATCAATTTAACCAATCATAAATTAATTCTTTTAAATTAATCAATAATACAACATAATGCACAATCATCATTCTAACCAATCATAATGCACAATTCACAACTTAACCAATTATAAGACATTGTGCATAATACAAAATTTAACCAAAAAAACTGATATATTATAAATATTTGAAATTAAATGTAAATATATCAATATATATTCAGCTCTTAACATAGAGTGATATACATATGTAAGTTTTGTTTATTATAGAATTGGCACATGCAAATTGGTTTAAGTTCAAAATTGATCATGCAAATAAAAATAAAAATATTACTATAATAACTTTGAGATATGATCTGAAAGTGTATATTTTACTATATTATATTTTGATTCATGCCAGACCATTTGTGGATGAGCCATCATAGTAGAAATATATTTTAATCATATCCTTTCTCTATCAGTGTGCAACTAAGCTTCATCATTCTGAATATCATGCTCTGTGCAAATGCATATATTGAGTTGTGCTTTCAGACTTGCATGCAAGTCGACTTGGAAACCTTGCCCTTTCCATGCACCAAAATTGGCATATATATACATACAATTGTTTATCTCTATTAGTAATTAAAAAATTATAGATTTTTAGCATATTCTTATATACGCATATATATGTGTATATGTATATATACATATACACATTAAAAAAAATATAAATATCTGTATCATTAGTTGGGTGACTAAATTCTCTATAGTTCTTAGTTGCAATGACATCAAATATATTAGTTAGAAACATGAAATAATTATATTATATGCAAATTATGTATATTTACATGAATCATTGATTAAGCATATATAGTGCATAGTGAAGTTGATTTGTACAAATATCAAGTAGATGTTTAGATAACCATTATTGTTTTGAAGTTTTAAATAATGCATGTTATGGTTTAATTTATATTAGAATTAAGGAATTTAAATTTCTTCTTTTGTGTTATTATGGCTTTATCTTCTGGGACGGGTGTTGAATATGGATTAACAAAAGAGGGTAGATCTTCTTTTAAGTGTCTTTGGCCAGAGCTATGTGCACCATTGAAATAGATGGATGTTATTTCTTATTTATTTTCTCTTCCATATTATGATAGTAGGACATAACACGCTCTTTATGTGAAATGTGTGTAGATATATCATGTTACACTAGATTTCATCATGTCTGTCAAATCCATATTGCTTGGCATCTCATGTAGGGTTGGGTATTCTTCGAGTTAGAAAGAATTTTGAGAAGCATAAGCTTTGTAGTTGGATAGAAACGAGTCCGGACTATGTTCTCATCTCTCGATTTGTAGATGAGGGTTGGACTTGTGGCGGCTAGAGACTTCAGTGATATGTATCATTATTTGTATTAGTGTGATAAGAGGGGCTTAAGAGCCTAGGTCACATCCCTTATAAAATAACTTTCATGTATTCATTATTTTTGACTTGACTCTTCAACTTGTGAAGACGTATCATCTACTCATTTACTATTCATGTTTAATTTATTCTTCTGAAATTTTTATTTTGAGTTATTTAAGGAATTTGATTATATAATTTTGGGATACATCCCTTACATTGCTTTGTCAATTTGTCTAGATCTATCATTTCTTCATTACTAAAACTTTGGAATCAAAATTTAAAGGCAGGAACCTTAATACCTTTTGTACAATCATGACTTCTTCAACCTCTTCACCAAGACCTCTTATTGCGTTTACGATCTCATCAAGATGAAGCAAATAGAACGTTATGTTCTCTTTTGCTTTCATATGAAGGCTTTTTAATTGTCTTCAAAGGGTTTGAAGCTTTTCTTTCTTCACTTTATCATCTGCTTGATTTATATTTTTCAACTTATCCCACATGCTCTTAGTTGATTTGAAATGCATAACTTTTACAAACTTTGATTCAAATAATCCACACAAAATTGCATTACTAACCTTTGCATTGTTTTCTTTTTTCTTCTTTCCTACCTGATATGTTGGGGGAGTTGCAAGGGCTATGTAGCCATTTACAACCAATTGCCAAATATTATACCCTAGAGAATTCAAATAGGTTTCCATCCTTATGTTGTAAAAGGCATAATTTGTTCCATCAAACAATGGTGCTTTGTTTGACGAGAATCCATATCCTTCTTGTTTGGTCAGATGTGCTTTTTAGATCTTCCTTCTAGTGGTTAGACTATCTCCAAACGAACCTATTTTTGATACCAATTAAAGAGCACTCAGTTATACTAAAAAGGAGGCTAAGTCAATATAACAACAATGTTTCACTTTTTCAAAACTTAATCAACCACAACTATAATATTTCAAAACTTAATCATCCACAACAATAACACACATGCAAGATCTAGTAATAAGGAGTAGGATGAACACTATTGGGAAATATATTGTTAGTGTTCACACAATGTGAGTTGTTAACACAACTCACGTATCTATTATAGGTGTGATTATTTGTTAGAGTTTGTTTATAGGTTATTATATTAGTGGCATGAATGTTTGTTTGTAATTGAGTTGTTAAAACAACTCAATCATTTAGGGATGTCATTTATGTTGTTTCCTAAATAACAAGATTTGAGAATTCTATATATAAGTATTATGTACTTGAATGAAGATGAAGAATGCAAGCATATTTTGCGTAGGAAATCTTATGTAGAACTGCTATAAACTCTCCTCAAAAGTGTGCCCATATCTCTAATAAACACACGATTTATGTGGAAACCCTTGCAAGAGAAAAACATGACAAAATATTGCTTATATTAAACTCTTCTTACAAAATTTGTAGGCACCAACCCACATAAGACACTAGTCCCCTCTTGATGATTTGTGGGCACTAACCCATTGGAGACATTAATCCCCATCACTAAGCACCAACTCAACAAAAGACACAAAACTCTTCTTTCGGGAAGCACCAACTTCCAAATGAATAAGTTCCACCTTTAGGATGTTGCTTCTTCAATTGATGATGAACAAATTTCCTCCCACAACTTAGATTATATTTCTTCACAATTCTACCTTAATATCAACTCATCAATTTGCAATATTGTATCTCATAGAACTGCATTTTTCTCTTCAAAATTTTCTCGTATATCTTCAATATACTCTATAAAATTTATGGTCATAAATATGTAATATAATATTTTAGATCTACTCCAAGAACTCTACAATATATTTCTTTAGATCTGCTCCCAAAATTTTGCAATTTACTCCTTTACATCTACTCCAAAAACCCTACAATTTACTCTAATAGCTTTGTTCCAAAAACTTTGCAATTTACTCCTTTAGCTTTACTCTAAATAGGAATGATATTCAATTAATTTATTTCCCTATCAACCCTTCACAAACATACCTTTATATCTTCTCCAATGGTCATTTTCATGGAAGGACATAACCCTTGATTAAAATGCACCTCTTCGTGTTAAAGTTGGGCACTCCATTTGGGAGCTCAACCCAAGTAACAAATATTTTAATTTTAATTTTTGAATACCTTATAACATGGGCGCCAAAACAAGGAGGGGTTGAACCCATACTTAATTAAGTCATTTTATTTTAAATGCATCAATGAAAATGGGCACCACACATGGGGAAGGTTGACTCAAAGCATTTTGATTTGAATGCAATTTAAAACCTCTAAGTTGGGTTCCAATGAAGGGAGGGGTCAACCAGGCCAACAATCTTAAAATAAGGAACTTTATTTAATATTATTTCTACCATTGATAGAATAAATTTTTTCCTTTGATTTGCTTCAACAACTATCTCCTTTGACATCAATGACAATAATCCAACATTCTTGTTGTGCAATATGAACATCATGATCATATTTTTCTTTTATCCTTTAATTTCTCAACATGAGCATAAAAAGAAATCCCAACCTCATTAATTTGGGCTACCATGGTAGGATTTAAATGATCAATTATTCTCAATGGAATATTAGAATCACAAGTAACACATGGCATAAACAAAAAAGGGAAAGCTAAATGTCAAGATCCACAATCACTTTATTTACATTTTTTTAAAAGTGGTATATCAAATCTAAAAATGAAACCCTAATATGGTGGCCAAGGCTAGATAGGATAGGCAAAATATATATCAAATAATGAAGCTTAAACCCTTCAAAAGAAAATGTTTATGCACATAATAACAATGAAAGGCACAAAAACACTAGCAAGATTTGAAATATGATGATACAACTGTTGGCAAGGGTTTGCCTATATCCTAGGTGTTGTCATCATCTTAAAATTTTTGTGTCCTAATTTATGTCATGATCAAGGTTTATTTTAGGCAGGTTAGTTCTATGGTAATTTGTATCTTTGTTTTTAAAAGTAAGGTTCGCAGTTTGTAAAATGTGTACCTTATTGAACTTATGTGAACCTAGTTGAACTAGCATGAACTGCCTTGTACTTTTTGTTTTCGTTCGAGTCGGTCACGTCTCCTTCTTTCGATATAGTCAGGAGTCTTTCTTGATAGATACATAAACATGCTTGAACATGCATGAACTAACGAGAACCTTTGTGTTCAATGGGTTCAATAAGGAAATGTTATGATTCATTTTGAATGCCCATGACTCTTCTTTCAAAGATAACAGTTGGCGCTGATTTTTTCGAGGCACGTGATTGGATGTTTTTAATCATTGAAAGTTAAGCTCATGTCACATGTCAAAACACTTGCATGAGCAGAATGAGTGAGGTGACAAAAGTTAAGAGATTGCATTTAATGCTTGTCATATCAAAATCTTCGGCATGTGTGGGGCAGATTTGCTTCTCATAAATTTAACTTTGATATACGACACCGTTACAAGTGAGGATTTTATCAACAACTCGGTCAGTTTTTGGTAAGGCCTTGGAGGTGGTGAGAGGCAAACTTTTTCTGCAAGCATAGGGATTTCAAAAATTTGTTGACACAAGGTGAGTTCAGTTTTTCCGTTTTCCTGTTGGCTTTACTTCTGGTTTTGTTTTCCTGCTTGGGGAATCGTATTTTAATGGTTGAGTTAGTGAAAGTGAAGTCTGCATTTCATTTATTCAGTAATGCTGCTAGTTTAGAATGTGTGCATCCTGAATTCAGCGACACTGCCCTAAGAGACTTTGACATGGGCGACCTCTTAGAGAGGTTAAAAAGTCAAATGTTAGAACCGTTCATGACTGAGATAGCAAATAGTGGTTTGGTGGAAGCGGCAGCCTTGCCTTTAGCAGTTGCTTGTCCAGAATTGGTGAGAGAATGCATTAATAGGTTTGATATTAGACACCAGTGTATAAGGAAAGATGATGGTCAAGTCTTGTTAACAGTGAACCGGGAAACAATTGTCTCATTTTTTGGAATTCCTGAGAGGGATGCATACTCCAAATTTACCCCTTCTCTCTCTGTTACAAGATTTCATGATAAGGCAGACAAGTATAGAAATGTTATTGATAGAAGCCGGTTAATTAAAACCTCAGAGAGGGGGTTCTCGTTTACCGAAATGCTTGAATATAGGTCATGTGAAACCCTATATTAGGGATTTGATAGTTATGTTGCATAAGGTTAAAGGAGTGGTTGATTCGTAGCTGTTCGCGGAATGGATGTATCATTTCATTCAAGTTGTCCTAGATGAAACTTGTTACATAGATTGGGGAGAAGTTATTGCAGAAGAGCTCTAAGATAAATTGAAGCAAGCACGGTTTGGGGATAGAGATTTCTACATGTCTTCATATCTGATATATTGTCTGGCATGCACAAAAGAATGGCAAGGAGTACCTCGAGCCCCAGTGTTTGAAGGAATTCGGGTTTTTGAATTCTACCCCTGTTTTTAGAGTAAGAAGGCTTTGGGAAACTATAGGCAAGTTCATGACATTTTTACTGGAAGAATGTTTGCAGAATTGACAGGGAATATGGAAAGAAGGATTTCTGAAGAGGCTCAACAATTAATCAAAGTATACGGGAGCTTCTATATTCAGTATCCCCACTTCACTTACCTTCGAGTGGGTGGTTTTGAAGAGGAACCCATGAAATTGCCTCGATATGCTTTTGATTGTTTTGTGCTAGCAGAGCTTTGTAGGCAATTGGCTCATGTGATTAAAAAGTATGTAGATTTGGGTGATCGTGAAGCCCTTTTTCCCCTAGAATTAGGTTCTTTTTCTTGCAAGTCATTTGCAAATGCAGCAAGTGTTGGAGTTGATTTAAAGAATTTCAATTTTGGTTTCTATCAAGCTAGGAATAGTTTTGATAATAAACTCTTTGTTGTTCAGACCTACAAATTAAGAAATAGTTATGCTCCTTCTGCCCATTTGGAAGATTTTTGGGAGGACTGTAAAGATGAGCTTGAAGTCCGGTTAAGAGATTATAGCAGATTGGGGATCCAATAGATTATTGATTAGAAGTTGGAGGTGAATGTTGAAGGGGTTACAGATCATGACGAAGACATCCTTGATCCTAAATTTGATAGAATCAAATCAAAGCCTTTAGATGAAATAAGTTGGTTTGAGTATGAAAGGGATGACATTGATGTCACGATGATAACTGTGATTCAAAGAACCATACATTGGCTTTCTAGAATGAGACGATTGGATGCTCAGAGTTCAAAATCACAAATGATTAAGCAAGTTCTTTTTAGGGCTCCTGATGCTAACATTTCTGAAAATATTTGTCTTGCAGGAACAAAAACAAAAACCAAGAAATCTTCTCACCATAAGAAACCCACCTCTACAGCTATCAGATCGCTTGTTTCTATTCGTGTGACTAGATCAAGGGCCAAAACCGGTAGGAGCAAACCACAAAGTTGCAGAACACTTTATTGATCTGGACCCGAGCGAGGAAGGCGTGAAGGATAAGTTGCCAGAAGTAAGAAATTTGTCAAAGATGGATCACCTTGAAGATGACATTGATCTGGATTTTGTTGAAAACCTTGAGACTTCTCTTGGTTTTAAGGAACAGACTCGAGAGAAGTCTTTAATCCTAAAGATTCTGCTATTAGTTCTCCCCAATGGCTAGTGTCTTCTGTAAGCAAAAGGAAAAATATTGTTCCCATCGCTTTGCCAATCGGTGATGTTGTGAGTAAGAATGTAACGAAAACACCTCGGCCAAAAAGGGCAAAAGCAATGACAAGGTTAGAGATTGATGATAAAATAGGTAAATGGATGGCAGAGGTTATGAAGCCAAAGGTTGATGGAGAAGCATCTAATCTTTCTACCGATAGTTACCACGTAGAGAAAGTAGAGCTTGGAGTTGCTAATAGGGGTACATATAACCACCACTTTGAAGTTTTTGCAAAACGCATGCTAACTTGATCGCAAAAGGACGAGAGGGATAAGAAGGAGCTAAAATAGACAATTAGAGTGCTGGCGGATTACATTGATGCGATCAGTGATGTATCTTCTTCTCCTAAGTCGTTAGCTCAAGCTTCCCAATCTTTTGATCCCACATCACCTGCCAGTCAGAAGTTATTGAGTCAGATCTAAAGGGGAAAGGCAATCACAACCATTTTTGATGATTGGGTGAATGGAGTCATTAATGAGGGATGCAAATTCATTCGAGAATCTAGAAAAGTGTTTGATGAAACCTCACTGTTAATAATAGACATTCAGTCTGTTGGTTGAAAATTTGTACACTTGGGAAAATATACAAAATTGTGGTTTCAACCACAGCACATGAGTAAAAACTCTCCTAATTAAGGGAAGGCTCCCCCTATCTAACTAAAACTGAAATAAAAACAGGATGGTACAACAGTCTTCCTTCTTTCTTCAAGAAAGACAATATCCTTTTCTCTTCACAGAAAAGGATAGCGATTGAATATGAACAGCAGTAACTACTTTCAAGTGAAATGAGAGAAAGGAAATGAAGTTTCCTGAAAGCGCAAAGACTTCCGTCACTTCCTTCGAGACGGGACAACAAAATCAAGCTCAAAGACTTGACTATTGGAAGTCCTATCTACCCTTTGCTATACTAAATTTTACAACGAATAAAAGACAACAACTCAAAGGCTGAAATGATTTATTCTTTTAACACAAAGACAAGAACTAATGCAAGCTCAAAGACTTGCTGCTATTTCTTATCAAACAGTAATTTTCCTCAAGAATAGATGCAAGCTCAAAGACTTGCCGCTCCTTCAAGAGAGTTTCCTATTTTAATTAATCTTCTCTACTTGCAGCTCAAAGACTTCAAATTAGATTGGACTAAGCTCCTTTAGAAACACTTTGCATAGAAGAAATAAAAAGATTCAAACTCAAACATGTAGCTCAAAGACTCAAAACTTGAGTAATCCTTCTTTATTATTCTTCAAAAACTTTCAATCCACATATGTAAGCTCAAAGACTTCTTGCTGTAAATTTGGTAGAGTTTTTGCTTGCTTTCTAAAAGATATATTTACAATGGACCTCTCAAGTATTTATAGAAGAGGAGCCTTGAGAAAAAGGTGGGAGGATCCTAACTAACTTGAGAGATTCTCTCAACCACCAAGACTCATTCAATAAATAACTGAGACTTCATTAACTAACTAAGAGTTACTCTAACTAACTGAGACTTATTCCAACTACAGTCCTAATCAGACACAACTTGTAGTTGCCTTACATGTAATTACAAAAGTGCAAGTAATGTGTAACTTGCATTTTACAAAAAATACTTTTACATGTAACTTGTCAAAACAAAATTACAACTAAAGATTACAAAAGAGGGAAAATTCAACTAAGTGTTGAAAAACACTTAAGTTGCATTTTGTGAAGACACGAATCCTTGAAATTTTTGGATGCTCGATTGTAGTTCCTCAGGAATCGGTTCATGGGTGTTCTTAGCAACAACCATAGTCTTCACAATAGTGTCATGACAGCGGAGGAGCGCGGAATTGTCTTTATCCAGGATATAGACTGGATCTCATGCAAAAAGGCTTGGTGTTTCATCAATGCTTGAATTGAAGCTGTCGAGAATTGTTCGCTCCTCCATTCATTACGAATCCTCATCTGTAAATTAGCAAGAACCTCTTCTTCTGGAATCAGCTCTCCATCCTGACTTACTACATTGCAAGAGGCCCTTTCACATTGTGAGACAATACCTTGATAAACTTCATCCCGAAATTTCCTTGCAACACTGATCTCCTCAATGAGATTTAAGAACAAGGGTCTTGTTTTCCATGAGTTCTTCAAATTCCAAGTACATGACCATGGAAGAGATGATGGTGTGCTCCTGCAAAATACTCAGCTGTTGTTGGGGCATGGTATGCCAGATTGCCAGACTTTTCTCAACACTTTCCAGATTCTTTTTGAAAGTGTTAGAAGTCTGATCCAGTTTCTCCTCAATGGTTTCCAACTTAGACATTATTTGAAAAATGTCTTTTACCACTTGTACACATTGATCATGAAGCTGATCAACCTAGGAATCCAGTGCTTGTACTTTCTGAGCAGCCCTTTCCACTCCACGAATCGATTCTTGGGAACCAGAAGAGCCTATGAAGTTACTCCCTTCAACAATAGGTTTTGTGATTTTATGAATGGCTACCATAAGCTGTCGGTTTTCTTCTTCTAGCTTGTCTTTCTTCGCAAGAAGATTGTCACATCTTTGCACCAGTGAAGCAACAGAAAACTGAGCATCCTGTTTAATGACCTCATGTGTTTGCTTGCCCAATTCTACCCTTGTAACCTTATAATCAGCAGCTGACATTTCATCAAGTGGTTTATCTGCAATAGGTTCCACAATTTCAACTACTTTCATCTTGTTGCTATCAACAGTTACCCTAGAGATAGTCTTTGCCCTCTTAGCAACTTTGGATCTGGACTGTTTGATTTGCTGGTAGTCAAAGGCATCAGGTGAGATCTCTTGCTTCTTCCTTTTTGGGGTGAAAGAACTAAGCCATGGAGGCAGAGTCATCAACTCACTTCCAGTAGCAGCCGTAGGCAAAGAAGAAGCAGTTTCTGTTTGAATTACCGTGGTCACCCTGGGAGGAATATCTGTTTGAACAACGACCACGGTTTGCTCAGTTACCAATGGACATGAAGATTGCCTCATGACTTCTTCAAAACCAGAAGTGGAAGTATCAATTTCTGATAACTGAATGCAAGTGGGATTATCTTCAGGAACTTTCAACACACTTTCTTGTTGCCAATCAGGAGAAGGCTCGTATGCTGAAATGGGAACTGCATTCTGAGGAGACTCATCTACAAGCAAATCAGGAGGTGAAAGAGGCGTCTCAATGGAAACTGGAGGAATGATCTCATGAGGCAAGTCTGAAACTGGAGACTTAGGAGCATCGTCAGATTGCTGCCCCTCTTCTGGATTATCCAGATCGATCACCTAAACATGGAACCGTGATTTCTCCTTCCCACGAATAGTCGTCTCCTCAGGAGGAAGCACTACTGCACGACTGACTCGTAACTTGATCTTTGTGCCTGAAGATGAAGCACCCTCCTTGTTATCAATATGAATCTCAGACTTCCGTCCAAGAGGCCCCATAGAATCATCTTCTTTACCAACCTTGATTTTGATAAGTCTAACAACATTACTTTTCAGCCATGCGTTAGTGTTGGCCAAGATAGGCTGAAATCTGTCAAGGATGGAGACACACTCCTTGTGCGACCATTGGATCAAAGGAAGTGGAGCTTCCTCAACCCTTCGTGAAGTGTATTCAGGATCAAGTATATGCTTGTCATCGATCATCCCTTGTGGGATATCTACTAAGTTCAAGTCAACAATTTGCTCAATAGTGAGCCTGCAGTAATCCATCTTCAGAACTTCGGCTTCCATGCGGAGATCTACCCAGATGTCTTCAATGCGATGAACATGCACAAAGGATTTTTTGATCTTCTCCTTCATACCTCTATAATCAAAATCAACTCTAGGTTTGAACCTCTTAAGCTTGATTTCCTGCAATTCAGCCTCCATGGCCTTAGCCTTCACAGATGTGACAAGGGAGTATTGACCAATTTTCAATGGGTTTGTGGTAGAGATCCCCATTCCAACCTTGTGTCTAGCAGACTGAAAAGTATGAACAACCATGATCTGTCTTCCCAACTCCATAAGAATTATCTTATCGGTTGGGTATCTTGGAAGCATGTATGGTTGACCATCATAGCATCCAATCCTCATATAGGTGAAGGTAGGAAATTGCAAGAACAAACACCCATACTTAGACACCTTGACCCATGCCTCATCTGATACTCTTTTGTTCCTAAGATCCATGTCAAACTGACACATGAAATATCCAAAGAATGCATCTTGGGCTCTTCCGAAATGCAGTCTGCTGGGTTTCAATGGCAACTAGTCATAATATTCTCAAACTAGTATAAGCGAGCGATCACCCTTGGTAGAAAGACCTAGAAAGTGTCTAAGTGACGCTGCTAAATATACCAAATAAGAATTCATGAAGAAGGTCATAGTGGTAGGAACTGTTGCAAGTTGTTCGCACAAGGCATCGCTGATGATTTCACCCCATGAAATGTGATGTGACTATCGTATGAACATAATGAATTGATACATCCATGGCTCAAAGACATTGGAGTGCTCAAGGCCCATCATCCTGCTGAGAAGAGTGATGGTGTCTCCTATCTCCCACTTGAAATCACAACGGTACAACTTGGCCCACCTTGAGAAAGAAGGTCGTGGCTCTTGGATCCACCTATTGATGTGTCGCTTGCAATCTTTTTCCCTTTTCACATAATACTCCGCTGCGCTTTCTTTGGAGATTTCCATATAAACAGGTGCAGGAGGTATTTTGAAAACCTTCTCGATTGTATCTACATCAAGGCGAATTATAGCTTCACCATCATCATTTTTTATGACTCTTAATTCCTTATCAAAATGATGGGCGCATGCAAGAACGAACTCAGGTTCTAGGGCAGCCACTGGGAAAGAAGATGCATGATGGATATGGTTGTCCAATAGCCGCTGCAAGTTGTTATCCTGTGGATCTTCTACCCTGTTGATGAATTCTGCCATATCAACGTGCCCTATTTCCGTGTCCCTGATGCGATCCAAAGGAGAAGAAACCAGGGAAGGTGCAACCTCATTCTGATATTTGTCATATTTGTATTTCATTTTCTTTGGAGTTGGAGATGCCGGCAAATCTGACATTGATTGTGAACCTGGAATGCTATGACGAAGACTTAAAAGAGTTAAGGCAACATCATAGTCAGCTGCAAATATCATTCTTCCTTCTTCAAATGGGTAAAACTTTGATTTCTGAATTTCATGGTTTTGAGAGAGGAAGAGGGGAAATATGTAGAAATGGGAAAATCTTGACTTTGACCAATTTCGGATCTTGGGAGAATTTTCGCAAGTATACAAGTTGGAAAGGACATACATGCAATCGGGATTTTAAAACCCGAATACAAGTACACTTGTAAATTCGAAAATGGAGAAATGGACGAAAAATGAGATTTTGACTTGCGGGAAATGATGGAAATGGAAAGTACGGATATGGGGAACATGAATGGATAGAAATGGGAATATCCGGGAAAGTCATTTTCATGAAAATGGGAAGAACTCTTCAACATGTAATCTGGTTTTTAAAACCCGAATTTGCAAGGGAGGGGTATTTCACACTTTTCAACTTGGAATTTTAACAAAAAATGATTAAATTCCTTAACCGTAGGGGAAGAACAAGAATTTCCAGCGAACTTGTAATCGAGATTAAAAATCCCGAATACAAGTAAAGAGGAAATTTTGAGAAGAACAATGCAATTCAACAATTGCATTCCAAGGGGAAGAACAAGAATTTCCTTTCACAAAAATCAATTTTGGGGGAAGAACAACACATGCCAAAAATGCAACTAATAACGAAAAATAAAGAAAACAAGAAAATAATAAAATGAAGGGAAGAAAGGAAAGAGAACATACCTTTCTTAAAAAAGTAAATGCTTCTCCAATAATGCAACAATTCTTGGAATGAAGAAATAAAACCGGTAAAAAGGAGCAATCCGGAAATTCAAACCCTTATCTCATTTTTTGCAAAAATGCCCCAAACTGATAAATGTAGCTGCAATCCCAATCTTGGAGGACCAAAATGCCAATGAGAGAGTGCATCCAAGTGGATTAGAGAAAAACGCCTAAGGAGGAAGAAGGAATGATGCCAAATGTTGAAAAACGCGGCCAAAGGGAATCACGTGAAAAACGTGGCCACCATTTCAAACTCCAATGGCATCATTAAATGGCTTGAAAATCCTCCCACCCTCCACGCCTAGGTAGGAAAGGGCAAAACGACTTAGGAGAGTGGGGAAAAAAATGCCCAAAAAGTGGATTAAAAGAACCACGTTTTGCTGATTTGGCACCAAAAACCAGTTTCAATAAACTCTAAATAGCGAAAAATGTGTTTGTAAATGCATGAGAATAGGATAGAATCCTAAACGCCTTGCATCTCCAGCAAATTTCCCCAAAAAATTGCTTTGACATCTTCAACAAATCCATTCTCTATGCAAATTGGGTTTTAGAAAACAAATGACAAGTTCGAATTGCCCAAAATGAAGCAAATCGGGTTTTAGAGAGAAAATAACAAGTTTTATTTTCACTTTTTTCACTTACATGCCAAAATCAGGTTTTTTAAGACAAATGACAAGTTTTATTTTTTACTTTATCACTTATATGCCAAAATCGGGTTTTTTTGGACAAATGACAAGTTTAAAATTGTTCAAAATGAACTTGCAAGGCAAAATCGGGGTTTTTTGACCAAACTGCAAGTTTAAAATACTTGTAAAAGGGAAATAAAATCCCTATAACAAGTTAGAAACACTTGCACATATGTAATGGGGATTTAAAATCCCTATTACATGTGAAAACCATTAAAGTAGGGGTTTTTTGACCAAACTGCAAGTTTACTTGCAGTTGAGCCAAAAAATCCCTATTTTAACTAAAAATGACCAAAAAACAATAAAAAGATAAAAACATCAAAGGGGAAACTTAAAATAAATTACAAGTAACATATTTGAAATAAAAGTGCACATGTAATTGGTCAAAAATTCCCCTACAAAGACCAAAACAATGAATATCATTAAAACTTGTAGTTTGAAGAAAATTCTCCACCTACAGTCGGGGTTTTAAAACCCGAAATTGAAGGAAAGGCATAGCAAACGAACCCAGAATTGGACGAAATTCGAAACGCAGTTCGAGAATGGACTGAGGATTAAGCCAGTCCAAGGATTAGTCAAAATTCTACATCGAGAAGCATGCCATAGAGTAAAATTTTTAATTTTTTCATAAAAATTTCATCGTAGTGGTCCTTTATTTTTGGAAACAAAAATGAGGACAACACAGTCATAGGTTAAAAAATGGGAAAGTGAAGAAAGCAAATGGACGTCTGCCTCTTTACAAATTTATGACATTCAAAAGTATGGGGTCGCTAAGTTCCTTACTAGAAAACCACTCAAAACAGTGGATGGATCACTCCTGTTCACTGGCAAGCACAATATTGATTGGAGGAATGCAACACTCAAGACAGGATGCGTAGAATTCATCAAGTGGGAGAAAGAACTAAAGGGGATATGTCAGAATTTAGCGACTGAATTGAGGCATATTCATACCACTTATGTCTAAGGTGATGGTCAAGTCGAGAAGAGCATGAATGTGGTTGTAGAACTTTTATGTGATGCCATGGATGAGGTTAAGAAGAAAGCAACACCCACGACAACTGATTTCACAAAGGTTGCCAGGGTTGAGGTTGTATTATACATTTATGCAAATCAGTTACCTAACTACGTGGATGAGATCAAAAAGATTCGGCTAGAGGTAGAGGCGTGGAAACAAAGGATGGCATCCGTTAAAGTTCCTTGTGTTCCATCTTTATAGGAGTTCATCGCAACATACAAGGAATGGAAGGCATTGCTAAATGTGGATGCTGGGGATGGCGTAACTCAAGGATCTCTAGTGCCTAGTTAGGACTTGTTTTCGTTTCTGAGGACTTGTCCTCTTTGATCTTGCTCAAGAGACTTTTCTGTTATTTTTCTTTTACAGTTATGTTTTCAAACTGTTTCTGTTGGTATCGGTTTTACCACATAAAATTATTCTAGATGGGTAAACAAACCATGGATGCTATTTAAGGGATGTTGGAAACTGTTGAAGGGTTGGAATCTTTGTAGAAATCCAGAAGGTTTTTGGGTTTAATATTGTTTTGTTGTATGTTTCTTTCGAAAGGATAATCATGTGTTATTAATATTTATCTTTGAATGAATGAAAAAAGCATATATTTACTGAAAGATTTGAATTTGTGTGTTCAATCTTTTGAGTATTTGCCTCTTTGTGGGTTAAACTATTATTGACTCATATATGTTTATGCAAGTGATTTACTTGAGAAAGGGCATTATCTAGCAATACTGATTTGCTAATTCCTTATTTATGTGTAGTTAGAAATCTGTGAAACTGTGTTTTCCATGATTAACGAAAATATTTACATATGCTATGTTCATTGCATGTTTATGGATGAATGTATCGCCTTAACTGCTTTCTGGTTAAAAGTAGGCACAAAGTTATATTGAGTAATTTATTGAATATGATATAAGGGAGCTGTACTTGTTTTAAAATTCAGAGGGAAAAGAACAACTGTGTTTTCCCAAATTGTTAGTGCACAATTGTGACTTCGTAAGGGCATGGAGTTTAATTGAATAAAGATCAAAGAAGCATAATATGTTAACTAACAACAACCAAAGAATGGAGATGTGAAACCCTAAAACAATGAAAATCCTACAATGGTGTAAGATTAATCTAGGCTTATCCAATAAGATATATACAATTTTGACATAAATCAACCTAGATTAATTATTTGACAAATGTGGAAGTGTAAATGTGAGAGTTTGTGTTACTTAGCTTGTGAAAATTTGAGGAACAATGTAATCTAATGATATACGTATTTGAATTACCCTAGTATAGAAAAAATAGGTAATTGATGAGCGCACATTTTCTAGAATTATATGATGAGCTATCATTGTCTTTAGGTTGAATTCACAAATATGTCCTATGGCTTGCATACCTAATCTTACTAATTGCACATTCTAATTTCTAATTCACTACATTTTGTAATTCTTGTTGGTCATAATGGATTGTGATATTTAATAATATCCTAAGGACGTTGTTAGATCACTAGGGGTAAGTTCTCTTAAGTCAACCCTAGAGAGACTTAACTTTGCAATCAAGCTTAAGATCGACATGTGTGCAAATGTCATGAATGATGATTTTGAAGTAAATGTCATTTTTCTTAATACACCAATTGAAGTGTTGCTCTAATAAGTGCTCCTTGTATGTGATTAATTATTCAGTGAATTTTGAATTTTAGCAAGATGTAAAGTAATTAACAAATAGATGTCTTTGAATAACACTACATAGCACTAATCACACAAAACATGTACCAAGTCAACTCATGGCATGAATATAAAGGGTAAGAATCACCAAATTTTGAATTTAGTTGTTTCTTAAATTTAGATGTCAAATTCATCAACGTATAATCCATCTTATGGATTTGCATCTATAGAATTGACCCAAGATGTAAGAAAAGCAATATTTGTAAAGAATGGTACAACTTGAGTTGGCCTAGTGGTGGAGAATTTATGCTCTTGAAATAGAGGTCACAAGTTCAAATCTCACAAAGGGGGTAGAGAAAGGTACACCTTATCGGCTTCGGTCCATTACCTATCAAAAAATATATATTTGTAAAGAATGATTTTACAAAAATGGGTGATGCAATTAATAACAAGTATATGAGATTATGTGCAAAAACATGAGTTAAGGATAATGAGTAAGAACATACATGGAGGGTGAATAGTGAAGGATTGGAAATGAGCCCAATTCCATTCCATATCATACCATTTATCCATGTGCAATTGCATTAAGGGATCCTCTCAAAATGTACCAGCAAATAATGGAAATTGGTATAGATGTGCTGATTTCCCAATTATAAATATAGTATCTATTAAAAAACTAATGATATGCATCAAGTCAAGTAGGTAAGATAAGGATTTTTCAAAATGAGTTAAAATTCCTCTCACAAAATAATTCATTGAATCAATATTTTACTCTTAAAATCATATTTATTCGATTTTAGATTTTTGTTATAACACATTCTAACTTAAAAGAGGTCGAAATAGAAAAGGGAATCTATAAAATATTACAAAAGCTAAGTAGATCAAATATTTAGCTGGAAAAATTAATATCATAAAAAAATTATTAAAGCCAAATTAACAAAGACGTAGATATATAATTAGAGGTATTCTTTAGTTTCTTATGATGGAATATGATATGAGATAGGTTTATTGAGTAAATTCCCCATGTTCGAAACTTTAAAAACATTAATATCTTAAAGAACATGATAAGAAAGGTTAAATCCCCCAACTTATCACTCTCCCAAATCCCAAATTTAAAAACATTAGATAATATCTATTGCATAATTTTTGCTACTTTTTCGATTCTGGGAAAGGAATTATTATTATCCTTTGATCGAATTGTTATGTCATCTCATACAATTAAGATAAATGACTGAATATGGAGTAGTTTGAGCAACAATGGGAAGTCTCTACTGCAGGAGTCTTTGAAGGTACACATACAACGACTCTAAAACCAGGTTTTCAAGAAAGAAAATAAGGGGGTTTTCTCATTTCAACTGTTGTGTCTGGCTGCCACTTCTTTATTGGTAAGATGTTTTTTATGATGATGTTTTTTATTAAATAAGCATTTTTTGATGAAGCCATGAATTGGAAGAGGGTTTTGAAAGGACCCCAAAACCTTGTAAGTTTAACAGTGGTGTTGTACAGAACAAAAATAGTTGTTTAAAATTTAATTCTTGCAGATATGATTTCCACAATCCGTAATGTTATCGTGCATAGCTTCTAGTATCAACTGTGTGATAGCAGAAGCTGTGCATAATAATTCAGTTCTTATTAAGCCATTTTCTACAGCATGCATATGCCTCTAGTATTCTACTTAAAAAATTGTGTATCTTCATGTTTGTGAAGAGATTTTGTGAGGAGATTGTATAGAGTTCAGAGAGGGTATTTTAGTTTTTGATTCTTTTCTTGACAATTGTCTACAGGGAACAAGACTTACTAAAATCCTTGTACATTGGCTACTAGAAACTTGTCTAGTTGATCATGTCAATGCAAATTGTAATGTACTATCATAAGCTCTTATGGAAGAGATCGTGAGAACAACCATGTGGTACAATAACATTGTAAATCACTAAATGAGTGCAAACATGTGATGCATAGATTGTTCCATGTCAGGATTGTTCCGTATTATTGTTCTTGGTTTTACCATTCACAATAATAAAATAAGCTTTTGGCTACCATTTACAATAAGAATTTAAAAATGAAAAACAGGCTTTCTATATGGTGCCTGATGGCATATCAGGCATAAAGTATTGACTACTTTAAGAGACGTGATAATCATTTAGAGTGAGGCAGAGAAGAAAATAGAATACTTGAATGGCTACTTTGTATACAAAAATGCAGGAGCAATGTAGCTTTTAGATGGAAAAATCAAATATGGAAATCTAGAAATGTCAGATCTGAGTCTTTTTCTTGAATTAACGCCCTGTTGTAAGAATTAAAAGATTGCTTGAATCATCAATGTGACTATTTCAAGGTATTAAATACCAAAATATGATTCTACAAACATTTGTTTCCAGATATATGTTTTGAAATTTTGAAGCAGACTTCAACTTTGGCACCCAATTCAAGAGATACCTGAATATTGCTCCACTTTATAATGCATTTGGTTCAATACATGGTTTTCTTAGCTTCCTAAATGACATTTATCCATAGAAAGAAGATTTCCTACCCCTTAATAGTAAATTGCTTAAAAATGATTACTCATGATATTATCTTGAGATGACTAAAAACTACTTTTAAGGTCAAAACCCACAAAACTAGAAATCTAATTAAATTGCCCATGAAAGTTTTCAACTACTTACAGGAATTGCTGAGTTTTGATTTCTATACGCCGTTTTAATCTATGCAGTTCAAATTACTAAGCAAAATCATACATTTCAATTATCTGAATCATCATGACAATTGCTACATTTTACAACTAGACCATAGGCCTCTAAACTAATATTTATAAGTTAATTTGAATTGTTTATCTTAAATCAATCAATTCATCTAGGATCACATACTACGTATTAAGGATTTACAACATTTGCTGGAATCATCACAGTTGCAAAATTCAATATGGTAAATATCAAAATATGTCTATACCTACACATTGGTTTCCAGATATATGTTGTAAAATTTTCAGGCAAGCTTTAACTTAAACACTCATAGTTCAAGACATCCATGAAAATTGATCAGCAGTACAATGCATTTGGTTCAACATGTCATTCTTCTAGCCATCTCTAACATAATGCCCATAACATTATGGTCAGTTCAGCCAGCTTATCAATGCCTTGCAATGTTGATTTCTATATGCTGTTGTACTCTATGCAGTTCAAAAAACTTCTACGTAAATCATACACTACAATTACACAGTTACAATTAAATTTTACAAGTTTGAATATGCTTTGTGTGTTCATCAGCAGATGAGTTGTGAAAGCATACCAAAAAATGATTGCCTGCTCAAAAATCAGCTGTGCTCTGATAAATTAGTGCCAGGCAGAAGCCACAAACAAGTGCCTGTCAAGCCAACCAAGATAAAGAGCTTCATCCTTTTCTACCAACCTGTAGTTCTCGGAATAATACCCCATGAGAGATTTGATAGCAGAGTTAACATATGAATTTAAAGGATAAGGCCTGAATCCAGCCATTGTAAATCTGGATCTCCATTTACCCAGAACTTCATGCCTTTCCACTCTTTCAGCACCCTCACATGCAATGACATTCACTATGTCACGTGCCAGGCAATTTTGCTCAACATTGATACGGTTCTTATCATTCCTTGGAAGAGTCAAATCAAGAGACTCAAACATGGCAGTGTAAAAACTCAAAGTTTCCATGAACCTTGGGAAAAAAGGTGCAGTATTTGTGTTTGCTTCTTGCTCCACCAATGTAACTACCTTGGGAGACATTCCTTTGACCATACGCAAGAGACGATCTCGATGGTTACTTGTGTTGACACTCTCATCAGGCATATGATGAAGTTGGAAAGGAAAATTCACAGCCAAAGTTTCCCCAGGATGGAGCTCAAGCATATCACGCTGAACTTCAGGTCCAAACACAGGCACAGCATGAAATGCAAAAGGGACATTGTGGCTTGCAGCAAGTTCTAACAATCTTTGGCCAACTGACTGTAATCCTCCACCACGAGCATACTCTGCCACAGGATCATCAATACCTGTTATACGAACATGAGGTGGACCATTTGGTCGTTTTGCAAGTGCTTGAATCAATGTCATCCATTGGGTACCTTGTGCAATCTGAAAATCAATAATGTGTACTCTATCCTCATGCTTGAATGCTTCTGCAATGGCACCATTTGCAGCTAAATAACCAAATTTAAAATATGGAGAGATTTCATATAGAGTATGCATGTGGGAAAGCAGTTCTTGACTAGAAGGTTCTTTGCATCTTAACTTTTTGTAGATATTTCCACCAGAAAAAGCCAATCTTGCCACAAGACCTTCTACCATATATGCTCCTAACCTTTCCAGTGGAGTACCAGAAACAGACACCACTTGATTCAGTGCTGCAATATATTTCTCTGCATTAACTTTATTGCTGTCAGCAATAGCCTTTGCACATAAAATAAGCAATTGTCTCACATCATTCTGTCGAGTCTCAAGTCCCCGCAATTCTTTTTTCTCTTCCAAAGAATTATTTGGAATATGGACATCAGAGGTGAATAACGTGCCATTAACTGCTTCTACTTTCACGGATTTAACTCCATTATTCACTTTACCACTAGGTATTTTTGGTTGTTCTGGTCCAGAATACATGGTGCCAGTGACATTGTTTAAGGCTTCTAAGCTCCACTCTGAATTTTCTGCAACCTCAGGCTCCTCAGTGCTACCTTCAGAGCTGTTAGAGCCATTCCTATCAGGGCCCAGCAATGCTGTCTCTAATTCATATAGTGCATTCTTCAAATCTAATGGTTTCTCATTGTCACTGTATCCACTATCTGCTGACTGAAAATTTGGTATATCAGGTGGGAATGTTTGTGAGATTTGTGATGATGTTGGGCTTCCACCAGATAAGCAACTTATATTAGATGGGGAACACTGAACTGAAAGTCCAGTGGTATGTTGTAGATGCTCAGCACTGGGCAAGTGGGCTTTAGAGGAACAATTATTGGACAAAGAACTTTGGAGAGAACCATGACTTATTTGATTCTTGTCAGTACTGTGAGATTGTTGGTTTTTGGAATTGTTAGTCACAATAGGAGATGAGTTCTCCCAACTCCAATTTGGGGTCCCATGAAAAAATTCACTTGTCACTGAAGGCTCTAACATAGGAATATTGACTGCTTGAGATTGGCCTGAATCAAGTAGAGCATATCTGGGCACTTTCGTTGGGCGGTCAGAAAGAAATAGAGAAGCCTCATTGATTCTGCCACATGCTGTCTTGCATCTAATGTCCATGTTCCTAGATCTGTTAGAAGTCACCGCTACAGTTCCAAGGTATCAGCATCCATATAGTATAACTTTGCCTAATGCCCCCTCCTGATCCTCTAACTGGAGATGCCAAAACAGTTTACGAACAAAAGCAAATCAATTTTCAGTTTCTGTTCTAGTTTGCTCAATTTAACATGCCATCATTTTTTAAAGATAAAATATTCTTAAGTATGATATATCATCTCTTTCTTCATTCTAGCACTCTGCAAGAAATACAAAAAACATGTAATCTGAAATTCCATTGGTTATGCTCAATTTTAGAATGATAGTTTAATAGAGATTTTAAATAAAAAGAAATGAACACTTTCCATTATCAGAAAAAGACGCAAGTAATTTCCCATTTCCAAGCAAGAATTTAATAAGCAGGTTTGCATCCCAAATACACAATAGCCAGGGCATCATTGTTTTCAGAACCAAAAGAATTTCATTATCAAGTGTGTCTTGAAATTATCTGCATCCATGTCACTCTGCTGTAAAAGTAAACATGCATTCTGCAAAGCATCCTGATGGGTTCAGAAATAATGTGCTTCCATGACATTGGCGAGAGCAAACAACACCATCTAAGGAAAAGTCCTTGATTGCCAAAATCCATATATATTAGTTTCGTAGAAAATTTGATTTAGGTTTTACAGAAAAAATATGACAGACAGGTACTCTTTCCATTTATAATTGTTTTTTACCAATGTGCTTTGATAGAACTTCCTTAAGTTCGTGAAGCCAGTTTGAATGTAAACCTAGGAAATTGTAGGAAAGTTTATGCACCAACCTTAAGTTATGTTTCAGAGACACGTGCAATCAGTATCAAGATGAATTTAAGGTAATTTTGTATCAGAATTCAAGACTAGTACCAAATTCACCTAAGATTTGATACTAAAGGTGACAAAGGAAAGCAACCACACATGTTCTGACACACTTAATAGAATTGAAGCACCTAGTTTGGTGAACCATATTTCAGTGCTTTGATTGTATGAACATGCATAACATTGAGGCAATTGATGTTGAACATGAAGGTGGACAGGGCATACCCCATCTAGTCTGTCAAGATACATTTCAGCCATCTATTTGAATTGAATAATGATTTCCTGTTTAATGCACACTAAGTGTACATGGTCATACTGTAGATGGGCTTTAAAAATTGTGTGTTCTATTAAAAAACACTTGAAAGATTTCATGGTCTCAAAATGCTGATAAAAGAAACAGAGTTTCAGACTAAGCTACAAATATTTGCATTTCTATGAGAACTCTAATGGTACAAAGGATTACTCTGTTTCGTCTCAGCTCTAGCAATTTCATCTCATAATAAATGTGTAAAAGGGGAATTTAAATGGCTTCTGTGGTCATCAAAAATTAGAAAAGGCAATTCAGTTGTGCATACATGTATGTCTTATGAAACCAAAGCGAAAGATGGAAGGGATATGGTCAGTGGCTCGAAGGAGAACTTTTGGTTGTCAAATCTTTCAGGTAGCAGCATTCACCAGAGATCACCCAAATAACAAACTTATCAGGTGCTATGAAGCTTATGATGTTAAGTATCAGCCACTAATCCCAAAGTTGACCACCTCAGAACTACTGTAACTCCCAGGGAAATTGAACAAACTTTCAGATTGCTACTAAGTGCATGGGATCACATTGTAGCACAGAAGAACCATGTATGAAACATAGCGGGCACCATCATGTGAAGCATACAGAGGGGCTGTAATCATAATGAGTACAAATACCATCATAGAGCTGAAGACCAGTCCTTTGGCTACATTCACTTTCAACACCTGGCTATATAACTCAATGTCTTTCCAAATTTTCTAGGAGATGCTAAAGTTTTGTTGGCTGATTGGCAATGCACTTATGGAGCAATTAAATAGGTTGTTTAGATACAACCTCTGGGTTTTGTATGAATACTTTGTTGTCTATGATTTTATGTAAGTTTGTGTGCATAACCCGTCCCCATGCCAGAAGACCCAATAAGTAGGAATGCCCTCTTTTACAAAGTTGTGACTTACAAAACTGAAAAATTCATTTCTAGTATTTATCCCCAGTTCATTGCTCCCATTTCTGTAATCCTGTATGGCCAAGAGTTGCCAAGAATAGAGATTAAGAAGCCAGACCAACAAGATCTTAGATCCCACTGATAGGCAGTTTGTGGAGCAAGGCTTATCATACGTTAGGTTGCAATGTATTATCACCAACAAACCAAAATTCAAATTTTGGGACCACCTCTTAATTTGGCAAATGTGGGACTGATAATCATATTGTTCTAAATCAAAATGCAGTTCCGTTGATGTACAAATCTCATTGTTTATTCTATTTTAGCTTGATTTCATTTGCATGCATTTTATTTGTTACTCACATATGAAGAGCCTCAGATTTTTTCAGGTCACATAATTTACTGAGTATAAAGCTAAATGGAAGATTTGCAGGGTACAAATATCTTACAGACATTAGAATGGTTGTGATAATGAAGTCACTTGCAGAATGAAGTACAGCTCATTCATAATGCAATAAGGAATCGTCATGGAGTTGCCACACCTCTATTCAATCTAAGTGAGCTATATCATGATTTTCTAATTCACGGATTTTATTTGTTTAACAGATATGCTACCAAAGGTGCAAATTGAATTTTGAGACAGGGATTTCAATACTGAGGAGAGCTAGGTTTGTAGAATGAATGTAACCCAACTTGGAAGTGTGTGTTACACAGTGTTCTAAAGATTTATAAAAGTAATAAAATAAGCAGTACATTTCCTTGACTAATTTGCAGCAAAGCGGTTAGATGTTGCATAAAAAGTAAGTTCTGCTTTAGGGAGTGCTCAAAAGGTGTGCATTTGCCCCAATATCTTGAACAAATTAACATTTGTCAGAATTATGGTGTTAACACTCTGCATAATGCACAATTGTGCTATGATGGAGAGTAAAGACAACCATGATTATTTTTTGTCCTTATGCCCACATTCTAATTTGAAAATAAATAAAACAGCTATACAGCAGTTTAATCTTTTGCAAAATGCATAAAATATAAAGATCGTATTCAAATTCCTCCAAAATATGATATGGATAAGCTTCGTTGTTTCATAGGATATCATCATGTATAATATTTACATAGGGTATGAAATTGTCAGTTTTGCTCAGTGAATTCAATACCATAACCCAAAATTGTAAAGAATAAGGTGATTCAATAGCAGGTGCACTTATTTGGTCCTTCAGAAACAAAAACAAAGAAATGGGTCATCATCACAGATATAGATACAGTATCGGATACGGATACCGCCATTTTTTAAGACCCCCAATGTGGATATGGCTGGATATGACATTCATAAAAAACACATACACGTATATTTAACACAATTTTCTAAGTTATATAGACACATAATTGCTACATAAATAATTATAAGTTGATTTAACAATTTACAATATGCAAAAATAGTAGAGTTGCAATGGAAGATCATTCTCATTTGATGTAGGTTTTGTTTAAACCAATTTTTTTTTTTAAATTGCATGAAGTTTGTTTTTTTAAACTAAATTTAAGAAGATTTATGTCAAATTTTGAAAAAATCAAATCACATAGTATTTGGCACAGTTGGAAATCAAGGTTTTTTGGACATGCATGGGTCCAGTATCTGATGTGTATCCGGGCTGTATCGGATACATATCCATTTTGGATACAGAGATACACGTGCCCAAGGATGGACCTAGAGTTTCTGGCTACTCTGGTATCCAATAAAAAAATCTCTAATGGTTAGTACAGGAACTTTGTGTTGTACCAAAAATGCCCTCCTAAACATATGTTAAGGGGGATAGGTTAAAATGGTTGCAGCTACCAAGAAGCATATAGAGTAGGGCAGTCTGACACATACAACAAGTACTCTTGCCTATTCGATTGCACGCTGTGATTTTATCCTCGTCTATAGAATAAAGAATCATTGATAAACTCTTTCATTTTCTCTTCCACAGAAAGTTAGAGCATAAAATGTCAAATAAATGTGCCTATGTATGTAAAGAAAGAGTGGGAGGCAAAGGATAGCATAAATGGAGACAAGGGAAATAATTCTACGGATTATTGTTAAAATATTTAGGGGGGGAAGGGTTGGAGTTGCAATGAGCTATAGAAGCATAGAGTAGAGCAGCCTGACACATACAACAAGTACTCTTGCCTATTCAATCGCCTATTGTAACTTTGTCATTCTGTGTGGAATGGGAAGAGTCATTGATGAACTCTTTCATTTTCTCTTCCATGGAAAGTTCTAGCATAAAATGTCATAGATAGATTGGCATATGTATGTAAAGAAAGGGTGGAGAGCAGATAATGGCAGAAGAGGAGGCAGGGGAATAATTCTATGGAGCATTATTTAAAAATTTAAAAATTAATAGAAGAGGCCAACTTCTACAATCTATTCTCTTGGTGAAGAGATTGTTATTTCTTTTGAATTATCTCCTCTGATATGTACCTGAATCTTGATTTGGGCTACTGATATTTTAATTTTCATATACATTCTTGAAAGATTAATTATGTGTTGTTCACTATATGATTTCTTTTATACTCATTTTCTATGGATAGCTTGCCTTTATTGTTTGAAGTTTTGAACTCTTGTATCGGAATTCTGAAATAGGTAATTCACTTAAACCATGCACTATTTGTAATAAATCTGGACATTTATCACTTTTATTGCAAGTTGTCATATTTCACAGAAGAAAAAAAGAGGCCCTTACAAAACAAGATTTCTTACATCTCCATCAAATCTCTATATAGAAGGTAAACTATATTTTATTCTATTTGAACTCTCATAAAATCTTCCCTAAAGCAATTTAATTTCAATAAGTAGATAAAATTTGGGTCTCTGTAGTCTTAAGGTCACACAAACGAGGTTATCAAAACAAGAGAATTTCAGAATTCTTTTCTGTTGTATGCAATATTGTCAACAAATTGGTATCTTGGATACACAAAGAAACTGCAGGTTCATACACGTGACTCTGTTCATATCTGAAAACTGTACAGTGTAGGCAATGGTTTACTAATGCCCCTTGTTTGTTGGTTTGCATATCATGAAGTTTAATTCAATCAAGCTGTATTTGAATCTAGATTCTGTAGTTGATAATAACAGTAATTTCTTTAGTATTTCCTAAAGGCACAAAATCCCTTCAATGATATTGTTTTTGGCCAATAAGTTGACAGGACATTGTCATCCAAAAACAATGTAAAATTGAGTCAATCATAGGTTGTGAGGAGCTAATGGCCCAAAGATTGGCTCCGTATGCAATACAAAAATCCAATGATGAAAAGGTGCTATCTCACTTCCTCTTCAGCTGGATCCAGTGTAACAAACAAGTTTTTTGATATCTGGGATGACGAAAGCTTTTACATGTAAAACAGCATATCAGCCTGGAGGTCTTAACAAAGAAGTGGAAATGCAGGTGATATGGGGTATTAAGCCTTCTCAACAAAGCTCCCAGGACATCGTAAAGCATGATGCTCAAAGATGAAAAAGCAGAAGAAAATTTTAAAGCAGACCTATTCTGGTCCAATTCAACAGGATGAAAGAGAAATTAGAGGCTAATTTAAGTCAGGTAGAGCCCTTGGACCTAACCAAGCTAAATGAATAAGTTGCTAAGATAGGTGTTGACCAAGAGAAGGAATAGAAGAAATTGGAAAGGAAGACACTAAGTTTCAAGCGCAAAAAATTCCTGGAATAAGCACCTTGCTAAGAGGTCATTAAAAAAGAACTACAAAGCATTCAGGATGGGGTCCAGCAGTTTAAGAATCAACCGGTAGCTACTAAAGAGAATCAGAAGCTCAAAGCTAAACTGAAAAGGAACCTACTTGTTGCAAAGGAATTTAATGAAAATTTAGTACAATCTACTAGCACTCTTTAAAACAAGATAGCTGCACTCTTTAAAACAAGCACTAGAGAAAATCAACAAGTCAAGAAATGGGTTGAAAATGATAAAAAAGACTCTTGATGATTTGGCTGCTGTTGTGCAGGATGTTGATAAATTAAGATCCCTAAGACGGATGTACTTTTGAGAAGAGATCAGATACGGGAGCACATTTCCTGTTAGATGACAGGACACAAAAATTGGCATATGCTGTTGCTAAAAGTTTACCACATTATGGGTGGTTTATAGAAAATAATTAAGCCGATTTGAACATGCTTTGATGTTTGATGACAAAGAAACGTTTCTATAACCCAAGAACCGTACATACAATTATAATCCTTATAAGCCCAATGAAATGGTTGCATAGATCAATTCCACTATGCATCTGAGCTTGGCAAGCTTGGTCAAGGAGCCATTTTGGCAGTCAGCCTTGTTCAATATTTCATTTCTAATAGTCAATTCTCTCAAGAAATACATTATATGCTTAAAATATTTGACTGGAACCATCTACGATGGCTTATCTTGAAGGTTTTTGAAGCATTGCTTAAAATATTTGACTAGAACTGTCTATGATGGCAAACCTTGAAGGTTTTCAAAGCATTTCATTAAATCGGTTTCATTTCAGAAATAAGATTTCCTAACCAACATGGATGTCCTGTTCTCAAGAATAGCCTTCATGAGAGGATGGTGCAATTGTCACCACCAATGGGATAAACAAAAGAATCAAATACTATTCATTCTGCAACAAAAGAACGATAATTCTCCCCATTTATGCACCAAATTGAATAGGCTGTCCAGTCTTGAGAAGGGGCTTTTCCTTGAACTCCCTAGGATATCTAGGCTGACTCCTGGACTACCACAGACACATCCATGTGGAACATTGGCATTTTAGCTATTCAAGAAGTTCCAAATTGCTTTATTCTCCTCACAAATAGTAAGCCTCAGCAATTTTACTGTTAAGCTTGGGGTTGTATATTTGACTCCAAGAATTGTTCACTTTATCTTATCTTTTGTCAAAAGTATTTAGAGGAATCAGCGCAGCGAGGCAGGACGGACCATAGTTGGAAAAATAACGCATGCCCCTTCACTTGAAATGAACCAAACACTTACATACAGATGCAAATAAATTTGTGTCTGATATAACTACTTCAGTATTACGTATGAATCTCAAAATGAGACTTTGGTACAAAGTGAAATCACACGCTTAAAAGAGATGATCTTTCTTGACTTTGCATAACTTGGTCAAGAAACACAGTCAAAATTTATGATACATGGATTCTCCATAACAGTCTTATATGTTTGTTTTTAAAAAACAGTGGATTAGGCATAAACTCACATGCCCAAGAGATGGGGCACCGGTCCTGGTTTGCCACCCTGCCAGCCACCAGGCACCCACCTCTCTCTCTCTCTCTCTCTCTCTCTCTCTCTCTCACACACACACACACACACACACATCTCCGCCAGTTTCATTTCATTAGCTGTGGCCTATCTTTCAAGATTAAATAGGTGTTCACAAGAAGCCATTTTTGATGGGCTTGAATGATCCACAAGGCATTCATTGCATTGGGTGATGTTCACAGCCTTGTGGGGGTTAAGCAGTGGGATTGAAGCTAGTAAAATGAACCGTCACAGAGCATTCAATACGTGTGATATCGCGTCAATCTATGTGGCCTATCTTCCAAGAGTAAATAGCTGTTTACAAGAGCGCTTGAATGATTGACTGGGCAGTCATTGCATTGGGTAATGGTCACAGCCTTGCAAGGGTAAAGCAGTGGGATTAAAGTTGGCAAAAAGAACCATCATTTAGCATTCACTACGTATGATATCAAGTAAATCTATGTGGCCCATCTTTCAAGAGTGAATAGCTGTTCACAAGAACCCATTTTAATGAGCTCGAATGATCGACAGGGCAGTCATTGCAACAGATGATGGCCAGAGCCTCGCATGGGTAAAGCAGCGGGATTGTAGATAGTAAAATGAGCCATCACATATTATTCGTTACCAGCAGAACTTGTGCCAGAGAAAACAAACTCTCCAGCCAGAAGATCATCCATACTCGCACATGTCTCAAACCCATGGCTAGTACCGAATACCCAAAAATTCAGCCATTAGAAATAACTCTGCATCCCTGTGTAAATAGAAACATTGGTACCCAATTACTACTACTACAATAACAAATCATCTGATAGTGAATGTAAACCCCGGGGCTCTTGTTATCAATACAGGGACTGAATTCAGTAAAACACATCAACATTGACACTAACATACCAATTCCATGATCAGCCCCACACGGCTAAAAAATACAAAATCTTCCACGAGTTCAGATCCGTAGACCAAAAAACTAATCAACTAATCCAGAAATGGGTATTTCCTTATCTGATTATGACAGCCTACAAACCAAAATTGCCAACCACTGAGACCTTAAAACATCTACAAATCTCAAAAACCAAAACCCACCAAAACAAACGTCACAATTGGCAGATTAACATATTCTGCAGCTAAAATTTGATCAAACAGGTCTTCAGATAGAAAAAATAAAGTAGTATCGATCAACAGGCCTTCAGACAGAAAAGAAAAGTAGGCATACATACCCAATTGTTGAATAGAACTGGTTTTTCTCTTCTCCTCTTTCCAACAGATTCATAAACAGCAGACAAATGAAATGAAAAGCGAAGGAAAGACATAAAATAGTTCAACACCCACGCGGCATAAAAATCATCTAAACGGACACAAACGGCCTTGAAAACGGGGTGTCCGTACGCGCAACTTCTGCACGCTTTGGCAGGCGCCCGCCTTTAACGCCGTCAGTTCGGACTTTGCCTTAATCCACTGTCACGCCTCGAATTATTAATCTGACTGTTAAATCAAAAAAATCAACAAAAAAATCTTTCCACATATTTTCGCGTCATTGCTTTCCCTTCTGCCCTGCCGACCTATTGATGACGTCAAATATGGCGGTGTTGACGTCATCACGTATCTAAGCGAGCGTAGGCACCGTCAACAGCCGGCTTGTCCACGATATATACCCGACGATAGACGTCAACCGAATCGACCGTCCACGTTTGCTCCGTAGGTACGGCGATGAGCTGTGAGCCGTCGATTCTGTCGACATATTTTTCTCGCATTTGACTGGAAAATTATATAAATTTCTATCCTTTGACTGGGAAATGGTTTTTCTATCTTTGACCAGGAAATTTAGACTAAAATTGTATATCGTGAAAGCAACGTGCAGCCGTGTTGGGCACTAATTTCCACAATGCATTTATGTAGCATGTGGTCTGCATATTTTCTTGGAATAAGATTTGGTTTGGTTTGCCCTTTGTCATGGTCTTTGGGAGGATGATTACGTGGTAATCCGGTTTAGGTGGTGATTTCAAATTTTTGGATTTTTTATTAGACGATAAGTATTTTGAACCATTTGGTAATTTGTGGGTATAATGTGAAACGTTTCATATATTGATTTTCTATCATCTATGAAAAGAAGAAGAAGAAGAAGAACTTTTAACGTTCATGAGGCTAAACATTAATTGATAAAGATAGTTTCGAGATTTGATTGTGTGTTAGTTTTTGCATCAACGTCTTGGAATACACTATGTCATCCATCATCACTCTTTGCTAGCACTACTTCATGGACAAAGGGTGATCCGAAATGTTGATGCAAAATTAACTCACAATCGAATCCAATTAACTCACAATTGAATCCAAAAGTTATCTTCATCAAGTTATATGCATTTTTTAAGTAGAGGTTTTATTGTTCATGTTATGGATTCTAAAAATATTATATTTTTTTATTTGTTGGTATTTAGAGTTTGCACTACAAGTCTATAAATAATCAATTTCTTTCAGTTTAGTGTTAAGGATTGAGAGGAATCTATTTCATTACAGTTGGCATGAATTTGAACTTTGTGCTTTGATTATCATGGGTCATTGCATTCAACAATACCTTATTGTTGGTGGAATCCTTGTGAGTCGTTCAAGTTCACCAATAGATTTGAAGGACACTTGAGTAAGAGATGACATTTTTTGTTTGTTTTAAGTAATTAGTTCCAAAAACTACTTTTAGGATGATTGATAATAATAAATTTAATTTGTTGGTATTTAGAGTTTGCATTAGAATGTATAAATAATTGCCTTCTTTCAATTAAATGTTAAGGATTGAGGGGAACCCATTTTATCAAATTTATATGCAGCATGATTTTGAACTTTGTGCTTTAGAGCATCATGGACCTTTGAATTCAACAATACTTGATCGTTGGTGGAATTCTTGTGAGTCATTCAACTTCACTAATAGATCAAGGGCCACTTGAATAAGATATGATACTTTTGTTTCTTTATTTTAAATAATTAGATCCAAATACTACTTTTATGATGGTTGTTAATTGTTGGTGTAATTATTTGTTCATGTTGGATATTATTACACCTTACTTAAGTTAAGATAATGCATTTCATAATAGTTTGGGTATGAGACACTTGGGTGTTTGTACCACATTGGGATAGTGTGTTGTAGGATGTTTCCACCTTTTATGGTGTGATCTTGTTACTACTCTATCATATCCACTTATTGTGGAGTGATAATTCCACCTTTGGTGGGTGATCCACCTTATGTAGAATACTTTATTGTTTATTCTACCTACCACACCTATTTCCTACCTACCCTTGTTTCTCATTGAGCCACATGTCATGTTTGTGTGCTCACATATCCATATAGCCTTGCCTATATAAGCAAGCTCATATTCATTGTATGTAACAATTGATCATTTATCTATTGATGAGAATATAGTTTATTCTTGTCCTATATTTTGTCTCTCTATTTTGTATTTTTCATTGAGCTCTTGATCTTGGTAAAATCTCACATTAATGATAAATTTGATTTGAAAATTGCATATTTGTGCCTTTTTCCCATATGTTTTAGTTATATGACAATTGAGTTATCCTTATGCTTTGATTAAACTATGACATATTTTTGCAAAGAAACTAGCAAATATTGTCATCCTATTGTACATAGACCATATATCTCCCAATTAACACTATGATTGCAAAATTGAAGCTTGATTTTTAAATATTAAATTACAAATTACAAACCTTGCTAACATTTTTCATCAACTATGAGTTGACAAAAGCATAAACTATTTTAAATTGCACACTAGGGTAGTATATTTAAGGACCAAGCCTAATTCACTTTAATGATCTAATATTGATCTATGGAAATCAAGAGAACAACAGTGAATAAAAGGAATCTAGCATATATCTAGCAAAATATTGTTACATCAGAATTGTATCATCATATTAGGAGTATATTGCATGTTGTCTTTGACACTAACTCATTACCATTAACTTAGTAAATACCTGACTAAGGAGAACGTGACCCTTTCTTAGTTAGTTCTCTAATTGTGTTTGTAAACACCATTTTCTAGATTTAGTTCACATACATATAAGCAAAAGGGTTCTGGTTAGAAAATCATACAAACCTACAATTACAAGATCAATTCTATACATATATTTGAACTCATGGAGATCACTTCTAGACTCGTTAAAATAAACTATTTTATTTTCATAGTCAATTTTTTACTTTAATAATAGTCATTCAACAATCTCTTATTTTCGAATACCATTTAAATTTGATTTTTGATATCTATCATAGTGATATTATAATTGGATCTAAAATTAGGTGCCCTTACATTATTTGAAAAAAATGAATGTAGATACATCAAAATTGTAAATGTTAAAAACCCTAGTATTAGAGGATTTGATAGTGTTGGTAAACATTCCTTGGGTACCATTACTCCTATTCGCAAGTGGTCCATTACTTTAGATACATTATTTTGTGTGATGCTTAGAATGTTGCATTACAATGTTCTCTAAAAGTTGAATGGTCGCATGATATACAGGTTGTACCTTATACATGTTGCATTGATGAGATAAATTTTGGCATAATGGTAAAGATATTGCATGTTATCAAATCATTAACCATTTCCTATTTGTTAAATGATTAATAACTCTAATATTTATTATACAACATTAATTTCAACAAAAAGTTGAATCCACATAAGATTACTCCCATCGAATTACAATGCAGTATTTGATTATAATTGGGGTACATTAAAATTTACCCCTATAGGATATTATTGAGTTGATCATAAAGCTTACAAAACCCTTCTCTTCACATGGATCCATTCTTTTATTGAAAACTATCTGAAGTGTAAAATGATGAGAAATTAGATGTCATATGTAATAGTGATAAAAATATGAGGTCTACTTCTATTGTTGAGTCATCTTCTTTTTGTGTGTCACTTGATCATCCATATGATTTTGGATTAAGGATTATGAAAAAACCTGGATTGAAATCTAAACAACTTGGATGACATAAACATGGTATGGTTGAGTTGTTAACATTGCAAGAAAATAATGAACATTGTGGTAATGGTTGTATGCTAGATGATATTAAATAATGGTTAAAAAAGGAAAACACTAAGGAAAATAGCATATAGTATCTTTGATTCATATTTTTTTGAGCTTTAGTGACACACACTATGCATTCATTCTCACAAATATTTCTATTGATTTAGTTCATGATTAGAAATCTTATAGTGATATCACTATAAGTTTTAATATTTATTAAAATTAAATTTCCACAGTCACACACTCAAATGATCATGCTTACTAATAACTTTAATAATTGTATATCCTTAATACTTGTAATAGTGAAAATTGTTCACTTTTACTTTCCGTCTTCATTTTGGACTCACTTTGACTCTTTTGCCTGTAATGTAATAACTAGTTTATAAAATGGTTAATTTTGTGTGGAATTTGGAAATAATTTGATCTTGGCTTTGTTTCCATCTAAACTTCTTCTTAAGATTTGATCTTGATTCCTATTTTATCCATTCCCTTTATTGGATCAAATTTGTAATGATACAACCGATTTATGTCACTTTCATACTTCTAAAAATTACCCCTTTGTTTCAAAAAATAAAACTTTAAAATGGACCCAACTATTTTCTCTTAATGTACTAAAATGTTAAACAGATAAATTGCATGTTAAGGTGTTGTATATAAGAACATTTTTTAACTGAACACTTAAAATGTCTAGATTCTTGGACACATCATAGTACTTAAAAATGATCATCTAGTGATTTAAATACTACATTAACATTTCAAGGCATACTAAATGATTGTTTATTGTCTCTAATCTTGTTCAAGTCCACTAAATTAGTATCTTAAACATTTATATACAAAAGAATAAATTTTCCATGCCATGTGAAAATCACCAAACACTTTATATTTAGACAATATTGATAACTTCAAGATAAACTAAAAATAAATTTCTATAATTTAATGGCAATCATGGGCTTGGTTCAAATCTAAACTTGTGGGATTGATTCCACCATTATAAAATGATCTAGATAATGAAATAAAAGTTTTAAAAAAACTAATGTAGTCACATAAATCTGTCCATTTTAATTAAATGAATATTTCGTATTTATTTGATTAAAAATCCACTAGCCACCAGTTAATTAAATTAATATTTAATTAATTCATCCCCAAACATTCTTCTATTAATTAAATAAATTATTCAATTTATTTTAATTAATTCATTAAATCAAATTTCAATCAATTAAATAAATAAAATCAATTTATTTAATTAAAATTCCTTTTCCTCTTTTAAATAAATTAAATAAAACATTTATTTAAATCATTATCTCCACCCCACTTGCATTTTCCTACAAATGCAACTTGCACACATTTTGAAATAAATGAATTTTTATTTTAAATAAAATCCTATTTTCCCTCACCCACCAAATCCACTTGCAAAATCTAATCACCTTCTAGATTCTTCTAACCCCTTCCTAATTAACCTAATCCATCCCCTAAATATTGTCACATTCCTAAGCAAAATGGAGTCACTTCTCAAATGGCCCAAAGTCTTGGATAACCATTGAAGGTTTTCAACCTTCAACCACCAAAAACCCCAAAGTCTTTGAAAACCATTAAAGGCTTCCAACTTTCAACCACTTAATTCCCCAAAGTCTCCAATAACCATTAATGGTTAATTCAACCCTCCCACATGGTTAAAACATTTGTTTGACTCAACCTCTACCCAACCACAAAGGTCTCATCAAGCATTTAATACTTTGACCATGATTATCTCTTAATCATTTGCACAAAGGTTTATCCTTGGATTAACTCCTAATCCAGTGGGTAATCCTAATTTAGGCTTGACCCTTAGCCTTTAGATAACCATGAGGTCTTCTCAGGCCTTTAATGCCTCCAACCTCTTCTTTCAACCCAATCCTGTGTTGACACTTGTCATTATTTTATTGGTGCCAATTGTGCACATGGATCCCCAACTTTCAAGCTTGACCCTTGATTAAACCATTCAATCCTGGCCATCCATTGCTCCATTTTTCCTATAAATAGAGCCCATTCCTTCATAATCCAGATCCTGAAAACTTGTAAGCATTTAGACTATAGCCATTTTAGAGAGCATTTTAGCATAGCATAACTAAATCTTGTCTTTTTGGTTAAAATACTTCATTTTAGCATTAAAATAGCTTTTCATTTCATATTTAGAGCTATTCTATAAATCTCAATCCTCCATAAGCATCCATAGTGCAAAAAGCTGCCGAGAGCTACACTATTTTGGAACTTGGAGAGGAGAGGAACAAGGGAGAAGGAACTAAGAGTATGTTAGGAGGTATTTGGAGATGCCTCATCATGTTTGCTTTGATAGTTAAATATGCTTGCATGCTTATAGTCTCTCTTTTGGTATGCCTTTTTAGATTAGTTTTCGATTGACTAACACTAATGTTTTCTGTGTTTTGTGTTGATTGATCTTAGACTAATCTTGTGCCATTTAGGAGGGCATCATTTGGTGAACCCGACGTGAATCGAACACGCAACCTTCTGACCATTGTTTTTGAAATTAACATTTTTTCTTGTTGAAACTGCCACACAGGTCGCGCTTCGGCGCTATTGAACGCGTTTTAGCGCTATTGAAAAATTTCTTTTAGCGCTATTGACCCTAAAGTAGCGCTATTGAAAGTTTTTCAGCGCTATTGACAACATTCCAGCGCTATTGTCTCCGTTTCAGTGCTATTGACACAATTCTAGCGCTTTTGTCTTCTCGGGATTTTCTTTTATTTAAGCGCTACTGTTTAAATTAGCGCTTCTGCTCACGCAGAATAGCGCTTTTGTATTAATCAGCGCTTCTGTAAAAAAACACAGAATAGCGCTATTGCGACAGAGTGTCGCCCAAATGGACTTGTAACCGAAAAATCAAAAATTAGGCTTGTGGAAGCCCTCCCCTGTGAGCATTAATTTTCTTAACTTGTTTCTTTTCTTTGTGCAGGTTAACAACACAACAAAAATCACAAAATTTTTTATTTAGTGCTTAAAAAGAACTTAAAAACACAAAAAAAAAAAAATAGTTTCATTGTTTTCTAGTTAGGGATACATTTTGTTTTGGAGCTTAAAATCAACCAAACAAACTTTATTTCTTGCATCAATGGGGACTTAAAAATCACAATCCACACTTCAAATTTTTGGTGCAGTAAAAAGAACAATCCACTTGTCTTTATTTTGGCAAAAACAAATTTTCCTTCATGCAATCGTGTTTTTTAAGTTGACCAGGACTTTCAACTTCTAGATTACAAAACATATTGCTTTGAAGTTAAAAAGAACACCATGGCTGTTGGAGCAACATCTCCAAATAGTTAGATCACATTTGCAAATGCTGGATTAAAAGGAACAAGTGTTTTACGTATTTGGCACGCTTGTGCACAAAAAATCAGTCGAGTGGTCCTACTTCTAACACACACTATCCTCTCCCTTGGCTCTCGTGGTCCTAGGTGCAAGAGAAAAGTGTTAGTAACGCTCAAATTTTATCTTTTTAAGAGAGGCCTGCCAAGGGATCGATACTCTTGGGAACGACCTCGAGCGGTAAATCCTTCGAGCCGCTATAGAAATCAGGTGAGAGCGAAAGCTGTAGCCTTGGGTATAGCTGTTCCTACAGTGTAACTGGCCGAAAGGACAAATGGGCCCCACCACCAATTACAAGGCTCTTAAGTGAGTCACTGCAGAATGAACTTATGTCCAAAGCCATCGAACATGACTAAACACTTTTAAGTAGTAGCCCACCTGTTCTATTGATTGAGGATATTTGAGGTATAATTTAGTGCAAGAGCATAGATGGTTTTGCTCCCAAGATACTCACCATACATATTTCCTTGAGTAGAAACATAGCTTTTTGAAAAGTCACTTGTGGCTTGATAAAAGTGGTGACTCCCCCATCATAGGGATCATCTATTTGTTATGCTCGCGCAAGACTTAGTATATCACATCCTTACCTGCCACGGCGGGATTCATAAGGTATGTAGTACCAAAGTCGAAGAAATATCAAGATGTGGGCTAAATTTATCACAACTGGCCATTTGACCTTAGGGATAAAGAGTGTTTGAAGTGTGTTCGTTTTACAGACCTAGAGCAAATTGAGCCGACTTCAGGCTTTGGAATTACACCTTAAAATACATCTAAAGGAAGGGTCAAAAACAAGTCCAAGGATTGGGTTGATCTAGACCCATACTCATTTGTGCCTTTAAGGCTACAATCTTGTGTTTGTGTGCTTGCTTTATTTTCTTGTCAAAGAAAAATCAGAAAATCAATCCCAAAAACAAAGTACTCATCCAACATCTGTCAACACAACCAAAAATACCAAAAACAAAGTGCAAACAAACAAAGAGTCAAAAATTTATGACCATTCTTCACATCTTGCGAAAGAAGAAGTGTCATCAGAGTATCACCTTGAAAAAGAGACCATTAAGCTCAAAAGCTTTAATCAAAAGGAGGAAATTCTTCTATCTCAATAGACAAATCTTTGTCTCACATAGAGTCTTTCTACATCGCATGCGTCTATACCTTCAAGGTAAAACAAACGAGTTTGATTCAGAATCATTGAACCGCAGAGCTTTTATGCAATATAGAGCTCTGAGTTATCACAAAAATCAAGGAGGAAAGATTAACCCCAAATTCTTCCCAAACATTTGTATCACCTACAACACAGCTCGAGAAGTGCCACCAACACCCGAAAGGGAATAGATAGAGTTTGTCCCATTTGTGACACAAAGTTTTTATTGAAGTTGAAAACAAAACATCCATCATCTTACTCATACATTATCATTCCATCATCAATCCATCCCAAAAACTCTTAAAACATTAAGGGGTTCTTGTCCCAAATTCTCTTTTTAGATATTGCTTGAAATCAAACACATCACATCACTTTTAGATTGTTTCTACATCTAGGATAAGCTCATCCTAAGAGACACATCTACGCAGGTTAAAACTAGTTCATGAGTGAATCCTCTCATTGCTAGGTAGTCAAAATCTGTAACACATCTCAGATTTCTCTACACCTTATCACATCCAAAATCATCAAAACAAGCAAGCAATTCAACGAAGGAATTTCGGTTACATATACCTTAAAGTGCTAGAGATCCCCCATACAATACAAATCACCAACCAATCAATCTTTCATTTCATCACCACTCATCATCATCTTCAATCAACTTCAAAAAAACAAACTTGCAAACAAAATGGCCCAAACCCGATCACGATCAAGGCAACGAGAAATAGAAATTGAGGAAGAAGAGGACAACCTCAATGAATTTCAAGAAGCACTTGGAGGAAATGTGAATGACGAAAACCCAAGTACTCCCACTCCTTCAACAATCGAAAGGGTTCAGCATAACCCTCATTTTAACAGATTATTTGATGAAATATTAAGGAGCAATGCGGATGCTCACTTTTTACGACTTGCTCAAGAAGGAGCCAAACTCCCCTCAGACTTTGATCTTGCCCAATTAAGACAAGCATCAGAAAGACAAAGTCGCCATGAGGAGGAAAGGCGTAGAGATCCCATCAGATATAACATCCCTCGAGGTAACCCACCACCTCCTCCTCCTAATGAAATAGAGATGTTGCGGCAACAAGTTGAGAATCTCGCCCAACAACTTCATAGTGGTGTTAAGACCAATCAATTCTCACTTAACGACATCTGTCCCTATCCGTTTGATAGGAATCTTTATATGCCACCTTTTCCACGCGGGTTCGAAACACCAAAATTTGAAAAATATAGAGGAAAGGGAGATCCCCGCGATCATGTCCGAGAATTTCATTCCGCTTGTCTTGAAGTGGCTTATGAGGACACATACCTAATGCGCCTTTTTCCCCAAAGCTTGGGAGGAACAACCACATCATGGTTTTCTCGACTACCAGGTGGCATTAGAACATTTGAGGAACTCATCCAGAAGTTCCTATCTCATTACTCTTATAATATTGAACGCGACATCACCATGGCTGATCTATGCAACACCAAACAAAAACCAGGTGAATTATTCTCAGTATTCCTGCAACGATGGCGCCAAATGTCTAGCAGACGTTCTCTTCAGTTACCTGAACGAGAACTAGTGGAAATTTTCATTTCCAACTTAAACGAAGAAATGGAATTTCACCTGGATGTCAAAGACACAGATTGTTTTAACGATATGATCACCAAAGGTATAAAATGTGAAAGGGCACTCATCAAAAAAGGACTCATCAAAATCTTTAATGAACCCAAAGATGGTCCTCGCTCGCGCTTCAATAGCGATAAACCGAACTTCTGGAACAAGAATAAGAATATCGTCAATGATGGGGTTGTGGATGCTCGGACTGTCCAAAATGCACAACCTGTGGTTCGGTTTGCAGGACAAAATCCTCCACCTCAAAATAACACAAATGTCCTTCCTAATCAAGGTCGCATCACATCTCAGGATGAACCAAGACCTCGTCCACAAAAACAAAAACGCACATACACTCCCTTAGGGGAACCCATTGAAACAGTGATGCGACAACTCATTTCTCAGAATTTGATCACTCTACCTAAGCTATCAAACTATGAGCCTCAGGTCAAACCGGCATGGTGGAGAGATACTGAACATTGTGAATTCCATCAAGGAAGAGGACACAAGACAAGTAATTGTCATCGATTGAAAGATCTCATTCAAGATCTTATTGATCGAGGAGAAATTGAAATTGAAGGGCATGACCCAAAAATGACCAATAATGATCATCAGATGTTCAAGAATCCACTTCCATCGCAAGATCAAAGGGGTCCTTCCACGTCCAGACGAGGTCCTGATACCACTGATTATACACAAGCTGCGTATAATTACACTGTCAATCACCTGTATGATGCTAGTGAACAAATTGCAACTATCACCTTCAAAAATCCCACCTCAAATTGCAATGTTGTTACACGTCGTGGCAAGGTCACCATAAAGGCAGCTCCACAAGGCACTACCTCCATCCCAAAGCAGTACAATCTTGTGGAACAATTAGACAAAACCCCTGCGCTTATATCCATCTTGGAGCTTTTGCGTCTGTCACCCTCTCATAAAACAATCTTGGATCAAGCACTCCAAGAGGCGTCAGTCCCTGCAAACCTGAACACGGACCAATTTCAAGCCATGGTTGGAAGTCTAAAGTCATCACCCTGTCTCACTTTTTCTGAAAGTGATAACTCTTCCTTCCAGCAACCTCATAACGCCTCACTCCACATTGAAGGCTTTGTCAACCAACACAGGATCAAGCGAGTCTTGATCGATAATGGAGCAGGCCTAAACATTTGTACACTACAGTTGGTCACAGCATTGGGATATGCAGTAGAATCAGTGGATCCTCGCAAGAAGATCACCATCAAAGCCTATGATGATGCAGAGTGTTCATCCAAAGGAGCTGTGGTACTACCAATCCGAGTGGGCCCCGTGGTAAAGCACATAATTTGTCAGGTTCTGGACCTTCCTCTGCCATATAATCTATTATTAGGGAGACCTTGGATACATGCCATGCAAGCCGTTCCATCTACCTACCATCAATGTATCAAGTTCCCACATAACGGTGCAGAGATCACAATCCTGGGCGATGCAAATCCCTTTGCATTTTGCCATAATATCAGCCATCAACCAGAGATTACTGTTCCTAATAATAGGGAAGCCATTTCCTCCACATCATATGTAAATCCCGCCTCTCTTGCCAGTTCAAACACTCCTATACCCAAGCAAGAAAAGCTTAAGATGAAAGTCACAGAGGAAGGTCCCGGGGAATATAACTTGAGTCAGCTCTTTTGTGTGGGACAAATGCCCACTTCTCCTAGAACGCATGGTAAACCCCAGCAGTTGCTCCAACAATCCATAGTCACGCCCGCATGTGCTTTAACGCCTTTCGTCCTTGGAAAGAGTCAAGAGGAAGAAACACAAGATGAGGACCTAGCAGACTGGATCTATAAAGACCCCGTTACCACTGATAAACCGCGAGTTACGCTTCCTACAGAATAGTATGGCAAAGGCCTCCTCATTATGCAAAGAATGGGGTATGATGGTCAACGTGCTTTGGGATCCTGCAAACAAGGACGACAAGAACCGTTGTTGCCAGAGTTCAAGCCCAAAGGTAATACAGGCCTAGGCTTTGAAAAAGAAGTCCTTCCTAAACTCAGATGTAAAGGAAAACCTAGCAAACCATATTGCCCACCTACTGCAAAGAGGACACCTTTCATACTCAAAGCACCATCAAACACTATCCCCACTGCCCCATCGAGACTCACAACCCCACCGCAACCATCACCAGTGCCAAACATCCCACCAATCGAATCAGTAATCCCATCCACGGCAGCCATCACATCAATAAAACCATTTGTAGCAACAACTATATCAGAACCCGCAGCAACATCTATGGCGCCAGTAGTTCTAGCAGAAGCCACTGAGTCACCATTACCAATACTTCCAGTAACAAATCCTTTAAACCCCATCACGGTTCCTGCAGCATCGATCACCACAAAAGTACATAAACCAATCACGCCTGCAGTGTTTAACTCCAAAGACATCCCAGTATGGTATAGCAATCGGATGCTGGAAAGTGATTCAGAGACCGACTCACATGAGTGGGAATTTGATTCTGTACAGCTTAACACTTCAGATGAGGAAGACACATCACCACCTCCGCCACGCAAAGACATCCCTGTTTACGGAGAAGCATAGATAAAGACCACTTGGGTACTTGAGCTGGAAACATCTTCCACAGACCCTACGTCTCATCCTACGCCTGATTCTGACAGGGAGAGTACCATCAACGACCTTCACCACACTGTCTTAACCCTCACTGATACCTCTAACGAACTTAATCTAATCGATGAAGTAATGCCCATTATCCACCCTGAACTCATCGAATGGAACCAATCAAATCCTCCATGTCTTGACCTCTTCCAAAACGATGAGGCTATCATTGACTTTTTGGAATTAAGGGATAATCTACCAAGCGGGGATCACAAAGCTGGATTCGCCATTGAACTTAATAGCGCAGCATACTTCGGGGCGGATGCCAAACCCTTCAGCTGCAAAAATATAACAATAAAACATGGATCTTCCAGTGAAAACCACACTGTGGCACTGTTTGATCCGACAAAAGTAAAAAGAAAGAGCGTATCCAATGGTGAAAACCTCTCTGAGGCGCCTGAGGATGAAGGGTTTGACATTCTCCCTGCTAGTACACAACAGGAACGATCGACGATTCTCATTGAGGAGACCAAAGAATACAATGTGGGGACTCCTGAAAACCCTCATATCATACATCTGGCATCTCTTCTCACTCCAGAGGAACAGCCTCAATTTATAGAGTTCTTCCAACAGCGTCAGATCAACTTTGCATGGTCATATGCAGACATGCCTGGGCTTGATCCTGATTTAGTCATGCATCATCTCACAGTAGCAAAAGGAGCCAAACCTATCAAGCAGAAGCTTCGTAAGATGCATCCTCAGATTGCCGTGCTAGTCAAAACAGAACTCAAGAAACTCCTAGATGTTGGTTTCATTAGACCAATTGATTATGCAGAATGGATCTCCAACATCGTGCCAGTTGGCAAACCAAAAGGGGGCATCCGCATTTGTACTGACTTCAGAGATCTAAATAAGGCCTGTCCTAAGGATGACTTCCCCTTACCAAATATCGACATCATAGTGGATCTGACAGCAGGACATGCCATGCTTTCACTCATGGATGGCTTTTCAGGATACAATCAAATAAAGATCGCACCAGAAGATCAACATAAGACAGCCTTCACATGTCCATGGGGCACATACTGCTGGAATGTAATGCCTTTTGGTCTAAAGAATGCAGTAGCGACCTATCAAAGAGCAATGACCACCATCTTCCATGACATGATGCATACTATGATGGAAGACTATGTGGATGATTTACTAGCAAAATCACTCACAAGAGAAGGACATCTCCATATCTTAGATCAAATCTTTGATAGACTGGAACAATATCATGTTCGACTCAACCCAAAGAAATGTGTCTTTGGAGTGACCTCTGGGAAACTTCTAGGATACATTGTCTCAAGCAAAGGTATTGAGGTCGACCCAGCAAAGGTTAAGGCAATAATGGACATGCCACCTCCACGGAATATCAGTCAGCTAAGGACATTACAAGGAAGGCTTCAATCCATCCGAAGATTCATTGCACAATTGGCTGATAAGTGTCACCCCTTCACACACCTGCTACACAAGAACATACGCTTTCAATGGGATGACAGATGCCAGCAAGCATTTCAGGCACTTAAAGACTATCTCATGAATCCACCATTGTTGATGTCACCAGATCCAAGTAGACCATTATTACTCTATATCTCGGCAACAAGTACAGCATTGGGTGTACTACTGGCACAACATAATGCAGAAGGTAAAGAGTGTGCTGTATACTACATCTCTCGCACACTGGTTGGCTATGAACTCAATTACACACCTATTGAGCGAGCTTGCTTAGCAGTAATCTTGGCAGCCTCTAAATTGCGGCACTATCTATTGACACACAAGGTGCAACTCATCGCAAAGATTGATCCACTCAAGTACTTACTCAGCAAAGCAGCATTGACAGGTCGTTTGGCCAAATGGGTAATGATTCTAAGTGAATTCGACATCGAGTATGTGGACCGTAAAGCTATCAAAGGGCAGGTCATTGCAGATCAGTTGGCCGATGCACCTCTCATAGGTGATCATCCCCTCATTTCGAATTTTCCAGATGAAGGGATATTCATGATTACAGAAGCACAGTCATGGAAACTATATTTTGATGGTTCATACACTAGGCATGGCTCGGGGGCAGGCATTCTGTTTATCACACCTCAAGGTGATAGCATCCCGAAGTCTTACAGGCTCACATTTCCATGCACAAACAACATAGCAGAATATGAGGCTTTGATCACAGGACTCAGGCTAGCCATACAATGGAAATTAAAAGAACTTCAAGTATATGGCGACTCACAACTGGTCATTCGACAAGCAACTGATGAATATCAGACCAAAGATGATAAACTCATGCCATACAAACAAATGGTGGACAGTCTAAAGACATCATTCACTACTATTACTTTTGAGCAGATACCAAGAGATCAGAATCGAGCTGCTGACGCTATGGCTACTATCGCATCTCTCCTAGATCTTCCACAGAATTCAACACGCTACGAGTTCTTGGTAGAACAGCTTTGGATTCCCGCTTATGATATCCCCAAATTTGAAATCATATGTCGCCTTGTCGGTTCCGAATCCCCATGGTACGGTGAGTTCTACACCTATCTTCGCGATCACACCCTTCCTCCCAACCAATCGAATAACCAACGAAAAACCTTCATTCGCCAAACTGCTCGATATACCATTATTGCCGAAACCCTATACCGACGTAGTCTTGATGGTACTCTCCTTCGATGTCTGGAACAAGATGAGATAACAAAGGCTTTGGAAGAGGTACATGAAGGAATTTGTGGGACTCACTCAAGTGGTCCATCACTAGCCAAGAAGATCATGCGAGCTGGATACTATTGGCCATCTATGGAAAAGGATTCCTACTATTTTGTCAGGAAATGCAAGAAATGTCAAGTTCATGGCGACCTGATACATGCACCGGCCCAGGAACTGCAACCAATCACGACACCATGGCCTTTTTGTCAATGGGGCCTTGACCTTGTGGGTAAGATTCATCCATCTTCATCCAATGGCCATAAATTCATTATTACCGCCACCGAATATTTCACCAAGTGGATCGAAGCTGTTCCACTTACCCAAGTTACCGGCAAGCAGATCGCCTCATTCATCCTCAATTACATCATCTGCCGGTATGGTGTACCCATGTCTATTGTCATAGATAACGGTCTCCCTTTCAAAAATCAGGATGTCCGTGAATTTTGTGAGAAATTTCATATCCAACACCGCTTTTCCACTCCCTATTACCCACAAGGCAATGGTCAGGCCGAAGCATCCAATAAAAACATATTGAGAATCCTAAAGAAGACAGTCAATGATGCCGGTCGTGATTGGCATGTTCAATTGAATCCAGCATTATGGGCATATCGAACTAGCATTCGAACCCCTACAGGTGCAACTCCTTATTCATTGGTCTATGGTGCAGAAGCTATCTTACCTATTGAGGTTGAGATACCATCATTACGAGTTTCCTTGCATAATCTCATCAATGATGAAGCATACAGAGTCTCATGCCTTCAGGACTTAGAGTTACTTGATGAGAAAAGACAAGCTGCATACAATCACCTCAAAGCCTATCAACAGCGCATGAGTAGAAGTTACAATCACCGAGTTAGATCTCGTACATTTGAGGTAGGTGATCTTGTTCTTCGAGAAAATCCTCGCAACCAACCAAACAGAGAACATCAAGGCAAGTTTGAATCAAACTGGTTGGGCCCATATGTTGTCACTACTGTATTCGGGTCCGGGGCATATCAGTTGGCTACACCAGAAGGAGAACCGCTCGCAGATCCAATCAATAGCATGCACCTCAAAAGGTTTTATACCTAAGGTGTACAAGGCATCAGGCTCCCCTACATATCAGAAAAATACCAAAAACATTCAGAAAATGTCCTGAAGAAAATACAAAAACATTCAAAAAAGTAAAGAAAAATCATGCATCCAAACGGTGAACAACCACTCCGGTGGCACCTTGGGTAAGTGCGATGGTGAAAACCTGGCAAACAGGCGCCACTCGTAAAGGCAATAGCTCCATTATCTTTCAAAGCTTGTTGCGATCATATTCATGCACACATACATCCATCCATCCAAACTATGGCTTGTTATTTGATCTGCAATTAAGAAAGTACTCCATGCGTCTAGCATCCCACCTTTTCATAGTCAGGTCTACAAACTGGGGGCAATACTCTTACCCTCGTGATGGAAGTGGATTCTACATTACTGGTGATTCATTGGCAAAAACATTCAAAAATGTCTCGCAAAATACAAAAACATTCAAACATGACTCACAAAATCCAAAAACATTCAAAAACTATTACACAAAATCCAAAAACATCGAAAAACCCATCAAAAATCACACAAATAAACATGGCAACACCTTGTACATATTCATCCGATCAGATACAAAACAAACATTGACAAAATACTCACACAAATGACCACTTATCACTCGACCAACACAATCAACATCAACAATCCAAACTGTCTTAAACAAGGATGCATCCTTCCTTACCAAAACAAAGACAAGATGACGTTTTCTTTGACAAGAAAATTATGTTAAGCTATCAAATACTTGGTTGATTTGTGAGTACAATCGTTTGTTTATCTGTATCGAGATCTTTCAGCATTGTTTTGTATCGTTTGCGCATTATTTTCGATGAAGTTCTGGGGCATGTACTAATGGTGTCTACGTGGGAAGTTCACTAAGTTATGTGATCATAGGCAAAAATACAGTCATAGATCACTACGGCTTGCTGACTACAACGTATACCTCGACCATATGAGCATGAGCCATTACCAAGGATCCTTATTCTTTATTCTTTATGTAAATATGCTGTTTGGTTGCAGGTACAATGCTCATCCTTTGGTTCCTCTTCCTCCAAATTGGATAAAGGTTTTATTTTTTAGTACGGTATGCACTTGTCTCAGGATATGATCAGCCTAAGATCAAGGAGGACGATCCAAGTCATGCACGAAAGGAGATAATCCTTGTCTGTTCCGCAAGCAATACTCTGGTCGACTTGACCCTTATATCAAGTCGTTTGTATTAACTTGCTATATTAAAATCCATGAAAGAAATACTCAGGTCATCTTGAATCATTATGTCAAGATGCTTGTATTCTCTTCCAACATTTTAAAGCTCAATGATGAAAATAGAGCACTATGGATCGTCATTTCACCTCATCTGTTTATATATTGCATTCCGTTGCATATCACCCATCCATTCATATGTAGGCTTTTACATGCAAAAATGACTACTAAAAACTGGTCTTGGATACAATCACGACCGAGTACTCTGATACATCATCAATGCACCATGCAAAGTCTTACAAGATCTTGCATTCTTCATGATCATATCATCATTACATTTAGGTGCATCTTGCATTACGTCCATTTATGTCATGTTAAAAACTTAAACATTGCATATAGTTCATTGTTGACATTAGTTTTCATTAAAATCATTTAACAATCATTTTCATCAATCATAAATAATTAGATCCATTCATGGGATTAAATTGTCTTTGATTGTATTAAATCATTTAATAAGCATTCATCTTATATCAATTATCCATTATCATTTTATTAAACTTTTCATCATTTATCCTTTGCATTCATTTCTTTATAGATAAAAGATGCATTCATTTATTACTAAGTATCTTATAAATGTTCATTATAGGATTCATTTACATTGCATTTATTATCATTACATTAAGGTGCAGTTATTATCCCCATTAGTTATCATATCATCCCATTATCATTTGCACTTACCAACATATTTAAAACGCATTTAGAATCATTCATTTAGGCATTATCATATAAACACTTGTACTTTACATTTGTTTATCCATCTGCATTCATTTCGGCATCATCATATAAACATTTGAACTTTACCTTTTGTTTATCCACATGCATTCACTTAACATTTTGTTTATCCATATTACATTCATCTAAACACATCTAGATGCATATCCATACATAAAATCATTCATCTAACCATTGCATTGACATCATTACATAAATCATCACATCATTACATCGCAAAAGGAAACATCATACAATCTTGTTCATCCATCAAAAACATAAGCATATATCATCCTAGTATATTTATACATAACATCATTTATTCAACCATCGCATTAAAATCATCTCATCAATACATTCCAATAGGAAACCATCAAAATCCTGTTCATAAAATCCAGCATACGCATATTATCATCATAGCGTTCCATACATAAAGCATTACATAACTCAAGAACATATCATCCTGCATTCATATGTCAGTATCTCACAACATAACTCATCATAAAAACATGCATAAAAGAAACCTCTCATCAAATGCATACATGTCCACATATACATCAAAGCAATAAATCATCATGCATAAACATCCATACATCATCACATGCATAATCATCACAAATATGGGATCCCCTCATATATATCAACTCATATATCAGAGTACAATGAAGTCTACAAAAATCGGCTACCAAGAGCCATCCAAGATACAGTCCAAAACATAGACAATGATACAACACATGTATGCAAAAATGCTCTCTCAGATGCCGCTCTGGCCAGATGCTGTACCTGCCCCACCCCTACCTGCTCCATCGCTGGTACCGGCACCACCTGATCCATCTCTCCGTGGAGGCCTCATCGAACCCCCACTCCCTCCTGCATCTCCTGATCTATTCTGCCGCAAAGGACCCATCACTCCCCCACTGCTCTGCATCCTCTGTGATCGCTCAGATCTGGCCTGCCGCATCTGTGAGTAACTGAGAGCTCGCTGGCTAATCGGTACCACCTGCTCATATAACCCCCGCCAGTACTCTATCTCCGCCTGTGCTCGCCGTATCTCCCTCATAACCTCTCCTGAAGGCCCCTGTGCACCAGTCCGCACTCTCTCCTGCAGCTCTGCCAATCTCTCCACCGCAGTATCTCTCTCCCGCAGCACCACTATCAGCTCTGACTCACGTGCAAATAGCTGCACATCTCTAGCTGCTACCTCCGCCTCTAATCTCTCTACCCGGGTCTGCAAATAACCTATCATATGCTCCCGCAGATCCCCTGCACCACACTCCCCTATATCCATGGCTGCTGCACCTATATCACCCCCCCCACAAGGCCCCTCCCCTGCACCACACTCCCCTGCCCCACCCTCTCCTGCACCTGTATCCATCGGGATCTCTCTCTCCATCCCCCTCCCACTCAGCTGCACTCCTCCCTGCATCAACGGTCCCTGTGATATCTGCAGAGGTAGTCCACCTCTCCCTCTCCGCTGTCTCGGCATCCCCATCCCTACTCCACCTCCTCCACCACCACCACCTCCTCCTCCTCCTCCACCTCCTCCACCACCTCCTCCTCCTCCTCCTCCTCCTCCTCCTCCTCTACCACCACCTCCTCCTCGACCTCCTCCTCTCCGTCCTCGTCCCCTCTCATCCTCAAACGCTGGGATCGGCTCCGCTGGATCTGATATCCGTCGAATCGGGTGCGCCGCCCGATACTTGGTATACTCTGCTGTAACCCCTGCATCAACGACCCTCGGTCGTAGATCCCATGGCCTCGCCTGCAGTGTCCGGAACTCTGCCAATGCCTGATCATACGGTAGCACTGGACCCCATGCATACCGCTCTCGAATCACTCGAGCATACTCTCCAGATCCGCTCGGCAGTCCCTGCTGCCGTCCAAACTGCCTCATAACCCGTCCTGGCACCTGTCTCTCTACGTGATAAGAGGTCCTCCCAATGAGGAATCGGGTCATAAAACAATACGGCAGTGCCTCAGCATCATCATCCCATGGCTCACACTCCAAGTATGGCCGCCAGATCACTGCATCCAAATCATCTAATGCCCGCCGCCACCACTCTAGCTTCCCCAAGTGGGGCTGGCTCATCATACCACTATACATAAACATATAGGGCTGATCCACGGCTCGGAATCTCAGACTCACTGGTCGAGTCACAGGTAAGTGCTCCCATGCCCACACATGCAGCAGCGTCATACCCACTGCTAGAGACCCCCGCCCTCTGTACACTACCTCGTGCAGCTCCTGGTACATGTGCGCTAGCACGCATGGCCCCCAGGCATATCGGGTCCCCTCTGTCACCATCATCTCAATCACCTGTCCCCATCCGACCGCCAATCCATGTGACCGCCTGTCTGGACACAGAAGTCCTCCCACGATCCTTGACAAAACTGCTGGAAGGGGCTCATATAGTGCCGCTATATCCTCCCAGGCAATCGACCCATCATCAATGAATACGTCCTCATCAAAAATCCTCTGGCAAGACACTGTCCCCCAGGATCGATCATACGTCACCAGCTGCCCTCGAATCGGAATCCGAAGAATACGCCACACGTCCTCCAAAGTCACCGTCATCTCGCCCTGAGCCAGATGGAACGTGCATGTCTCACTGTGCCATCGCTCTGCTAAAGCTGTAATCAGGCCGTGATTCATCCGAATCACGGGCATATGCATCACCTCATAGAGCCCAGTAGCCGCAATACAATCTATCTCGATCTGAGTCAAACGATCTCGCAACCCCTGTGTCGCGGGGTGGCGCTCGCGTAACTGCAACACGCATAGATCCTCCTGCACATAAACATTCATCAAACCACCATCAGTTGTTTTGTTATCAAACTTTCTTAAGTTTAAACCTAGACTATCATCGGATACTTTGATCAAGTATCTTCAAGTCTCAACAGGTAAGCAATCATGGCCGCCTAGACTTCAACAGGCATTTCTCCTAACAAATGACCTAAGTCTCATCGGGCTGCTATGGTTCAAAACAACTCCCACTTCACCTCACCATCCATCAATCGTTAGGCATCCGGAGTTTTATTTTGTCCGAAACTGGGGCATCTTGTTATCCTAAAGCAAAAGCACTCATTCGACACAATAGTGCTACAACAACATCAATAGCGCTCAACAAGCCCTACAATAGCGCTACCAAAACAAAAGCGCTCAAAAAGCTACACCATAGCGCTATTCCTGTCAATAGCGCTCAATTAACTACGCTATAGCGCTAATTAATCAAAAGCGCTAAAACCGCTATGCAATCGCGCTACTAGACATCAATAGCGCTCAATTGACCCTACCGTAGCGCTAATTTATCAAAAGCGCTCAAACTTGCCTACAAAAGTGCTAAATAAACTCCAAAGCGCTAAAACTAGCCTACAAAAGCGCTATTGCAGCACAATAGCGCTAATTCATGGAGCAAAAGCGCTAAAAACCTAGTTCCAGCGCTCTTGCTCCGACTTGACTTGGACTCAGCTAAAAACGTATTAAAAATGTATAAAAAGGAAGTTTTCGAATTTGCGTACCGCTGGTCCATAGTCGGCTGGGCGCTGGTACCGGCGGACTCGCTCAAATCGGTGCTCGGTGATCAGAAACGGCATCGTCGCTCCTCCTTGCTCTTCCAAATGTCACTGTCAGAGCTATAGTTTTCAACTGGTCGCGGTCACAAATGATCCTATTTTCACCCCTTTCACCCCATTTATACCCCCCGACGTCACCGTAACTTCGCCCTGCTCATCGCCGTGGTCCCCGTGAACTTCCCGAGCCCCCCATTTCTCCATGTTTCCCCCAATTTCTTCTATTTTTCCCCAGTATACCTAATTTCTTCTATTCCACCACCCTGCCAATTTTCATTTTTTTTCGAGAGATCGCCCGATTTTTCGAAATTTTTCGGCCCATCTCTCGAGGGGGCATACCACCCATTAAATTAACATTTTAATGGGGCATTTCTTTACACCAGTTTTTCTTTCTTTGAAACGATGCGATAAACTGCACCGTCTCAAAGAGGGGCAAATGTAGTCACATAAATCTGTCCATTTTAATTAAATGAATATTTCGTATTTATTTGATTAAAAATCCACTAGCCACCAGTTAATTAAATTAATATTTAATTAATTCATCCCCAAACATTCTTCTATTAATTAAATAAATTATTCAATTTATTTTAATTAATTCATTAAATCAAATTTCAATCAATTAAATAAATAAAATCAATTTATTTAATTAAAATTCCTTTTCCTCTTTTAAATAAATTAAATAAAACATTTATTTAAATCATTATCTCCACCCCACTTGCATTTTCCTACAAATGCAAATTGCACACATTTTGAAATAAATGAATTTTTATTTTAAATAAAATCCTATTTTCCCTCACCCACCAAATCCACTTGCAAAATCTAATCACCTTCTAGATTCTTCTAACCCCTTCCTAATTAGCCTAATCCATCCCCTAAATATTGTCACATTCCTAAGCAAAATGGAGTCACTTCTCAAATGGCCCAAAGTCTTGGATAACCATTGAAGGTTTTCAACCTTCAACCACCAAAAACCCCAAAGTCTTTGAAAACCATTAAAGGCTTCCAACTTTCAACCACTTAATTCCCCAAAGTCTCCAATAACCATTAATGGTTAATTCAACCCTCCCACATGGTTAAAACATTTGTTTGACTCAACCTCTACCCAACCACAAAGGTCTCATCAAGCATTTAATACTTTGACCATGATTATCTCTTAATCATTTGCACAAAGGTTTATCCTTGGATTAACTCCTAATCCAGTGGGTAATCCTAATTTAGGCTTGACCCTTAGCCTTTAGATAACCATGAGGTCTTCTCAGGCCTTTAATGCCTCCAACCTCTTCTTTCAACCCAATCCTGTGTTGACACTTGTCATTATTTTATTGGTGCCAATTGTGCACATGGATCCCCAACTTTCAAGCTTGACCCTTGATTAAACCATTCAATCCTGGCCATCCATTGCTCCATTTTTCCTATAAATAGAGCCCATTCCTTCATAATCCAGATCCTGAAAACTTGTAAGCATTTAGACTATAGCCATTTTAGAGAGCATTTTAGCATAGCATAACTAAATCTTGTCTTTTTGGTTAAAATACTTCATTTTAGCATTAAAATAGCTTTTCATTTCATATTTAGAGCTATTCTATAAATCTCAATCCTCCATAAGCATCCACAGTGCAAAAAGCTGCCGAGAGCTACACTATTTTGGAACTTGGAGAGGAGAGGAACAAGGGAGAAGGAACTAAGAGTATGTTAGGAGGTATTTGGAGATGCCTCATCATGTTTGCTTTGATAGTTAAATATGCTTGCATGCTTATAGTCTCTCTTTTGGTATGCCTTTTTAGATTAGTTTTCGATTGACTAACACTAATGTTTTCTGTGTTTTGTGTTGATTGATCTTAGACTAATCTTGTGCCATTTAGGAGGGCATCAACTAGTACATTTGTTTAGAAACCAACTAAAATTTTACAAAATTAACAAATTGTTTTTGTACAATTGATAAATTCATATTCTACATTGAACCAAGAATTGAATACTTGTATTTATTATTTTATCTTTTTAATAATTTTAACATGTTTATCATTCCTAAAAAGAATTAACAATTAAATGACAAAACCATATATCAGATTTATATTTTCAAAATATTTAATTACACAACCCCCAATAACTATTGTGGAATATTTAATTACAAAGTGGAGAGCCTCTTCCACCATAGAATACCACTTCATTAAATTTTTCCTAACATAGACTTGTTTATCACCGCATTCCAATGAATCCACAATGTTTCCTAGAAAGAGAGACACAAATAAAACATAATTCGAGTGACCATAATAAATAATATTTGATCAATACCTAGCAAATGCTTCACATGGGGGAAATGTACATGAATGGGAGTAAGGTACTAGAAAACCAACATAGAAAATAATTCAATTAATAATAAAATCAAATGGAGCATTTAAAGGCCATTAAAGATTTCCACTTAATTTTTCCAATTTGCATGTGCTTGAGATGTTTGTGTGTATGTGAATGTATATAATACATAATAAATACACAATTAATTAGGTAATATAATAACTTATAGTGATACTATTATAAGATTTATAATCATGAATTAAATCAATTATAATATTTGTGAGAATGATGCATAGCATGTGTCATTAAAATTTAAGAAAATATAAACCATAGATATCGTATTAGATGATTTCAACTAATCATTATTATATATATTGAGATTTTCTTTTTTCGAAAAAAGAAACATTTACAACATGTTAAACTCATAAAGATTCCCTTTAATACTCAACTATTTGAGAGGATAATCTATTTATCACTTTTTTGGACATATAGAAGGATACCTCATTGATCTAACTTCTAGCATGAAAATGAGAAAAATGGAACATCTTTTTAGTCTATTTCTTAAACATATTCTTCCCCAAAGAATGTACTTGGATGCTTTTGGGGAGAAATAGATTAAAGTTTCTAGATATTTCCATAAGAGAAGTTCATTAAAGATTGTTCATCTATTTCTTGTAAGTCCTCTAGATCATAACATGTGTCTTATAGATTTTGTTGGCCACAAAATTCTAATGGTAGCCTATAAAAGAAAATGCACATATAAGAAGAGACAATAGGAAAGGAAGCACTAGAAAATATTTATTTTTTATTAGAAGAAGAAGAAATAAATTATATGAGCAATTCATAAGTCACAAACATAATCAACTAAGATAAGTTGTAGCATCCTACAAGAAAAATACAACCATCAAGACAACAATAAAAACTTCCACAATTAACATAAACTCAGCCATAGAACACTTATTGTATTTAGCAAAACAATAACCAACTGAAGAATCTAGCACTAGAAAATCTTAGGCATCGACATTGTATCTTTATAACCCTTTCTTAGCTTAAAAAGTATTCCCATTGTAGAAATTTAGTGTACACCTCATTTTCAAAGACTAAAACAAAAAAGCCTTTTGGAAGAAAATATAGAACTATGTAGCTGACATCCATTCCTGATTTTTTTTTTGATGGAAATCCAACTCTCTAAAACTAAGCCTATCAATGTAGATTTTTAGGCAATCTTTGATCTTTTCAACATCTTTTAGAATCTCCGCTACTAGGGATAATGTTGCTATCGTTATACATTTTATTATTATCTGTTTGGGATATGTGAGGCTTTTCTTTGGTGCTCAATAAAAAAAAATTGTATCTATTATAAGAGCCATAAAGAGGTTCCCTACTTTCTAAAGATTCAAGAAAAGGGAATATTCTAATATTATATGTCTTGTGAACCTCTTATCTTATAACTATAATAAATTTCATTAGCTGAAAAGGCTTTGTCATTGAAGAATGAGACACCATGAAGTCGCTGCCTTCATATAGGCTATCGTCTCGATTGACATCCTCTTTATGATTTGGATTGAACATTTAGCTTTCTAAAATCCCCATAATTGTCTCTCCTAGTTTATTATTATTTCTATAATAGTCGTTATGCTTGGCTAAAATTTGAATATGCATTATACTAGTAAATAGTAATAAAGATCTCATTGACTTTGTTGAAAGAAGCCTTGATATTTGAAACAAGCTTAAGAAGAATCATCCTCACATATAAATGAGAGAAACGTATGTAAGTAGGCAAGTGGAGTTTGATAGTTATCGAACATGTTTGTACATAAGAAAGACATGACAAAAGTAAAAATTGATGAAGACAAGTTCAACAAGTATCGTAAAATATCCACTACATATGACTTTGCTTCAATGGTAAACTTTGATAGAAGGGCAATACCATCTTTTCCTCCAACAACATAATAATGAAGTTAAGTGAGTCAAAAGTGAGGCATGAGAGAAGCAAATGTGCTAAAAAGGTAACCTTAAGTTTTTTTCTTTGACATTTATTGTATAATTTGTATCATCACCATTGACCATGACCATTTAATGCTACTATTTAGTCATAAAAAAATACAAGTTTATACTTACACAATGTACCCAAACAAATAACTCCATTTTTTAATAAATATAAATTAAGATCATCTATAATTATGACAAATATCAATCTAATAAATATAACACTTTTTTAATAATATTAAACCAATTAATAAAAAAAAAATTTAAACATTAATATTACTCATATATTTTTGAATAGATATTATTCATATTAAACTAGTCACTCAAATGACTTTTAAATTGATATTTATATTTTAAAAGATTTTTTTGAAAAAAACAATATTAACTGATTTAGTCAAAATATTTAATAAAGTTTCAATTGATTGATATCTTAGAATTATTTACACCTAATAAATACACAAATAACCCGGGCAAGAACTATCACCTAATTTAAAGGCTAGAATTAAATAAGTTTCAAACAATCCAAAAGCTCACATCTTTTTTCCCATCTTCTACATTAGTGGAGACAACCCACTTAGATAAAATAATAAAAAAAAAAAAAAAATTATGACAGCGAATTATTAAAAAATTAAAAAATTAAAAACAAACAAAAACATAGTGACAAGAAATTTGGTAACCATCGTGTTTCTCACGGGGATACCTTTATCAAAATATCATTAGGTGAGTCGTTCATGGGAAAGTGTCAAGGTATGTCAACCTTCTCATTCTAAAGTGGACATTACATAAACATTAATGTCCAATGTTAATTTGTCTTTTTATAATGGTTTGACATTAAAGCCTATATAGTCATAAGGGTGAAATTTGTACATGTGTTTTTTCCTCAAATGTTTTGGACTATAGTCTGGTTGTCTTTTATGTATTGACAAGCATATATGTTGACGTAATTTGTGTAGAAGACAACATTATCTTGACATTTCTGTACTAGCACTTATCTTTAACATTTAGATTTGACTCTCTAGTTGTTCAGTGTCCTGAATTAAGTTTCTGAATGTTGAATCAACCTTGAAACCCACAATTTTAATTATAAACTTTTTCTTAGTTTGGACTCATATTTTACTATTGTATTGCTTGTTTTAAGTTGACTCAAATGCAAATTGTTTTGAATTGTATTCCAAGCTGTAGTGTTTAAGCACCAATCCTAATCCATGTGGATAATTTAGGACTACCATAGAAGAATTTATATGAGAGTATTATAGTATAATCAAAGAGCATCCTAATCAAATCATTATCCTAGTTATACCGTATTCTTTTCTATTCTCTTCAAGTTTGGTTCATCATCATTGAATCAATCTGTCTAAGATCTTGATTAAAGGGAACATGACCTTCATCTAACAAGTTCCCAAACAAGTTCTATGGATGTCACTGGGGTGCGCAAGGCACCCCTGTAGTTTTTTTTTGTTTTGTTTTTTGTTGTTGTTTCTGATTTCTAAAGACTTGGTTCCTTTTTGTTGATAGTTGCTGTTAATTGTTGTTATAGTGTTGTTTCTGCACTATGATTTTTAATAGTTTTGCTATGTAAAGGGTCAGTGCCCTTGTTCTCACTGCTTTATTAATAAAAAACAAGTTCCCAAACAATGTCTATAGACACCACCCATTTCATATATAGATTGTAGAAACAAAGTCGAATGTCTTATAAAGATCCAAATAAAGGAAATTTAGATTTAGAGTCCTAGGTTTAATCTTTCGTATAAGGTTAATTCCATACTTGAGAACATAAACTAGACAATATAAGGAATTTTTTGTTCTAGATTGGTTCATTTGATAGGTCCTATCTTTTTTTAATACATTAACAAATCAATCTAAGACACTTGAGATAATCAAATTCAGAGCCAAGTACCTTTTATCTATTTATTAATTTTTATGTTAAGTGTGAGATTTATTTACATTATCAATTATCAATCTCAACTCTAAATTCTAAAGTTATATTGTTGCTTAATTATTGCTCCATACATTAAAGGAAAACTTTATTTTTCATTTTATATATATATATATATATATATAGATATATATGTATATATATACATATATACATATATATATATATATATATATATATACATATATGTATATATATACATATATATATATATATATATACATATATGTATATATATATATATATATATACATATATATATATATATGTATATATATGTATATATATACATATATATATGTATATATATACATATATGTATATATATACATATATGTATATATATATATATATATATCTATATATATATATATATACATATATGATTTTAAGATCTGATTACATATATGATCATATTAAAAATTTCTTTAATATTAAAGATTATAAGAAAAAATATATCAAAATAATCCATAAATTAAACCTATTTAAAAATTAATAAATAATATATCACATCATCTCTACAAATCAAAGATCCAATACATATTGCTACTACTAATCAAATAATTTTAAATTGATACAATTATTAAATAAATGATTGGTTTTGATAATAATCCAAATGATGTAGGTGCACCCTACCTCCACTATGAAATCACGTTGGAAATGTCAAATCATTTATATAATATAAAGAGTTTTTGAAGTTTGATTCATTGCTCTCATGGTTTCACTTGTCTAATCTTTACTTTGCCCAAATCTATTTAAAATGACATTCACACTAGCCCACAAAATACAAAAATTTTATGTAGTTATCTAAATAATAAAAATAGTTGATAGTTGCAGAATTCACTAATTAAAGTATAAAAATAAGCCTACTTGCTATTACAAAACAAGTTAGAAATGATTTTTCTAAATTAAACCATATGTCACACTTCCAAATTTCTAGCCAAAAACCTCCCAACGTAAAAGACAAGATTTGGAATCCCATAACATATTAATAAAAAAAAATTAAGGATGTTTTTTAAAATTTTAGAGGTTAGTTTTTAATATTATTTAGTTGAAATTTTTTAGTCAATCATTATAGAGAAAAATAATAGAGTCATTAGTAACTATATGTTTAATAAATTAAATCATATTAAAAACAAAATACTAAAATAAAAGATCTAATTTGAAGGTAGAGTCATTTATAAGATAAAGAAATATATAGATACAAGGAATGCAATGAAGGTATATCTAATCTTGAAAAGATATAGAATAATATTTTAAATAGATTTAAGTTAAATGAATAAACAAAGTAATTAATTTAGAGATTTGCTTAGTTTTCAAAGAGTTGATGGATAATTAAACATAAGTGTAATTTTTGAAATGATAAATATATAATAAGAATTTAATTTTGAATGTGGTAATGGAGTATTTGTTGTAGATTATGCTTGATAATCTAATTATATGTTTTATGATAAGGTTTAAGATTGTCGTTTTCTAGTAGGCTAAAAAATGATGTGTGCCTTTTTCCTGAATCGCTTCCATATTATGGAAACAATGTATGTGCGTACATATTCAACCTCTACCCATAAACTTAACTTGTATGCAAATGATTACTTGAAACATTTTTGTGTTGGGTTTATGAACCTACAATTGAAGACTTGGTGATATATACAAATATTGTTGAAGTTTATTATGTAGTGGTCGTTCTCCTTAGTCAAACCCCTTGAGTGGATTTAATATTATAAATAAGGATTGAAGACATACTAGTCAACTAAGCAATATGCCAAAATTATCACTAGTGATGTAGATAATGTTAGCCGCCACTCTCAAATGTAATGATATTGTAGACATATAAAAATGACCACTTTCCTAAGTGAATATTTAATATTCATTTTAACCTCATTCCTCTATTTAATTAAATTCTATTATTCACATTCATCTATTTCATTAAATGAATTACTCAATTTATTTAATTAAGTTCACCTAAGCCTTTCATAACCTTTAATTAAATAAATCACTTTATTTAATTAATTCCCCTTTCTCCCCTTTTAATTAAATTTACATTTAATTAAATTAATCCTTGTAAATAAATCTAATTTATTTATTCAAATCTCCCACTTGTATTTATGCAAGTTGCATCTATTTTTGTTGAAATAAAGTAATTTATTTTAATTAAAATTCCCTTCCATCCACTTGCAAAATCCTACATCTCCCACTTGCCTTTCTAAACCCCCTTCTAGATTCTTCTAATCACTTCTAATTTAGCCTAATATATCCCTTAAATATTGTCACAATCCTAAGCAAAGAGAAGTCACTTCTCAAAGCCTCCAAAGTCTTTAAAAATCATTAAAGGCTTTATGTCCTCAACTAGTTGTAGTCACATAAATCTGTCCACTTAATTAAATGAATATTTAATATTTATTTGATTATTTAACCATCAATTAATAATTAATTAAATTAATATATTTAATTAATTCATCTTAACCCTCTTCTCCTATTAATTAAATAAATTATTCAATTTATCTGATTTAATTCACTTAACCAAATTCAGACCATTAATTAAATAAATAAATCATATTTATTTAATTAAATCTTCTCTCACATTTAAATAAATTAATATTTATTTAAATTCCCCCAAAATCCCACCTTTCACATTTAAATAAATTAACATTTATTTAAATCACCTTTATCCTCCACCCACTTGCATTTTCCTACAAATGCAAGTTGCACACTTATTTTAAATAAATAATTTATTTAAATCACTTTTATCCTCCACCCACTTGTATTTTCCTACAAATGCAAGTTGCGCAACTATTTTAAATAAATTATTTATTTAAAATCCTATTTATCCTCACCCACTTGAAACCTTTAATGGTTTCCCTTAAAGTCTTCAAACTTGATGGCTTTAAAGTCTTCAAACTTGATGGCTTCCTTCTATAGTCTTCTTAAGCCTTTAATGGTTTCCCTTAAAGTCTTCAAACTTGATGGCTTTAAAGTCTTCAAACTTAATGGCTTCCCTTAAAGTCTTCTTAAGACTTTAATGGTTTTCCTTAAAGTCTTCAAGCCTTTAATGGTTTCCCTCAAAGTCTTCAAGCATTTTAATGCTTTATCTTCCTTTTTCTCATTTAAATAAACTAGCAATTGCACCTTAGTGTGCAATGAGTACGCCGAAAAGGCTTGGGAGATTAATTTTAGAAAGAAAAAAAAATGGTCTATTCTTGCATATAATTATGTGGTGTACATGAGGGCAGATGGTACATAATTTAGCAAATGATGTTGTCTATGCAACAAAGGTTTGGAAATAGGATCCAAACATAACCGAAACAAAACCTTTGAATCAGGATAATAATCAAGCTCCATTAGCAAGAAGATCATGTAATGTTTGCAGTACAGAGAGAGGGAATAGGAGAGATAGATGTATAAAAAGGGACAGACAAAGGGGGAAATAATGGGATAGATATAGAGAGGGGACGAGCAAGAGAGATAGGGGATAGAGATGGAGATGGAGAAGTAGATGAAAGAGAGAGAAAGAGAGAAAGAGGGGAGGGGATAGATAAAGATTGAAAGGGTCAATACATAGAGTGAGAGAGAAGGACAAAAGTAGAGAGATGATAAAGGATAATTCAAGAGATATAGAAAGATGGAGTGATATGGAGAGGTAACGAGATAGAGATAGGGAAGAGAGATAGAGAGGAATATATTAAGATAGAGATATAGATGGTGAGGGAGAGGGAGAGGTAGAGGGGGAGAGAGGGAGTGAGGAAGAAGAAGAGATAAATAGAGAGAGTAGAAAAGGATAGGGGAAAGGATATAGATGAATATATATTTATGATGGAGGAGAAATGTATTTAGGTGACAATAGTTTGCATCGAATTATTTTTAATAGTAAGGTGCAATTGTGGTTTAATCTTGGTTGGTGAGAATGTCTAATGGAACATGAATATTACAATCACACTATGCATTGACCAATGACAACTAAATGCACTTTGTAGCCATAGATGATTAAGATATCTTCAAGATTCTTGTATGATTAGAAATGCCTATCACTTATAGATCCTAAAACCTTAGATATAATAAATTAAATAAAAATAATCATATAAATTTATTTATTAACAAACATTCATCACTAATAGTGCAAAAGACTAAAATTAATTACATGATTGACCCTTCTTTCGTACAACTATCATGTAAAATTTAAAGTCAAAATATGATAATATTTTTTCTTTTCAATATGGTTGTGCTTTTTCTTTAAAATGGAAGTAATATTGTATTAAATAAATATTAAAATTTATATTAAAAACTACAAGAAAAGGTTCAAGTCTTAGACACCAAAAGCACTCGTACTTGATAAAGATTTAATTTTTCTTTGAGCATTTCACACCCCTATTTGCAAGAAATAAAACATTCTCAGATTGTTGATGTTTTGATGAAGGAAATTTTGTAACAGGCAATGATTTCAGTGGACAAAGTGAATTCCACTGGAATTTGACTATATTTTTACTCTACAATTTGGTCTATGGGGTTTTAGTTTATGCATTATTGTATTATAGTTGTATTTATATTCATTATTGTACATCATAGTTTTGGATGCAAAGTAGTGTAGTGTAAGGTAAAGTATGTGTTGTACCAACTTAGTTGTTGGAAGAAGAAATAAATTACTTTGGTCAAACATATAAATCCAATTTAAATTGTGTTTTCTCATTCAACAAAGGAATTTTTCTCAAAACAACCTTTGGAAGGCACAATATATTTAAGATTTCTCCTTTTTAGATGGTATAATTTAAATCATGTTTGGCCAACATTTGAGAATCGCTATTATGCTTCAAAATGTATTGAATATGTATGGTCATGTTGCATGTGTGAATAACCTGCACAATATCAAACTCATTTGGTGAAAATTATATTTGGGATATGTTCTACTATGCATTGGATGAGTATGGTACCAATTGTTAAACACGTTGAAGACATTCCAACTATTAGGATTAATTCTATCTATTTAGGCTATGCAAGAATTGCATTCATTAGAAATTAATGATATCGAAGAAAATCACAAGCAAGAATAATATTGAAATCATAATGTTCAATAGATGTATTGGTTTTGGGATTGGTAAAAGGAACACATATCTGACCTTTTGTTAGCTATGTTATATTGTAGGATATATTTGTGTGAAAAAATAGGTAAATGAATTTGTATGAATATTTCATCGATGAATTTGACTCATCAATAATATCTTCCAATGATGAAGCAAATGATTTACGGTGGTGATTTGCTATGGATGCCTTCTACTTTGTAAATAATTTGTAATTTTTTTTTTTAATTTCAAATGCCTTAATAGTTTGTTGGCTTTATCTTTTATCTTAAAGGTTTTCCAAAAATGTTAAAGGAGATCACCCTCCAAAAGTGTCTCCGCATTCCAATGTGGCTGGGCCTAGGATGTATTTTAACCCTTTTCGACAAACCAATTTTGCTAATATCTTGCAACCAAGGTATTCCACTAGAACAGTGTGTTTTGAGGTATTCTGCCAAACAATTCAGTTGCTCGCATTTAGCATATCCTATAATCAAAGCATTCTGTAAACAATTCCTGGAGGCTTTCTATCAAACAACTCAGGTGTTTTGTCTATGCTTACATGTCTATAGCATCTGGCAAAATCCTCTCTTTTATCGTGTGGTGGAAGTCCATATCCCGTTCTAAAGCTCCCATTTTGACACTAGTAGAGATTGCGGCCTCTAGATTAACATGTCCCAGTGACGTTAGATTGAAGGTTTCTAAATCCTTATCAACAAACACATTTTGGGCATATCCTGCAATCGTAGCAGCAAACGAGATCACATTTCTTTGAGGTGAGGCACCCTGTCAAACATTTCACGTGCCTTGTCCATGCTCCACATTTTATATATATGTCTACTAACGCATTTCCAACAGAAATGATGGACGTCTATACCCTATTTGAAAGCTACCATTTCAGTACAGGCCGCTGTAAATGAAAATGCTGGTGTTGGGACCCTGTTTGTGAGAGTTGGCGATCTGACGGGCAGGAGAAAAGGCTCCAGATTGTGTGTGCTTCGGGGGAAGGAATCATCAAATCCGTAGGGAAGCACAGGCCTTCTACAAACCGTACAATGACAAGTAGTTGATTGAAATAAATGATGATGAGAAAACCTTTTAATTTGATGCCAGTACTAGTACAATCAGAGACTCGGCAGGCAAGTTGCAAGCAACGACTATTTGGATGTATCGACGGTCAAGATGGCTTGCATCGTCTTGCACCTTCTCTCAAACAGTTTGGATCGTTGATGCCCAAATTTAGCTCGGTGCATTTCATAATAGGAGACGCCTTCGGCGTAATTAATATTTATTTGAATATTTATCCAAATGCAAATTACACCATTTAATTAAAATAAATGATTTTATTTTAATTGAAAATACCAAAATTCCTCCCACTTGCATTTTCCTACAAAATCCACTTGCATGCTTAAACCCCTTCTAGATTCTTCTAAACCTTTCCTAATTAACCTAATCCATCCCCTAAATATTGTCACATTCCTAAGCAAATTGGAGTCACTTCTCAAAGACTCCAAAGTCTTTGAAAAGCAATTAATGCTTTGTGTGTTCAACAAATTAACCTCTAAAGTCTTCCAAACCACTTATGGCTCTTACATGACCATTAATGGTTAATTCCACTTGCATGCCTAAACCCCTTCTAGATTCTTCTAAACCTTTCCTAATTAACCTAATCCATCCCCTAAATATTGTCACATTCCTAAGCAAATTGGAGTCACTTCTCAAAGACTCCAAAGTCTTTGAAAAGCAATTAATGCTTTGTGTGTTCAACAAATTAACCTCTAAAGTCTTCCAAACCACTTATGGCTCTTACATGATCATTAATGGTTAATTCCACTTGCACCCATGGTTAAGGACTTTGACCTCTAACTTAACCCTCATGTAACCCATGTGTCTCTTCAAAGCATTTATTTCTTTGACTAGGGTAACCATCATGTCCCCTCAAGCATTTAATGCTCCTTATCTCTCCTCTCAAGCCTCCTCATGGTGACACTTGTCAACATGGGATTGGGTTGAAAGTTTCACATGGATTGAATATCTTTCAATCCTAACCCTTGTTAAGATTACTCAATCTTAACCCTTCATTTCCCCATTTCTTCTATAAATAGAACCCTTCTCCTCAAGCAAAGGAGGAAGCATTAGAGTATTGTTGTTATACTGGCATTAGCATAGAGCTTTCTCATAGCATCACTATCTACACTTGCATAGCATTTGCTTATCATATTCAACTATCTTGAATCTCCATATGGCATCCAGGGCTAGTGCTAAAAGCTGAGAGCTACACTCATTTGGGACTTGGAGAGGAGAGGAACAAGGGAGGAGCAACTATGAGCATCTTGATTAGCTATTTTATTCTATGTTTATATGATTTCTATTTCATGCTTAATATCTCTCTTGATATGCCTATTTAGGATAATCTTTTGTTGCTAAAACTAACGTTTGTTTCTTGTGCTCTTGTGTGTGTTGCCATCAAACATATTTTCTAATCCTTTTTGCAGAGCATCATTTGGTGAACCTGACGTGAATCCAAACACCAAAAAGATCAACTTTTTTTTTTTTTAACATGTTTGAATGTTGAAAATGTCACACAGGTTGCGCTTTTGACACTGTTTTGGTGCATTTGACATTATTTTGGTGCTATTCACCCTGTTTCAGTGCTTTTGCCTTCTCTGTCTTTCCCTTTCTTTTAGTGCGTTTGTGTTAAATAGCGCCTCTGTTCAAATGCAGACTAGCGCTATTGTAACAAAACGTTGTACAAATCACCGTGTAACCAAAAAAAAAAAAAAAAAAAAAAAAAAAAAAAAATTAGGCTTGTAGAAGCCCACCAAATAGGTGGATTTTACTAACTATTTTTCTCTTTTGTGCAGATTTAAATTAGATTAAAAAGTAGATTTATATTTTTTACTAACTTGTTTTTGAAGTTGGTTTTAAAAATGAATTCACTTTTTATTTTGGTTTAAAATTGACTTCACATTTCAAATTTGGGCTTTTAAAAAAAGAATCACACATTTGTTTGGGGCTCTTAAAAAGAATTTCATTGTTCCAAGGTAAAAAGAACCACAAACTTATACAAAACAACTTTATTTCTTGCAAGTTAGGAAACAAACTTCGTTTTGGTGCTTAAAATCAACAAAACAAAATTTATTTTCTTGCATCAACTTAAAAGAAATTTACAATCAACACTTTGTTTTGGGAAATCTAAAAAGAACAAGCCATTTTTCCTTCAAGCTCAAAAACAATTTTACTTCAAGCAAGACGTGTTTTCAATTCCGTTAACTAGGATTTCAAAGTTCCTAGTTTACAAAATATTTTGCCTTTGAAGTTAAAAAAAACACCATGACTGTTGGAGCAACATCTCCAAATAGTTAGATCGCATTGCAATGACAGATTAAAAAGAACAAGTGTTTTTCATGCTTGGCACACTTGTGCAAAGAGTTGGTCGAGTGGTCCTACTTCTAACACACACTATCTTCTCCCTTGGTTTTTGTGGTCCTAGGTGCAAGAGAAAAGTGTTAGTAACACTCAAAATTTTATCTTTTTAAGAGAGGCCTACCAAGGGATCGATACTCTTGGGAACGACCTCAAGCGGTAAATCCTTCGAGCCGCTATAGAAATCAGGTGTGAGCAAAAGCTGTAGCCTTACAAACTGGCCAAAAGGACAAATGGGCCCCACCACCAGTTACAAGGCTCTTAAGTGAGTCACTGCAGAATGAACTTATGTCCAAAAACATCGAACATGACTAAACACCTTTAAATAGTAGCCCACCCATTCTATTGATTGAGGATATTTGCGATATAATTTAGTGCAAGAGCATAGATGGTTTTGCTCCCAAGATACTCACCATACATATTTCCTTGAGTAGAAACATAGCTTTTTGAAAAGTCACTGGTGGCTTGATAAAAGTGGTGACTCCTCCATCATAGGGATCATCTATTTGTTATGCTCGCGCAAGACTTAGTATATCACATCCTTACCTGCCACGATGGGATTCATAAGGTATGTAGTACCAAAGTCGAAGAAATATCAAGATGTGGGCTAAATTTATCACAACTGGCCATTTGACCTTAGGGATAAAAAGTGTTTGAAGTGTGTTCGTTTTAAAGACCAAGTACAAATTGAGCCGACTTCAGGCTTTGGAAATACACCTTAAAATACATCTAAAGGAAGGGTCATATACAAGTCCAAGGATTGGGTTGATCTAGACCCATACTCATTTGTGCCTTTGAGGGCAACATTCTTGTGTTTGTGTGCTTGCTTTGTTTTTCTTGTCAAAGAAAAATCAGAAAATCACTTCCCAAAAACAAAGTATTCATCTAACTAAACATCTATCAAAACAACCAAAAACATCAAAAACAAGGTACAAACAACAAAGAGTCAAATTTTATGACCATTCTTCACATCTTGCGAAAGAAGAAGCGTCATCAGAATATCAACTTGAAAAGAAGACCATTGAGCTCAAAGGCTTTGATCAAAAGGAGGAAATTCTTCTATATAAATAGACAAATCTTTGTCTCACATAGAGTCTTTTTGCGTCACATGCGTCTCTACCTTCAAGGAAAAACAAACGAATTTGATTCCGAATCATTGAACTGCAAAGCTTTTATGCAATATAGAGCTCTGAGTTATCACAAAAACCAAGGAGGAAAGATTAATCCCAACTTCTTCCCAAACGTCTGTATCACATACAACACAACTCGAGAAATACCACCAACACCCGAAAGGGAAGAGATAGAGTTTGTCCCATTTGTAACACAAAGTTTTTATTGAAGTTGAAAACATTTTCATCCATCATCTCACTCATACATCATCACTTCATCATCAATCCGTCCCAACTCTCAAAACATTAAGAGGTTCTTGTCCCAAGTTCTCTTTTAGATATTGCTTGAAATCAAACACATCACATCACTTTTGAGATTGTTTCTACATCTAAGATAAGCTCATCCTAAGAGACACATCTACGCAGGTTAAAACTAGTTCATGAGTGAATCCTCTCATTACTAGGTAGTTAAATCTGTAACACATCTCAGATTTCTCTACACCTTATCACATCAAAACTTATCAAACAAACAAGCAATTCAAAGAAGGAATTTCGGTTACATCCACCTTAAAGGTGCTAGAGATCCACGTGCAACACAATTCACCAACCATCAATCTCTCATTTCAACAAAAACTCATCATCATTTTCACACAACTTCAACAAAAAGCTTATAAACAAAATGGCCCAAACCCGATCACAGTCCAGGCAACGAGAAATAGAAAGGGAAGAAGAAGAAGAGGAAAATCTCAATGAATTTCAAGAAGCACTTGGAGGAAATGCAGATGACGAAAACCCAAGTACTCCCACTCCTGCAACAATAGAAAGGGCTCAACATAACCCTCTCTTTAACAGACTTTTTGACGAAATACTCAGGAGCAATGCGGATGCTCACTTCTTAAGACTCGCTCAAGAAGGAGCAAAACTCCCCTCTGACTTTGATCTTGCCCAATTAAGACAAGCATCAGAAAGACAAAGTCGCCATGAAGAGGAAAGAGGTAGAGATCCCATCAGATATAATATTCCCCGAGGTAACCCACCACCTCCTCCTCCAAATGAAATGGAGATGTTGCGGCAACAAGTTGAGAATCTTGCCCAACAACTTCATAGTGGTGTCAAGACCAATCAATTCTCACTCAATGACATCTATCCCTATCCTTTTGATAGGAATCTTTACATGCCACCATTTCCACGAGGATTCGAAACACCCAAATTCGAAAAATATAGAGGAAAGGGAGATCCTCGTGATCATGTCAGAGAATTTCATTCCGCTTGTCTTGAAGTGGCATATGAAGACACCTACCTAATGCGCCTTTTTCCCCAAAGCTTGGGAGGAACAACCACATCATGGTTTTCCCGACTACCAGGTGGCATTAGAACATTTGAGGAACTCATCCAGAAGTTCCTAGCTCATTACTCTCATAACATTGAACGCGACATCACCATGGCTGATCTGTGCAACACCAAACAAAACCAGGTGAACAATTCTCAGTATTCCTGCAACAATGGTGTCAAATGTCTAGCAGACGTTCTCTTCAGTTACCTGAATGAGAACTAGTGGAAATATTCATTTCCAACTTAAACGAAGAAATGGAATTTCACCTGGATGTCAAAGACACAGACTCTTTCAATGATATGATCACCAAGGGTTTAAAATGTGAACGGGCACTCATCAAGAAAGGACTCATCAAAATCTTTAATGAACCAAAAGATGGTCCTTGACCGCGCTTCAATAGTGATAAACCAAGCTTCTGGAATAAAAACAAGAATATCGTCAATGATGGGGTTGTGGATGCCCGGACTATCCAAAACGCACAACCTGTGGTTCGGTTTGCAGGACAAAATCCTCCACCTCAAAACAACACAAATGTTCCTTCCAATCAAGGTCACATCACATCTCACGATGAACCTAGACCTCGTCAGCAAAAACAAAAACGCACATACACTCCCTTAGGGGAACCCATTGAAACAGTATTGCGACAACTCATTTCTCAAAATTTGGTCACTCTACCTAAACTATCAAACTATGAGCCTCAGGTCAAACCGGCATGGTGGAGAGATACTGAACACTGTGAATTCCATCAAGGAAGAGGACACAAGACAAGTAATTGTCATCGATTGAAAGATCTCATTCAGGATCTTATTGATCGAGGAGAAATTGAAATTGAAGGACATGACCCAAAAACAACAAATAATGATCATCTGATGTTCAAAAATCCACTTCCATCACAAGATCAAAGGGGTCCTTCCACTTCTAGGCGAGGCACTGATACCACTGATTATACACAGGCTCTGTATAATTACACTGTAAATCATCTGTATGATGCCAGTGAACAAGTTGCAACCATAACCTTCAAAAATCCCAACTCAAATTGCAATGTTGTTACGCGTCGCGGCAAAGTTACCATAAAGGCGGCTCCACAAGGCACCACCTCCATACCAAAGCAGTACAATCTTGTGGAACAATTAGATAAAACGCCTGCGCTTATATCCATTTTAGAGCTATTACGCCTATCACCATCTCATAAAACTATCTTGGATCAAGCACTCCAAGAGGTGTCAGTCCCTGCAAATCTGAATACAGACCAATTTCCAGCCATGGTTGGAAATCTAAAGTCATCACCTTGTCTCACTTTTTCTAAAAGTGACAACTCTTCCTTCCAGCAACCTCATAACGCCTCACTCCACATTGAAGGATTTATTAACCATCATAGGATCAAGCGAGTCTTGATCGATAATGGAGCAGGCCTAAATATTTGTACACTACAGTTGGTCACAGCATTGGGCTATGCGGTAGAATCAGTGGATCCTCGTAATAAGATCACAATCAAAGCCTATGACGATGCAGAGCGTTCATCCAAAGGAGCTGTGGTACTACCAATCCGCGTGGGCCCTGTGGTAAAGCACATCATCTGTCAGGTTCTGGACCTTCCTCTGCCATACAATCTATTATTAAGGAGACCTTGGATACATGCCATGCAAGCCGTTCCATCTACCTACCATCAATGTATCAAGTTCCCACATAATGGTGTAGAGATCACAATTCTGGGCGATGCAAACCCCTTTGCATTTTGCCATAATATCAGCCATCAACTAGATATTACTGTTCCTAATAATAGAGAAGCCATTTCCTCCACATCATATATAAGTCCAGCCTCTCTTGCCAGTTCGAACACCACTATACCAAAGCAAGAAAAGCTTAAGATTAAAATAGCAGAGGAAGGTCCTGGGGAATACAACTTGAGTCAACTCTTTTGTGTGGGACAAATGCCCACTTCTCCTAGAACACATGGTAAACCACAGCAGTTACTCCAGCAACCACTAATCACCCCCGCATGTGCTTTGACTCCTTTCATCCTTGGAAAGAGTCAAGAAGAAGAAACCCAAGATGAGGACTTGGCAGAATGGATCTATAAAGATCCCATCACCACTGATCTACCACAAGTTAAACTTCCTACGGATCAGTATGGCAAAGGCCTCCTCATTATGCAAAGAATGGGGTATGATGGTCAGAGTGCTTTAGGATATTGCAAACAAGGACGACATGAACCTCTGCTACCAGAATTAAAGCCCAAAGGTAACATAGGCCTAGGCTTTGAAAAAGAGATCTTTCCTAAGCTCAGATTCAAAGGAAAACCCAACAAACCATTTTGTCCACCTACTGCAAAGAGGACACCTTTTATAATCAGGGTACCATCAAGCACCATCCCAACTGCCCCATCGAGGCTCAAAACCCCAACACAACTATCACCAATAATAATCATCCCACCAAGCGAACCAGTAATCCCATCAGCGACACCATTAGCAACAACAATTGTATCAGAACCTGCAGCAGCATCTATGGCACCAGCAGTTCCAGTAGAAACCACTAAGTCAATATTACCGATACTTCCCGTATCAGATTCCTTGATCTCCATCGACCTTCCTGCAGCACTGATCACTACAAAGGTACATCAACCAATCACACCTGCAGTATTTAACTCCAAGGACATCCCAGTATGGTATAGTAATCGGATGCTGGAAAGTGACTCAGAGACTGGCTCACATGAGTGGGAATTTGATTCTATATAGCTTAACACTTCAGATGAGGAAGATGCACCACTACCTCCACCATGCAAAGACATCCCTATTTATGGAGAAGCACAGATAAAGACTACTTGGGTTCCTGAACTGGAAACATCTTCCACAGACCCTACGTCTCATCCTACGCTTGATTCTAACAGGGAGAGTACAATCAATGACCTTCACCATAACATCTTAACCCTCACTGATACCTCTAACGAACTTAACCTAATCGATGAAGTAATGCCCATTATCCACCCTGAACTCATTGAATGGAACCAACCAAATCCTCCATGTCTTGACTTCTTCCAAAACGATGAGGCCATCATTGACTTTTTGGAATTAAGGGATAACCTACCAAGCGAGGATCACAAAGCTGGATTCGCCATTGAACTTAATAGCGCAACATACTTCGGGGCGGATGCCAAACCTTTCAGTTGCAAAAATATAACAATAAAACATGGATCTTCCAGTGAAAACCACATTGTGGCACTGTTTGATCCGACATAAGTAAAAAGAAAGAGCGTATCCAACGGTGAAAACCTCGCCGAGGCACCTGAGGATGAAGGGTTTGACATTCTCCCTGCTAATGTACAATAGGAACGATCAACGATTGTCATCGTGGAAACCAAAGAATACAATGTGGGGACTCCTGAAAATCCTCATATCATACATCTGGCATCTCTTCTGACTCCAGAAGAACAGCCTAAATTTATAGAGTTCTTCCAGGAGCATCAGATCAACTTTGCATGGTCATATGCAGACATGCCTAGGCTTGATTCTGATTTAGTCATGCATCACCTCACCGTAGCAGAAGGAGCCGAACCTGTCAAGCAGAAGCTTCGTAAGATGCATCCCCAGATTGCAGTGCTAGTCAAAATAGAACTCAAGAAACTCCTAGATGTTGGTTTCATTAGGCCAATTGATTATGCAGAATGGATCTCCAACATTGTGCCTGTCGGCAAACCAAAAGGGGGCATCCGCATTTGTACTGACTTCAGAGATCTGAATTAGGCATGTCCTAAGGATGACTTCCCCCTACCAAATATCGACATCATAGTGGATCTGACAGCAGGACATGCCATGCTTTCACTCATGGATGGCTTTTCAGGATACAATCAAATAAAGATCGCAACAGAGGACCAACATAAGACAGCCTTCACATGTCCATGGGGCACATATTGCTGGAATGTAATGCCCTTCGGTCTAAAGAATGCAGGAGCAACCTATCAAAGAGCAATGACCACCATCTTCCATGACATGATGCATACCATGATGGAAGATTATGTTGATGACTTACTAGCAAAATCACTCACCAGAGAAGGGCATCTCCACATCTTAGATAAAATCTTTGATAGACTAGAACAATACCATGTTCGACTCAACCCAAAGAAATGGGTCTTTGGAGTGACCTCCGGGAAGCTTCTAGGATACATTGTCTCAAGCAAAGGTATTGAGGTCGACCCAGCAAAGGTAAAAGCAATCATGGACATGCCACCACCAAAGAATATCAGTCAGCTAAGGACATTACAAGGACGACTTCAATCCATCCGAAGATTCAATGCACAATTGGTTGATAAGTGTCACCCATTCACACACCTGCTACACAAGAACATCTGCTTTCAGTGGGATGCCCGATGCCAGCAAGCATTTCAGACACTTAAAGACTATCTCATGAAACCACCATTGCTGATCCCACCAGATCCAAGTAGACCGTTGTTGCTCTATATCTCAGCAACCAGTACAGCATTGGGTGTACTACTGGCACAACATAATGCAGAAGGAAAAGAGTGTGCTATTTACTACATCTCTCGCACATTGGTGGGTTATGAACTCAATTACACACCTATTGAGCGAGCTTGCTTAGCAGTAATCTTAGTAGCCACTAAACTGAGGCACTATCTGTTAACACACAAAGTACAACTCATTGCAAAGATTGATCCACTCAAGTATTTACTTAACAAAGCAGCATTGACAGGCCGCTTGGCCAAATGTGTGATGATTCTAAGTGAATTTGACATTGAGTACGTGGACTGTAAAGCTATCAAAGGTCAAGTTATTGCAGATCAGTTGGCTGATGCACCACTCATAGGCGATCATCCTCTCATTTCCAATTTTCCAGATGAAGAGATATTCATGATCACAACAGCACAACCATGGAAACTATATTTTGATGGTTCATACACTAGGCATGGCTCGGGGGCAGGCATTCTGTTTATCACACCTCAAGGTGATAGCATCCCGAAGTTTTACAGGCTCACATTCCCATGCACAAACAACATAGCAGAATATGAGGCCTTGATCATAGGACTCAGGCTAGCCGTACAATGGAAATTACAAGAATTGCAAGTATACGGCGACTCCCAACTGGTCATTCGACAAGCAACAGATGAATATCAAACCAAGGATGATAAACTCATGCCATATAAACAAATGGTGGACACTCTAAAGACATCATTTACTACTATAACTTTTGAGCAAATACCAAGAGATCAGAATCGAGCTGCTGACGCTATGGCTACCATCGCATCTCTCCTAGATCTTCCACAGAATTCAACACGCTACGAGTTCTTGGTAGAACAGCTTTGGATCCCCGCTTATGATATCCCTGAATCCGAGATGATATGTCACCTTGTCGGTTCTGAATCCCCATGGTACGGTGAGTTCTACACCTATCTCCGCGATCACACCCTTCCTCCCAACCAATCAAATAACCAACGTAAAACCTTCATTCGCCAAACTGCTCGATATACCATTATTGCCGAAACCCTATACCGACGCAGTCTTGATGGTACTCTCCTTCGATGTCTGGAACAAGATGAGATAACAAAGGCTTTGGAAGAGGTACATGAAGGAATTTGCAGGACTCACTCAAGTGGTCCGTCACTAGCCAAGAAACTCATGCGAGCTGGATATTATTAGCCATCTATGGAAAAGGATTCCTACTACTTTGTCAAAAAATGCAAGAAATGTCAAGTTCATGGCGACCTGATACATGCACTGACCCAGGAACTGCAACCAATCATGACACCATGGCCTTTCTGTCAATGGGGCCTTGACCTTGTGGGTAAGATTCATCCATCTTCATCTAATGGCCATAAATTCATTATTACCGCCATCGAATATTTCACAAAGTGGATCGAAGCTGTTCCACTTACCCAAGTCACCGACAAGCAGATCGCCTCATTCATCCTCAACTACATCATTTGCCGGTATGGTGTACCCATGTCCATCATCACAGATAACGGTCTTCCTTTCAAAAATCAAGATGTCTGTGAACTTTGTGAGAAATTTCATATCCAACACTGCTTTTCCACTCCCTATTACCCACAAGGCAATGGTCAGGCCGAAGCATCCAATAAAAACATATTGAGAATCCTCAAGAAGACAGTCAATGATGCCGGCCGTGATTGGCATGTTCAACTAAATCCAGCGCTATGGGCATATCGAACTAGCATTCGAACCCCTACAGGTGCAACTCCTTATTCATTGGTCTATGGTGTAGAAGCTATCTTACCTATTGAGGTTGAGATACCATCATTACAGGTTTCCTTGCATAATCTAATAGATGATGAAGCCTACAGAGTATCCCGTCTTTAGGACTTAGAGTTACTTGATGAGAAGCGACAAGCTGCATACAATCACCTCAAAGCCTATCAGCAGCGCATGAGTAGAAGCTACAATCATTGAGTTAAGCCTCGTACCTTCGAGGTAGGTGATCTTGTTCTTCGAGAGAATCCTCACAACCAACCAAACAGAGAACATCAGGGCAAGTTTGAATCAAACTAGCTGGGTTCATATGTTGTCACTGCTGTATTCGGGTCCAGGGCATATCAGTTGGCTACATCAGAAGGAGAACCGCTCGCAGATCCAATCAATAGCATGCACCTCAAACGGTTTTATACCTAAGCTGTATAGAGCATCAGGCTCCCCTGCATACCAGAAAATACCAAAAACATTCAGAAAAATGTCCTGAAGAAATACAAAAAAAAAAAAAAAAAAAGAAGCATCCAAACGGTGAACAACCACTCCGGTGGCACCTTGGGTAAGTGTGATGGTGAAAACCTGGCAAATAGGCGCCACTCGTAAAGGCTATGGCTCCAGTATCTTTCAGGCTCGTTGTGATCACATTCATACATACACACATCCATCCATCCAAACCATGGCTTGTTATTCATTTGCAATTAAGAAAGTACTCCATGCATCCTGCATCCCGCTTTTTTATAGTCATGTCTAAACTGGGGGCAATTCCCTTAAACTATTGATGGAAGTGGATTCTACATTGTCTTGTGATTCATTAAAGTTCTTCATTCAAAACAATCATCAAAAAACCAAAAACATTCAAAACACTTCAAAAACCAAAAAATTAAAAAACAATACAAAATCCAAAAAACAACGAAAAACCATCGAAAATCAAACAAAAACATGGCAACACATTGTACATACTCATCCGCGCAGATACCAAACAAACATTGTGATATACTCTACAAAATGACCACTTATCAATCGACCACACAATCAACATCAACACTCAAAACTGTCTTCAACAAGGATGCATCCTTACCAAAACAAAGACAAGATGACATTTTCTTTGACAAGAAAATTCTGTTTACGCTTTCAAATACTTGGTTGATTTATGGTCTAGTAATTTATATCAGGTTCCTACGACATTGTTTGTGTATCTTCAACACATTATTCTGATGAAGTTATGGAGCATGTACTAATGGTGTCTATGTGGGAAGTTCACTAAGCTATGTGATCATAGGCAAAAATACAGTCATAGATCACTACGGCTTGCTGACTACAGCGTATACCTCGACCATATGAGCATGAACCATTACCAAGGATCCATATTCTTTATTCTTTATGTATATACTGTTTGTTGTAGGTATAATGCTCCTTCTTTGGTTCCTCCTCATCCAAACTGGATAAAGGTTTTATCTCTTATTACGGTATGCACTTGTCTCAGGATATGATCAGCCTAAGATCAAGGAGGATGATCCAAGTCATGCATGAAAGGAGATAATCCTTGCTTGTTCTGCAAGCAATACTCAGGTCAACTTGATCCATTATACCAAGTTGCTTGTATTAACTTGCTATATCAAATCCATGTAAGAAATACTTTGGTCATCTTGAATCTTTATGTCAAGTTGCTTGTATTTTCTTACAACATTTTAAAGCTCAATGATGAAAAATAGAGCACTATGGATCATCATTTCATCTCATCTATATATATTGCATTTCATTGCATTCCACCCATCCATACATTCATAATAGCTGCATATCATGCATACATAGTCATAATAATGCATACTCTATTTTACTCCTCTTCTTCCATAGGACTCGGTCCTAGTCCTCCATATCTTCTATCTAACATCGAATCCCCCCTCACCCTCCCTATCTTGATCATCAACATCATCCTAATCCCTTCATCGCTTCCCATCCTCACTCATCCACAAAATTAAGCCAGTTACTCTGTCTACACAGATACATCGACTCCCACACACCTAGACTATCAACAGATACTCTGATCAAGTATCTTCGGGTCTCAACAGGTGATCGATCATGGTAATCCTAGACTACATCAGGCATTTATCATAATGACCTAGTCTCAACGGGGCTGCCATGATTCCCCACAACCATCCATCACACGCAAACACTATCAATTGATCAACCAATCAAACACAATCCAACGGACAATTACATCAATTGTCTACGTCTCAATGAGTATTTTGCTTCATATACCTTGACTTCATCGGGCAATTACATCAATTGTCTAAGTCACATCAGGTCACTTTGATTCACTTACTCAGACTTTATCATGTCCAAGCGACCAACTGACATCAACTGTCACGCTTTGACTTGACCGGAGCAATTAAACCAATTGCACCAGATTGTCCAACCAATTTTGATCAATTGTATAGCATCAATCAAAACCCACACTACATCTGCTATGTATCTCTTACATGACCTCAGGGTACTCGCTGGCTTGTTGTTTCTCCGTATTCATTCTATTTTTCTCCCATTCTTTCATCATTAGTTCTAATTTCTTCTATTCTACCTCCCCTCCACTTTTCATTCTTTTTCGAGAGATCGCCCGATTTTTCAAAAAAAATTCAGCCCATCTCTTGAGGGGGCATACCACCCATTAAATTTACATTTTATGGGGCATTTCTTCACACCTATTTTTCTTTCTTTGAAACGACGCGATAAACTGCACCGTCTCAAAGAGGGGCAAATGTAGTCACATAAATCTGTCCACTTAATTAAATGAATATTTAATATTTATTTGATTATTTAACCATCAATTAATAATTAATTAAATTAATATATTTAATTAATTCATCTTAACCCTCTTCTCCTATTAATTAAATAAATTATTCAATTTATCTGATTTAATTCACTTAACCAAATTCAGACCATTAATTAAATAAATAAATCATATTTATTTAATTAAATCTTCTCTCACATTTAAATAAATTAATATTTATTTAAATTCCCCCAAAATCCCACCTCTCACATTTAAATAAATTAACATTTATTTAAATCACCTTTATCCTCCACCCACTTGCATTTTCCTACAAATGCAAGTTGCACACTTATTTTAAATAAATAATTTATTTAAATCACCTTTATCCTCTACCCACTTGTATTTTCCTACAAATACAAGTTGCACAACTATTTTAAATAAATTATTTATTTAAAATCCTATTTATCCTCACCCACTTGAAACCTTTAATGGTTTCCCTTAAAGTCTTCAAACTTGATGGCTTTAAAGTCTTCAAACTTGATGGCTTCCTTCTATAGTCTTCTTAAGCCTTTAATGGTTTCCCTTAAAGTCTTCAAACTTGATAGCTTTAAAGTCTTCAAACTTAATGGCTGCCCTTAAAGTCTTCTTAAGACTTTAATGGTTTTCCTTAAAGTCTTCAAGCCTTTAATGGTTTCCCTCAAAGTCTTCAAACATTTTAATGCTTTATCTTCCTTTTTCTCATTTAAATAAATTAATATTTATTTGAATATTTATCCAAATGCAAATTACACCATTTAATTGAAATAAATGATTTTATTTTAATTGAAAATACCAAAATTCCTCCCACTTGCATTTTCTTACAAAATCCACTTGCATGCTTAAACCCCTTCTAGATTCTTCTAAACCTTTCCTAATTAACCTAATCCATGCCCTAAATATTGTCACATTCCTAAGCAAATTGGAGTCACTTCTCAAATACTCCAAAGTCTTTGAAAAGCAATTAATGCTTTGTGTGTTCAACAAATTAACCTCTAAAGTCTTCCAAACCACTTATGGCTCTTACATGACCATTAATGGTTAATTCCACTTGCATGCCTAAACCCCTTCTAGATTCTTCTAAACCTTTCCTAATTAACCTAATCCATCCCCTAAATATTGTCACATTCCTAAGCAAATTGGAGTCACTTCTCAAAGACTCCAAAGTCTTTGAAAAACAATTAATGCTTTGTGTGTTCAACAAATTAACCTCTAAAGTCTTCCAAACCACTTATGGCTCTTACATGACCATTAATGGTTAATTCCACTTGCACCCATGGTTAAGGACTTTGACCCCTAACTTAACCCTCATGTAACCCATGTGTCTCTTCAAAGCATTTATTTCTTTGACTAGGGTAACCATCATGTCCCTTCAAGCATTTAATGCTCCTTATCTCTCCTCTCAAGCCTCCTCATGGTGACATTTGTCAACATGGGATTGGGTTGAAAGTCTCACATGGATTGAATATCTTTCAATCCTAACCCTTGTTAAGATTACTCAATCTTAACCCTTCATTTCCCCATTTCTTCTATAAATAGAACCCTTCTCCTCAAGCAAAGGAGGAAGCATTAGAGTATTGTTGTTATACTGGCATTAGCATAGAGCTTTCTCATAGCATCACTATCTACACTTGCATAGCATTTGCTTATCATATTCAACTATCTTGAATCTCCATATGGCATCCAGGGCTAGTGCTAAAAGCTGAGAGCTACACTCATTTGGGACTTGGAGAGGAGAGGAACAAGGGAGGAGCAACTATGAGCATCTTGATTAGCTATTTTATTCTATGTTTATATGATTTCTATTTCATTCTTAATATCTCTCTTGATATGCCTGTTTAGGATAATCTTTTGTTGCTAACACTAACATTTATTTCTTGTGCTCTTGTGTGTGTTGCCATCAAATAGATTTTCTAATCCTTTTTGCAGAGCATCACTAGTTAACCCTCGAAGTCTTCCAAACCATTTAAGGCTCTTACATAACCATTAATGGTTAACTCAACCTTCTTGCATGATTAGAGACTTTCTCTCTAACTCAACCCTCATCTAACCCAATGGTCTCATCAAGCATTCATTGCTTTGACCATGGTTATCCCTTTAACCCTTGCACAAGAGTTTATCCTTTGGGTAAAAGCTTTATCCAATGGATAGCCTTAGCTTAACCTTAACCCTTACCTCTTAAGGTAACCATCATGTCTTCTCAAGCATTTAATGCTTCTTACATCTCCTTTCAAGCAGTCTCTTGTTGACAATTGTCACCATTTCATTGGTGAGAATTGTGAACATGGATTGATAACTTTCAATCTTGGCCCTTGTTAAGATTATCCAATCTTGACCATCCATTGCCCTATTTTTCCTATAAATAGAGCTCTCATTCTTCATTTTTAGATCCAAGTCTTTAGTATCAAACTTATAGCCATTTTACTAAGTATCCTAGTTTCATGCATCCAATCCATAATCATTTTTAAATCAAGCATTTAGCCTCTCTTTGAATAGAAATCGTCTTAATAAGCATTTTGAGAAATATTTCCATTATCATAGCACTCTCATATTAGACTAGTATATCATGTTAGGATAGGTTTTACTAATCTTTTATCTTATCATCATATCCATGCTAGTTTAAATCATATTAGATTTAATATTATGCATAACTAGGAATGCATTCATATTAAGTTGATCAAACATCCCTCATTCCTAAAGTCACTTTGCTCAGTGATCTGAGAGCAAAGACATTGACTTGAGGGATCCTATAAGATAGAGAACAATGGAACATCCCTTGGGGAGTTGAGCTATTCAATATAGCTCCATAACTTGCACCAAGAGTCCCATTGGTGTGTGGACTCTTTTGAGACCAAAATTTTCATTTCTTTGCACCACATTTCCCGCACATAGATACAATTAGTGATTAGGAGAGATCATTGATTGATTCTTCAAAGTGAAATAGGATTTATTCTTTTATAGAACACCCCAATGTATAAATCACACATTTCTTGTTTAATTTGGAAATTTATGAATAATTTTAAAGGGGTTGACTTGTAACCATAAATAAATTTGAGTTTCAAAGTTTGGGGTCAAATCCACACTTGTATATTTTACCTGTGTCAAGGAATGAGAATATCACATACTATTGTCTTTTTATCAACTTTTATGCAAAAAAAAATACCATACACAAGTCATTAAATATAAGGACAAGCAGGTGAAAGTGAGTCCAAAATAAAGAGGAATAGTGCAACATATGCACTTCTCATCCTTGTAAATGTAAACTGTACAATTATAGGAAAAGGGTTCTTCCACACCACCCATTAGTCTAATTAGTTAATAAATTTATTTATTTATTTTTAAATGGTTATATAATATGAATGAAAAAGGCATGCCCTCCATAAATATCTATATTTATATGTATATAACGATTAAAAAAATTTAACAAATGCTCTCTATATGATTTAGATAGATATATAGAGCTTGAATATATAACACAAGCAATTAAAAAAGCAAATAGGACTTTAAGGAATGCATATCCATAATGATACAGTTAATGTGTTTGGAATGAACTATATCAATGCATTGTGTAAAGGCACTTAATGACCCCTTTCAAACTATACAAACCATATTTAAAATAAAAATCTTATAGCTGATAAGTCTTTGAAGTTCACTTGGTATACCACTTGGTGGTTTCCAATTTATGACTTACATATCTTGGAGGCATGGGATATAGGGGTGTAAGATTCTTTTGTAGGTATTCTTATGATATTGAAATGTTTTTAGAGGGATAATGGTTGTATTGGTGTACATATTTGATTGTAATTATTACAAGCTTGGATCTCTCTGGCATTGGAGTTTTTTTCTTACAAGTTCTTCTCTATATATATTTGGTATTATTGTTTATATTTTTATGTTTTCTTTTATATTGTAACATTAACCATATTGATCAACCACATGATTAATAATGCTAAAACTCTATCATGATAATATTCATTTACCCTATTTTTTAATATTTGGTATTAACGCTATGATTTGATTTTAGAAGGTGATATGTTTCTTGTATTCTTCTGTTTTTGTGCGATTGGGTTGGGAGTCTTTTATTTAGTATTTTTGTAGATATAAGAGTGGTTAGAGAAACCATAAAAACCATATCTTATTTAGAGATTGAGAATTTTATTGACCCTAAATAAAAGTCGTGAAAACTAAAAATAGAAGATCTCTCATAAGAAATAGATCAATGGAGGGCTAAGTAAAATACGGGTAAGTTTTTTGGGTTAATGGATGAAGACTAGAAGAATCTTGACAAGAAGGATCAAGAAATAATACAACTATCTCTTTGATTATGTCATTCTACATCTCTTTGAGGAGACTACCACATCTAGTATATGAAGAAGGGTAGGTGAAATTAAACAAAGCAAGAGTCTTTTTAATTGAAAATTAAAAAATACTTGTAGTGAGCATGATTTTAATCTTATTTTGAGTCAAATAGGAAATAAACATGCGAATCTTGATGAAGAAGACAAAGGTATTTTGTTGCATTTATCTTTACCTCAATTTGGGAACATTTAATAGTTGTAATTAATAGTGGTATTCTAGAGACAATGATGGATGTCCTTGTTGCTACTTTTCTCAATTAAAAAATGAGGTATAAATCCATGGACAAGGGTTCAAAGGATGCACTATATGTTTGAGGTAGAGAAAAGTAAAAAGGGAGCTAAGAAGAATGTTGATATTGAGAGGTCTATGTTGTTAAATATCTAGGTAACTGAGGGTGGGGGTGTGAATCTGTTGTCAATAATTTTAACTTTAATACTTTCTCAGATTTGGCATAACTAACCAAATTAATTAAAGCAAATATAACATAAAAGCACATACACAAAATAGATCAAACAATGAACACCAAATATGACATGGAAAACCCAAGAAGGGAAAAACCACGAAGAATGTTAGTTCTCAACATATAACATCGGTTGAGGTGATTTTTACAAAAGGTGGCTCACTACCAGAATGTTCACTGCAGGAGGGCTCACTGCCTAGAAAAAGGCTCACTGTTGAAGGAAGAGGAAAAGATAATCCACCACTAGTGTAACACAATTCTGCAATACCATAACTGTTTACGCTGCATCAACACCAACACACTTCACATATCAACAACAACTTCAATTAGATTTTTCCTTTTCAGTCTTTCACATCTTCCATATATCGTGCATTTAGATCATCCACATATTTATATTGACTCCGGGAAACATAATCTTCTAAGTCGACCAAGACAAAGATTTGAAATAGGTCAACACTAAACATTCTAGTGGTGGTAAGGAATGAGAAGTAGACCATACCACAACACACATCATCGGTCAGATCAACATGTTACATCCATCACAAATGTCAGACCCATATCATGACTCATATGCTACACAAATGTCGTTACTCATCCTCAAATTTTGGACTTAATCTAGATGAAAAAACACACTACCCAACACAACAAAAATAAGAATGGAACCTGTTGATTCAAGTAGCATCGATCAGATAAAACCATATACCTATCCGTTTATATCAAATGAAGAAAGACGATAATGCAGATATATATTTCATATGAATGATTTATATATCGAACCTCTTCACTATCGAATTTCAATTAATACATGTCCAAAACATTATTGATATATAATCAGGTTATATTAGAATTGACCTGAATTAGTTATCAGGCTTGTTTGCTTTGATACTGATTCATTATCGGGTGTGTTTACAATGGCACAAATTAGTTATCGTAGACATCGAATAGATTGGTTGCCATATGGAAGAGTCACGACCAAGTGACATCTTGGTCAGACATGTCTAAAAAACATGTCCAATCAAGATGCCACTTGATCGTGACTACCTTACTATATATGCATCATTCAAAAGAAAGGGGATGACATTGAAATCAATACATGTTCATCCTCCATACTTGCAACAAAAGAAAGACAACAATATTATTGTCATAGTCATAATACCTAAATCTGAAAACACCATCTTGCATATAACTTGTTCATTAAATTGGAAATTGCAATAACATTTACATGGTATTAGAGCCAAGTTATAGAACCTGAGGCTATTCAATTTTGTGGAAAATTTAAGAACTAGTTTATATCAAGCATTCTATTTCTCTAATGGCCAATGCTATGAGATTCGAAGATAGACTTGGTGTGGGTGATGATTTCTCCGCATGGAAGTTTAGAATCAAGATGATTCTAAGGGAGAGCAAAGTCCAAACTTTTATCAAGACTGAATCTATGGAACCAGAGACCGAACCTGACAAAACATCATGGTTAGAAGGAAATGAAAAAGAAATCAAGATTATTGTTGATGGGGTGAGAAATAACATAATGCCCATTATAAAGAAACATGAAACGACTTTTGAAATGTTCAAAGCACTTGTGAACATATTTGAGATATCAAATGCAAGTCGAACTCTGGCCTTGAAGCGAGAAATCAATCATATAACCATGAATAAAGGAGAGACAATAAACGCCTACTTCATGAGGATCTCAACTCTAAGAGATGAACTAGCTACTCTAGGATATGAGATCCAAAGCAAAGAGTTAATACTCATTGCTCTAGATGGGTTACCTAGTACATGAGAAACATTTGTCCAGGGCATCAGTGCAAGGGACAAATATCCTAAGTTTGAAAGACTAAGAGATGACTGTCTCCAAGAGGAATCTAGATTGAATAAGAAAGGAAGAAAACATAAGAATATAGATGAAGACCTACAAGTCCTAAACACTAACTCCACCAAGCAAAACAAGAAAAGGCAGTTTAGGAAGAGAAAAGGTCATCAAAGCAAGAACACTTCAAATAAGGACTTATCTCACATCCAATGTTACAGATGTGATAAGTTCAGACACTATGTTGCAAAGTGCTCGGAAAGAACCAAGAAACATGCTACATTTGCCAAAGCAAGAAAGACTAAAGGGGAAGATGACTCTGAAAAGTATGTATTCTACTCAGCACTCACAAGCCAAGCTTCTAACAAGATCAACTCATGGGTGATTGACAGTGGTTCATCCAGGCACATCACAGGGTTTAGAGAAGTACTTGACTCCATGACAGAGGAGAGTAATGAGGAAGTAACCATCAAAGATGACTCCACACATCCAGTCAGAGGAATGGGAACCTGAACCATCAAATTGAAGACATGCATATCCTTACGAATTGAAGGAATACTATATGTCCCCAACATCAAAAGGAATCTAGTCTCTATATCGGCACTAGAAGATAACGGATACAGAGTGACATTCATGGACAACAAAGTATTGTCTTGGCCAAATAACTCTTCCATCAAGATGACAAAGACCATTGGACAGAAACAGGGCTATTTGTATGAGCTGTGCACAGAACCCAACCTAGCCCTAATCCATGAAGCCACTAATGCAAATGAAGTTTGGCATAGAAGATTAGGCCATCTAAATTTTAAGGCTTTATCTTCAATGGAAAACCTTGTCACAGGTCTACCTAATTTAAAACAAGATCATTCAGGGGCATGCAAGGGATGTGCCCCAGGTAAAAATACCAAGGGTACATTCCAAAATAGTACTAGGAAAAATAGTAAAGTTCTAGAGTCAGTTCATTCTGATGTATGTGGACCTATGTCCGTACCCTCTCTAGGGGGATTCTTGTATTATGTAATATTTGTTGATGACTACTCTAGGAAGACTTGGATCTACTTTCTGAAATGTAAAGAATCAGAAGAGATCCTCTCTAGGTTTAAAGAATTTAAATCACTAACTGAAAACTACTCTGGAAACAAAGTTAAAACCCTAAGAACTGACAATGGGGGAGAATACACATTAGATTCATTTAGAGAATTTTGTAGAGATAATGGGATTAAGAGGGAGCTTACTATACCTTATAACCCCCAACAAAATGGGGTAGCTGAAAGAAAAAATAGGACTATAGTCAAAGCTGCCAAGGCCATGATTCTAGATCAAAACCTTAACACAAATCCTTGGGCAAAAGCATCCAGCACCGCTGTATATATACAAAACAGATGCCCACACTCCCATCTTGAAGATAAAACTCCTGAGGAAGTATTCACTAAAATTAAGCCAGATATCAGCCACCTTAGGATATTTGGGTGTCCTGTCTATATCCATGTACCTAAAGAAAAAAGACTAAAACTAGACCCTTCTGGAAAAAGAGGAATGCTTGTAGGATATAGTGAAACCTCCAAAGCCTACTAAATCTATGTACCTGGTCAAATAAATATTGAACTAAGTAGGGATGTAATCTTTGAGGAAGACTTAGCCTTCAAAAGAGCTTAGAGCTCCATAGAACCTGAAATCTATGTCCCTGTTTCTAACTTAGATGAAGATCCTGCTCCCGAGTTTCAGAGGGAGAATCTAGATGAAACTGAAAATGAAAATGAACACTCACTTAGAAATCTCAAGAAAAGACCACTATGGGCCACCAAAATAGTAGGAGAAGCTCAGAAGTTTGTTGCTCCTTCAGGAACCTTCAGAGAAAGCAAAAAGCCTAATAAATTTACTAGCTATGTTGCTCTTATGAATGATCTATCTAAAAATGAACCTGACAATGTAACTGATGCCCTTAAACATCAAGTATGGAAGGATGCTATGTCTGAAGAGCATCAATCCATAATGAAAAATGATGTATGGGAGATTGTTCCTAGGCCAACTAAGAAATCTGTTGTTTCTTCTAAATGGCTTTTTAAGATCAAACATGCAGTAGATGGCAGTATTGAAAAACATAAGGCAAGATTTGTAGCCAGAGGGTTCTCTCAAAAGGAAGGAATAGACTATGAAGAGACATTTTCTCTCATAGCCAGATATACCTTAGTAAGGACTATGCTAGCCATTGTAGCAACAAAGGGATGGAAGGTACACCAAATGGATGTAAAGACAACTTTTCTTAATGGAGAGATCTCTGAAGAAGTATACCTAGAGCAACCTGAAGGGTTTGAGATTCATCATGTAGAGTCTCATGTGTGTAGACTCAAGAAATCTCTATATGGGCTTAAACAAGCTCCCAGGGCCTGGTATGAAAGAATTGGCACATATCTATCAAAACTAAGTTTCTCTAAAAATGATGCAGATCCTAATCTCTACTACAAACAGAACAAAGGTGATATGGTAATATTGATTTTATATGTTGATGACTTATTAATCACAGGAGAAGATCACCTTATAGATCAATGCAAGAAAGATCTATCCAAAGAATTTGATATGAAGGATTTGGGATTCCTTCATTATTTCCTAGGGTTGGAAGTATGGCAGAATTCTGATAACATTATTCTAAACCAAGGCAAGTATACCTTGGACATCCTGAAGAGATTTAGAATGCTAAATTGCAGACCCATGACCGCTCCAATGGAAACCAATCTTCATAAACTTAAAGAAGCAGCAACAGAATCACCTTCTACTGACCCCACTCTATACAGGCAGATGATTAGGTCTCTTATGTACCTGGTAAATACAAGACCAGATATCTACTATGCAGTGAATGCTTTGAGTCAATTTATGTGTGAGCCAAAGGAGATACACCTGGTTGCAGTAAAACACATTATGAGATATTTACAAGGCACCTTGAATCTTGGTCTCAAGTATGAGAAAGTTGATCTTAATCTACACGCATTCACAGATTCAGATTGGGTTGGAAGTGTGACTGACAGGAAAAGCACCTCTGGGTGCTGCTTCAGTTTGGGATCAACCATGATATCCTGGATCAGCAGAAAGCAGTCTTCTATAGCGCAAAGTTCCACCGAGGCTAAATACATTGCGGTCTTCATGGTTGCTCGAGAAGCAGTGTGGCTTAGAAAATTACTTGTGGGATTGTTTGGTGATCCTATGAAGCCTACTATTATCCATTGCGACAATTAAAGTTGCATAAAACTTTCAGTGAATCCAGTGTTCCATGATAGATCCAAGTATATTGAGATTCCATACCATTACGTGCAAGAAATGGTAGACAAAAATGTGATCCAATTGGAGTACGTGAATACAGGAGACCGGACTGCGGATATTCTGACCAAACCCCTTTCTAGAGTGAAGGTTGATCACTTTAGATTAGGTTTGGGTATGATAGAAAGGTAATCTGTTTTGTAACCTATACTTGCATATCAATAAGATGTTTAATGTGTAAACTTCTTTGTCTTGTTAGGACTTCTATGGGTGTAACCCCCTGTGTTCATATTCAAGAAGTGACGACTTCTCAAATATTGTACACTTGTATGGGAACATCATAAGGTGATGATCTTATGATGTTCAAACTAGTTATCGTGATAGGATCTCTGGTATGTCATGGATGTGCCATGATTGTGTTGTGATATTACATTTGAAATAGAATGCTAGTGCACTTATCACAACTTGGATATGTTGAAAATTTAATTATTTTCATATGATTATCCTTAGTATTGCGTGTGTAGGCGATACTGATATCACGTGCTTAGGTGATATCATGTCATTACAAATTGACTAACCCCTTGTATCACATGTTTAGGTGATACTTCATAATTGAATGGTATAATCCTATGTAGAGTAAGATTATGAAACCTCATAAGGAATCCTGACCATCATAAGAAATGAGATGATAGATATGGTAACTTTATCTTCCCTAGCTAAGAGGGAGTGTTGATTCAAGTAGCATCGATCAGATAAAACCATATACCTATCCGTTTATATCAAATGAAGAAAGACGGTAATGTAGATATATATTTCATATGAATGATTTATATATCGAACCTCTTCACTATCGAATTGCAATTAATACATGTCCAAAACATTATTGATATATAATCGGGTTATATTAGAATTGACCCGAATTAGTTATCGGGCTTGTTTTCTTTGATACTGATTCATTATCAGGTATGTTTACAATGGCACAAATTAGTTATCGTAGACATCGAATGGATTGGTTGCCATATGGAAGAGTCATGACCAAGTGACATCTTGGTCGGACATGTCTAAAAGGCATGTCCGATCAAGGTGCCACTTGATCGTGACTACCTTACTATATATGCATCATTCAAAATAAAGGGGATGACATTGAAATCGATACATGTTCATTCTCCATACCTGCAGCAAAAGAAAGACTACAATATTATTGTCATAGTCATAATACCTAAATCTGAAACACACCATCTTGCATATAACTTGTTCATTAAATTGGAAATTGCAATAACATTTACAGAACCAAGATACTCATGAATATAATCGATCAATACCATATTTGGTAAACAGAGAAATCCAAATTACCATCAAAATGAACAAACAAAATATCAACTGTAAAATGTCTTCCGGAGCACCAAAGATTCCAGGAATGCATCTTCTGGATCACCAACCCATATGTTGACATCAATGACAACCATTAATGACAACCATCAACATCACATTTGCAATATATGTATGTCCAAAGAATGATCTAAATCCTTAGTAAGAGTGAAGTGAAATCTTAGAACTATGGGAAGTAGGGCCATGTAAAAAAGGAAAGTAGAAACAAGATGAAGTCTTTTAAAAATTCCTCTAATGATAAATCCTCTACTAATGAAAATGGCACTTTACTCATTTCTACTATTATTGGTAGTGATGATTGATTATTAATTAATTTAGGCGTTCCATATCATATGAATCCTTATAGGAAGTGGTTCTCTTTATATAGAGCATATGATGGTGGTGAGCTGTCCCTTGGTGATAACAACACATCTATTATTGGCAAAGGGAAGATAAAACATGCATTTGGTGATGGGAGAGTAAAATCTCTCATAAATGCGTTGTGCATTCCATGAGGCTTAGTACTAAATTTACTTCCAGTTTCTAAGATGAATGATGTTGAAGTGTTTGTTACATTTGATAGGAGTGGTTGTAGGTTGGCTAGAGGGAATTTAGTGCTATATAAGGGATTGTAGTATGGTACTATGTCTAAGATTGATACATTTACATATTGTTTTACTACCTATATAACTAAAATCTCAGATTCATGTATGTTGTACAGTACGACAAGTTGGCTCACTTTAGTGAAAAAAGGGCTTAAGACCCTAATTAATAAAAATATGGTAGATAAGTTTTCTAATTATTTTGGATATTTTGATTTTTGTGAGTACTATGTATGTGGAAAATAGAGCATATAAAAGCTTAATTTTGGTAGCACAAGAGCAAATAAATTATTGAAGGTTATTCTTAGTGATATTTTTCGTCTTGTAGATGTTGCTTCAATTAGAAAACCCATTATTTAGATTTAGTTATTACGTAAAAAAAATTGCATGAACATTCTAAATTCCTTATCACAATGATGAACCATTACGTACGATCTAATTTGATAATATAAAAAATCACATACAACTATATCTAAAAGAACTTAAAATCAACTTCATAGAATGTGAAAAATTCATACCTGCTATTTGTAATTTTTTAAACTTTATTAATATATAAAACCAGTCCCTTTCATCTCTTACATATAAAAATTAAAATAAATATAATCACTCATACTAAAAACAATGAAAAAAGATAAATTTGTATAGATACACATACACATGCACATGCACATGCACATGCACATGCACATGCACATTCTTTAGAACAAATATATATATATATATATATATTCTTTTTTAGAAAATATAATATTAAGTTATAAACTAGAAACCTTGTTATAATAATTAAATATCATTTATTTTACTATAATAAAAAAAATTCCAATTGTAATTTTACAATCAATACCAAATTCAAATCCAAATATATGGCCTTCACTTAAAGTTAAATGGAGTTATTATTTTAACCAAGTCCACGGTAAAGAAAAGAGATAAAGATAATGGTATGAAAAGGTGAGTTTGGTCATTATTTGTGTGACGTGTTGTTTTTATCCAATTTCTTAAGGAATCTCAACAAAAGGACAAAGGGAAATCTCAACAAAAGGAAAAAGGAAAATTTCCTTTGATATAAACATGAAGCATTAATGTTCATTCATACGTTACTTTCTTACTTTCATAAAGCTTATGAACGTCTTCTTTTGTGGGAATAACATTCCCATTATTCCACAATAAAGTAAAAGTAAAATGGTAAATCCATCCCCCTTCATCATTAAAAAATAAGAGTGGCCCTATTAAATACATAAATATTTTACTTTTACTTTACACCATGGAGTTGGGTGTAAATGGACACATCATATTTATAAGTATATGGTGTCGTGGTAAAAATGTTTTGAGTTTGACTATTAATCAGTATATGTTTGAATATTAAGTATTGTGTTTGAGTCACAATGACGAGGTCCCCTGTCAAGAGCTTTCATTAACATACAAATGATGACGAGAGCATACTTAGACTTGAAAGTTTATTTTCTTTTTATCAATGCCCAACAAAAAAAATATATTTGACATTTGATTATAATTTTCCTCGTCATTTTAGTTAATATAATATTTTAATTTTTTTAATTATCGCTTCCCTTTTAATTTACAATTCTGTGTGTGTGTGTGTGTGTGTGCATGCGCACACACGTGTGTTTTTAAATAATATGGTTGAGGCTATTTATCTACAGTACACTTCTATGCATTTTTAAATACATTATTTAGAAACAATGGTCACTTAAATATTATTTGACAATCATAGGTGCACACCAAATTCAATATTTGGGTAATACATTTTAAGAAGAGATATGTATTGGAGTATTATGAACATGGTCTTTAAAAATTTATACAAATGGAATTAGTTACATATTCATTATTTCTAATAATTTTTAATTAGTTAGAGTTTTCTTTTTCAAATTGAAAATTAGTGTATTATTCCTTCAAAACACATTAAGTCTTCATTTAATTTGAGTTTTTTATTTGATTAATTTTGGGTGCGCTCTTGCCAATATTGTACATGGTTGTTATATTTATAAACATTTTCATATTTGCACATACTATAATAGCAAACTAAAACCAAAGTCCAATAGTTTATAATTAGGCACATCCAATGTAATGTCAAATCCACCTATAAACTTTATTTTTTCTTTATAAAAATTCAAGGCTCTTTACGAGCTATTTTTCACAACATGGATCATTAATGTATAGATCTATTAATTAAAGAGACGTTTTAAAATAGACTTGTTGATCTTGAATAAAAAATATTTTAATTAAACTAGTAAAAGAAGAACAATGCTAAAATAATCTTAAATGTGATAGAAAGAAACAATCACAAGCTCACAATATAACATGATTATATATCCTTAAAAACCCTCTTCATAAAAAAGCCAACAAAAAAGATACCCATTGTAGTAACTCAAAGTCTACAATATAACATTTGAAGTTTGTGCCTATGAGTGATTATTTATAGGTACATCATTATTATTAAACATTAAGCAATATTGCAATACAATAGTTCTAGAATTATGGATTGAAAAAAATGTTTTACGCAAAAGATTTTTTTTTCCTAGAGGCTATTGTTTTGAAACCTTCACATTAGGATGGCGCTAGCCCTCCATACCCCTTAACTCACTAATTGTGAACCATTATAAAGTTTATAAAAGTATACAAAACAAATTCAATAAAACTTAAAACATGTTAGGATAATTCTTATCTTAGCCTCACCTTTGATTTCCTAAACAAAACAAGTTTATTGCTTCTCCTAATAGTTACAAGATCTCATTCTCCTCATAGTCACGAGATCTCATTTTCTTCATAAAATCTTAATCCTAAATTATCATTTTAATATTTTATTTCTATTTTTTTTATTTCATTTCAAAATTCATAATTAATCGATAGACTTTTAAGCCTAAAATACAGAATAAATATCTCATACTAAAAAAATATTATTGAATTCTCTCATTGTGTATAAAAAAAATTCAATACAACATAATTGTTAACAATTCAATTGGGTGATGCACAGTTTAGCGACCTCCCTTTGTCTGATGTAGGATAAGGTTCTGGGTGAAGTGACAAAGGAGGAAGGCATTCACAAGGAGCTCTTCAAGTTCCTAAATGAATATTAGACTAATGTCAAGAATCCTAGTCATATTTAGGGTCCTAGGGGTTTCTTTTTGTGATGTTTATGTCTTTTAGGGCTTGGCTCCCCTGTTGAACAATTTGGTTAGCTACTTTATGCTTTTTGTTTGCTGATGTTTTACTTATGGACTCTATTTTTTCCTTCTGGTTGGTGGTTTATGTTTGCTTACAAACTATTGTTGATCTAGCCATTTTTGGTATTTTTGTTGTAGATGTGTAGACATATTGGTTGTTATAAGGACAACACCCTCATTTTGTTGCTTTCAATATAAAAAACAATACAATCAAATACTAATATAAAATGCAATAGAATTGAAAAATACGATTCTCTTTCAATTCTATTGTCATGTTACACAATGAAGAAGAAATAATATAAAATTTGAGATTTTAATATTGATGAAATAGTGTATTAATTCTCCATAAAAAGGTCATGAATATCTTTTTTTCTTGTGACTAATCTACCTATAAAAGAGGTTACTAAAATGTAGCACGTGTTATCCTACTATTTGAAAAGTATTTCTTTATTAACACTACGTAGATAATCCTTATCCTCAATAATGTAATAATATAAATCTAGTCCTAATCCATTGAATGGATTCTTTGCAATTCACACCTCTACTCACAAAAATTTAAAGGTATTTTTAATTTCTAAATATTTTAAAAAATCTTATATATACATTTTTTCTTTTAAATATTTAAAGAGTCTAAAAAGATCAACAAAATGAGAGGATATTATGTTTGTCCCCTCTTAACATCCACTCCATCACTTCAATTATTTCTCTAGTTTCAAAATTTTGGTAAATATATGAAACATGTCATATCTTGACTTTTATTTGGTGAAATATAATATTTAGTGATAAATGTGAATAATTATTTGGCGTGATTTAATTATGCATATTTATGCTATGAATTTAATTATTAATCATAGATGTAATAATGATGCATTATATGTAATCTTGTTTTGATTATGATTTATGGATTAAGCTACTGATGACAAATCGAGTGCAAGTGTGTGCAACAATGTTGAAGGTGAGAACATAGTTGAGGTAGACATGTCTAGCTTCTTGGTTGTAAGTGGTATGAGGGAATTGGCATCACATAGTCATTCATATAGTTGCATTAATTTTTAATGTTGTTGTATGATCTATGAAGTCAAAAAGTAAGTTGGTAGACTTAATGGTTATGATGGTTTAATATATTGTTTAATTTTAAATGTGTTATTGATGTGTTTTTTATTAAGGAACAAACAAGTTTTGAAGGCACTTGAAACCCTTTAACAAAGATCTACTACAAAACGTTGCTTAAAGATATAACCATTTTAAAAAAGCAAAAAGGAAACCCTAGCTCAAGTTTGTAAGGGTCTCCATGGCCTCAACTTCTAGTTGTGTCATGTTGAGGGCTATCTTCTTCAGTTCTTGTATTTCTTGATTAGGACATTTCTTCTTTAGATTGGCTCTGGTCCTCTTGGAGGGCTCGAAAGTATCATCTTGCTTCTTCTCTATGGATTCCACATCAACTATAGTCCCTTCCTAATGGAGGTTTTCTAGTTTTCCAACCATTGTGTTTATGCTTTCAGCTAAATTCTTTGCAACTTTGTGATCATAAGTAACCAAGGAGATGAGGTTTTCATTAACTTTCAAGAACTTGTTTTCTAGTTGTTTCAATCTACCATCATATTCTTTCTTTAATTTCTCTTCCAAATTTGAAATTCTACTATCACACTCTTTCTTAAGGTTATTCATAGTGCTCACCATCTTTTGCATGGATTCAAAAATTGATTTCCTTTATTCAACACTCCATTGTTCTTCACCTTGGTTGTCCTATTTACTGGTCACAGCTCCAAGTTTACCATTAATTTCCTTAATTTCATGGAAAACCCACTTAAACATTCTAATAAATCTACAATAGAATCACGAGCAATGGCCAAGACATCATTAGAGTTTTCCTTATACATGCTTAGATAAGGGGAATTAACATTGAGATCATTAGGAAAGGGGGGTCTATCATTCTTATTTAAGGCAGGCTCCGACTTATCTAGAATAGTGCTATGGGAAGGCGGAGAATCAAAATTTGATATGGAAACAAGGGATGCTTTTCTCCTCTTAGCCCTTTGGCCTTGCTTTAGGATAGTATTCGACACATAGCCGATATCCTCCATCTCAATGTTCCCTCTCCATCTTCCAAAGTTCCACTCATCCTCATCAGAAGAGAGGCTAACAAACTCTTCATCCTCAAACTCATATGAAGGGTTGGGAACTCTGGAAGATGGAGAGGGAAGAGTTTTGATATGCTCATGAATCAAAATAAACAAACCCCCATGAAGGACAGGGTTCTTCTTGTTCTTCCTATGATCTTTGATATTGGCATTGATAGAGGCAAGCAAAAAGAAAGGAAAGGAGATTTGTACCATATGCCTAAAGTGATTCAACAAAACAAAATGGTGCCCAAAAGCCCTAGCATATCTGCCATCTAGGTTTATATACTTTATGAGAACAAAAAGCACAAAGTGCAAAATAGTTTTAATTTTACCTATATCATAGCTACTCTTGTCCACTTTTGACAATCTCTTCCTTTTCTTATCATTTCTAGGAAATCTTTTGACTGTTGCATCCAACATTTTTCTATCTCTATAAAACTTTGCTCCATCCATGGAAATACTGGTTACCTCTGCAATCAATTTTCATCAATCTCAATATTCCTGCCACCCATTTAAATGTTCCCATCCTTCAAACCCTTAGAAACTTTTTTAGTAATACTAGCATCAGCTCCATGCAACCTCTCAATGAAAGGGGTAAGGCCTCCTCGATCCAAAATTTGCCATATGGTTTTGTTCTTTTTGACCTCTTCGCAGTTAAAAGGTTCAACCCTTCTCCTCTCACCTCCCATGGTTGCAACTATGGTAGAAATATGCAGAGATAAAAAATCCCAGAGGAAACTAAAAATCACCCAGAAAGTCTGCAAGGCTCTAGAGAAAACCAATAAATCAACACTCTGTTTAATAATGGCCCAAACCATCATATCAAAAATGACATCATCATTCATTTAAAAGGGTTGGCTTGTCTCACTTGGGACAAGTCATGTGACAACAAGGCCTTGGCATTAACCGAAATGTGATCACCAAGGCTCCAAACCTTTTCATCATTACTCCTAACACCCACATTGGCAAAATGATCGACAAGCCCATTCACTTCATGGTAGGCATGGGAAATTTTAACTTTTTGAAATAACCTTATTATTTCCATAGATTTCTCAATCCAAATTTAAATAGTCCACAAGGGTTTTTGTTGGACTTTTAAGCATTGAATTATATTACTAGAATTACCTTCAAGCCAAACTAAATTAGCATTTATGCTCTTAGCTAGATTCAGCCCATGGTAGGCCGCAACAACTTCAACAAGGTGGTTTGTTTGACATCCCAAGGGGAGTACCACTGCTGAAATAAGCCTACCATTTTCATCTCTAATCACTCCCCCACACCCAACAAGCCCCATATTTCCTTTTGTTGCCCCATCAAAATTAACTTTCACCCACCTAGTCGGAGGAAGAATCCAATGAACATTATCCCTAGGAGATATAGCTAGTCTAATATCAGTAGACATATCCAGATTAATTTTCCATATAGAGGCAACCCAAGAATAATAGGAGGAGACAACAAAATTCTCCTTGACCTTAAAATTGGTTCTGGCATAGTGAAAGTTTTATGTAATGGCACTGCAGATTTTGTAAAAAACAACTTCTGAAGGAGATGGAGTATTCCCAAAGACTTTTTTGTTACGTTCTTTCCATAAACCCCATACCAAATGGGGAAAGGTCAGGGACCGTAAAAATTGCAAGGCTTGATTATAAATCAGAGCTCTCCATTGAGCAAGAAGATCCACTAAAGATGAGGGAGTGGTCCACATCAAATTTCAGGTTTGAAGTAAGGATCCCAAAACTTCATAAGCATAAGCACAGTTTCGAAACAAATGAGAATTAGACTCAACCTCCATCATGCATAAAAAAAATCTATTAGTTAAGCAAAAACCCCTTTTGTATAGATTGTCAATGGTCAAAATTTTATTCTACATCATGATCTAGAAAAAAATATTGATCTTTAGGATGAGATACTTATACCAAACACTAGCCCAAGGGGGAGGGGGGGAAGGCCTTCAAACCGGAGAGCCAAGGCTGAAGCAACTGATAATTCCCCTGAAGAAGAATATTTCCATACCAGCTGATCCTCCTCGAACAAGGTCGACATATACAAATTCAAAGAAATTTGAAGAGGCTGCAACTCAAAGCTAATTTCTAAAAAACCCATTTGTCTTCAACAAAGTAGTGTAATGCACACCAAAATACCCTAGAGAAATACACTAACTAACATGCAACAAAGGTGATTTTTTTTTAAAACATCAACTAATACTATCATTAACATTATTAATCCAAATAACATCTAACCATCATGATCGAATTCACATAAGAACATAACACAAGCAGAAATAAACGCAACATTTCAAAGCATCCTCTAGGGCATCTCAATGCCATTACTTAAACTAATCATAAGTAATAACACAACATAACATCATAAGCATGATAACATAATTACCACCATAGTCTAATGCAGACTAATTTCCTAGCATGATTTATTCTTTCCATGCATACACGATCAATCACTATTCATGAATATATATCCATCTACTAAGCATACTTAGCCAACCCCTTTTTAAATTCATTTTAGAACACCAATACCAAATGTTCCTACTCCCAATTACTTATATATTTCTATCATCATAAACTACTCACAAGATAACCTATCACATTTACAACATTACCTAAGACTATATACGTAACCATGAATCAATCTTCATTAGTAAACCAATATCACAAGTTGCATCATTTATTCTCCTAACATGATATTACATGAGTACAATATCCTTCACAACAAGGAACATAGCTTTATTTACATTACAATTACATTATGAATTCATATATTCATTGGGCCATATAATCATTTACATGAATTTGCTACAAGAATCCATCCAAACTAAAGAGATAAGATGTCCACATCCATGCAAGAGCATCCAATGAGAAACATCCCAATGGAAGAAGGCATCAAACCACCCGACCATGTGGAACCAAAGGAACCACCCCTCGTGCTGGGAGATGACACAAGATCCCACTTATACTCTAGATCTAGGCTGATACCTAATGACCAAAGGAAAAACCAACCCAACAAGGACGCAAAGCATCATAAAACATCCAATACGAAACCTTCAAACACAAACCCTCTAGAGGCATTACAACAAACAAGACTCAAGGCGCTAGGACCTACATGTAGGGAAAAAGAGTGTCATCACATGCGACATGTGGGTACTTGGGCATGATTCCTGATTATCCTTGATGTACATGTAGAGCCATCTCAACCATTATGGAGTGAGGGAGATTAGCTTTCTGGTTTACTAAGGCCTTCCCAATCCTATCCAGTCTACTACCGTTGGGCAAGGAAAATGGGCCTAACCTTTTCTTATCTTATGAGAATGAACTACTCTACCCAACCCCAAGAATTATTAATTAAGTTATCACTTGATTACAAAGGAAAATCCCTAGTGAACCTAGTTGTCTACTCCATGTGATCCCAATCACTCACTTAGAAGCCCACTCTTCCCCTTGCATGCACCTTGACCTTAGGGTAACAACAAGGAAATCCATAACATAAAATACTTCCACATAACCATGGGCTCATAACAATACAAGACCTGGGACACCAATGCATCATAACAATCCCGCAACATGGAAATCATCATATAAGAATATAATAAATAAACTTGGCTACAAGATAATCGCACATACAAGTCAAATGATTAAAAGAAACATAAAAAATACCATAAATCGAACCTGGCACATCTCAGACCTCAGAAAATAGCCTCTGGATATCTGAAAACAATTACATAAATCTCGAAAATTACCCAAACTGTCAAACTGACTCAAACAGACAGACTAGCGCATTTACCCTACAAATTAACACATATGCTTAACAGTCTAGCACATTTTCTTAACCTTTTAGCGCATACACCTAAATAATCAGTGCATATGACATATAGAATGACATATATAACATACATAATGATGCATACAACACACAGTCTAGCGCATATGACCTAATCTATGGCGCATATGATCAAATCTTTAGCGCATATAATTATTGTTTTGGCGCATATGACTTAGAGACCAAAAACTTAGAATGGGAAGATATATTTACGACTTGCAAAATAAAATCAGACAAATAGTTTTAAGTCCTGAAAATGCAACCAAAAGAGATGCAAATACGATAAGAAACTAAGGGATATAAAATTCAAACCCAAAATGAACTCTTAAGGAAAAGATTCAACTCAGAAATAATAACTCCCAGCAATGTCTAGCCATAAAAACTCACAGGAAAACAAATGAAAAAATTCCCAGCAAACTAGAAAACCGACTAGCTTCCAACAACCAAAACCAAGCTTACAAACTCAAGCATGATCTACATCCAAAGAATCAAATACACAAACCCAACAAATTGCAGTGCTGACCATTCACGACAAACAAAAAATGCAAGGAATATATTTCCCCAAAACTATATTATAAAACTATAGGTTGTAATTTTCATGAAATATTACCAATCCAACTATATAAAAACCTTATGACATATCCATATATTTTCCCAAACAACCCTGAAGACAATCTTTCATGAAAACACAATGCAAACAATCTTTCTGAAAATTAAATTGCGTAGAAGGATAATTCCCCCAACCTGGAAAATAGAAATAATGGAAGGAATTTGAAGAAGTACAATCCACAATCCAAGCCAAGAAATCTTCAAACTCAAACCCAAAACTTGTAGAAGAAAATACAGATGGTAACCCAACACAAATCATAGCTGGCCAAATAAATTGAAAGTCAAACCAAAACTATAGAAAATACCGACCAATCAAAATAATGCAAAATAATATATTTCTTACCAACCTTTCACATAAATTAAGGTAAGAATAATAAAATATTATTTAATTAACTTACCCAATAGAATAACCAATAGAATAATAGGGCAGGTAGAAAGAATCTACTAATTAACCCAAAAGAGTAACAAGAGAATAATAATATAAACAACTAATAAAATCATGGGTACACATAATTATAAAAGCCCAATAATAAATAATCAAGGGGTATGAATAAATACCACAAATAATTAATAAATAATAATCAATAAATAACCCTTGATAACCCAGGGTGATATCAAGCCATTAATTTAAATATAAAACCAAGAAATCCATAATAATAATAACACATTATTATTTAAATATTTATACCAAGTATTTATTCAATTTGTTATTATAAACTATATTAATCTATTAATTTAATTTAACATTATCAAACAATATAAATTAATTTAATAATTAATTAATTAATAATTAACCAATTTAATAATTACCCTACTACACAAAGCAAACCACCAAAGAATAATCCAATAAATCACTACACATTGAACTTTAAACTGACAAGGGTAATCAACTTAAACCTAGAGTATAGGGTGGGTTCTTATGTCAACTCCGATCAACTTGCCATTGGGATAAGACACGCTCAGACCTATGAAGCCAGGTGGAGTCGATGTCTGGTACATGTAAACCTGATGTAGGAGCATCCTTGGTCTTTGAGCAATCTCGCATCAACCAAAAATATTTCCTTTCACTTTAGTTCTTGTTTAGTTCACTGTGCAATTTTCTGTGTTCTACCGGTAGGTATCGATAGTTGCTTGCTTTTCATTACAGATCCTATTTTCGGTTTCCAGGCTAATTCATGTGTTTAATTCTATATTTTTAGTCCATTTGGATTCTTTTCTGGCTAGTTATCGCTCCCGGTTGATTGTTTCTAGGTTCCGGGACAGTGCTTGTGCTTACAGGTTAACTTTCCTTCATTACCAGAGTGGTTCTTGGCATGTGGATCTATTTAGGGTCTTGTCCGATGTTCTTGGCCATGTGGCCAACCTTCCTATTGATTTGATCTTCTTGGTTGTTATTTTTCAGAAAGATTTATTTCATTCTTAGGGCCAACCTAGTTGCATGTTTCATTTTCCTGCATTGGTAAATCTAATCTTTTGAGTTCGACTCGGATGTTCCAGAGGGCATATATATGAAGCTATGTAATCATTTGTAGGACAGAAAAAGTAGAAATTAGAATAAGGATTGAGATTAATAATTAGTGATCTGGTTGATCCTGAGAGTCCCGGTTTGATTGTATCTGGCTGATAGCCTGCATGTAACTGGTTAACTACCGGATGTTCTAAGATGATTGTATGATGATAACCGGTTGGTTGCCGAAATTTCTAAGGCAATAATATGACATGTTTCTGTAATATTGCTATGTTTTCTTGTTTCTTTTGTTGTGTTACTCTTGCTACATAAGTTAGTTAATTCTCTTTGAGGGTTTTACTGGTTATAGTTGCATCAAGTGGTATCAGAACTGGTTATGAACTAGTTAGTGGGAGAGTTGTTTGCGAACCTTGAGGCATTCCTTTGGGTGGACAGATCACCAATTGGAGGCAGGTTGCGTGTGTGTTCAATAGATTGTCGAGGGGAGGCAATTGAAACCGATAGTCAGATCACCAAGTTGAGGGAGTTCACCAAAGTGAAAGAGGAGATGTCGCCTAGAAGGACAAACCCCTGGAGGGTAGAACAAATGATGGAGGACTTTAAGAATGAAGTGAGGAATGAAATCTAGAACACATTGGATGGTTTGTAGAGAAAACCTGGATATGAGGATGTGTATGAAGAAGCCGATGAAGAACTTGAATCGGAAGAAGCTGAAGGACCGGAAGATGGAAGAGAGGAAAGATTCCTAAGAGCAGTGATGCAAGTGAGTAAAGTTTATGAAGTGGAAGTATAAAAATTTTATGGAACACTAAAACCGGAGGATCTGATTGATTGGATCAAAGAGTTGGAGGATTACTTTGAGTTTGAGGATGTCAAGGACTCCTAGAGAGTTTAGTTGGCACAAACTAAGTTAAAAGGGAATGCTACCTTATAGTGGAAAGAATTGCAGAATGACAGAGTGGAGAATGGTGAAATGAAGATCACTTAGTGGAGACAGATGGTTGCAAGATTGAAGGCTGTAGACACTTAAAAATAATTATTTTAATTATTTTTAATTCCTCACATAATTAATTAATTAATTATGTTAATTCAAATTCTCCTCAATATTAATTAAATATAATTAATATTGTCACTATAGCATGTGATTGATTTATTTAATAAACCAATCCCTTTCTTTATTCTTCTAAAAAATCAAATCCTCACAAATCTTCCTCTTAGCTAATTAATTTCAATTAATTAGTTAACCTACATGATTCCTACAAATCATCTTCTTAATTCATCATTAACCTAATAAATTCTTCTAGAAACTCCCTAAACTCACTTAACATTATTCTTCTAATTTTTTTATTCCCTCCACTCATTCTCTCTCCTAGTCAAATTATCCTAATCCCACCTAACATTTCCTGTAATCCCCCTCTTAATGAATCGTTAATGGCTAATCAACATGATTAGCCACAAAGTCAACTCCTTGCTTTTAAATACTCTTTTCCTATGTGAATGTAAGATTTTCGAAATCTCACATTCCTCCAAGCATCCCTTCTCCCAAGGAATTTTTAATTCTTTTTTATTCCTCCAATCCCCATGATATCCTTTTTCAGAGAATTTTTAATTCCTCCAATGCACCTTGTGGAGTGTGGAGATACGAAATGCCTTTAAGGCATATTTCTTGGTCTCCACACCCTCTCTTGGACCTTGTGTGAGCTCACAAGTAAATCCTAGCCCTTCATCTCGAATCCATCCTAGCCATCCATTTTTCTCTCCTCTTCCTATAAATAAAGGGCTCCATCCCTTCATTCAAAAAACATCTCGAAATCCAGTAAGCTTATGCTACCCTTTTGAGCCCAGGAAATCATCTTGGCAACTTGATAATCTCATCCTTATCATTTTCCAGATCCATTCCATTTGTGCACAACATTGGAGAGCCATCCACATCCAGCAATCAAAGGAGCACATCAAGTGGAGCATTATCAAGGGGCGCCTTCACTTCATCAAGATCAATCCGAAGGAGAAGGTAAAATAGCAAGGTGAAATGGTCTTTTCACGATATTTTAGTATTTTGCATGTTTATTTCATTATGTTTTTGATCATTTGACCTTCTAATCTGTTTTCCCCTCTTCATTTTGGCATGCCCGGTGGGACCCACTTCCCTAAGAACTAATATTTTTTTAAAGTTTTTGTGAGTTGTGAGATGCAGGTTCCAGAATAGCGCGACTGCAAAAATAAAAATAAATAAATAAATATATATATATATATATATATATATATATATATATATATATATATATATATATCTTTTTTGCAGGTTCCAGAATAACTGCTCTGTATTTCTGCGTGATGACTCTTCCTCATTCTGTTTCTTTTCTATTTCTGTTTCTATTTCTTTTCTGTTTCAGTTTCAGTTTTAGCACGATAACTCTATTATCTGCTCTGTTAAGTCATCAACATATTACACAGGGACCACTCCATGTAACCATACCCTCCCCCTAGCCCTTGTTGCCTTCTAAGTCATTTCAAATTCCCCACATCACCATCATTTTCCCACCATTGTCCTTTTGAGATGTTATCAATATAGTCCATGTTCAACAATAATAAAATGTAGAACAATGTATTCCATAACCATGGATTTCTAAACCCTATTCAAAATATTGTTGGATTTACTCTCTCCCTCTAGGAGAATTCTGACATGTGATGGGATGCAGTTGATATTTATCGAACACCTAATACCATCCATTTCAATACCTATTTATGTCAAAGAATTCACAACCCTATTACCCTCTTTGTAGTAATGGTCAATGGCAAACAAGTCTAGCCCTCTAATGAGTTTCCTTTAGTAGACCAACATGGTTTGTTTTGGCCTTTCACCACTTCAACAATCAATTTTGAGTCCCCTTCAATGGCTAGAGCCTTAACACCAATAAAGAAAATTTCATTCCCCACAATAGGACCATCTCCTCTGCCTAGTTGTTAGTATAACCATTTAGATTACTGGTGAATGCACCCATCATATCTCCATTGGTTGATCTAATGACCCCACTTGCAACAACCTTGTCCCTTCTAGAAATGCCATCAAAATTAAGTTTATACCGACTTGGGATTGATGGCTTCCACCTAGTGTTCCTCCTTGCCAATCTTTTGGAGTTGTCAAACTTAGCATAAGCATTTGGTAAGTCTTTGTTTCTCACCATTTTGTCATCAAAAGGGGTAGGAGAGTAGGATGGTCACTTCCAAGTAGTGAAGGATAAATTTTCCTTGAGCATCTTATAGAGGATTATGAAAACTTCCTCAATCAAATTCTCTTCCCCCCTAAAGATGATGTTGATCTGTTATTTCCACAAGACCCATCCCAAGTGAGGGGGGATCTACCTTCAAATATGTCTAACCAAAGGGTTATGGGTAGGTCCCCACCATTCAATGGCAAATTGTTGAAGGGAACTATTCCAAGACCACTAATTTTTGAGCTTTAATATCAATTTTTACCAAAGCTTGTGAGAAAAATCACAATGCAAAAGAATATGAGGGATAGTCTCCTCATCCTAGTTACATAGGACACACCTATTTGGTAATTGGAATCCTCTCTTAGTCAGGTTAAATTGGGTTAAGATTTTAGTATGCATCGTTTTCCATCAAAAAAAGTTTATTTTCAGGATTCATTGAGGATTCCAAATTTTCCTCCACCACCCTAAGGAGTTTCCATCAGTCAACAACATATTGTAAGCCAATCTAACTAAAAAAAAACCCTACTGCTCCTTTCTCCATATGAAGTTTCCTCTCTTGGAAAAAGAGGAATTTTGACTTTCCTTAAAATTATATGCAACTCCACTAGCTTCTTAGTCAAACAGGTTTGATTCTGGCAACAATCTATAAGATCTTTCCAACAATTAGAGGGGGTAATATAATCCACAGACAGAGTAAAGAAAAACCTTCTGGCATTATCATAAAGGCACCTAAAATTTTGATTAGATGTCAAAGGCATGTCCCCAATCCATACATCCTCCTAGAACCAAATTACGCACCCATTCCCAACCTACCATTTCAAACCAAATTGAATGGGATTCCTGCACTTAAGAATATTATTCCAGATTTTTTATCCACTTGGGAATCCAGTGGTAGAGATGGTTCTATAAAAAATTTCAAGTTAAGATATTTGGCCCCCATATTTTTGCACCAATCAAAATTGTTGAGTTCAAGTTTCCACCCCATCTTAAAAATAAGTTCTTTATTAAAAGAGTGGTTAATTTTTTGATTCCCAACCCTCCTTGATTCTTGGGTTTGCAAACCATCTCCCAATTAACAAGGGCCATTCTCTTTTTTTCCTCCATACCTTAATTCAGTTTGGATGGATGCTCTTGCGTGGATGTGGACATCTTATCTCTTTAGTTTGGAGGGATTCTTGTAGCAGATTGATTTAAATGATTATATGGCAATGAATGTATTAATTCATAATGTAATTGTAATGTAAATAAAGCTAGGTTCCTTGTTGTGAAGGATGATGTATTCATGTAATAGCATGTTAGGAGAGTAAATGATGTAACTTTTGATATTAGTTTACTAATGAAGATTGATTCATGGTTATGTATATAGTATTAGGTGATTTTGGAAATGTGATAGGTTATCTTGTGAGTAGTTTACAATGATAGAAATGTATAAGTAATTGGGAGTAGGAACATTTGGTATTAGTGTTTAAAATGAATTTAAAAGCAGGTTGGTTAAGTATGCTTAGTAGGGAGTTGGTAGTAATTGTGTTATCATGCTTATGATTTTATGTTGTGTTATTACTTATGGTTAGTTTAAGTAATGGCGTTGAGATTCCCTAGAGGATACTTTAAAATGTTGCATTTATTTTCGCTTGCGTTATGTTCTTATGTGAATTTGATCATGATGGTTAGATGTTATTTGGATTAATGGTGTTAATGGTAGTATTAATTGATGTTTTTTTTTAAATTACCTTTCGTGCATGTTAGTTAGTGTATTTATCTAGGGTATTTTAGCGGGCATTGCATCTGGTATCAGAGCCCATGTTCATACACTAGGTACTCTGGTTTCATATGAGCCCATTATGTGTATTAGCACTTTAGTGTGGGATTAGTCACATGATTATCCCTAGTGGTTGTTTTCCTGCATTTAGTTGCTTTAGATTTCATCTTATAGTACTTTGTGTCTTGCTTAGATAAGATGCCTGCTAGAGGTAGAGGTCATGGTCGTGGTGGTCGTATGGGTACTTGACGGAACCCTCGACCTGAGGTTTCTAGAGGGTCACGTAGGATGTAGCAGCAATAGGATTAGTGGAGTGGCGATGTAATTCTGCAATTGGTTAATGGACTTCAGGAACTGCTTGATCGTTTGGAACGGAGGCAGGAGTAGAATCAGCAAGAGGGATCTCATCATGCTAGTCATCAGGATGGGGAGGTAGAGCAGGAGCAAGCAAGGGAACGTTCGCGTTCATCTCAGAGGAGGGATGATGCAGTACTTGATCAAGATTCGATTGCAGCAGGTCATATGAGTGACCTTTTAAGGGCTCGTCCTCCTACTTTTGATGGTTCTGGAAATGGTTTAGTGGCAGAGACTTGGTTGCTTGATATGGGTAGGTTTTTTTACATGCATTTGTATGGTGGTAACACCAAGGCTAGGTGCACGATTATGCATCTTCAAGACTTTTCTTCCACTTGGTGGCATACGGAGGATCAAAAGTTGCATTTGGATATTGCAACAATATCGTGGGAGTTATTCCTAGAGCGCTTTCATTCTTGTTTTCTGTCAGATCTTTGGAGACAACGTAGGGTCGATGAGTTCCACAACTTGAGGCAGTAGGACACGATAGTAGAGAAATATAAGAAGAAGTTATTTGAGCTTAGACATTATTCTGAATTAGCAGATGATGATGTGATGCTTGTGCAACATTTTATTAGGGGCCTTGACGACCACATCAATGGTGATGTTCAGGTCCACGAACCCAAGTCTATGGAGGTAGTTGTGGAGAAGGCATGACTGGTTCATGAGAAGTTGTTGTCAGGAGGTTTTTTGATTGTGCATAGTGTTAGTGCTTTGGTATCAGGATCATATGTGAGAGGTGCTCAGTCACAGGCGTCGGGACATGCCTGGAGGGATCCTCCATCATTCAAAGGTGATCATTTCCACCAGAGGGAGAGCTCTCAGGATCAGAATTCTTCTCATAAGCACAAATCACAAAGTGATAGGGAGTGTAGTAGGTAGTGTGCTATTCATTTTCAGGCAGCGTAGAGTTCTCAGCAGAATTCCAATGGAGGCAGTTTTCAGCAACCTAGTCCACCTTCAGTCATTTGTGGTTTCACTAGAGGGAGTTGTTTCACTTTTGGTCAGCAAGGACATTATGCAACAAGTTGTCCACAACAATCTACATAGGTATCTGAACATCGAACAATATCTTCAGAGCCCACAATTGATGATGTTGAGAGGTCACATCGTGTTTATGTGACAATGGATAACATTGGGGTACAGTCATAGAGTCTTTAAATCATGGATGAGCAACTTTCTTTGGTGACCGTGCACATTTTATAGCATCAGGTTTTGATCCTCAGAGGTCACCACATGGTACAAGGAAGGGTCCAATGCGACTCGAGTGATGATTCATCAGTGTTTTTTAGTGGATGCAGTGTTTTGAGACAATTATTTTTCTACTTGTTTCAGGCTTCCAGGAGTAAGCTTGGGACAAGGGGGGAGGATGTAGTGCCTCTCCTTGACTTGTATTTTCTTTTGTGCTTTGATAGATTATACTGGCATAGTTTAGACTATTCTTGTGGTGTTTTGAATATATATTTATGGATTTATCTATGTTTTAGATGCTTCTCTATGGATATTAGACATATTATATTGTGCTCGACATTATGATTACATGTGGATGATGATATTTCTAGACTATTGAGAGTGTTAGGATAATCGGGTGAACAACTAAGGGGGGGGGGGTGAATCAGTTGTTAACAAATTATAACTTTTAATCCACAATATGACCTTAAACAAATCAAGTACCAGTAAAGAATAGACAGATGTCGATAGGAACAGATACCGGTAAACAATACAACTTAATAATTAACCAGATAATCAATGTAAAGCAACCATACCACATAATACCATCATTTGTATGTGGAAAACCTGGAAAGGGAAAAACCACGGTGGGAAGCCTACCCACAGTCAAATGATACTTCTGCAGAAAGTATGTGTTACAATGAGGGGCCTACACTTGCACAAAGGCACACTGCCTAGAGTGTACTGTTCATTACAAAAGAATCTCACTGACTACAGAGAGGCTACAACCTTCTCAAGATAAATGGACAACAATCCAATAGAGTGAATTGATGGAAATAGCATCTACCATGCCTGATTATAGTCCTAATTAAGCTCAATGCTGGAGGACTAAATCCTCTTCTAAATCCAATTCGATCACCAATGATCGACCAACTCCTCTACATGAATGATATTACAATATTCACACATTACATTCCTTGACCATGACCTTTCCAATAACCATGATACTTTATAAATATTTTCTACCTCTTATTTATACAAACCCTAAGGCCTAAACCAATTAGGTCGGCCACCTAAAGATATTACAATAATAACATTACATAATTCCATTTACAATGATATACCATGTCGGCTTAAGACCAAAACAATAATAACAAATCCATAAAACATCTCAAATCATCCATGTAACGTGTAGAGTACATGCTCGAATGATACTGGTCCATAACCTAGATAGGTACCAGACCTATTCTGGGTCCACCACGCTAAAGCAAAGTCTTCAAGTATTTGAAGCACGATCAACGAACATCTTCAACATCCTGAAATCCTCAAAGAAGTTGCACCAGCACCAATTGTGCATCCTGCCATGATTCCTCAATGAAAGCTCTGTCGGTAAAGCCTTAAACTAGTGTCGGTAAGGGTTTACCAGAGTGTATGATAACATCCAATTGCCAAGCCAATACCAACTGACCAAAACATGCTCATGGAGCATATAACATATGAAATCCAATATACTTCACTGATCCAAACATGTCGAAAGTGTCCAATAGACAATCTCTTCTGTCAGTAACACTAGATCTTTTGTCGAAAGTGTCCAACAGACAATCTCTTATGTTGGTAACACTAGATCTTCTACCAGTAACCTGTCTATCGGTAACCATCCATAATAGCTAGTGTTGACATCAATGACAAAATATCAATGCAACACATAATCAATTCATCCATAATGCCAACAGAGAGGATGGATTAATCTATGATGATCGATGTGTATTCATTTCTATGTGTGTATCATGTTTATTCTATGATTATTGGATGTTATTTTATGATGTACTAACCCTAGTTCATGATTATGATTCTAGGTGATGCATTGATGTTATATTGAGTGTATGTTTGTGTGAGTAGAGACGATTTCATATCACTCATTATGAGCATTATATGTCATCATGATTCTTTATCACTTGTTTGTTTACTTCATATTTTATATATTATTGTATATGTGTTGGTGGTGACAGGTTTTGATGCAGCCATAACTGGTAAAACCCTCAAAGAGAATTAATTGGCTTATGCAGTAAGAGTAACACAATGAAAGAAACAAGAAAACATAGCAAGATTACAGAAATTGACCTTATTATTGCCTTAGAACTTCCGACAACCAACCAATTATCATCATACAATTATCTTAGAACATCAGGTAGTTAATCAGTTACATGTAGGCTATCAACCAGATACAATCCAACGGGGACTCTCAGAATCAACCAGATCACTAATTACCAAGCTCAATCCTTATTATAATTTCTACTTTTTCTGTCCTACAAATGATTACATAGTTCCACATATATACCCTCCAGAACATATCTGGGTCGGTCTCAAAATATTACATTTACCAATGCAAGAAAATGAAACGTGCAACTAGGTTGGCCCTAAGAATGAAAGAAATCTTTCCGGAAAATAGCAACCAAGAAGATCGGATCAGCAGGAAGGTTGACCACATGCCCAAGAACATCAGACAAGACCCCAAATAGATCCACACATGAAGAACCACTCCGGTAATGAAGGAAAGTTAACCGATAAGCACAAGAACTATCCTGGAACCCAAAAACAATCAACCGAGAGCGATAACTAGCCGAAAAAGAATCCAAATGGACTTAAAATATGGAATTAAGCACATGAACCAGCCTGGAAATCAAAAATAGGATCTGTAATGAAAAGCAAGCAACTACCGGTACCTATCGATAGAACACAAAAAATTGCACATTGAATTGAACAAGAACTAAACTAAAAGGAAATATTTTTGGTTGATGCAAGATTGCTCAGAGACCGGGGATGCTCATGCATTAGACACCCCAGGTAGAAAAATATGTTCCATGAGAGGCAACTCATGAACATCTAAAAGGATTTGAGATAAAGACCCCATGCTCATTTCTAATCCAAACATCTTCCTTATCTATCAACCTCTTCTTTAGCTCCTCCAAGACCTCAACCAACTTCTCTAACCCCTAACTCCCTTTGTTTCTCTTTCTTTGCTTCAGATCTGCAATTTGTCTCTGTTTACTGCTCTCTTTCTTCTGCAACTTTGATTAGTTTCTGCCACAAGACTTCGTTCGGTTTGTCACCATAAGCTCTCTGTCATCCAGTTCTATCTATTCATCAGGCTTATTTATCAGATCTTTCTGCAAACTCATGTCACCTTCTGGTATTACCACTGCAACCGGTTTCTCAGTACTGGAACTTTTCTCCTTAGGGTGGTGGAGGAAAATTTGGAATCCTCAATGAATCCTGAAAATAAACTTTTTTTGATGGAAAACGATGCATACTAAAATCTTAACCCAAGTTAACCTGACTAAGAGAGGATTCCAATTACCAAATAGGTGTGTCCTATGTAACTAGGATGAGGAGACTATCTCTCATATTCTTTTGCATTGCGATTTTTCTCACAAGCTTTGGTAAAAATTGATAGAAAAGCTCAAAATTTAGTGGTCTTGGAATAGTTCCCTTCAACAATTCGCCATTGAATGATGGGGACCTACCCATAACACTTTGGTTAGACATATTTGGAGGTAGATCCCCCCTCACTTGGGATGGATCTTGTGGAAATAACAGAGCAACATAATCTTTAGGGGGGAAGAGAATTTGATTGAGGAAGTTTTCATAATCCTCTATAAGATGCTTAAGGAAAATTTATCGATCATTACTTGGAAGTGACCATCCTACTCTCCTACCCCTTTTGATGACAAAATGGTGAGAAACAAAGACTTACCAAATGCTTATGCTAAGTTTGACAACTCCAAAAGATTGGCAAGGAGGAACACTAGGTGTAAGCCACCAATCCTAGGTTGGTATAAACTTAATTTTGATGGCATTTCTAGAAGGGACAAGGTTGTTGCAAGTGGGGTCATTAGATCAACCAATGGAGATTTGGTGGGTGCATTCACTAGTAATCTAAATGGTTATACTAACAACTAGGCAGAGGAGATGGTCCTATTGTGGGGAATGAAATTTTCTTTATTGGTGTTAAGGCTCTAGCCATTGAAGGGGACTCAAAATTGATTGTTGAAGTGGTGAAAGGCCAAAACAGACTATGTTGGTCTACTAAAGGAAACTCATTAGAGGGCTAGACTTGTTTTCCATTGACCATTACTACAAAGAGGGTAATAGGGTTGCGAATTCTTTGACATATATAGGTATTGAAATGGATGGTATTAGGTGTTCGATAAATATCAACTGCATCCCATCACATGTCAGAATTCTCCTAGAGGGAGAGAGTAAATCCAACAATATTTTGAATAGGGTTTAGAAATCCATGGTTATGGAATACATTGTTCTACATTTTATTATTGTTGAACATGGACTATATTGATAACATCTCAAAAGGACAATGGTGGGAAAATGATGGTGATGTGGGGAATTTGAAATGACTTAGAAGGCAACAAGGGCTAGGGGGAGGGTATGGTTACATGGAGTGGTCCTTGTGTAATATGCTGATGTGGCTCACTTGGGAACACATGGACCATGTGAGTGTTTTGAAGGAGGCCCCAATGATGAGATTGCATCATGATGGTATGAAAAAGGTGAAATTTTGAAGTATTTCAAATTTAGGAAAGCCAAGGAAAGATTTGGCAATTTGGGCCATATTGATTACTCATAAAAGAAAGTGTTATCCACACGAGCATGATTTTATGAGAAGGATAATTAGTTTGGCAGATGGTGTTGGCATACATTTTAATAATCACCTTTTCTAATCATTTATGCCTTCCTTCCCTTTCAATACAATTTGGGGTTTCTCTAAAAATTGGGTGGGGCTTTCTGCTACTATGACTGAGTATGACAAAATGGGTGGGGATAGGATTCAAATTTAGCCAAGAAAACACAATGAGTTAAATAATGATGCCATAGTTTGGCACAATTGCTATGAGGGTGGTGTGTCTCAGTTCATTGAGAGTATCAATGACTCTAATGAGGGTCTCTCAGTTCAGTTTGTAACTTTGTGGGTAGACATAAGGGTTTCTATTGGAGGAATTTCCTTTGAATTTAATAAAGAGGTCATCGCCTAGGCAATGGGATTGCCAACTATGGGTAGGAAATGCAAAAAAAAGCTAAGTTTCTGGCAATGAGAGCCTCAGTCAGTTTTTCAGGGGAAATGAGGGCTCAGTTAAGCTGCATGATGGATTTGATAGAGAGAAACTACCGTTCCCATGGAACTAGGTATGTCTCATGATCACGAAGTACTTTACCCTAGAAGGAAGATTTAAAACTTTTTACTTTTATCCCTTGTTTTTGTTCAACCACTTTAGTAATCGCAGCCTTATTTCATTCCCTTTTCTCCTTCTCAATTCATTGGTGCTAAGAGCCAAGGAAAGAAGCATATCCCGCTCCATTAAGGTTTGAATTTTTGCCTCTACCATTTTCACTTGACTTTGTAACCCTAAGACAAATTATAGTACAAGAAGTCCCTCGTCTTGCTATTCTGCCCCTGACGAATCTTATAGATATCCTTGCCCCAGTTTGAAAAAATGCATCAGATTCCCAGGTGTTGTTAAAATTGTGTCCTGACCTAGATCTCGAGAATATCCCTTGTTGACAGAGAATGAATAGAGAGACCCCAAACACAAATCCCCAACCTATGCTACTAGCAACAAAAAAGGCAAAAAACCTACCCCTCGAGCCAAATAGTCCAAACTGTCTATACAAGAAGTTAGTGAGGAGGAGGAAGAAGAGGGGGAAGACTTGAGAAAAAGTGAAAATACCCATAGATGGTCTTTTAGGTTGGCCATATGCTCTATAGAGAAATAAAATTTGAAGAACCTTGTGGACTACGAGACTGGGGATGATGTGGAATTGGGTAGTGAAGAGGAGAAGGAAAGGAAGAATTTTGAAATTGACAAAGGGAGGGAATAAAGAAGAGGAGAGGGAAATCTTTGTGAATGATGATAGCTCCACTCATATTTAAAAGAGTCCTATTGACCTCACTAAGGATATGATGTCTGGCGAATTAAAGATGAACAAACTGAAAGCAGAAGGGACTTGTGACTCTTATCTAGAATGGACCTATTCTAGATGTAAGATGAATGCCATTGAGTTGGAGAAGGTTAAAGCTAAGGTCTTTGATCTTTAAAAGAAACTAGCGAATGTTTCTTGGTTCACTTGAGGGTTATGCATAGCTTAACCACCTCCCTCTATTTAATGCAAAAGAAGATCTTGGGAGTTGACAAAGAAGAGGTGGGAAATTAGGAGGAGCTATTCAAGTTCCTTATTGAGGATTGGTCCATTGTTCTTCACCAGGTGGGCTGCAAATTCAAAGATGGTAGCTAGGGGTGTTTTTCTTTAGTTTTTGGTGTTGATGTTGTTAATGTTGTTTGTGGCCGCAGAAGGCCCTCTATTAAGAATGTTACTCATTTTGATACTTTTTATGTTTATGGCCATAGGTGGCCTCATTTTAAGACTTTTAGTAGGATTGATAGATCATTGGACAAGTATTCCAAAGATATTATCTCTTTTTATATGTTGTGGATAGGTAGTTTTTGATATTAGCTTGCTTTTAATGTGCTACTATCACTCTTTTTGTTAACCTTACGCTCGTTGGGTTGTTGTTATAGGGACAACACCCTTGTTTTGTTGCTTTTTAAAATAAAAACTTGGCATTGTCATGTGCAAACTAACAAACACCAAACCTAATTTTTATATCAAAATCAAACTAAAATCTTCAAAACAAGCCAAAGATAAATTTCTCAAATTTAATAGAGATAAAATATACACAGTGTTGTAAATTGTAACCCTATACAATTTCACACTCCTATTTGGGCCCTTACTTTAAAATGCCCTTTTTCTTATATCATTTTAAGCTTATTTGGGGTTCTATGCAATTTTTATTTTCAATGCACTTTATTTTCCACATAAATGTTGTCAATCCTAATATAAATTGTAGATTTAATATTAGGGCCCTATTATCTCGCTTCCCTAAAAGTCAGATCCTATTTTGTCAGGACTATGTCAATCATTGCCATAGTTTAATGCTTTTTGGTTGAAATTTCAAGAGAGTAATGTGTCGGTCTTAAAATTTTCAAATCTGGTCTCAAAATTGGGATATGACCATTGTCAGTCAACCTAAAATACAAATTGCCTTGAGAACCCTATATAAGACATCATCCCTAAATCATTTGATCATCTATCAATTTCATTCTCAAGAATTCCCGATTCCTTCAAGAGCTTTGAATACAAGGAGTATCAAGCTACAACAAGGCATCTTCACATACATTTTCATGATGGATTTTGTGATGATTTATCATGTTATTGCATCAACACTTGAAGGACTTATCCTAAGAGCATTGCATCATCAAAAGGTATAATCATTTCATGTTAGTATTTCATTTCAGATTTAGCCCCTCTACCTTGTAAGAGTAAGCTCTCTTTCAAATCATCATTGTTGTAGGGTTAATTCCAACCCAGGGTTTGACTTAGGCAAGCCCTTATGCAATCCAACACCATTTTCCTCTCTTTTTTGTGCATCTGCAAGCTCAAAAATAGATTTTAGGTTCAATTGAAGATATATGAGCTCCCAGGACCTACAAACAATACAATTCTAAAAAGGTTTCATGAAAAAAAGGGATGAGCACTAACAATAAGCGCTTGTGCTATTAGGACTAGGGCACCTAGCGCCATAGTCTGGGTGTTTTGTCTTGAAGTTTGACCATAAGTTAGCTTGAGGCTCTTGAGACAAGTTTGACCCATGTTTTGTTCCTGGATAACTACTAGGACTAAGACAACTAGCCACAATGTCTAGTCCATTTGAGCTTAGATTTTAGACACAGGTTCCTCTTTGCATCTCACTTCTAGATCTATACATTTCAATTAACTCGCAGTTCTGCATTTGTCTGTTTATGCTGATTATTGCCACTTTTGCAGTATTTACAATAGTTCTTGCATTGCCACATCTCAATCATTATCCAATCAATCAAAATCAAATAGAACATTCAATCATTATGTCTAGCTCTCTCAAGGGTTTGAAGTGTGGTCTATAGAATTCTCTCCAATATAATTGACGAGATTGGATTTGATTCCTAGTTTGCATGTTTAGACTAGTAAATCAATTTTGCACTATATTACAATACATACCTAATATAAATTCACAAACATAAAATAATTTAAATAAAAAATATAAAAAACTTGAATACATTCATCTAACACATCTTTAATTTTTTACGATACTGATAAATCATTTTAAATCCGCAATAAAATCATGAAACATATTAAACTAAAAATTAAATAATTATTTTTATTATTTAAAATTTTAATATCAATTTCAATAAATTTATCACTCCAACTCATATTCCTATAATACCCTTTTAAGTGTCAATAAAGCACATTATCATTATTATAGGATTATCAAGCTACCCTAGTTTAGTCCCTTATTATAGTAATTAATTTAAAATGCGTATTACATTTGTTTTGGGTTTTCCCTTCAATCTTGGGGTAAACTTCTAAAAATAATTTTAATAATAAGAAATAATCTTTCCATTTATAAAAAAATTAGGTCAAGTTGAAATGGATAAGATATGGAATGATAATTTTAATAATAATAAACGATCTTTCCATTTATAAACATTTCATGTCAAGTTGGAATGGATAAGATAATAGAATGTTTATTTATAGGATTGGAAAATACATTTGAAGATGCAAGTGACTATTTTTAAATCAATCTATCCATATATAATATTTAATTTAATTTAAATTGATATTTTTTAATTTCTAAGAACCTTCATAACTATTTTTTAATTTTAATTTTAACATTATCCATTTTAAAAATATGCTTAAAATCTTCTATTGTTTGCTTTGTTGACTGGTAGAGCTTGACTTGTTATTACGTGCTTAGAAAGTCTCTCAAACTACTATAACAAAAAAAAAAAAAAAAATGTTTAGAAAATTCCACTTAGATTAAAAAAAATAAAAAATAAAAAATACAATAGTTTATTTATGAACGTGACCCATTAAACACATTCAATTCTTATGATTGATAATTAAAACCAAACAAACATATAAAAAATTCATATTATAAATTAACAATAATAAATTGATCTGCATTAGGTGAATAAACACCTCATTAGGGGAAGGTCACAAGGAATGCCCATTTTTTAATTATAAAGTAATTATATAAACATTAAGGTTCATTGTTAGATTCCTTCCTAAGGGTATTATTTTAAAATGTTATACATATTTTGGTGGAAAATTTATATTTATATAATATTTTAATGTTTTGCATTTATCATACTTAAGGTGTATTTCATATATTGATTGGTGTGTAAATTTTTTTTTTTAGTGAAAGTAATTTTTTTTGGTGTTTATTCTCATCATTATTTATTTATACTATTTGGATTTAATTTTAAATTTAGTCGTTTGTCATTTAGCATTAGATTTCTATATGTCAAATTGATCTCGGTAATTTATGCATGTGTGATTATGAACCCCTAGCTTTACATTTGAATTTCCTAACTAGAGGTCATGCTTTTGCAATTATATAAATTAATCAAATAATTTATAATAATTTGATCGTTTAAATCAATTTGTGTGATATATTTTTATTTTTTGATACATTAATGAATTAATCTAAGACAATTAAAAATTAAAATTTGCACTGAATTCATAAATAATTATCATTTAGAAGCCTATATCATAAAAAAATATTATTGTTTAGTTACTTCATAGGTACATTGCATTGAAAACATTTATTTTCATTATACATATATGATTATAGATTAATTCTTATAGCTATGGATTTTATTGTAAATAGAAACAAACATGTAGAAATTTTTAACTTCAATATGATCATACAATTTTTTAAATATATATAATTAGATTACACATAGATTATCATCTATTACTTTAAACTGATCATGATATGTTAAGTAAGTATACACATAGGCTTATCTTTTTTATTAAATGAATATAATTAAGAAGACTTGTTTTCTAAATGTTATTTAGAAATTAAACATATACCTCATTCTATTAAAAAAAAATTATAATTTGATAATTAATATATTATATCATTATCTTCACCAATTAAAAATTTAAAAACATTTACTACTAAAAATAAAATGATATAATTAATTAATTAAATATATCTCATATCTAAAAATTAATATAACAATCATTATTCTCACCAGTTAAAAATTCAAAAACATTTATTAATAAAATGATATAATTAATTAATTGATTTGATAATAATCCAAATGAGATTGGCATATTTGCCTTCCACCATGAATGAAACTTATTTAATCAATTACATTTTCAAATTATCTTTATAATATAAAGATGTTTGAAATTTGATCCATTACTCTCATTGTTTCACTTGTCTAATCTCTCCTCTTCCCAAAGCTTGTTTTAATGACATTCTATTCCACAAACTACAAAAATGACAATTATATATAAATTTTGAATAAACAATATATCAGAATTTGTAATTGAATTCCCATTAGAAAAAAACCTCTCAACATCATATAGACTACAAAATTATTAATAATAAAAGTAATATCCCTATTAATGAATGTCTCAACCTTGAGTTACAAGTTATATATGAATATAGTATTTTATTATTTTAATAATGTGTAAAACATTTATAAGTTTTATTTGGATAATAGAATATTTTAAGTTTTTTTAAAAATATTTTTTGAATATTTGTTTATTTTTAATTTATATCAATTAAAAATATGGTAAAAATAAATAGTGAGTTCACATAATTTGTTAAAATGTGGTTTTTGGAATGATATGGAAAATTAAGCTATGCAATTCTCAATTGATAAAACAAATTATGGTATGGTCACCTACACTTTTTTTTTCATTTCAATGCATGTATATTAGAGCAGATAGTGATTTTAATCTGGTAGTTACAGGACCATATCTTGTCTTTAATGACACCATTTGCTATTTTCTTCATTGTCACTAGAATTTGCTTGTAAATTTATGCCTAAATAATGAAATATTTTTTGGGTAGAAGAAGACCTTTTTAGTTGGTCATTACATTACATTTGGTCATAAATAAATGAGGAGAAGTTAACAAAATTAGTCTTGCCAAGATAAACAATTGCCAAAATATCAAGGATTAGGGTTTGGAGAGACTCATACTTGGTATCACTTTGAAGGCAATCTTGTATGTTTAACTCTAATATAATATCTAAGATAAGTTATTGGGTTCTATAGTTTAGAGATGCTCAAGGAAGAGTATTGAGCTAAAGGGATAGGAAAATGTATGACTTTGAGAAATTTTATGAAGGAATCAATATGTTTCAAGAATCGAGCATTTCAGAAAACAAGTACATGAGTAGAAGGATGGTCATGACTCTAACTTTAATAGAGTAATTTGTAAAAAATAATGAGTCAAAATTCAAGAGTTAGGGATGACATGTGAAGGTTACTTTCGGAAAGGGAATTTTGATGTTCTAGTAGAGAAGGAACAAAAGACATGATTGGATAAGGAAGTTATATATTTAGTACAAACTTTTGGGGATCAAAGCTTAGAGATGCCAATGAAATGGCATCAAAGGAAGCACATGTTTGGACATCTAGTTCTTAAAATTTATAAGGTGGAGGGTCAAGGTTTTAGGGCTCATATGATAGTTTGCCAACATGGAAGGATTTGATGGTCCAAAATATTTACTAGGAAGAATTAAATACAAGGAAATAGATTGGGATTTTCAATTTGGGTGGAAGATTATGCTAGAAGGATGAAGTAGAAAAACTCGATAAGGATAAAGGCGAGGGTGGAGATAGATGGGATGGCATACCAAGATGGATAACCCAAAATGTATAAAACTTTCACAAATTTCAAAAATATGAGGAAATGAACCAAACACACCCAAATTACTCAAATGCTTCTACTACTACTACTACTACTACTACTATCATTGTTATTATTAATCTTATGAATAATGTTAGTTAGAGATGAAAAATTGAATAAGGATGGACTTATTTTAAAAAGTAGAATTAATATGTGGTGACACACATGAGGTCATAAACTTATTTGGAAATTATTTATTTACTCAATATTCTAATTGAGCACATGGTGTAGGAGAACTAAGATTCTAGAAGTGAATTTCAAATTCAAATTTCAAATGCATGGTCAAATGTAACTGCCACTATGACAATTTGTAAGGAATGTGTCTTGCACATCAATCTACTACTACTACTACTACTACTACTACTACTACTACTATCATTGTTATTATTAATCTTATGAGTAATGTTAGTTAGAGATGAAAAATTGAATAAGGATGGACTTATTTTAAAAAGTAGAATTAATATGTGGTGACACACATGAGGTCATAAACTTATTTGGAAATTATTTATTTACTCAATATTCTAATTGAGCACATGGTGTAGGAGAACTAAGATTCTAGAAGTGAATTTCAAATTCAAATTTCAAATGCATGGTCGGATGTTGACAATTTGTAAGGAATGTGTCTTGCATGAAAGAATTGCAAATTCAAATTCAATATGCATGTAACCCCCACTTTTGCATGGAATTATTTTGGGAAAAAGAATATGGAAATAAATTAATTCTTTGGTAGTGGGAAATGGTTCTCTTTTTCTATATATTGACTACTAGATTTTCGAAAGAGGGGAGTTCATTCTTCTTTTTTATTTGATAAAATGGTCTTTGATTTCTTATGAAATTAGTTTCAATATCATGATAGTTTTAGGAGAAATTTCGTAGAAGTATTGCAGGATTTTAGAGGTTTTGGAGAAGATCCTTACTAGGCTACAAGGAAAGGATTGAATAAGGATAACTGGGAAAAGAGAAGGTGATCAACAACAAAGTCTTCATTTGACTACATATTCAGGTTCCTCCTTCCATACTTACATGTTCTTTTTTTAAGTAGAGAAAAGAAGGGGGGATTACTTTTTATTTGCAAGCATATTATTTGAAATAACTTTATGTAGGTTTTGATATTTTATTTAAATCGGAAAGAGGGAGGGTTAAGTAATATAGGAAATTGCATTCTCATCTCTCTTCAAGAAATCTCCTTCATTGTTTTCAAATTTTGATAAAGGAAATACATTGCATGTTCTCAGATTTCTATAGAGAAAAAAACATATGCATGCATCTTTCCTTGTTCCAACTTTTGATAGAGTAAATCTACATGCCCGTATGAAATAAATATGTATATTTTGCCTTCATGTTGAATTAATAAGTTAGTAGGGTTCCTTTCAAAAAAATAGTATACAAATGAGAATATCAATTGGAAACCCATCCCTTGATTTAATCCAATTATTTTATGTTTCCAAAACAAAATATAAATTAATAAAATAAAATAATAAAACACAAAATTTTAATTACCATTATAGTTAAACATTAGAGTAATAATAATAATAATAATAATAATATATATGAGTGATACAACAAGTTTACATTAAACCATAGTTAGAACCCAGAACTACATACTTGATGCCTTAATCCCGTGCTGAAATGTGTATATAGGCAGTCTAGGGATGGATTTGCCCCTTGTACTCAAGCGTTTGGGGATGGGGATTAGGATTTGGTTTTGGGTGAGTAGTTGGTTCTTGAAGCTCCTTGGTATTTTAATCAAATGGTGTAAATACAAATTGAAAGGTTAAAATTAATTCAATACATGCTCAGAAGGAATCCCGTATGGATTCGCTTGACTTCCCAAGGCTTTAGGCTGAATTTCGAGGCAGAACTCAAGCTTGTTATATAATTATTTTTATATACTCCTAAAGACAGTGACCTCGGTGCATTCCTAGTAAGGGAGTGTAGTCTTTAGAGAGTGGCTCATGACCCAAATGGTCCCGATGAGTCTAAAGTCTATGGCCCAAACATATCCTATTCTTATGAATAGATGCCTACCCCATTTGGGTAGATGCCTATCTCGGATTGGATAGATGAAACCTCTTGTCCTGTATGAACAAATCCCTAACCTGTATGGTTAGATGCCTAGTCCAGTATGGATAGATGCCTAACCTGTATGGTTAGATGCCTAACCCATATGGTTAGATGCCCATCCTGGTTGGATGAATGCATATCCCATTTGGATAGATGTACCTGAGTATGCGACTGAATCAAACACAGTTAACAATAAGTAGGAACAAGTAATCAATATTTATCAAGTAAAAACAACAAAAAAATTAGTTGAGATTTTTGGATTAAGTAATAGTGGGTTATTACAACCCATCATTAACAAAAGAATAAATATTCACATGTTCTTATACATCATATAATTTCAATCTTTTACAATTAGTACATTATACATTTGTGAATTTTGTTTATTGCATGTCTTTGAATTAAATATTCAATAGTTTTTGCATGTGATAATTGAAATCCTTATTTAAGCATGACCAACCAATGCCCCAATTTATTTATTTCATGCATCATTTCAAATGTAATGTTTAAAATTAGAAATAACCAGCATCAATGAAATGACAATGGATTTTGGGTCACTATAGTTTACACCAATTTTTTAATGAATTATTTATTAATGTTGGGATTAGGTGTTGTACACACATGATATATTATAATGTTATAAATTATATAATTATTTAGTTTTGGTGCATCTAGGAGATGTGTTTAGCTACACTAAGTATTTATTTGGGGCCACATATAAAGTCATATGTAATATTGGATTATTTATTTTATGTGAGCATGATACATAATAATCAATTGGGGAAAAAGATTTAATATTGTGAGAACTTATTATTAAATATTAAATGTGGGGTCAATGGTTTTGTTACTCATGGTTTTGAGGCACATGACAAGTTATCTTACCACTTGGTTGTATTTTTGTGAGCTTGAGTCTTTAAGAAATTACACATTTAGTGGTTCAAGTTAGCTAGGCGAATGGGATACCATAATATTAAATCTTTTCGAGGAGTGAATATGCAAAGAGCAATATTATATGTGTGGATATATTCCTGGACATGCATGGATGATGCATTGGAGAAGTTTGATGTTTTATTAGTTCTCATCGTAACTCTATAAGTATATATATTATTGCATTACTAAATAACAAATGAAGTATGGATTCTTTTGAAAACTAAGTTTGTTCTTTAAGGTTTTTCGTAGGGTATATCTTGTGTTATCTTGTGGATTGTCTATTTGATCTATGCATTTGTTTATTTGTGTAAGCTTGTGTGTTCTTTTCTCTCATAGGATTATATAGGAAATGAATTAAATGCATTGAATATTATGCATGATTTCATAACAATAATTTTTAACAAATTATTAAAGATAATTTATTTATAAATAGAAATAACAAAGTCTTAATTATTGTTGAGAAAATTAGAAATAATTATTTGCGAGGAAGAGTTTATATTGATTAAGACTTACCCTAATTAATACCAACTAAACTATTAGAACTATTTTATACTTTTAACTATCTAATGAAAATAGGTTAAATATTTGGTCAAATATTTTGAAGATGAAGGTAATAGATATTGAATAGGATTTTTTGATTTTTTTTATTTGTTCAAAATAATTCAACTTAAAAGTTAGTTACTACTACCAATTTAGTTATTGTGACGATTAAATGTGTCAAAAAATTTAAAAGAAGGTAGACTTATCACAAGTCTCAATACACTAATTTCACTCTAGTTCATCAATCCTATAAATATTGTAAGCGCTAGTCCATTAAGTAGCTTCATAAAAGATAATACAAGCATCTATCTATCTCTATTGGCATTTTCATTGCCCTAATATTCATATATTTTTTTGTACTGATAGAATGCAAAATAATTACATAAAGAAGATAGCCAGAGGACCGTCAAAGAAAGTTGTCACAAAAATAAGGGTTGTAGCAATATATAGAACTAAAATAACCTACAACCAACAATATCAACACTGCAAATACATAATTCTAGCAAAGAGACTAGAAAAAAAACCATCAATTGCCAAAACAAGGCCTTAAACCTTGTGGTATGACAACATTCCTCTTTTTGAGCAGCATTTCAACCTGTAATTTGATTTTCTATATTTGGAAGTCAGTCTTTAAATTATTCATAGTCTTTGCTTGTAATTGGGAGAAAAGGGACATCAGGCAATAAAAAAATGTCTAAGTAAAGCACTAGATGTAGCTTCCTAGTGAGCATTGATATTATTCAAAATAACTTTACACCTGTATCTTCATATATGAGACAAAATAACATGCCTAACTCCGTCAACAATCAGATTAACATGAAGTCCCACACCAAGAAGGGATTCTTTCCAAGACAATTTGTGTTAAAAAATAGCTGGCAAATCATTAAAAACTAGATTCCACTATTTTTTAATAAAAATGCATCCCCAAAAGATATGCTTTATGTTTTCTTGCCTATGGCATAATGGGCAATTAGCTAGTTGGATCATCATACATTTTTGCCTATCCACAATGGGCAGTTTGCAATGTAAAATCCTCTAAGCAATTGGATTGGATTTAGTTTTCCAAATTTGGGCTGATAAGTTTGACCAAAAAATTTCATTAAACTTGCATTTCCACTTGGAGTTCAGATGGTGTCTGAAAGGAAAACTTGGAAGAAGTTGTAAATAAACCTTTTTTGAGAGAAATAATATAAAAAGGATATGATGAAATCCATAACCAGTCTTTCAAAAAACTACAATGGATAGGAGTACACAATTTCATAGACAATTCCAGAGGAACCAAAGGTTACACAAAAATCAGAAAAACCTTGTATTTATCATTTAGATTGAACTAGCCTTTAACAAAATGCCATGGCAGCCAACTCATGCTATGAAAATCCCAAATATCTCCAACCGTATGAGCACCTTTCTTGAATAGGGCATATGATTGACTGGGAAAACTTAATTCAAGGGGCTGATCTTGATAGAGAATGTTCTTATTCCACTAGATAGTTGAAGTGGAGAAGTTGAAGCCATGCTGAAGTGAATTGTCTCTCCATTTTAAAAGAGAACATGTATGTTACCAAGCCTTCCATATGGAATGGAAGGAAGGAGAATCCTTAATGGAGAAAAAAGAGGCATGGATAATTTTATCTAACAATCCCACTCGCTGCCATTTACCCTTAGCTATGACAATATTAATGTGATTCCAGATCAGAATCTTCCACGGTTCATTCCCATTGACAACTCTAATAATCCATTTGTAGGAAAGACAAAACCCTTGTGTTCTTGGATCAATAAGCCCCATGCCACCTTTGCATTTGGGTTGGATGCAATGGGTCCATGATGTAGCAATAAAACCTCTACTACCATCCCATTTTGCCCATAAAAATTGATGGATGATCTTTGTAGCATCGTAAATTGTACACCCTTAATTGGGTGGTACAATTCTATGCTTAGGATAGCACCTGCCTTAGTGTGTTTGCATCTTGCATTTAAAATTATCTTTAAGCATTTAATTAATTAATTAAATTAAATCTAAAGTCTTCTTTCATCCCTCTAAACATCATAAAATTGGGCCCTTTACATTAAGTGTGCCCCTTTTTATTTTATTCCTCCAATAAATCATTTCATCAAATACCCTAATTATGTCCTATTTCGACCTTGAAGGCCCAATTTTGCATATCTAGACATCGTAAATTTTCATATCCTTCTGGAATTCGCTTTAGAATCACAATATCTTGCTTCCCCAAAAAATTGACAAAAAGTTGGTCTAACTAGGTAGCTAGCTACCTGGTCCTGACTTTTTCTCCCTAAATTTTGAGAGCATGTTTTGGTGGTATTTTAATGTTTAAATCCAAATATTTGTGAGAAAATATTGATTCTAGGTTGGCCTAAGGTCGAAAACAAAGTTAGGGTTTCCTACATATAGTCTTCCCTTTTCTCATTTGATGGATTCAATTCTCTACCAATTGAAGGATCCTCTTATGAAGTTAAAGTGTAGGTTATGTGGAATCTACAATCAACAAATCAAGCATTCATCAAGCATTTATCAAGCCTTCATAAATCATCTTTAACATCAATTGGAAGCATTGAAGAATAATAAGAGATCACCGACTGTTGATTAGCTTGTACCTCTTCCTTAGGGTTTAGTATGGTTTCATGTTATTTTAATGTCTTTTTATGAGCTTCATAACATTCATTTTCAGATTTATAATCATGCTTTAGATCCATTATTGCATTTGTGATTTGAAGAATTTACATTTACATGTACAATCATTTAGGGTTTTCTCTCCAAAGTGTAGGGTAGAACTGTAGATCTACTTACTTGATCATTTAGGATCTTGCATACACACAAGATTTTTGCACATACATTTTCAATACATTATCGGCTATTTGTGGAGGTGGAAACCACCAAAACATGGGGTTTGAGGAAGGCAAAACCCTATATAGCCACCTAGACACCTTTTTTCAAGTTGCAGGTGTAGGTACAAGAATCTGATGCACACACGACTTTCAAAATTGATGGAAGACACAGACACATAAGCAACCTAAAAATTTGGTCTCCATTTATAGGGACTAGGGCATGGCACCCTAGGACAAGACTAGTGTGTGGTGCCTTGGTCCACATAGTTTAATAATTTTCTGTGGTACGTACTTCTACATTTCAGGCCTTCAGGATCCCAGATCCAAAGTTCCAACTTCCTATTCAGATAGGGACCAGAGCGTGACGCCTTGGTCCTGCCCAATTTTCCCTAATTTTCAACAGTAGGTACACCTCTGAATCCATTTCTCAGTTCTTCTTTCAGTGTCTCGGTTATAGTTTGGACAAAATTTGCATTTTTAGTTTATGTGTGATTCATTTCTCATCTCCTAGCATAGTTGATTGTGACATCATATTTTGTATATCTACTGTTCATTGCAACAAAGGAATATAAACCCTAAGAGATATTCCTTGACTCTCTCTCCTCTAAAAGAAGTAGTCAAAGTGAAATATCTCTTGAGGCTCTTTCGTATTCCAATGTGTGTACATGAGAGTGGGATTAGGTCTTAGCTACTTGGTTCTATTTTTATTCATCACAATCTTAATTAAGACCTCATACCCCTTTTTTGAAGGCATCCAACATGAGGAACAATATACATGAGTTGCAAGAAAGATCTTGTTAACAACTTGAATCTTGCCAGCTAGGGAGAGAAATTCTTTTCCCCAATTGAAGAGCTTGTTCCTAATTCTACCAAGATACCAATTCCACATATCTAAAAGAGACACTCCAAAACCAAATGGAATGCCAAGGTATCTCATAATTTACCTGTTCTTTATTTGTTTCCACTCTTGTGGAATCCAGGGAGGAGTAGGACCACTTTGAACCATAAGAAATTCTATTTTGTTATGTGCAAGTTTGGAACCTAGAATAGCACAATACAACTCCAGAATATCCATCGTATTCGAAATACAATGGTCAAAATTTTATAAGAATAACAAGATATCATCAACATAATATTAATTAATGTCAACCATGTTGTCAGGGATATAAGTTCCTGAAATTAGCTTCATATTATTAGCATTTTGAAGTAAATATCCCAAAACATAAACTGTGAGAACATATAGATATGGTGCTAATGGACAACCTTGCCGAATAGATCTTTGTAAAGGAAATGGGTTTGTCACCATATTGTTGATAATAATTTTGGCATCAGTGTCTTAAAACAACATTTGAACATGAGCTTAGAATTTAGGTCCGAAACCCAACCATTGAAGCATTTTAAGGACAAAGATCCAATGAATTCTATCATAAGCCTTATCAAAATTGAGTTTAATTAAAATGGCATTTTGACCTATTTGTTGTGCCAACTCACTAGTCTTCCAAGCCAACATTAGATTATCAAAAATAAATCTGCTAGCAATAAAGCTTGTTTGTTCAACTCTGACAATACCTTGCACCACTGACTTGATCCTAATGGCCAAGGCTTTAGCTATAATTTTATAGGAGGTGTTGAGAAACATTATAGGATGCCAACCAGAGATGGAGTATTCATGTCTACCCTTAGGAAGAAGTTTTATTATACCACTATTGATGATAGGACCCAATGATCCATTTTTATAAGCCTCTAGGTATAAGCAATAAAACTACTCCTTGATGTGTTGTGACATAGCTCGATATAATTCCATGGGAAGCCCATCACAGCTAAGACTTTTGTAAGGGGCCATAGAAAAGAGGGTCTTTTCTAGCTCATCCAAAGATAAAATTCTATCCAAATATTGGTTGTACCCAAAATCTATCTTGTTAGGAATGTAAGCTTGAACCATATCTTCGAGAGATTGTTGAATATTTGACCATTGGTCATCTTTGAAAATATTTTCAAAAAAATGTTTGAAGACATTGCATATATCAACAAGGTCAGTTTGAAGAGTATTGAGTTCATCCCTTATCACACTGATTCTTTCCTTTTTATGCTTGTAATTAGGTAATTAAAAAAATATTCAGTGCCTTTGTTTCCCTCTTTAATCCAGTGAAGTCTAGGTCTAAATTCATCCCCTTGTCCTTTATAATTCTCGATTTTACGTAATTGAGCTTTTGTTACAGCAATTGAAGTTTGAATTTGAATGTTAGAGGGATCATGAGTAAGAAGATTTCTAGCGTGAAGAAGTTTTCCTTGAAGGGATCTGTCCTTTTGTTTACGTTGCCAAGCCATCCTTTTTCCAAATGAACGTAAAAAATTAGTACACTATGTGATGGCAACACACCACCAATCAATCCAAGACTCCCCTTCCCCTGGCTTAGGTAAAGAAGAACATATTGAAAATTATTTTCTCTTGAAACTATGTTGTCCAACATAAGTTTCTCTTAGAAGAATTCCTAAAATTTAGATGTATTGAACAAAGCATATTGAAACAAAAGCAAATAAATGCTACGCTTTTTCATAGGAAAGGAAAATGATAAATATTCTTAACTTTCAAAGTGAGCTTAAGATATTACACATATGATAAGTGGGCTATTAGTAAAGCTTTGCTCAATGATAGAAAATCTATTACTTGTACCCAATTCTAATTATATTGTTATAAAATTATAGTAATATTTTGTATTCCAAGGACATCTTGAATACTAAATTAGAATCTATTTTAGAATGATAAAATAAATGCTATCATACAAACCAAGAAAACCAATACAAATATTGATATATAGTTAAAAAAAAACCGAAGTGAAGTTTAACTGATATATAAGAAAAAAATGCAATAAAAACATTACGAATTTGATTTAATAATATTTTATTAGATAAAATGGAATGGTCTAGGGTATTTTTTCTATACAACATCTAGTTTATAAATTGAGTAGTTCATACTAAAGACAAGTGTTGATGTGGAATTGTAATTAAATTTTATTATCAAAGTTAAATAACCACAACAAATTATTGATGTTGAAAAATATACAAATTACTAATACCAAAGGTTGTAAATTTTAGTCTTTACCCAAAAAATCAAGGTAAGGGTTCAATGGATGAGATACAAAATGTGGACTACTACAATATGAAAATTTGGAACTTATATGCAATTTTGAGAATTATTTTCTCTTAACATGCAATTAACATAATTAGATCCATCTTCTTTATGATGCTAAAATCATCTTACATATCACATTTATCAACACCACCTTATGTAATTTTATATCAACAATAAATAAAACATAACATCATCATAAGATAGCAACAAAGAGACACAAATCAACAACATAAGAGAATTACATAATACAAAATTTACGTGGAGAAACCATTGTGAGGAAAAAATCCACCAAGAAGAGAGGCCAAATATGTATTATAATGAGATTACAATACTTTCACTTCCATTATTTTCTTTTCCTCCAGCATGGAAACACTTGTGTACTTGTGAACAACCTCTTTATGTCTCAACCTATCCTTGTTTATGGAGAGTACTCTACATTCAATTGCTCCTCATAAATTATATATCTAAGGATCTATTTATATAGACATGACAAGAGATACAAAACACCAAACAAGGTGTTCACAGAAGACTCTTCATTCCAAAAATACCTAGTGCCCCTTGGATTGCCTCCTCAAAATACCAAAGGATATAATTTTGGCTTTAATATTTTTCCTCCAACTTGGCACCCAAACACGGAAGACAATCATTACATTAAATAAATGAAAAAATATGAAGAAACATTGTTGCCTCTTCCAAGTGCTCACTTGGAGAAGACCAATAGTCACCCATTTGTTCTCTTACATGTGAGGAAGACAATATAAAATATTCATGTCCACAAGTCACCTTTATCATTGCTAGTAGAGCCCATCACCCTTATTTATGTGTTACAAATAATAGTGATAAAAATATTACAAATTATATATATATGAAATAAATTTTAAAATACATATCCAATTGCTATAAAATATCATAAATATATGACTTTAAATCTATTGAAAAAAATTAAAAATCTTCCCTCCCAATCATAAGAAAATTTGTCAATTTTACACTAAACAGAGATTATCTTCCTAAAATTACGATAAACATTTTACATGGATGAAATGACAATAAAAAATATAGAAAAAAATAACAATCACAAACACATACAAACACGAAATCAAACACTTCACATATCCAATGTAAACCTAAAAAGCAAACACATTAACAAATACAAATCTTTACAACTTTAATATCCAAATACAACCTCTATATGAAATTGACCTCTTGAAATAAAAAGGTTTTTATACTCATATTTACACATCCAAGGTTTTTAATCCTCATACGAATGGATGAATAATAAATTTAAATAATTTCACAAAATGATAGAAAATTCGATAAAAATCCCAACACGAGTTCTCCCACTCATTTATAAGTTCCCAAAGTCAATTAAATGAAATTATCCACTTTCCATAAATAACAACTAAAGGTAAACTATAAACCCCCTATTTACATAATGGCATTAAATATGTTATACCATAATTCCCCATTTGACATAAAATTTTGGAATTATAAATGCCTTCAAAAGGAATCTTATACCTCAAAAGGAAAAATAAATAATATTTTAACATTTAACCATTATTTGGTGTATAAAAACTATAAATTATTATGGGACCCAAATTAAAGTTTAGTTAAATTAGTTTCACTATTATGTATCTTAGTCTATGGAAAATATTGGAATAGGTATTCATTTAGGAATTTATTTAGAAGGGAATATTACAAGTGTACCTTCTCTAAAATTTATTTTCTTTTGGTATTATCAATATTTATGTTTCCAATGATGTTGTGGAAAGATCTGTCTTGTGGCGATGGATAGCTGATTTAGTGTCACTTGCCTCTTGGCTCTTATGTGGTGACTTTAATATGGTGGAGATGGTAGATGATAAAGATGGTGCCCTTCCTTTCAGATGGACAACTGCTGAGCGGGAAGCATGGTACTACATGCGAAACAAGTTGGGCCTCTTTGATCCCAATGTGTTTTGACGTCAGCCTTAGATGGTTTGGCATATGTGGTGTAACTTCTATGTTGTTTCTAACAGAGTGTTTAAGAGGAGTGACGTCTACTTTGCCAGTTATGATTTTGTCAGAGGTCACTCTGTCCAATCGTTTGCCTATTAAATTTTGCATTGAGTGGCAAGTGAGTCCAACCAATCTAAGGGACCTACTCAATTTTTTTTGAGTACATCGTTGATGACTCATCAACCCATGTTGGCCCATATTCAACATGTTTGGAACTTGGGAGCCCATTCTGGTTTGCGTATAGGTTGGATTCCATGGTGGTGTTGTACCCTTCAACGTACCACTCACTTTCTTCACATCTATAGCTGCCAATTGGCCATTTTTTGGTGTTGTTCATACGAGGCTACTACCTCGGAGCTCTGGTGTGCCATGGAGGCTCTTGCCAATAATTATTTCTTTGACAATCTTCAATATGAAGTTGCTCAATTGCGGCAGAAAAAGAAAATTGCAGAAAATTATGTTGCCTGGGGTGCCCAAATCAAAGCTCGACTCCATTGGCTCAAGGTGGGTGATCATGCCTCAAAGGATTTTTTTTGAACACTTCATGCCATGCACTCTTTTCAGGGCATTAAAGCTATCAGGGAAGAGGGTCAATTCCTTTCTGAGCTACCTAATATTTTGCAAGCCTTTGTGCGCCATTATGAACATGTTTTTGCAGCCCATCCTCCCACTCCTGAGTGGGATTGTGCTTTGCAAGAGTGTCTTGATTCTCTTCTGCATCAGCTGTCTAAAGAACAAATTGCTTTTTTCGATCAACTTCTCACTTTAGCTAATCTTGAAGAGGCAAGTTTTTCCATGGCGGATGATAAAGCACCCGGTTGTGATGGCTTTTCTTGTGAATTTTATAAATCCCCGTGGGATTGTGTGGGGCCGGATCTCTATAATGTTTATCTTAAAGTTTTTTACTCTAATTATCTAGGCAAGCTTATTAAAAAAGGGAATATCAAGTTCATACCTAAATCTGGGGATCCCCTATATATTTTGAATTGGCACCCGATCACTCTTCTTAATGTTTCTTATAAAATCATTGCTAAAGCCATGTCTTTGCAAATCCATCACCTCTTCCTTTAATTGTCTGTCCCGAACTAACTAGTTTTATTAAGTCTAGGTTTATTATCGATAATATTATTGTGGTTTGGGAAGTTATGGATGATGAATACTAACAGGGGGGGGTTGAATTAGTATACCAAAATACACTAAACTCAAACACTCAAACAATTTAGTAGATAACTGGTATGACAGATTTACAAATAAACTGGTTAAGATAATTGCAAACCAAATAGCAAACAAAGCATTCACCCACAAGACCACAATCACCATAACACAAGAATTTTTGATGTGGAAACCCAAATGGGAAAAACCATGGTGAGCATAAACTCACAAGTAACTATATGCAGAAGAGAAACCAGATTGGTTAAGGTCATACAATGTTCTTCACCAGAACAGATCCTGTTAGGAATCTAGATCACTGTTAGGAGATAAGTCCTATTAAAGACTACCTTGTAAGAGGATTTTAGATTCATAGTTGTGAACCAACTTGTTAGAGGATTTACAAAGGCTTTGCTAGGCTTACCCGGTTAAGGGTTTCAGACTTGTCGAAGATGTGAGTAATCAACAAGTGAGTGATCTAGATACTAGCACAATATGCTTGGTTAGATCCATGATAGCTCATTGTTAATGCATTTCAGCATTACTTCAGTCTTTCAATATCTCCACACTCCTACTCTTCACACAGACCTAATCTTCTCTTCTATGATCGCACATACAAAACCTCATCAACTACTAAAACCCTAGACATGTTGTCCTTATAAAGGAGTCTGACTTCATGTCGGTCCAATAGGATTACATTACAAGTTCCTAGGTTTAGTGCATCTAGTTACATTTGGTAACACAACACAAAATCACCACCAAAGTGTCGGTGGATGATAACTCATCACATAAATACCGGTTGGTAACTCATCACAGAGTAATACCAGTTCATACATTTTATCAATTGCCGGTTGTCAAAAATGAAGACTGGAAAAATGTTAACTACCTCTTTGTTCCTTCGTACTGCTTGAGATCCTCAAACTGCTTGAGGTCTTCATACCGCTTTGGGTCTTCAGTTAGTTTGTGACCGGAAAACATCTTTTGCAAAACACCAATAGTCTAAAGACTATGATACATAATACCGGTTGGAACAAATATTAGTTGAGCATAACTCATACATAAAGAAAGTGATCTCAAAACAAGTGTGTATCTAAGTGTTTTTTCAACAAAAATATGCCATATGCAAAATTACTCCCCCTAAGCATATACACTATCCCTTTTGCAGAAATTACAATGTATACTAATCCCTTAAAGAAATAATAAGAAAGTATACATAACATGCACCAAAATTTTAAATAGTACTCCCCCTTTGCCAACAATGACAAAGTACTGCAAAATAACCCCTGTTTCTGATTAATATTAAAATGGAGTAAATGTTTATGACAATAAGGAATGAAACTTGTCAAAAACCGATTTAAAATCCTGCAAAAAAGTCTTCATGTCTAATGACAATGACTCAAGTAATGAGGTAGCAACCTCACTTTCTGTCTGTATTTGAGATACCTATTCTTCCATGGCATCAATGGTACTCATCTCTTGAGTTACCGTTAGGGCTTCCAGATTGAGAAAGCACTTATGAAGAATTTGCAGTCTGGGAAATAAGACCAGTTGGAGTTCCTGCAAATCTCTTGACCAATTGCTAATCTCCAATTCCATCCTGCTAGACTGAAGCTGATACCAGTGAATGGTTTGCCCATATGTAGTGAAAGAATCATATGGCATCTTGAAGTTGCTTATGTACGTCTGTAGCTCCGATTGGAGTTTATCTTTTTGTGCAAGCACATCATCGCAAAATAGATGGGGTTGGCTAATTTTGCTCATCAGTAATTTTCCCTCTTCCATAGTATCTCTTATATCCTTCTGTTGTTTCTGAAGTTGAGACTGGAGCTCATTCAGTGTCTTGACCAAGGCAGTGTTTAATGCCTTTTCATGCTTCTTCTTGGCATTTGCTTCAGCAACATCTTCTAGACATTGAACCTGGTCCTCTACAAAAGTACATAGAAGTTTTAGTTTGGCCAGAGAGGAATCGGTACTGGGGAGGTTAGTACCTGGAATCAAGTTGGTGAGAGTGTCAACTGTAGTTTGAATAACATCCTGTTCCTTTTTCCTCTTCAAAGTTTCCAATCTTTCTTGTGCAATCTTTATGCTTTGCAACAGCTCCGATTCATCTGTAGATTGGAGGTCGATAGAGCTGGTGATGTCAACCGGTTTGGCTTGACCACCAGTTGCCTTTGGAGTCTCTTCTTGTTTGGATTTCTTTATTTCCTCCTTCTCTGTGGCTCTTTTATTTTCTGCTTCTTCTTTCCTTAGTTCTTCCTTCTTCTTATCTTCTTCCTGCTTCTTCTTTTCTTCCTCCTTTCTCTTCTTCTCCTCTTCTTTCTTCTTTTCCTCTTCTCCTCTTCTTTCCTCTTCTCCTCTTTCTCTTTCTCTTCCTTTTTCTTTTTCTCTTCCTCTTTCTTTTTCTCTTCTTCTTTCCTCTTTTCCTCTTCTTTTTTTCTCCTCTTCTGCTTTGTTTTTCTCTTCCTCTTTCTTCGCTTACTCCTTATCAACCTTTTCCTTGTCCTGTTTCTCCTTGTCTTCTTTTTTCTTGTCTCGTTTCTCCTTCTCTGTTTCCTGAGTGACATCTTTAACATCCAATGCATAAACATCAATAGTGTCCACTTGTTCTGTAACTCTTTCACCTTCACCATCAAATACCTCATCTGGTTTGGCTGAGGATAGGTTAGGATCTTGTTCAGCCTTTTTGTTGGCCTCAGACACTTGATGTAAGTAGACAACAACTTTGGCATGTAGATGCGTGTCCTTCTCCACTTCAGAGGTTCTCCCTTCTAGCAGCCTGAGTCTTCTTCTTCTCATGAAGAAGAGACCTTTATTCTTGTCCATAATTTTAAATAATTCAGAATTGGAGGCATTAGTAAAGTACTGAGCAAAGATTTTCTCCCTTATTTCCCGTTCTTTCTCAATAGAAATGCACCATTTATCGTCTAAAGAATTGTACAGAGAATCAAGTGTCAATGATCATTTACACACATATATTTTACACACATATATTTTATCGTCTCAATATATGGTCATTTCTATTGAGAATCAAGTGTAAAATATATTTTATCGTCTAAAATATATGTGTGTAAATGGTGCATTTCTATTGAGAATCAAGTGTCAAATATATGGTCATTTACACACATATATTTTATCATTTCCTTCTCTACTTCTTCCTTCTCATTATCAGAAAAATCATCAAAATATTCTTTCAAGTCATCAAGCACCTTTCTTTTAATATTCTTTAAAGTCCTTTGACAATGTGTCAGAGGCTTGTAAGAAGAGATATCTATATTTACTAATGTTGATGATGCAGGTGAAGTACTGATAGACTTAGCCTTCTTGCTTGTTTGTCGAGTTTTCTTGGGCCGCACTTCTGGTTCAGTATCCTCAGACTCTGGTGAGTTATTTTTGGCCTTCCACTTTCTTTCAAATACTTTAGCAGGTGCAACTTCCGATTTCTTCTTGGGAGGTGATTGCTTGGTCACTTTAGGACTTGCTGAGGTAACCGGTGCCGATACCGATGGCACTGCCTTTCCCTTTTTCACTGTAGGATCTACAACTGGTGTTATCATCTCTAAGTAGGTGCCGGTTCTCTTTTTCTTCGCATCTAGAGGCGAGGCAAGCAGGGTAGAGGCATACCCATCTAACATGTCATACATCACCTCATATCCCATAGGTTCTACTTCTTCCTTTCTAGGCTCTACTGCTTCTATTATACATTCATCTACTCTTATGGTAAAGTAGATGTCCTCTTCATATTTCTTAACAATATCTCCAGATATCCTCATCCTTTGAATCATCTTATGCTTGAATTCATCAAAGTATTTATTCTAGACCTCAGGATATCCGGTTCCCACCGCTTGGAGACTTTCCCTAATTTGTTTAGTGACCGGTTGGTCAGCAAACCATTGAATATCACCAACTCTTGGGAAATAGCCTTGGAAGTAGAAAAATAAGCCAACCAAAAAGTTGTCCAATTCTAAACCTTAGAACATTGTCCCGTTTGATGGACTTTAGGTTCAGTAGAAGTTGTTTTTGCAAACAGGTACACAAATCAAATGAGGCATCTTCCTTGATCATTCTGTCTGTGACATTCACCACAGCAGCAGGGACAAAGTTTATTCGGCTAGCATAAAACACTCTATAGCCGATCACCATACAGGCATACTTAACCAAGTCATCCTTGATGGGATTGATAGTCATTCCCCTTTAGTCGCTTAGAGAATCGGTGAGCTTAGTCATTTCAGTCTTGATGACTTTCCTTAGGGCTGGCACCTCACCAATGTTGCAGAAACCGGTGACTGCATGAATTTCTTCTAGTGTTATGTCATGTGTCCTCTCAAGATATATTTTATCACCATGTACTCTGCTCAGGATGATGCGGATGTGTTCTTCAGTGAACTCTTCAAGAAAATAAACAACATTATGTAGTCTCTTCCTTTCTAAGATGCTGTATTCCAGTTTGATTTTCTTGTCATCCCCACAGAATAGACCTAGCTAGGAATGAATCACTAAGGATCCTAGGTCTTCCAATTTATAGTCAATGTACCCTAAAATATCTTCTTCAACAATGACTTCGACAGGTATTTGGGACAGGGCATTGTATTTCATTTTCCTTTGAATAAATTCAGCTAAGTCCATGGGTACACTAGAGCTGGAGTGCGATGCAGAAGCCATGATTAACAAGAATTTTGATAAATACCTTCACAAATTCAAAATTTAGGGTTTGCCAATGTAGCTCATGACACACCACTTTGGCTGCTTGGTTACTACTTAGTGTTCTTCACCGATTGATTGAAAATATCTCTCGATTCTCCTGCAAGATTTGAAAATTCTCTCTAAATCGCAAGTTGAATTGCTCTTTATCACTCTGCTCTTGAAAATTTCTTTGCTTGAAAACTGATAAGTGAAAATGACTTTGAAAATTCATTTTAAACAAATTCTTCACCTACCATAATAAATGCTCCACCGCTGGGGTACAAACCCTAATTTTGCCTTTTACCGCTTCAAAATCTTCTGTCGATTGACAGTTAATGTATATCGGTTAAGGTCTTTACCGATATAAACTAGGGGTTCAAATATTTCACCGATATGCTCCCCTTAAGCTTTTCTAAAGCTCAGTTTGCTGGTTCAGAGACTTCCACACTAGGTGTAGAAACCGGGTCATCTTGTGACACTTCTTGAGGTTTCTTTTTCCATGTTTTATTCATTCCTTCTTGAATGCTTTCAACATCAATCTTCCCTTTTGGAGTGATCGGTATATCATTCGATAGGTTCTTTCTCATTCTGCAAGTTTTGGAAATGTGTCCCGGTTTGTTGCAATGATAGCACACCATTCCAGGTGTTCTCCATGGTCCATTGTTCATTCTACTATTCTTCCTTCTACAGGTTGTAGCAATGTGACCGCTACCATGATAGATCAAACAAGTTTCTCTCCAACTAGTTGCCGCTTGATAGCCACCACCACCTGACTGATGGTCATATGCATTATACCAGTTTGGATTCCGGTTCACAGAGCGTTCTAGAACAACTCCTTGAGACCTTAGAGGGTATCTCCCAGTGTTATGCATAACACACCTGCATTCAAATGCTCAATGCCCAAACTTGTTGCATGCATAACAGTTTCCATTGAATCTATTGGATCTAGGCTAATTGTTTAGAAAATAAGGAAAATTATTGTAGGCCTTATTTCTACACACATTAGCAGTATGTCCTTCTTTGAGACAATTAAAGAAAACAGGTTTAAAATTTTGCTTACCTTTATCCTTTGATGTTGGTTGCTTCTTTGATGCTACATCTTTTGTTCCAGAGGTCTCACCTTCCTCATAACCAGAGAAACCAAGTCCTGTGGTATTCTTGACTGGTTTTGCTGATTCAAGTTTTGCTCTAGCTTAATAGTACTCTGATTGAATTTGGCAAGTATTTCCTTTGACTCAGTGAGTTCCTTGGAAATAGCAGCATTGGATTCCAAGGTTGCATTCTTAGAAATAGCCATGTTTAGTTCACCTTGCATTTCTTCTTTTTCCATTTTGTTCTCTTGGAGATGAGCAGTAAGGGCACTGATTTCTTGCTTCAGCTTAGAGATCTCATTATCATTGTAATTTACTAGATCTTCAGCTTTCCTTCACTTCTCAAGCTCTTGACACATTCTGATAGTCAGTCCTTCCAGTTCCCTTCTCAGATTGGCATTGGATTCATTCAGTTTTTCAACTTCTTCAACTGGGGCTTCCATGTATGCTTCATCAGAAGAACTATTTTCAGTAAGTTTCATTAGTTTCTCAACATTCTCTCTTCTTTTTGCCATAGAGGCTTTATACTTGACTTTGAGTTCATCATAGGCTTTCTCAGTCTGAGTGAAATGATGAGTAAGTTTCCTCATAGTGTATTCCCCCATATCTCCTTCCAAGTGGTTAGACTTATAGAAAGGTTGGCTCTGATACCAATTGATGAATACTAAGAGGGGGGGGGGGTGAATTAGTATACCAAAAAACACTGAACTCAAACACTTAAACAATTTAGTAGATAACCGGTATGACAGATTTACAAATAAACCGGTTAAGATAAATGCAAACCAAATAGCAAACAAAACATTCACCCAAAAGACCACAGTCACCATAACAAAAGAAGTTTTGATGTGGAAACCCAAATGGGAATAACCATGGTGAGCATAAACTCACAAGTAACTATCTATAGAATAGAAACCAGACCAATTAAGGTCAGATCGGTTAAGGTCATACAATGTTCTTCACCAGAATAGATCCTATTAGGAATCTTTATCTCTATTAGGAGATAAGTCTTGTTAAAGACTACCTTGTGAGAGGATTTTAGATTCACAGTTGTGAACCACTTTGTTAGAGGATTTACAAAGGATTTGCTAGGCCTACCCGGTTAAGGTTTTCAGACTTGTCGAAGATGTGAGTAATCAACAAGTGAGTGATCTAGATACTAGCACAGTATGCTTGGTTAGATCCATGATAGCTCATTGCTAATGCATTTCAGCATTACTTCAGTCTTTTAATATCTCCACACTCCTACTCTTCACACATACCTAATCTTCTCTTCTATGATCGCACATACAAAACCTCATCAACTACTAAAACCCTAGACATGTTATCCTTATAAAGGAGTTTGATTTCATGTCGGTCCAATATGATTACATTACAAGTTCCTAGGTTTAGTGCATCTAGACACATTTGGTAACACAACACAAAATCACCGCCAAAGTGTCGGTGGATGATAACTCATCACAGAAATACCAATTGGTAACTCATCATAGAGTAATACCGATTCACACATTTTATTGATTGTCGGTTGTAAAAAATGAAGACTGGAAAAATGTTAACTACCGCTTTGTTCCTTCGTACCGCTTGAGATCCTAGAACCGCTTGAGGTCTTCATACTGCTTTGGGTCTTCGGTCAGTTTGTGACCGGTAAACATCTTCTGTAAAACACCAATAGTCTAAAGACTATAATACATAATACCAGTTGGAACAAATACCGGTTGAGCATAACTCATACATAAAGAAAGTGATCTAAAAACAAGTGTGTGTCCATCAATGACAATCATAACATCATCAAAATGCCAACAATGGAGTGGGCACGGTGATATATGCAAAAAGCTCTTTTTTCTTAAAATTGATTTTGCTAATGCCTATGATCATATTGAATGGCCATTCATCTTGGCCATGTTAAGGGCTCTGGGATTTGAGAATTGTTTTCTCTAGACAATTCCTTATGTTTGGCCTTTTCCAATCCATTTGGTAGGGGTGCCCTCTTTCTCTTTCTTTGTATGTTCTGGCCATGGAGGGATTTGGTTATCTGCTTACCAATCCCATTGCTCTTGGTTGTGTTTGTGGCATTTCTCTAGCGGATTCTTTTGCCCAACTTGTTAATGGTCATTTTGTAGATGATTATTTCCTTAATTTGTGTTAGGACAAGAATAATATTAAGGAGGCTCTTCACTTCTTGGATACATTTTCCCTTGCCTTTGGTTTTTCCATTTAATGGCATAAAACTCAATGTTATAGGCATTTGGCTTTGCCCACCCCCTCTTGGGTTTAGGGGTATGATTGGAAGTGGATTCTTCTTGGAGAGGTTTTTCGCTTTTTAGGCATTCCTTTTTCTTTTGAGGCTTTTCCTGTTGAACTTTGGAATGTTGTTCTTTAATGAATTGAGAATCTGTCTTTCTGGGTTACCAAACCCCTTTCTCTGGTAGGGAAATTTTAGATATGTTCCAAGATCCTCACAGATACTCATGTTTACTATTCTTCTTGTTGGGTTCCCTCTAAATCCTCATACTTGAAACTGGAGAAGCTCCTTAGATATTTTCTCGTGGCCTCTTCTGAGGAACATAGAGGCTTCCATAGAGTCACTTGGAATTATTGTTGCCTGCGATGCGATTCTGGTGGACTTTGGTTGATTTCCCCCAAATGCCAAGGCTTTTCTCTATGTGTTAAATGGATTGTTCAGGTTGTCTTTCGCAATGAGGCTTGTAAATTTATTCTTTGATACTTTATCCCTTCTGGCTTTCCTCTTCATCACCCAACACTTTTGTTGCCAAAAGTATCTAGAAAGCTTGGGAGGCTGCTAAACCTTGGCTCTAGTGGGTTGGATCTATCTTCAGGAATGGTTTGTCCTTCAACCAACACAACATTTGGTGGTCTTTTCTCATTTAGTCATAGGGGCTCTCTCTTGCTTGGTTTCCTTGTATTAAGGCATTGCGTTTTCACAAGAAAGGAATTTGAACTCCTTCTGATCTTTTTTCTAGAACTACTATGAATTTTTTCTCTTGGGAGGAGCTTAAAAGTAGATTTAGTCTCTTTTAGTCTCATCATGAGACCTTTTTGGCTCTTTGAGCAACCCTCCCTATGGAAATGATTCTTGGCATTCAATCCCTCACTCTATGGTTGAAGGATTGGAAATGGTTTCAAGACATTGCTTTATAGAATTATAAACCTCATATGGGTTATAGATGCATTTATCCCCATCTCACCATGGTGGATGCTTTGAATTCCAAGTGGCATTTGAAGTCACCCATCTTTGTTTAGCAACACAAATTTCATAATGTGTAGTTGGCTATGCTTGAGCCTAATCTTGCACACTTTGCCTGGTATATTCTTTTCCAGGGCCTTCCTATTGGCTCCTAGTTGGTACATATAGGAGTCCGAGACCCTCAATGTCCCTTTTGTGGGAATCCTAAATCCTTTTAGCACCTCTTTTGGTTTTGTAAGAGGGCTCAGAATTTTTTGGGTCTAGATTCATGATTTTTTCAAACTCTTTTGACCTTAACCTTTCTCTTTGCACATGGTTCTTCTGAGTGATTCCCGCCGATTTCCCAAGAAATACATCCCTCTCTGGCATGCTTTCAAGGTGGACATTCTCTTTATAATTTGGAAGGATAGAAATGCAATTATTTTTTCACACAATACTATGAGTACCGATGTCTCTCTTTATTCTAAAGCTATTATATGCTCCAATGTGCTTTTACAGATTCAAGTTTAAGCAAATAAAGTTGCTTTGGAGGTTGGCTCACTTGTAGGTTTTTCTTGAGAACTAGGGCAATGACCCTTGTGTTATGGTAAGGGTTTCTTCAGAAGACCCTTCTTCCCCTTGCAGTCGTTCCCCCTCTTGGGGTCAGTGGTGGGGGTAGAGATTTTTTGCGTGGGGGTCTCACTATCTCAGGTCTCAGGATACCACTTGGCGGCTTGGGCATGGGTCTGCCAGAGCTGTGTATTGGCATTCCGCATCTTTGCCCCTTTGGGGAGGGGCTAGAACCACTATTGGTGGTAGTAATGGTTGGTCTGTTAGTGGTGTTAGAGCCTCGCAAGGAGGTGGTTTTGGTTGGCTAGCCCCCATGCCCTCCAAAGGGTTCCCTCAAATCGCCCTTGGTATTTCTCCTCAGCGTTTGGTGGCTCTTGAAGAAGAAAATGACGACAAAGGTGACGATGGTTGGTCTATTCCTAATGTCACTCCTAACCCTGGTGACAATTGGGGTAAAATTGATGATAAGGATCCACCCCCACCACCGATGGGAATCGCTCTTGCCGCTTATATGTTGTTATTTTATTTATGTTTCAAGGTTTCCATTGTGACTAGTTTTTTGATTTGGGGTTTTGTTGCAAGGTGTGTTCCCTTGGTCCCGTTGTTGCCCGAGTAGCACGACGCGTGGAGTTTGTGACATGGCTTTCTCCCACCTCTCATGGATCCTTAACTCTGGCCGCTCTCCCGTTCACTAATAGCTCAAGCTTTTGGTGTAACGACAATGATGATTCCAACAAATGGTATTAGAGCGCCAGGTCGCGGGTTCAAACCTCCCCGCTTGTGCTGGGGGGGATTGTTGCAAGGTGTGCACCCTTGGTACTATTGTTTCCCGAGCAACACGATGCATAGAGTTCATGGCATGGCTTTCTCCCGCTTCTCGTGGATCCTTAACTCTGGCTACTCTCCCATTCACTGATAGCTCGAGCTTTTGGTGTAATGACAACGGTGATTCCAATAGGTTTATCCCATGTGACTCTTGGGTTTTGACCATGTGTCCATCCACCTTTTTTGTGAATATGTATTCTAATTTCTAATTAATGAAATTTTACACCCATATTCATTAAAAATTTATATCTCTTAAGCAATTTAAATTTGGATTCTCTAAGATCTTTAGTCATTACTTAGCATCCTCTACAACAACAAGTACTAAATTTTTTATTAAATTTATTTTAAAATTCTTCATTGTAGTGTCAACAACAAATTCTAGTATCAATATCAATCTTCCCTTAGCATCACAAGGTGAAAATTTTACTAAGGGCACAACATCTGATCCAAGTTCCTTCTTCAAGCAATAAGATGGAAATAATTATAGATTTATCTATTCTTTGGAAGCTCTAGTTCGTAAGCCACTTGACATTCCTCATAATCCTGTAAGGCCCATAAAATATTGGTTTAGTCTTTCAACCCTACTTATCTTGTTGAAATATTACCTAGATGGTTGTAATTTCAAAAGAATTATATGTGTCGTCTCAAAATATCTTTGTACATTTCTAATATGCATGAAATTTTATTTATTCTAAGCTTATTATTGGTGATATTTGAGTATCCACCTAGTTACCTATTGTTGGTAATATGTTACCAATGAATACTAAACCAACAAAGGTTAAAGTATCATATCCATATAAAACTTTGAATGGATAATGTAGACACCTAAAAATGACTAACACATTTTTTTCATCATATGTCTTATCAATCATTTTCCTAATATTAATTAAATATTTTTAATTTAAAAAATGTCTCCATTTCTTCAAAATTTATTAATTAGTTCTTAAATTAATATGATTAATCTATTTATTTGTCATTTTTCTCTATAATTAAATAATGAATGATTATTTAATCATTCTATTTATCATCTTCCCTCATGCACACTGATTAAATAATTTTAGATTATTAAATTAACTCTATTTCCATTTATCCATTTTATTAAATAATATCTTTATTATTTAATTAAATATTTTTCTTGAGAATCTTACTTGGACTAAAGGAACTAAATTATAAAAAATTACTCCTAAAATTATCTACAAATATTTAATGTATTCCCAAGACCTCACCAAGTTCATAAATGATTGCTAGAATCTTAATTGCTTGAGAAAGATTTAAGTTGCCTGCTTTATATGGTTATTTATTATTTAAAAAAATCATCTTGCAATATTTTCCTCTATGATTACTTGTTTTGTTTGCAAACAATCTAAAAGAATTAGGCATATCTTATATGTACTTTTTTCTTTAGAATTTGGAATATGTTATTTTTTTATTTGGTTGGATGGGGAGATAAAAGTAAAAATAATGGAGAGATAAAAGTAAAAATAATTAAGCAAGAGCTTCTTTTTGGTTCTATGAATGGATTAATCCAAGGTGCTAAGAGAGTGCTTACATTGACTACTAATATATTTCAAGGTGCTAGGAGAGTGCTTACTGGGTCTTTAAAAAGATTCATATTCTACACTATTTTCATGCTGATAACACTCATGATAAAAATTTATAAGGACAAGTTTCTTGAAATATTTAGAGATGGAAAAATGACTATCAACAAAGAAGAGGTGAAATATGGGAGGCATTGACCTTACAATAAGGCTAATAATGTTTCATATATAGTTATTTAGTTTCTTGTTGGTTGAAAATTTTGTCAACTCAAGAAGAGTTTACAAAGTTGTGGTTTCAACCATAAAAACACAAGATTAAATCTCTCCTAATTATTAAGGAAAGGTTCCCCCTATCATTACTACTATATTATAGTAAAATAAGATTTAAATTTTGATCTCCTATTCTAACATGGGTAGTACATCATCCTATCCTCTTTTTCAGGAAAAAAATTACAATATAGAGCATAAATAATTCTTACAATTTCTTTGTTACAACTTAACTTGGAAAGAAAGAACAATATAATATAGATAAGAAAAGAAGAAAAGTGTCCATAAAGGCACAAAGTCCTTTGTTGCTTCTTTGGGACTGGAAAGTGTGCTTAAGCTCAAAGTCTTAAATTCACTGATGTCCTATCAACCTTATTACAAATTCTTCTATAACCCAAAGAGTTAATGAAGAAAATCAAAATAAAGCTCAAAGTCTTTAAAATGATTGTTAGCTTCACCTCTGATAATGTTTTTTTGAAATAATAATATGAAGCTCAAAATCTTCAAGTTACTGTTTCCTTTTCCAAGATTACACAGTCAAGCATAAAGTCTTCAAAGTGAAACCTTAATATATAAATCAACTATTTTTAAATTTAAAATACTAAAATGAAGCACAAAATTTTCAAAATGATATTACGATCACCAATTCTTTATTCTAACAACAATAGTCAATATATGACACAAAGTTCACAAATTAACAATTGCTTCTACACTTTAATGCTATTTTCTCAACACACCTTTACTTAAATAAATAAGAATTTACGATGAAAATGACATAAGAACACTCTCACCATAGACACAAATGAATCCAACACAAAGTCTGGATGCTAAAGATTTCTTCTTATTTCATTAAATTTGCAAAATCACAAGAGGAACACAAAGTTTCAGTTTTTCTCTTCACTTCGGTAGAGTTTCAACATATAGATGAAAGATAATAGATCCAAATTACAATGAGAAAACTCATATATATAAGAAAGAGGTACAACATAAAACTAAGAAAACTACAATTAATTTGTGACCAATTCAAAGGAAGAGTCCAATTTGACTTAGGACACGTGCATTGCCTAAGTGCAAAAACTAAATACAAAATTGACACTTAAGGTGTCAGTGTCTTATTAAAAAATGCATCTACTATGAAAATTACTAAGTGTCACCAGATACTCCATTTTGATCGTGCTTCATGAATTCCTCAAACTTTTGCAAAGTTACTTTCATTTGTTCTTGATCAGGTCCTTTAGTGTGACTTGTGATGACCTTGACCTAGGTGATAGAATCTTCGAGGCTCATGTAGCATTTCTTGTGCTTCTTCAGAAGTGAGGCTAGATCATCTAGATTCACTTGGATATCCACTAGCTTATCAATAGAGTATAATGAGAAAGCTTACTTATCAACTTCTTCACCAATTAACAGACTGAAATATTTAGTGATGGCATCTTCATGAAGAGGCTTCTGGTTCTCGTCAAGGAAAATGCAAGGAAGCGATGAAATATTTTCGATGATATCTTTCCCTTTATCATTACATTTTTTCTATGCTTTCCTCAAATATTTGATAAGCACCTCAAGTGTGTTCATCTAATGTTCTAGTATTTCTCGTTGTTCAATGTATATATCCCTTGATGGGATCAATCCATTATCAACCATAACATCCAACTGGGAAATCCTCTAACTTCAACCAAGAGTCATAGTCCTTTTCATGCATTTCTAATTCATTTGAAAATAAATTTAGTCTTATCAATTTCAACCTTTATCTCCTCCAAGTTGTTGAACATAGAAGGTGAGTTCCTTAACTCAACAATCTATCCACCCATTTGCCCATTGTTCTCCCTCAAGAATTTATCTATTTAGCTTGTTTAACAAATTTCTCATCCATGGAAGAAGTGACCAACTCAATTACCTCTAATGATTTGGTAATTTTGATCAAAACTTTTGTGAGCTGATCAACCTGTTTCTTTAACTTGTCTTTCTTTACCTTTTCTTCATTGAACATGGCCACAAGATGCTGAAAAGAAGCTTGAGAATCCTCAACTATTCCATCATGTATTTGTTACCCGAATTAATTCTTCGGATGACATAATTAGTAGATTGCACTTTTTCAAGATCTGTATTCGGAGGAGGAATAGCCACCTCCACGTACTTGTTCTTTGATTCATCTATCTTCAACCTAGATTAAGTTTTAGCCTTTTTCTTCCTCTTGGGAGTGTTAGACACTAGCCAAGGTGGCAATGATGAATCTTCATCTACTCCAGCAGTCAAAACGTGTGTAGCCAACTCATGTGATTGAACACTAGTAGTAACAATGGGTGAAGAGAAAGTAACAATGGCAGGTGTAGACACCTAAAATTGTCCTGTCTAATTAAATAAATATTTTTATTTATTTAATTATTTTAGCCTAATTCTTCTATTAATTAAATAAATCTTTATTTATTTAATTAATTCATTTACCCTCTTCTAGCCTTATTTCTCATTTAAATAAATACTTTTATTTATTTAAATTGTCCTTTTCCTAAATTAAATAAATACTTTTATTTATTTAATTGATCCCACTTCTTCTATTAATTAATTAAATCTTTATTTATTTATTTAATTCATTAGCCTTTTCTACCCATGACACATGTCATTCATCTCTTAATTCCTACACTACCTACCCTCTCATTATTTTCTTATTTTCTCTACCTACCCTCTAATCCTAGCCGATCATTTATCTTTTACACCTCTCATTGACCTTATCCCTCCATTTCTTATAGTGTCATCTATATAAGAGGATACTCTCTTTCATTATGAGCCCTATTCAATTCAACAACTAACACTCCCAAGCATTCTAGCATTCGAACTTTCATATGCGATCTAGCTATCAACCACATTTCCATTCTTTGTTGAGCTCTTGTACACACATAAAATCTAAGAGCAAATATATCAAGCAAGATCAATGGAGATAGGAAGAATGGAGATTCAAACCCTATTAGACATGTGATGATATAATATTTGTGATTTTGTTGATTTGCATTGTCTTAGGTAATCTTCATATGTTATGGTGGATCTTTGTTGTTGTTAGGCTAGGGTTTTGTGGTTGAATTCATTCAGTCTTTCAATATTGTTTTCATTTTCACCATAAACATTTCGGCACACCCGGTGGGACCCTTGTTCCTTTTGCATTTAACATCTTTTGTGATAAATTTTGTGCTTTTGAAGTTGCAGATTTGACATTTCTGACAACATCTCGATTTTTTGCGTTTGCGCATATCAAAACCACATTTTTGCTTTTTTGCCGCATCTGCGACCCCTAGAATCGCGTCTGCATGTTCAACATTATTTTACTTTTTTTTGTAGATTGTATAATCCCGTCTATGTTCTCGAATAGAATCTGTGTTATGGATCCACGTCTGTGTTGCCGAAGCGCGTCTGTGAGGGTTGAAATCGCGTCTGTGTCCTCTAACCATGTTTGTGTAAGATCCAATCGCGTCTGTGCTTTTGATTTTGCAATTTTGGTTTTTGTTCCAGTTTTGAGGGCTTTATTTTGTCATTTTTTTTCAGATTTGGATTACTTGGGCTAATATCATGTGATCTAGCTTAAAAATTGGTGCAACTTGTCCTTGAAGCAACACGTCTTGTCGAAGGCCCCTTTTTCGCAAAGTCTTTTGGATCTAAAATTTACCTAACTTGTGTGCTTGCAGGAGGGGTATTATTGCAAAACTACTAACAAATCTTTGTTGCAAAATTTTGGCAAGGGTTTTTGATCTTTATTGTGTGCCTTTTTTTCATAGATTATCAAACACTTCAATTGGTGCACTAAAATTGAACCAATGTCTTTTGTGTCTTGAGCAATAGGCTTTTTTTGTTTAATCTCTAGAGGGCTTGTCTCCCCGTGTGGTCATTAGAACTACTAGTGAGGAGAGAATGATGCAAGTTGTAGTGAGGAAAACCCACCTCTTTCAAACCACTATAAACAATTGTATCCATGGTGAAAGCCATGGGTAACATGTGCTGATTAGTTCATACCGACACTATGTCTTCTCATAAACCCGTTTGATTAAATCTATTTGGTCAGTTGTAGGGCGTAACCCCTACTGGCTGGGAGCCTTCTATATTTACAGAGCTGAAAGTGCCACATGTATGGCCACATGAGCAGATGCCCTTACTAGCACCCTTTTGTTTTAGAAAGACAAAATCCTTCTAGTTGTTTGGGCAGGAGGTCAGACCTTTGGAGCAGCCCACACACATATAGTTCTTAGTAGAGATACAAAGTTCACCATAGGGAGTTTTTATGGGGACTGATGCTTGTCTGCCATGGAGAAGTGAGTGTCAAGGGTGGAGCCAGTGGGGTCAAGCATCTAAGTATCCACTTTGAATAGCGTAGCCTCAGGGGAAACCCCATGTGGGATCAACAACTATTGTCCTGGCCAACCATAAGAATTGTGCTTGTCTTCTTTTCAACATTCTAACATTCAAGATCAAACATCAAAACATTGTGTCTTTTGTGTCTTCAAGTGTATGCAAAACATTTTTACATAAAACAACACACTTTTCTTTTGAGTCATTTTGAGTCTAAACACTTGTAAACATTGAATCCTCATCAACATTGTGTCCTCTTGTCATAAAAAAATAGTCAAAAATTCAGATTTGGTCACAACAACAACTTTACACATTGGAAAAATTGCACTCAGTTTCTGGAAACGTGTTTGTGTAGTATTAAAAAACATCTGTGTCATTTAACCGCGTCTGTGTAGGATAGAAACGCGTCTGTGTCCTCTTAAGCAAAATTGCATTCACAAAATTTCAGAAACACATCTGTGTAGTGTTCAAAAATGTCTGTGCCGGGAAACTGCATCTATGAAGTATATAGGCACGTCTGTATTCAGAATTGAAAAACACTTACAGTCCAACAAACAAGAGCAGTCAGTTTTAGACTCATTGAGACTCCTAGGTTATTTCTCTATGTTTTCATCTAGCATTCAGCCTATTTCTGGGTCTCACAAAGTCCATCATTATTTTACACCTTGCATTACATTCACATTTGTCTAAAATTGAGTCAAAAGGTCACTTGCTTGTCCTCATCTTGCTTTGTCAACACAATACATACAACAATATTTTGCTAAGCTATCCCTCATCAAGGTCTATCACCTTTGGGTCTCATTTGGTCTTACTTAGAGTCAAGGTCAACTTACCTCATCAAGAGAAATTATCATCTCTTTGGAAGTCACACCTACTCTACTACATACATACTTGGTCTTACACTTTGGACATTGCAAATACTCTCAGATTCATTTAGATTCCATCCAACTCTTGGTCTTCCATACTCTTTCCATTTTCATCTAGTCTCACACATCTTGGTCAAGACCTAGTTAATGGTTGAAACCCATTCCCAAAAATCTAGGAGAGAAGCTAAAGAGGCTCAAGATTTCACAAACATGAGTGCCTATGAGTATGAAAATGATATCTTCTTCAATTCTGACCATACAACATTACCTGATATGGACACTTATAGAAACATTCAAAATTTTGAGAACATGGATAATATAACCAACAATGATACACACAATGACAATATGGACAACATTTCAGTACATTCAGTAGAAGTGGAAGACTCTATTATGGATCCCCATTTTAATAGATTGGTTGAGGAAATCATGAGAAGAGAGATAATATTTTCTTCAAGTGATGTCACAAAGTGGAGCTAAGATACCTCATGATTTTGACATGTCTCAAATAGTGGAAAATCAACCTATGCAAGAAACTCAACTCAACATGGATCAAAGGAGACCTAATAGTTGAGGTACTAGAGGAACACGTTTCATGCCTGAGTCACCATCATATTTGTTTCAAAAACCCGAGGTCCCAAATACACATGGTCAAACTTATGATATTCATGAAAGAGCATCTCATGAACAACTCCGTCTATGCAAACCATTATGGAAGTCTTATGCAGATAAATACGCTAAGGACCAACCTCAAAAGCAATCGGATATCCAGAGGCATGTTCAAAATTTGGACACAAGGAAACCCTGTGTCAAATTTGGGGGCAACACACAAGAGAAAACTCATGACATGCCTGTAGAATATGATATACATGGACAAAGCAAATATTCCATTCCTCATTATGACTCTATACCAGGTGGTTCTCATACACAATATCATTATAGACACCCTCATGAACAATTTTATGATCAATACCATCCATATATGCAACATCCTCTTCCTCCACCCGGTGGCTCAGGTATGGGATATGGTCCAATAAGTCGATCTCCACCTAAGAACAACTTGGAATAACAAATAAAAGACTTACAAAAGAAAATGGAGGATATAAATACACCAAAGCCAACTTACACAATGAGTGACATATGTCCCTATCCATTTGACAAAAGCATTCCAATGCCTCCTTTTCCTACACATTTTGTGACACCAAATTTTGATAAGTACGGAGGCAAGGGAGACCCTAAGGCACATATTAGACAGTTTTTCATAGCTTGCATTGAGGTAGAATCCAAAGAAATGCACTTGATGAGATTGTTCCCACAAAGCTTAGGTGATCAAGCTATGGAATGGTTCTCCCAACTTCCACCTGGAATTAAGTCTTGGGGTGATATAGCGGAAGCTTTCATACAACATTTATTATACAACATAGAGACAAACATATCAGTCACCACTTTGTGCAACACCAAGAAAAAGGATGGGGAGTCATTTTCATCATTCTTACAAAGATGGAGGAATTTAACCAGCAGATGCTCTTGTGAAATTCTGAAAAAAACAAATGGTAGAGATGTTCACACAGAATGTCCACAAAGAAATTGGTTATGATTTAAGGAAAGATTGCTTATCCAATTTCAAGGATGTCATTGAAAAAGGCTTAGCGATAGAGAAAGTCTTAATTGAGCAAGGAGTTATTAAGATATTCAAATAAAACAAAGAGGACTTTAAAGGAAAAGACAAGCCACGATTTTGGAACAAGAACAAGAACACAGTAAATGATGGTGTTGTCGATACTAACACAGTGAGACCCAAAGTAGTTCTTTCTAGATCAAGTTCTACAAACAACCAAGTGAATACTCAAATAACTTAAAAACCAGAAGGAAATACACCCCATTGGGAGAACCATTTGAATCAGCTTTCAAGAAGCTAGTGGCAAACAAGATAATAACAATTCTAGACAATCCTCCTTATGAACCAAAGGTCAAACCAAATTGGTGGATTGATGATGAGTACTGTGAGTATCACAAGAGCAAGGGACATAAAACAAGAAATTTTCATCGGTTGAAGAACATTATAAAAGATCTTATTGATAGAGGTGACATTAAGATTGAAGGACATTCATCCAATCAAGAACATGAGATGTTTAAGGAACCATTCCATAAACATGACAAGGGAAAACCCAAAGCCACAAATGAGAAAGCCAACTATACAAAAGCATCCTATAACTATGATTCAACTGTTATTCACATTTCGATGGACAATTGTGTCTCTACCATTATCATAAAGGACAAAACGTTTGAAAATTCTACCCAAAGACCCAAAGTTGTCCTAAAAATCATTGGACCTTCTTTAGAATCTACCTCTGAATGTAATGTCACAACCCATCGAGGTAAGGTCACTTTGCAAGGTGCTCTAGCTAAAACCATTGCTTCCTCATCAACCAAGCCTGAGTACAATTTGGTAGAACAATTAAGGTGGACGTCCACCCTTATCTCCATCCTAGAGATTTTACGCATATCCCCTGCACATAAAGCCATTCTTGACAAAAATTTGAGAGACACTACTATCCCCACTGATATGAATGTGGAGCAGTTTCAAGCCATAATGGGATACCTTTCCATTCCACACTCCCTTACATTCGCAGAAGCTGACGATGCATCTGTAAGCCAACAACATAATGCACCTTTACACATTGAATCCTTCCTACACAAACATCGAATAAAACGAGTCCTGATAGATGGAGGAGCTAGTCTTAATATATGTACCTTGAACATAATAATACAATTGAGATATTTAGATAAAGCTATGAATGCTACAAACAAAATCACCATCAAGGCATATGATGACGAAGAGCATTCATCCAAAGGCACAATCACTTTACCTCTCAGAGTAGGGTCGGTTACGAAGGATGTGGTTTGTCAAGTCCTAGACCTTGATCTCACATACAACATATTTCTAGGATGTCCTTGGATTCATGAGATGAGAGTGGTCCCATCTACATACCATCAATGCATTAAGTTTCCTCACAATAGAGTTGAAGTAACAGTTAATGGTGATCCTGATCCATTTATATACTACAATAACTTGAGACCAAAAGTCAAGACAATAATTCCAATTAATAGAGAAGCTATCCCATCTTCTGCATATTTTCATCCTAAATCATTAAAACCTTCAACATCAAAGCAAGGTGAGCTTAAAGAGAAATATCAGGACAAAGGCATGGGTGAATACACTCTAAATCAAACCATGTACTTGCAACAAGTTATGAGTTCACTAAAAAAATATGGATAACCACATCCTTCTAAACGGGTATCTATCATTACACTAAAATGGGATCCTACTATATTCCAAAAGTGGGGTGAAATGGAGGAAGAAGACATATAAAATGATTTACAAAGACCCTAAAGATGATACACAAGATCACATCAAGATACCATGTGAAAAATATGGCAAATGATTCAAGATCCTACAAAAGTTTGGGTACGATGGTAAAAGTCCTCTTAGCTTAAGATAATAAGGCATCACTCAACCTTTGCAACTAGAATTGACATTTAAAAGAAAACACTTGAAAGGGCTTGCTTTCATCTCTTCCCAGGTAAACACTCACAAATCAAAATAAGCATTGCAAATCATGATTTCCAATGATCAACAAGAGAGCCTCTATTCCACTGACTCTAATGAATGGGAATGGGGTTCAAGAAAATCCTCTAGTGACTATGAACTCGTGGAGACATTCTGAGAACCAGGTGAACCCACAGAAGAAGAGTAATTTCAGAGACAATTCAAAGTTGGTCAAGAAACAACCCTTGAGGATCCCACATAGTCTTTGTTTTTAGGTTCTAGGTCAAAATCACGAAGGATGAGGACACCTATTTTGGAATGCGCTTTTAGTGATGACAAGTTGGACTTGTTCACAATTGAGATAGATGAGGAGAGTGCCAATGATGACCTCGACAACTACCTTGACATACCTGAATATAACTATATCTGAACCTTAACACCCACTGACTTCGAAAACATTGAAGGCCTTCCCCTTGTTCACCACCAACTTATTGACTGGGACCACGAAGGACCTGTACAATTTGACACATTCCAAAATGATGAAGCCTTTATTGACTATTTAGGCATACAAGATGATCTTCCTCTTAGGGAACATAAGGTGGGATACACTATGGAACTCAAAATCATGACATATTTTGGCGAGGGTGTTGGGCATTCCAGTCACAAAAAATGTAAAAATAAAAACAAATCATGGGTTTTATGGTCAAAACCACATTGTGGCACTGTCTGAGCCCAAAAAAGTAAAAAGAAAGGACGTATCTGAGGGTGAAAACCTCTTTGAGGAGCCCTAAGGTGGAAGGCTCGACATTCTCCTGACATCATATGAAGAAAAATCATCCATGTTAGTAGAAGAGACCATCAAAACAAACATTGGTACATAAGAGATTCCACACATCTTCCTGGCACAATCTTTGATAGAGAGAGAAAGACCAAAGTTCATAAGTTTCTTCACAAAGAGATGAATCAATTTTGCATGGTCATATACCAATGTGCCTGGAGTGGATCCAGATTTAGTAATGCATCATTTGATAGTTAAACTAGGGGCAAAGCTAATGAAACATAAATTAAGAAATATGCATCCACAAGTGGCATTATTAGTCAAGGAAGAGCTTGAAAAATTGTTGGATGTCAGATTCATACGCCTAATTGATTATCCTAAATGGATATCCAATTTGGTACCAGTCAGTAAGCCAGATCACAACATCAGAATATGCACAGATTTAAGAGACATCAACAAAGCTTGTTCTAAGGATGCCTTTCCATTGCCAAACATTGACCTGATCATAGATCTCACAGCAGGTCATGCAATGTTATCTTTCATTGATGGATTCTCTAGCTACAATCAAATAAAAATCACATCCGAGGACTAGCACAAAATAACCTTTACTTGTCCCTATGGAACTTTCTGCTGGAATGTCATGCCCTTCGGGTTGACGAATGCAGGTGCTACACACCAATGAGCCATGACTACTATCTTTGATGATCTCATACATGTAACTGTAAAAGATTATGTTGATGAACTCTTGGGAAAATCAATAGAAAGAGATACACATTTGGACATCCTTTTAGTCATTTTTGATCGGTTGGAAAAATACAAAGTGAGACTAAATCCCAAGAAATATGTCTTTGGAGTAAACTCCGGAAAGCTCCTTGGATATATTATTTCAAAAAGAGGAATTGAAGTCAATCCAACAAAAGTCAAAGCGATCCTAGAAATGCTACCACCAAGAAATATCAGTCAAATTCGATCTTTATAAGGAAGACTCCAGTCCATATGATGATTCATAGCACAACTTGCAGATAAATGTCATCCTTTTTAGCACTTGCTACACAAAACATCAAATTTAAATGGGATGATAACTGTCAACAGGCTTTTCAAATACTCAAATATTATCTTCTGAATCCACCAGTCTTGATGCCACCAGTCCTAGACTAACCCCTCTTACTCTACATATCAGCTACATCAACAACACTAGGGGCACTGTTAGTGCAACAAGATGTTGAGGGCAAAGAAAAGGCAATATACAATATCAGTCATACGTTGGTTGGTTATAAGCTAAAACACACACCGATTGAGCGTGCATGTCTCGCTGTGGTTTTTGTTTCGCAAAAATTATGAAATTATATGCTAACTCATCAAACTAAGCTGGTCGCAAGGATCGATCCATTAAATTACCTTCTCAATAAGGCGACACTTATTGGCAGACTAGCCAAATGGGTGATGCTATTGAGTGAATTCGATATTGAATATGTGGATAAAAAAGCAATAAAGGGACAAGCTATCACAGATCAGTTAGCAAATGCACCCATGATAGATGATGTTGGCATTTTTGATGTTTATGTTGTGATTGTCATTGATGGACACACACTTGCATTGAGATCCCCTTTATATGTATGAGCTAAAGCTCAACCAGTATCTGTTCCAACTGGTATGTTGTATTCTAGTCTTTAGACTATTGGTGATTTTGCAGAATGTGTTTCCCGGTCTAAAGTGGCATGTCGACCCCAAGTAGTTCGTAGATCTCAAGTGGTATGAGGAAGCAAAGAAGCATAACACATTCTTACCAGTCTTCATTTTTGTCAAACTGGCAACCGGTATTTTGTATGAACCGGTAATACTCTATGATGAGTTACCAACCAGCATTTTGTGATGAGTTATCAATCCACCGATTGTTTGATGGTGCCGACACACTGGCAGTGCTTTTTGTGTCATGTTACTGAGTATGTCTAGATTCATTGAGCCTAGGAAATTGAAACGTAATCCTATTGGACCGACATGAAATCAGATTCCTTTATAAGGACATCATGTCTAGGGTTCTAGGTTGTTGTTGAAAGTTTTTGTTTGTGCTAGGGTTTAAGGTGGTTGATAAGTTGTTGTAAGAGCAATATTATATGAGAAGATCAAGTTGTAACTAAGTGAGAGATAGAGAAGACTAAAGTAATGCTGGAATGCATTAGCTGTGAGCTATACTAGATCTAACCAAGCAATCTATGCTATCTAATAGATCACACACTTGTTGATTACTCACCTCTTTGACAAGTCTGTAGCCCTTAACTGGGTAGGCTTAGAGTAGCCTTTGTAAAATCCTCTAACAAGGCGGTTCACCTCTGTGAATCTAAAATCCTCTAGAAAGGTAGTCTTTAATCGGACTTATCTCCTAACAGAGATTGAGATTCCTAACAGGATCTATTCTGGTGAATAACATTGTAAGACCTTAACCAATCTAACCTTAACTGGTCTGGTTTCTATTCTATAGATAGTGACTTGTGAGTTCCATCTCACCGTGGTTTTTCCCATTTGGGTTTCCATGTCAAATATCTTGTGTTATGGTTGTATTGCTTTTGTGGGTGAATGCTTTATTTTCATTTTGGTTTGCATGTGTGATAACCGATCTGTCTGTTAAACTATTTTACCGGTTTATCTTTAGACTATTTAAGTGTCTTAGTGGAGTGTTTTTTGGCATACTAATTCAGCCCCCCTCTTAGTATTCATCAATTGGTATCAGAGCCAACCTTTCTATAAGTTTAACCACTTGGAAAGAGATATGGGGGAATACACCTTGAGGGAACTTACTCAATGGCTCACTCAGTTTGAGCAAGTCTATGATGATCTTATGGTCAAATACAAGGCATCTCAAGCAAAAATGAGAGAACATGCAGAAAAGCTGATGGAGCTATCTAAAAATAGTTCTGTAGATGAAGCAGATGTGGAAGCCATGATAGCAGAAGTAAATAAGCTGAATGATTCAAACTCCAATCTGAGAAAGGAGTTGGAAGGACTGACTATCCAGTTTAGTCAAGAGCTTGAGAACCAGAGGAAAGCTGAAGATCTGGTGAAGGACAGAGATTGTGAGATCTCCAAGTTGAAACAAGAGATGAGTGCCCTAAATGCTCAACTCCATGCAAGCAAGGTGGAAAAGGAAGACATGCAAGGAGAACTAAACACTGCCATCTCTGAGAATGAAAACCTGTTGGAAACAAATGCTGCTATTTCCAAAGAACTCTCTAAGTCAGAGTAAATACTTGCCAAATTCAGCAAAAGTACTGTCAAGCTAGAGCAAAAGCTTGAGTCGGCTAGACCAGTAAAGAATACCAATGGACTTGGTTTCTCTGGACATGAGGAAGGAGAATCCTCAGGAACAAATGTTGAAACATCAAAGAAGCAACCGACATTGAAAGGAAAAGGTAAGCAAAAATTCAAACCTGTTTGCTTTAACTATCTTAAAGAAGGACACACTACCAATGTATGTAGGAGCAAAGCCTACAATAATTTTCCTTACTTTATTAACAATGTACCTAGATCCAATAAGTTCAATGGTCATTGTTATGCATGCAACAAGTTTGGGCATAGAGCATTTGAATGCAGGTCTATGATGAATAACATTGGAAGATATCCTCAAAGGACCCAAGGAGTTGGTCCTGAACCTTTTGTGAACCGGAACCACAACCGGTTTAATGTCTTCAATCATTAGCCAAGAAGCGATGGCTATCAACTGGTAATCAGATGGAGAGAAACCTATTGGGTTTGTCATGGTCATGGTCACACTGCTGCTACATGCAGAAGGAAGAATGGAAACATGAACAATGGACCTTGGAGAGCACCTGGAATGATTTGCTATCATTGCAACAAACTGAGTCATGCGGCAAGATTTTGCAGAAGCAGAAAAAGTGTATCTGATGATATACCGATCACTCCAGAAGGAGAAATTGATGTTGAAATAGTTCAAGCGGACATGAACAAAACCTGGAGGAAGAAACCAACAATGTTGGAAGAGGAACCGGTTTCTGCACCTAGTGTGGAAATATCAGAACCTAAGCTTCAAAAGGCTTAGGGGGAGCAAACGACGAAATGTTTTCGAACCCCCGGTTTACACTGGTAAAAGACCTTAACCGGTATGTGATACCTGTCGCTTGGTAGAAGACTAGAAATGGTAAAAAGGCAAATTAGGGTTTACGCCCTAATAGAGGAGCATTAATGGCGGTAGGTGAGAGACATGTATAAAAGCATTTTTCAAATCATTTCTCACTATCTGTTTTCGAGTGAAGAAAAGTTTTTCAAAGAGCAGAGCGAAGAAAAGGCGATTTGAGCTGAGATTTCAAGAAATTGACAAATCGCGAAGGAGATTCAAATTCAAATTGCAAATGGTCAAGTGGAGAACACAAAGCGATGATTCAGAAACTGACAGAGTGTGGAGTGAAGGAGAATCAGAAAGCCCTAAATTCATGTTTTAAAGGTATTTCTCAAGTTCTTAAAATATTCTACAATGGCTTCCGCATCTCATACCAGTTCTAGTGCATCCATTGAGTCTGAAAGTTTCATTCAAAGGAAGTCAAAGTATAATGCCCTATCACAAGTTCTGGCTGGAGTAATAGTAGAAGAGGGAATTTCTGACTATATTGATTGCAAGATTGAAGACCTAGGGTCTTTAGCCATCCACTCCCAACTAGGTCTGTTTTATGGAAGGGATAAGAAATCAAACCGGAATATAGTATCTTAGAGAAGAAGAAACTCCATAATGCTGTATACTTTCTGGAAGACTTTACAGAGGATCATATTAGGATCATTTTGAGCAGAGTCCATGGTGACAAGATGTACCTAGAGAGGACACATGATATCATGCCTTAGGCAATTCATGCAGTCACCAGTTTCTGAAACACAGGGGAAGTGCCAGCCCTAAGGACAATAAGAAAAATGGAAATGTCAAGGCTCACCAGTTCAGTGAGCGATTCACGAGGCATGACAATCAACTCCATCAAGGATGATCTGGTTAAGTATGCCTGGATGGTGATAGGCTATCGAACATTCTCTGGCAGCAAAATTAACTCTATATCTACTATAGTGGTAAATGCTGCTTACTGGATGATTAAAGAGGATGCATTATTGACCTGTGTACCGGTATGCAAAGGCAACTCTTATCTAATCTAAAGTTGATCAAACAGGATAATGCACCGAGATTCAAGTTTAGACAACTATTGGTTGGGTTGTTCTTCTATTTCCAAGGCTACTTTCCTAGAGTAGGAGATGTCCAGTGGTCTCCTGACCAACCGGTAACCAAGCAGATCAAGGAAAGCATTCAAGCAATCAGAACTGACCCTGATGTGCTGAACAAGTATTTTGATGAGTTCAGACAAAAAATGAGTCAAAGGATGAGGATCTCAGGTGACATCATCAAGAAATATGAAGATGACATCTGTTTCACCATCCAGGTGGAAAAATGCTTAATGGAGGCTGTTGAGCCTAGAATGGAAGAAGTGGAGCCAATGGGCTATGAGGTGATGTATGATATGCTAGAAGGGTATGCCTCAACCCTTATTGCCTCACCTCTTAATCCTAAGGCAAAGAGGATCGGAACCTATCTGGAAAGGATTGCACCAGTCGAGGAACCCTCTGTTAAGAAAGGAAAAGAACCGACAAAAAAGAAGGCAAAGGCAGTGCCTGCAACATCAACACCGGCTACTACTGCAACTCCAAGAGTGACCAAGCGGTCACCTGCAAAGAAGAAACCAGAAGTGGCACCGACAAAATTCTTTGAAAGAAAAAGGAAGACTAAGTCAAATGAATAGGACTCTGAAGAGATTGAGTCTGAGGAGATGCCAAAGAAGGCTAGATAGACGAAGAAGATGAAGAAGAATGAACCGGTAGTGTCTGCACTGGTAAATATTGATATCTCCTCATATAAACCTTTGACACATTGTCAAAGAACAATAAAGAATATTAGGATAAAATTACTTCATGACTTAGTATATTAATATGATGATTTTAGTGATGAGGAAAAAGAAGAAGTACTACAGGAGATTATTATTTATTTGTGTAAGAATGACCGATCGCCATCAGAGACTAAATCTCAGACACCGGATTCCTTATATAAGGCATTAGATAATAAATGGCGTATTGCCATAGAAAAAGACTAGGAGATTAGGGAGAAAGTCTTTGCACAGTACTTTCCCGACCTCTCAAACTCAGAATTATTTGATGTTTTGGACCAAAATAAAGGACTCTTCTTCACAAGGAGAAGAAGACTCTGGCTGTTAGAGGGAAGAGTTGATGATGTTGAAAAAGACACTCATCAGTATATGGATCATGCTATCTATGATCACAAAGCATGTATGGCCAACCTGCAAGCTGAAAAAGAACCAGTTATATCCAAATTGGATGAAGTTTTTGATGAAGAAGGAAACCTGGTTGAAGAACCAATCGACACTATTGATGTCAATGCCCTAGACGTAGAAAATGTCACTCAAGACATACCTTCTGAGGGAACAAGACAGGTGCAACAGGCCAAATAGGGCAGTGAGCAAGCCGAGGACAGACAGGAAGTGACTAAGGAACAGGCAGAGAAGAAGAAGAGGGATGAAGATGAGAAAAAGATGAAAGAGGAAGAGAAGAGAAAAGAGGAAGAGCAGAAAAGAAAAAATGAAGAGAAAAAGAAGCAAGAAGATGAGAGGAAAAAGAAAGAAGAAGAGGATAAGGAAGAAAAGAAGAAGAAGGAAGAGGAAAAGAAGAAGAAGGAAGAGGAAAAGAAGAAGAAGGAAGAGGAAGATAAAGAAAAGGAAAAGTGGAAGGAAGAAGAAAAGAAGAAGAAGGAAGGGGAAGAGAAAGAAGAGGAGAAGAGGAGAAGAGGAAGGAAGCTGAGAGGAAAAGGAAGGAAGAAGAAGACAAGGCAGTGGAGAAAAAGAAAGTGGAAGAGGACAAGGCAGTGGAAGTGGTGAAGAGCACACAGATGGAGACTCTGAAGGCAACTGGGAGTCAATCCAAACCGGCTGATATCACCAATCCTATCGATCTCCAGTCTGCAAGTGAATCGAAGCTAATGCAGAGCATCATGGTTGCTCAAGAGCACCTTGAAATCATTTGAAGGAAAAAGGAGCAAGATATAATTCAAGCGGCTGTAGACACCCTTACCAGTTTGATCCCCGGTACCAATCTTTCCAACATTGAATCATCACTAGCAAAGCTTAAGCTAATATGTATAGTAGTGGATGATTCGGTGCAGAGCTTGGAAGAAGCAGCTGAGGAAAATGTCAAGAAAGAGAATAAAAAGGCTCTTAACATTGCTCTGGTGAAGAAGTTGAATGAACTCCGGTCTGAACTGCTGAAAGACCAAAAGGATATAAGGGATGCTTTGGATGAGGGAAATCTGCTACTAAGAAAAATCTGCCAACCCCATCTATTCTATGATGATGTGCTAGCTCAAAAGCAAAAGCTTCAAATGGACTTACAGTCTTGAGTACATTTAAGCCACCTTATGATTCCTTTGCAACTTATGGGAAAACCGTTCACCGGTTTCACATCCAGTCAGCCAAAAAGGAGCAAGAGATCAGCACACGGTCTAGAGATTTGCGGGAGCTTCAACTGGTTCTACTCCCACGTTTGCAAATTCTTTAGAAGTGTTATCTGAACCTGGATGCCTTGATAGTTACACAAGAAATGAGCATAGTTGATGCCATGGAAGAACAAGTCTCCCATATGCAAACAGAGAAGGAAGTGGCCACCTCCCTACCATAAACTTTTATTATTTTAATATCAAATGGAGACAAGGTTGTTCAGCGGTACTTTGTCATTGTTGGCAAAGGGGGAGAAGTACTCTATCTATTTTGGAAAAGTATAGGGGAGAAGTATCTGGCTTAAAAATTTTGCTATATGCTTTGATATACACTATATGCTCTGATATCTCAATGTTTATGCTCTGTATGCAAAATTGCTATACATTGTATTGATTAAGGGATAGTGTATATGCTTAGGGGGAGCAATTTTGTTAATGGCATGTTTTTTGTTGTAAAACACTTAGATGTCAAAATTTTATTTTCCTAATTGTTTCCATCAATGCCAAAGGGGGAGATTGTTGGCATTTTTGATGTTTATGTTGTGATTGTCATTGATGGACACACACTTGCATTGAGATCCCCTTTATATGTATGAGCTAAAGCTCAACCGGTATCTATTCCAACCGGTATGTTATATTCTAGTCTTTAGACTATTGGTGATTTTGCAGAATGTGTTTCTCGGTTTGAAGTGGCATGTCGATCCCAAGTGGTTCGTAGATCTCAAGTGGTACGAGGAAGCAAAACGACATAACACATTCTTACCAGTCTTCATTTTTGTCAAACCGGCAACCGGTATTTTGTATGAACTGGTAATACTCTGTGATGAGTTACCAACTGACATTTTGTGATGAGTTATCAATCCACCAATTGTTTGACAGTGCCGACACACTGGCGGTGCTTTTTGTGTCATGTTACTGAGTATGTCTAGATTCATTAAACCTAGGAAATTGAAATGTAATCCTATTGGACCGACATGAAATCAGATTCCTTTTTAAGGACATCATGTCTAGGGTTCTAGGTTGTTGTTGAAAGTTTTTGTTTGTGCTAAGGTTTAAGGTGGTTGATGAGTTGTTGTAAGAGAGATCTTATATGAGAAGATCAAGTTGTAACTAAGTGAGAGACAGAGAAGACTGAAGTAATGCTGGAATACATTAGCTGTGAGCTATACTAGATCTAACCAAGCAATCTGTGCTATCTGATAGATCACACACTTATTGCTTAATCACCTCTTTGACAAGTTTGTAGCCCTTAACCGGGTAGGCTTAGAGTAGCCTTTGTAAAATTCTCTAACAAGGTGGTTCACCTCTATGAATCTAAAATCCTCTAGCAAGGTAGTCTTTAATCGGACTTATCTCCTAACAGAGATTGAGATTCCTAACAGGATCTGTTCTAGTGAAGAACATTGTAAGACCTTAACCGGTCTGGTTTCTATTCTGTAGATAGTGACTTGTGAGTTCCATCTCACTGTGGTTTTTCCCATTTGGTTTCCATGTCAAATATCTTGTGTTATGGTTGTATTGCTTTTGTGGGTGAACGCTTTATTTGCATTTTGGTTTGCATGTGTGATAACCGGTCTGTCTGTTAAACTATTTTACCAGTTTATCTTTAGACTGTTTAAGTGTCTTAGTGCAGTGTTTTTTGGCATACTAATTCATCCCCCCCTCTTAGTATTCATCAAGATGATACTCCTCTAATTTTAGAATTTCCAAATGAATCCATCCTTGCAGTACGACACAATGAAGCCTTGGCAACTGTACTTTGATGACTCATACTCATGACATAGTGTAGGAGCTGGCATCCTCTTTATCACACCTCAAGGGTATTTCATTACCAAATCATATCATTTTTCATTTCCTTGCACTAATAACATAAAATAATACGAGGCATTAACAACTCGATTACGGATTGCAGTTCATCGGAAGATCCAGGAACTTCATGTTTTTGGGGACTCTCAACTTGTAATTCGTCAAGCAACCAATGACTACCAAACAAAGGATGGAAAATTAATTCCTTACAAGAAAATGGTAGATGACTTCAAGAAACATTTCATGAAGTTAACCTTTGAGCAGATATCAAGAGAGAAGAATCGAGCCACAGATGCCATGGCTAGTATTGCCTCACTGATTCATCTACTGCAGAATGAAACCTGCTATGAGTTCTTGGTGGATAACCTTTTGGTTCCCTCATATGAGATCACTCCTACTGAGATGATATGTGTCATCGGCCCTGATTCCCAGTTATATGGTTCTATTTTCACATACCTTCATAACAACACCCTTCCTCCTGACTTATTCAACAACCACCGTCACACTTTCATTCGCCAATCATCTCGATACATCATTTTAGTTGATATCCTATACCATCGAGGTCTAAATGGCACTCTCATTAGATGTTTAGAAAGGGACGAAGCTCAGATTGCATTATACGAAGTTCATGAAGGAATATGTGGTCCACATCAGTGGTCCTACCTTAACCAAGAAACTCATCAGGACTAGATATTACTCGCCCAATAAGGAAAAAGAGTCATATAAGTTTGTCAAGAAATGTAAGCAATTTCAAATTCATGGATACCTTATTTATGCGCTAGTACAAGAACTTCAATCGATTGTGACTCCTTGGCCCTTTTGTCAGTGGGGACTTGATCTCATAGGCAAGATTCACCCTTCTTCTTCCAATGGCCATCAATTCATTATCACTCCCACAATGTATTTCACAAAATGGATTGAAGAAGTTCCTCTTACATAAGTCACTGGAAAACAAATTGCTACATTCATTCTCAACTATTTCATTTGTTGGTAGGGTATTCCTCTTTCCATCATCACTAATAATGGACATCCCTTCAAAAACCAAGATGTTCATGAACTTTGTGATCACTTTCTAATTACCCATTGTTTCTCCACTCCATATTACTCCCAAGGTAATGGTCAAGCTAAGGCATCTAATAAAACTATTCTTAAAATCCTCAAAAAGATAGTCGATGACGCTGGCCAAAATTGGCATATCCAACTTAATCTCACACTTTGGGCTTATCGCACAAGTGTTCGCATACCTACAAGAGCCATACCTTATTCACTTAACTATGGCACTGAAGCTATATTTCTTACTGAGGTTGAGCTACCATCTTTTCGAGTCTCTTTGAAAAACATTATCAATGATGAAGACAACATGGTCTCTCGCTTACAAGAACTAGAACTATTGGATGAACAAAGACAAACTTCTTTTAATAATTTCAAGGCTTATCAACAATGAATGAGTCGTAGTTACAATCATAAGGTAAAGTCTCGCACATTTGAGGTAGGTGACTTAGATCTCAAAGAAAATCCAAGAAATCAGCAAGATAGAGAAAAGAAGGGCAAGTTCGAACCAAATTGGCTCGGTCCTTACACCATCACATCAGTCTATGGGATAGGTGCATATCAGCTTTCGACATTCGTGTTTGTAGGGAGACATTTACAAATTTATATATTTTTTCACTATTTAATGATTTATGGGTTTGTAATGGTAATTTAATGTTCTATCATATTTTTGTATATATTCTTTATAATAGCCTATTATATTGGTTTTTTCTATATTGGATAATGGTGTGGGTCAGATGGCTTTTCCATTGGTGCATGAAAGCATTGCAGGAGTTCTACTTTTAAAAATTACACGAAACATTTTTAATTTATTTGATTCAGTGTTATTTGAAAAAAAGTTTATCAATGATGTTTCCTTTCTCCAAGAATTGTCTAGGATCTTTCCGTCAGATAATATGTAACATCCTGTAGTGTCCTAAAATTGTGACACTTGCAATTTCAACTACATTTTGGTCTTCACGATGGCGATGCAACACAGAACCTGAATGGAGACCCCGAAACTTGTTCATAACATCAAAAACTTCATTTTTCAGCACCCTGGCCTAATCCTCCTTGCACCCTGCTGTCCCTGGAGGTGGGACCATGGCACCCAGTGCCTTGGTTCTTCAGGACTAGGGCACCCAGCGCCCTGGTCCCCCAGGACCATGGCGCCCAGCGCCCTGGTCCCTGGCCCTATTTTGGGCCCGGTCTCTTATGGGGCTTCGGGTCTTTAAGTTTGCAAATTGGAAAATAATATTTCCTGGTCGGCCTAAGGTCGGGAAAATCAGTCTATGAGCCCTAATTGACAAGTATATAAACTACATTTCCTCTCCCATTTTGATAGATGGAAAAAAAGGCGGAAACGATATTCAAACATTCAAGCATTCAAGCATTCAAGCATTCAAGCATTTCTTCAAGCAATTGATCATTCTAAGTCTCCATTCAAGGCTAAGTGTTGCATTCAAGACAAGGATTCAACCATTGAAGAGGAGAGCACATACAACATATAACATACTACATACATTACACCTTCGCATGTAAGAATACAAACATTCTTACAACAAGGTATCAGTACTTGTTTACATTACAAACATTTACATTTACAACATTCTCATTTCTTGGTTAATTCCAAAACCGGGGTTTGACCTAAAGGAAAACCCCTCATCCCTAACCCCCCAATCATCCTCTCTTTTCTATGTGTAGGTTGCAGGTACGCGGCTGTAATTGAAGATCTGGAATCCTTGTGCAGAGACGAATAGATCCCCCTTCGTTTCGCGGATTTTTCGGAGGACCGTGTGCACGCCGGGCGCCATCGTCCTGTCAACTTTCGCTCAAATTTGCAGAACAACACCATCTCAACATTTTACTGCTAATTCCAGGTCCGCAACTTCATTCCATATCCCTATCTCTGTTTATAAGTGAATCTTTCCTACTTTACATGCATTCCTAGTTCAATCTTTCTATCTACATTCTTTACAAAAGAGGGTATCCTTGATGTCACAACCCTTGAAACTCATATAGAATCCAATCTTGCATTGCATGGGATTGGATCTTGTGGGTTTCAACCCCTCTTTTGAATGTAAAGTCTCTCCCAAGTGAAAACCATCAACCCTAGTGACTCTCCTTTCTCTCTCCTCGGAGTTAGGGAGGGGAGAACAACTAGGGTTCGATTTTTCCGCTTTACACATCCAATGACTAAATATTTTCTTTACAAATGCTTATTTTATTTAATTATCATCTGAGCGTGAATTAAAATTTATATCTATATGGAAGCAGAACATACAAGCTTAAGACTCATGTGCAAGTAAATTTTATAAAAGAAAGCAAGCATGCAATATCAAGAATGACATGGAAACAAGCTCATCAACTTCCTAGAAGAGAGCAATTGGAGAAAAGCAGAGGAAATTGTTAAAGGGTAATAAATACATAGAGAGTATGCAATACAAACAAACAATGTCTAGAGTGTGTGATGTGACGTCTCTAATTTATATCCAGAGGGACTAACTGGTTTTGGAGTTCCCGCAAAACCTATTGGGCCACTCTTGGAGGAAATCAATGTGTTCATGCAAGGAGCACCTTTTTTCTATTATGAGAATGATGCTTTTGCACCGAAGGATATTTGGAAGGCAATATCCAAAAATTTCTATAGTGTGGAACCAGAGTTGGTGGACTCAAAGTAATTTTCAGCTTTCAAAAGACCAAGAGGTTATGTACACAATCTCCCAATAGAAGGGCGTTTTCAAGCATTACCTCTCCCCCCTATGATTATTGAGGAAACACTTTCTTAGACAAAGGACTATTGGCCTCCATGGGATCAAAGAAAAGAATCATAGACTCTAGACGATGTGGTGGTGTCCTTCATGAAGAACTGCGCACTATAATTGAAAATTCACGAGGGAAGCTGCAAGATAGTGAACAAAAATACATTGTTGAAAAGTGTGAAGAATGGAACTTGGTTTGGGTGGGGTCAGGTCAGGTGGATCCTATAGGGTTGACAAGATAGAAATAATATTAGGATTTGAAAAAGATCACACTCGTGGATCTTCGTGTGCGACTGATTGATTGTGCTGTTTGGGTAATGCATTCCAAATAGATACAGTTACATACCATTTATCTGTCTTGATTAAAGCCTTTTATCATGATGACATTAAATTAAAGTACTTTCTCTTCTATTTGGTATTTGTGGATAAGAGGTTGCATTACATCGACCTGGGACACATTTAACTTGTGTTGTATCTACAGAAATATGTATTGGTGGAGAAGAGGTTGCATTGCATCGACCTAGTATATATATATTTCTACAGATACAACACAAGTTAAATGTATCCCAGGTCGATGCAAAGCAACCTCTTCTCCACCAATACCAGATAGAAGAGAAAGAAATTTAATTTAATGCCATCAGGATAAAAGGCTTTAATCAAGACAGATAAATGGTATGCAACCGTATCTATTTGGAATGCATTACCCAAACATCGCAATCGATCAGTGGCACACGAAGTTCCACAAGTGTGATCTTTTTCAAATCCTAATATGATTTCTATCTCATCAAGCTCTAGAGGAGCCACCTGACCTGGCCCCACCCAAACCATGATCCATTCTTCCCAGTTTTCAAGAATGTATTTCTGTTCACTATCTTGCAGTTTCCCTCGTGAATTTTCAATTATAGTGCGGAGTTCTTCACGAAGAACACCACCACATCGTCTAGAGTTTATGCTTCAATTTTTTTATTTGATCCCATGGAGGCCAATAGTCCTTTGTCTGAGGAAGTGCTTCCTGAATAGTCATGGGGGGGAGAGGTAATGCTTGAAATCACCCTTCTATTGGGAGATTGTGTACATAACCTCTTGGTCTTCTGAAAGCTGAAAATTACTTCGAGTCCGCCAACTCTGGTTCCACACTATAGAAATTTTTGGATATTGCCTTCCAAATATCCTTCAGTGCAAAAGAATCATTCTCATAATAGAAAAAAGGTGCTCCTTGCATGAACACATTGATTTCCCCCAACCGTGGCCCAATGGGTTTTACAGGAACTCCAAAACCAATTAGTCCCTTCAGACATAAATTAGAGACGTCACATCACACACTCCAGATATTGTTTGTTTGTATTGCATACTCTCTATGTATTTATTACCCTTTAACACTTTCCTCTACTTTTCTGCAATCGCTCTCTTCTAGGCAGTTGATGAGCTTGTTTCCATGTCATTCAAGATAATGCCCGCTTGCTTTCTTTTACAGAATTTACTTGCACATGAGTCTTCAACTTGTATGTTCTGCTTCCATACAGATATAAATTTTAATTCATGCTCAGATGATAATTAAATAAAATAATCATTTGTAAAGAAAAGATTTAGTCATTGGATGTTACATATTATCTAACGGAAAGATCCTAGAAAATTCTTGGAGAAAGGAAACATCATTGATAAACTTTTTTTCAAATAACACTGAATCAAATAAATTAAAAATATTTCATGTAATTTTTAAAAGTAGAACTCCTGCAATGCTTTCATGCATAGATGGCAAAGCCGTCTGACCCACACCATTATCCATAATAGAACAAATCAATATAATAGGCTAATATAAAGAATATATACAAAAATATGAAAGAACATTAAATTACCATTACAAACCCATAAACCATTAAATAGTGAAAATAGATATAAATTTGTAAATGCCTCCCTACAAACACCACAACCATAACCAAAACAAAAAAAATTCTTACCCGCAAAAACTAAGTAGCTGGTGAGTTGCAAGTCTACAACATCTCTTAGATGATCGAACCGTTTCTTAATTTTGTTCTTCTGATTAGTCAATGGATTTAGTTGCATGTACAATTTTTCTACTTGAAGCCTTCCATTTCCCTATATTTGAGACCTTATAAAATTCTTGTGAGTAGAATGGTGAAGTTCATCACCCAAACAAATCATATGCAAGGGAGACAATCACTTAAGGTCCATTTGATCTTGAGACATTGATGCCCACTTTAGCATGTCACATCCTAAATTGACAAGACTCGTGATTGGGACCCAAAATATGACCCCTCATTTCTTGCCTCATGTGTGAGAAAAAATTCAAACACTTTATGTATGATTAGGTATAAAAGGAAGCCTACCCTATTATTTAAAGGGGTCTACCTACAATTCAAGTGATCTCTTAACTATAAAATCAATTAAATTCAAAGTGAACAAGCAATCAAGCATTCATCAATCATTTAAGGAGAATTCAAGTTAAAGCACAACATTCATGATCAATAGTCAACATGACATCCTAAAACCTTGTGTGAGGATTCAAGAAAGATTCATCAAGGTATCATGTTCAATTTTAAGCATTTTTAGATTAGATCTAAAGGGATCATTTTATAGAGGGAGGAAGAGATCTTTTCCTAAAGATGTCTACCTCCAAAAATAGAGGAGATATTTAATAAAGATATCATCTTTTAAATTAAGAATTGGGCAGGAGATTAAGAATACAAACCTTCCATATTGCACACTTCAAGGTATATTCAAACCTATTTGACCTAGGAAAGCCCCCATCAACAAACCTATTTTCATCATTTTGTGTGTAGGAAATTGATTTAGGAGTTACGTGTGAAGAATTTGGCAAAGTAAATTATGACAATCAAACTCAAATTTTATTTGTCTTGAAAGCCTTTTATCCTGATGGCATTAAATTAAATTTCTTTCTCTATTTTCTAGTGATCTTTGGAGTAGAGGTTGCTTTGCATCGACCTGGGATACATTTAACTTGTGTTGTATCTGTGGAAATATGTATCATAGGTCGATGCAATGCAACCTCTGCTCCACCAATACCAGATAGAAGAGAAATTACTTTAATTTAATGCCATCAGGATAAAATACTTTTAAGACATATATTAGGTATAAAAGAAAGCCTATCTTGTCATTTGAAGGGGTCTACCTACAATTCAAGTGATCTCTTAATTATAAAATCAATTCAATTCCAAGTGAACAAGCAATCAAGCATTCATCAAGCATTGAAGGAGAATTCAAGTTGGTGCAGGTGCATTTGGAAGACCAAAGGACTCAATGAAGCCATTAAAGACTTTTGAAGGTCTTAGGAGTGAAGAGCCAATCAATTATGATGTCTTAAGGTCCATTATGGCCTTTAATGATGAAAATTATAATAAATTTGTAATTTGTCCTAAAGGGCCTAGTAAGGACCTTAGGACCAACAAAAATATGTAATATGAATTTATGGCTTAGGGAGAATAGAAGAGTTTAAGCAAGTTAAATAAATCATTTCATGACATTGTGTGTCAGCAATTAAGAGTTTTTGATCAAATGGTTGATGTAATGCTTTGTATGGCAGAGAATGCTAGTGTACAGACTGGGACAAGCAGTAACAATAAATTTTTGTTTTCTTGAAATTTTTTGTTGTTTTGGCTTATGGTAACTTTGTCTTGAGTGTGTATTCAAATTCCTAATGCATTGAAGAGACCTTGAACATTTTCTGATTGATTGAAAAATAGGCTTTAAGGACCTAAAACCATTACAACATAGTTAAATAAAAAGCTGAGAAAATAGAGTCCTCATACAAAGCGACTCATCCAAAAAACCAGCGAACAGAAAAAATAGCTAAACAACAAAAAATAGCAAAGAACCCAAGGAGACACTACATAGTAATTTTCTTCAGCAAATCCTCTGCCTTAGTCACTAGCTCATCATAGGTCGCCCCAACTGCTTTTAGCTCCTCCAGGTCCTTATTCACTTTCTTTTCCTTCCTCTTTCCACAGGTGCGAGTTCTGGGACCTTGGGCTTCCCCAGTTCCTTCTGCATCCAGGTCAATTTCCTGGGTTTCCTTTTCATCATCGAGCTTGCTGATGAGGGTATGGGTGTTGTTGGCTAAGATTTTCAGAATGCTGAGACTTTTCTCTGCAATGTTCTTGAGGCACTCCTCTATCTTGTCTACTTTGGCAACATGTTATTTGCAGGGAAGATGCACTGATAATACATTTGTCTGAAACTTTAGACTAGTTGCATTGACCGTTCTAACAGATTTGTGCAATTTGGCATTTGATTTGGTTGATTTACAAAGAGAATGGTCATTCCATGAATGTGAAAGGCCTAATATTCATGGAATGGTACTCCTCTAACATTTAAAATAAATTACTAACAGGTTGATGTGCAGATTGGGTGGAGAACCAGGGTGACCACCAAAACAACGAATGTAAGAGTGGAGAAATTGCTTGCTAAGGAGCAGGAGTAGCAAATCCGCCATAAGGAGGGGCATATTTTATGATTGACAATGTTTATACATTTCAAATGAAAGGTGAATCCATCATCATTTGGATGGTATAGTGTTTGGAAGAGGGGTATATGAGAAACCTTACTTTTAAGGGTTTGCGAGAGGCTAAATAAGGGATTTTGCATCTAATAAGGTTAAAACTTGTAAATAATTGCATTTTCCTTAGTTTCAAATTGTATTGGATAACTTTTGAGAGTCTGGGAGTCAGGGAGTTAAAAAATTATATACTTCCTTTGTAAAACTGTCATTTTTGGAGTCAAAAAACAGTACATAGTTACAGGACAACATATATTTTCCAAAGAAACCATATGCAATCTTCTGGTATATTGAAGAGAAGACAAAATATCCAATTTTTTTGTTTAGTTGTTTGGGAAACTTGAGAGAAAACAATTCATTTTCCTCGCTGGACGGCTAATTGGGCAATTACGCCTAGAAGGATAAAAAGAGGGCTTTGCACTTAAACAAGTTCTTGGAACCACAAAACCAATTAAAAATTATTATTTGGAGGTAGTAAAAACATTTCATACCTTTGGAATCATTTGAAAAAGTGTTGGTTTGCATTTGACCTATTTGAGCCATTTGGGTGCTAGTAGGCCTAGGGGTTTGGACCTTGTATTTCCCTTATAAATATTAAAGGTTCATTTATCACACCCTTCCTCTGCATCACAAGTTAAAGCACAACATTGATGATCAATAGTTTGCATGACATCCTAAAACCTTGTGTGAGGATTCAAGAAAGACTCATCAAGGTATCATGTTCAATTTTAAGCATTTTTAGATTAGATCTATCCTTTCCCTCAAAAGGAAAACATTATACTTCAAGGTTAATTCACAATCCGAGGTTTGACCTAGGAAATCCCCCATCAAAAAACCTATTTTTCATCATTTTGTGTGTAGGAAATTGATTCAGGAGTTACATGTGAAGAATTTGGCAAAGTAAATGATGACAATCAAACTCAAATTTTGATGACATGAAAAGCATAAGAGCAGGCCATTTCACACCTCCTAGTCCCAAGAAATTTTGACAACCTTTTGATAGTAGATTCTGTGTACCATCCTAATCCGAAAAGAATTCATTTTTTCTACATCTGATAGTCATTGCTAAAATCAGTTTACTGTATTCATTTAGGGACCTTTCATAAAATATTCTCAACTTACACATCATAAAAGGATCTTAAAATATTCATTGTTTATAATGATAAGAATTTGGTTGTTCCATACACCTTCCTTTACTATTTTAAAAATATCATCGACCAAAATATTGTGCAACAATAGTATGGAGTGCATTTCATCTATTTTATGCCCAGAGATTTCATCATACCACTTTCTTTTCAAAGGCAACTAATCAATTGCGCTGTTTAGGTAATGCATTCCAAATAGATACAGTTGCATACCATTTATCTGTCTTGAAAGCCTTTTATCCTGATGGCATTAAATTAAAATTCTTTCTCTATTTTCTGGTGATCTATGGAGTAGAGGTTGCTTTGCATCAACCTGGGATACATTTAACTTGTGTTGTATCTGCGGAAATATGTATCTTAGGTTGATGCAATGCAACCTCTGCTCCACCAATACCAGATTGAAGAGAAGGTACATTAATTTAATACCATCAGGATAAAATGCTTTCAAGACATATACTAGGTATAAAAGGAAGCCTACCCTGTCATTTGAGGGGGTCTACCTACAATTCAAGTGATCTCTTAATTGCAAAAGAAAGGAAGAGATAGTTGTAAAAGAGATATTATGGAAACATTACATTGTTACTACTTATTAAGTTGCCATTAGTTTTATATCCAAATTCATTCTATATACTCTAGTCGGTTACTACTACCAAAATATTTAGTCGGTAAGCACAGTGCAGTCAGTTATAGAAGAAAGTAGTCACAGAGCCCAGTATACACCGAGCTATCTACTGAGTCACAATAATGATACACCGAGTTGATATGCACCGAGTGAAATGTTTTACCAGATTCATTGAACCTAGACACTTGTGTGGAAATGTGTTACAAGATCGAGGAGCAAAAGAACCGTTATCACATTGGAAATTGCACTTAAGGATTGTGTATGATTTTGAGGTCATCTAACCAATGAAATATTTTGTATGGTTATTCATTCAATAAATCATGTTTGTAAGATCGAAGCAATGAACCATATCATCGACATAAGATATCTATTTATACAACATGGATTGGGATTAGAAAGACATATTGAGGTATGTGTGTATGAGTGTGAAGACAAACATATGTGAAAAGCAAAATCATGGGAAAGCACTGAGTATTGAGACTGTCAGAGACACAGAGGTCACCGAGAAGGAATTCAGAGAACAGTCAAAGAATAGAGTAAACAGAAGGGTTTACCAAGTTACTTTATGGGTTATCGAGGCATGCTATAAGCAAGGTAATCTCATTTTGAGCACATAGAATCTACTATAACATTCCAGATGTAAAGTTGCAGATATTTGTAAATATTTTATTGTAATATTTTGAAGTTGTAAAGAAACCTTTAACAGGGTAAAAGACTTTAACAAAGTCTATAAATTGTAAAGCCTTTAACTAGGTGCAACATTTAGAATAAGTGTTGTAAAATCCTTTAGCAAGGTAGATCTAATGATCTTGATACTCCTAACATGGTAAGCTATCAGAAATAGCTAAACATGTAGCTCTAACCGAGCACTCTTTATTATTGCAGTAGTGAAGTTTTGGGTGCCATCCCCACCGCAGTTTTTCTCTCTAACCAAGAGTTTCTGCATAACCAAAATATATGTGTTATGGAGTGAATCATGTATGATTGTTATTCATTTGTTTTAGCTTTATGTTATGTTACAACAATTTTTGGTTTATGCATAATAGTAAAGATATTGTCGAAGAAAAGTTTTGAAGTACTGATTCACCCCTCCCCTCTTAGTACATTAGCTTTCCATATTGGGCCTAACAATTGGTATCAGAGCTTGAATCTTGGAAAAGGGTTTAACAGCCTAAAGAAAAAGATCTTATCAATGGAAGGCTATAAACAATCTTGGAGAATTGTGTATTTGCAAGAAGAGTTGGATCATGCTAATCAAGTGATTAGAGACATGAAAAGACAAATGCAAAAATCATTGAAAGTTAGAAGAAGATTATCTGATGATTTACAGGACTCTTAAGAGCTAGTGCAACAAATTGAAACATCATCTGAGAATAATATATCTAAAGAGACTGAAGAGATGATTGGAGAACTGAAAGAAAATAACAAAGCACTGACTGATTAGCTAAAAGTAATGAAAAGAGGACATGAACATTTCAGCACACAAATGACTGAGAATCTTGATGCATTAAGGACAACTGAGGAGAAAGTAAGAGATCTAGAAAGAGAAAAACAACAGCTTGAAGCATTAGTATCTGAAAAGAATGATGAAATCACAAGGATAACTGGAATTCAAAGTAATCTGTCAGATCAATTGGGTTATGCACATCATGAAGCAAATCTGAAAGATGATGAGAATCAAGCATTGAAACTTGAAGTATCAAGGTTGACTGATGAACTTGAAACAGAGAAGAAATCCAAAGAAACACTGAAGAAGAGTTATGAAGCATCAAAGATGTTGGATGAGCAATTGAATACAAGAAGACACAACAAAGAGGCAGGACTCAGTTACAAAGGAAAAGACTCTACTGAGAAGGGAATCCACAGTACCGAGAGAGGAGAATCATCAAAGCAACCTGGAAACAAGAAGAACATCAAAGGAAAGAAGCCTATTTGCAACTATTGTGGAAAATAAGGACATACTGCTAATATGTGCCAAATCAGAAAAGGTAAGCAACTGAATGTCATTAGGTCTAATGGTTATTGTTACAATTGTAATAAGTATGGTCACACATCTAACCAATGTAGGACAAAGTCTGTTAGCAATTATCAGAAGGCAAAATTCAAAGGGTTTTGTAAAAACTGCAATAGATATGGACATAGGACCGAGAAGTGTTGGCTTAAGCAAAAGAACTATATGCGGTTTGCACACCAAGCAAATACTAGAGGCTACCGAACTCACACAGATCCTAACCGACAGTATTCTACAATACCATGGGATTACAATACAATGATATGGTGTGAATGTTGTGGAAGATATGGACATATAAGTGCCAACTTCTTTATAAGGTTTGGAATGAACAACCAAAGATCATGGAGAAATCCTGGTATGGCATGTTTTCATTGTCACAAAGTTGGACACTTGGCTAGAGATTGCAGAGATCAACCTAGAGGAGATATTGAAGAAATAAAAGGCAAACTACAGATGATTTGGAGAAAGAAGGAAATTATGTCAAATGAAGAAAGCACCTTACCTACCAAGTTAGGTACACCTATTCCAAATTAATCGATAAAGGTATGAAGGGATTGCATTCTTTCAAAGGTTAAATCTTAACAGTTCCTATTTTATCATGTACTTAATTCAAAAATATGCATAGCTAAAGATGCATTAGGAAATTTGAAATTTTATTAAGTCTTTTTGAGCACTAGTCAAGTCGGTAAATTCAAGAAGCCTGTCTAGTCAGTAAACACAGGAAGTCTGGCTACTCGGTAAAAGCACAAAAAGAAAGGGAAATTGGTTTAAAGGAACCGAGTGCATTTAATGTCTTTTGACCTAACTGCATGAAGCTCGATAAGGTATATTGTGTACTTAAAAGATTTTATGCGATCATTTCACACTTACCAAGTTTTCAAGAAAGTTGAGCAAAGCGATTCAAAGGCGATCAAACCACCTCCCGAGCGAATTTAAAGGTATTTAAACATCGAACTCAAGCATTTCTTAGAGCTAGCTACCGGGAAATATCAGTTGTGATTATCTACTTTATATTTGTTTGCCATTTGAAAGTCTTCAAACCCTAAGAATATTTTGTTAAGAGATTATCCGAAATCTGCTATGGCACCTAAGATCCAGAAGCCTGTTGTTGTTGAGAACATTGAAAAGCCCTCACTGAAATATTCTCTAACTCCCAAAGTAGCTTCTGAACCGGATGATAAAACTGCATTTTCACTCATTCCGGATAGGGTTTTACTAATTGAGGATGTCAGATTCTTCACTAAGTGTCATGTTGAGGAACTAGGTCATGTTGAAATCAAGGACACATATGATGAATTGTGTACCAATGGGAAATTGGATAGCAAGTATGAACACATCAAAATCAAGGGACTGACCGAAGCCCTAACCTATCCCCGTGTCTTCAAACCCCAATGGGTCAAGTTTTTTCTGAGTAGAGTTCATGATGATTTCATGTGGTTAGCGGAGCAACCATTCAAAATCACCAAGGAAATCATTCATTTGATCACCGGTTACCCTATTTTTGATCATGCCCAAGCTCAGAAAATGATATCTCAGAAGGAATTGATCACTCTAACCAGAGTTGAATCTGATTGCAGAGGACTAAAACTAAACAATGTCACAGATGCAGAGCTAAAGTTTGCCATTAGAGTAATAGGTTATTGTTTCTTCCAATCGGCAAGGGAAAACAGTGTACCCTGTGCAGCAGTCGATTTAGCATATAAAATTGTGAAGAAAGGAATGAAAATTGATCTTTGTGAAGTATTGCTGAAAAACCTGTTTGAGAATCTAAACACCATAAGGAAGCTGAAGAAGAACAACTCGGCTAATACACTAAAGTTTGGATCACTTCTGGTATGCATGTTTTTCTATTTTGAGAAATTCTTTCCATCAGTCTATAATGTAGTTTGGGAACTACACCGACCAATCACCCATCAAATTAATGACTTCATCAAAAGACTAGGTGATAACTTTAATGATATTATGGATGATTATTTCAGCAAGTTTCAAGAAAAGATGCATAACAGGTATAGAATTCCACCCCAGTTATTAGAGAAATACAAGGATGACATATGTTTTGAAGTGGATACCAACTACTACTACGTTAATGCTATGGAACTGAGAACTCAATATTTTCCACCTATGGGTTATGAGATTGATTTTGACATCACACAACATCAGATAGATGCTTTTCTTACATTAACAAGGCATGCTACCGAGCTGAGATATGGAACATATGAAGAAGTGAAGGAAAAAGTTAAGATGATCATTGTAGTACCCAAGGCTACAAGGAAGGCAACAAAAATGATCAGGGCATTAACAGAGAATTTTGGAGAAGGTTCTTCCTCCACACCTGTCAAGGGCACTATAGTAATCACCGAGGAGGAATCTGAAGCTCAAGAGTCAGCTATTACACTGAGCACCGAATTGCCTAAAGCAAAAGTTTTGAAAAGAAAGAAACATGATACATCACAGATATCACTGACTCCTTCAATAAAGTGCCCAAAGATAAGATCATCTGCAACATCACCAAGTAAGAAACCAAAGAATGTTGCCACACCCAAGGTAACAAAAACTTACAAGAAATCTACTCGTAGACTTATTTTGACTAAAGAGTCCAGTGACACCAAATCTGAAGATGCAAACAAATTTCAGATTGTCAAGAGTAAAAAGGTAAATGTACATAGTGTTGACAATTTTTGTACTAATCTGAAGCAATATTGTGGATTTGGAGCATTCAGATATGTTAAGTATGAATCCAGATCTGATGATGAAAAGAGACAAATAGAAGAAGTTGTCATATGCACACTACTGAAATTCCAATTGGTCCCATTGGAAGTATCTAAGTCTCTTCCAAATGAATTATATTTGCATATTGATAATAGGTGGAAGTATGCCATGGACTTAGAGAAATAGATGAGAGAAAGAAGTCTGGTACATCTTTTTCCAGACATGTCGGTAGATGAGATCACTGAACATCTGAAAAACTGCCACACAAAATTCCTAGTCAAGCAAAGAGCCTTGAAATTGATGAATGGCCTTTACTTGGATGTAGAGAATGAGACCAAAGAAAAATGGCAAGAAATCTTTCGAATCAAGAATGCTAGTGAGCAAGATGAAGTTGAAATAGTTGATGTCACCGAGCAAGATCCTGATATCACCAAGTAAGACCCTGCTGACACTATACAAGTTGATGAGGATATCATGGACACTGAGGCACCTGAACAGGAAATGATAGAAGGGAATGCATATGCCAAACTGGTATCCAGTGAGTTAGTTTTGGAGCAAGTTCAGCCCTATCCTCCGATCACTCAACCTACTTAAACTGAGGCCCCTCAAGATACTGAGCAAGGAACAGAGGGTCACAAGTCTACAGAAGGAGAAACTACTTCTCAGGCCATTGAAGAACAATCTTCTCAAGCTCCTTCTAGCATTGAAAATGTCACATCTGAGACCCCAAGCATAGAAGCATCGACGGACACAACAAAGGCTACATCAGAGGTTCAAGAAATTGATAAGAGTATTGCCTCTACCGAGCAACCTACCGAGGGTCAACAAGCCTCACAAGCCATTGTATTAGTTCAACCAATAAAAGGTAAAGAAAAGAAAATGAAAAAGCATAGTTTCAAATTAGATTTGTCAAAACCAATAGTGTTGCCGAATGTACACATTTCCAAATTAAAAGGGCAAGCACTCATTGAATTCAGTGAACTATGCAAAGACAAAGTAGAATAGGAGAAGCAAATGGATATTCAAAAGAAGAACAAAGTACTTCAGAAGGTGAAAGCACTATTAATAGATATGCTACCTGAAGCTACAATGACAAAAGATGCAGCCATCCACATTCAACTAGATGAACTCCTAACTAAAATAGAGACATCTAGAGTAGATGCATCTGAATATTTGAGCAAGTTAAAGGACAAAGAGCTCACTGCTAAAATGATTGAAGAGGTACAGAAAGCTATTCCTATTGGCAAAGTAAAACTTGTCAAATTTATTGCTGAGTTGTCCCCTCAACTCAAGCACATTCTTTATTTATTTCAAAAACTCTATACATTTTCTTTATTCATTAAAGATATCAAAAATAAAACTGAAGTGATTGAGAAAGAGATCACCGATCTCTCAAATAAGTTGACCACTGAGCCAAATTCTACTTAGCATTTTTATACAAAATTACAAAAGCTCATGGCTCGACAATTGGAACTCAGGAATGAAGAGCACAAGATAAGGATGGACATAATGACTCTTCAGACATTATTCATTCCTCATCTTTCATCCGTCCAAGAGCAGATCAACAAAGCTACCTCCCTATCCACTCAACAAGAGGGAAGCACCTTAGATGGACTAATTTCACTGTTAGCTGACATTACAACTCTGAATTCACTCATGGACGATGTCAAGGATGCCCTCTCTGCCGATCTCACCGATGCAAGGACAAAGTACAAATCCATTTTTGACCAGTTGCCACTACCGAATGGTAACTAAGTTTTGATGTTTGTCAAAAAGGGGGAGTGAGTATAGCATCAAAGTATCAAAGAGGGAGTGTTGTATGTAGGGGGAGTATACCACGCAGAACAAAGTATCTAAACAAAATTTTGACAGCATCAACTAGTGAACCGAGCAGTTATCAAAGAACATTAATCACCATGCATTCAAAATCAGAGTTTTGTACAGTATATTGATAAGGGGAGTATATCTGAAACATACCATTTTGTTTACTAATGTATATACTGTCTGTTTAGTCAAATTTTGTAAGTATATAGATTTTTTGAGTTATGAATTTGAAAGTAGTTTTGTCAAACATCTCAACTAATGTCAAAAGGGGAGATTGTTACTACTTATTAAGTTGCCATTAGTTTTATATCCAAAGTCATTTTATATACTCTAGTCGGTTACTACTACCGAAATATTCAGTCGATAAGCACAGTGCAGTCGGTTATAGAAGAAAGTAGTCAGAGAGCCCAGTATACACTGAGTTGTCTACCGAGTAACATTCTATGTCTACCGAGTCGCAATAATGATACACTGAGTGAAACATTTTACCAGATTCATTGAACCTAGACACTTGTGTGGAAATGTGTTACAAGATCGAGGAGCAAAAGAACTGTTATCACATTGGAAATTGCACTTAAGGATTGTGTATGATTTTGAGGTCATCTAACCAATGAAATATTTTGTATGGTTATTCATTCAATAAATCATGTTTGTAAGATCGAAGCAATGAACCAGATCACCGACATAAGAGATCTATTTATACAACATGGATTGGGATTAGAAAGACATATTGAGGTATGTGTGTATGAGTGTTGAGACAAACATACATGAAAAAAAAAATCATGGGAAAGCACTGAGTATTGAGACTGTCAGAGACACAAAGGTCACCGAGAAGGATTTTAGAGAATAGTCAAAGAACATAGTAAACATAAGGGTTTACCGAGTTACTTTATGGGTTACTGAGGTATGCTATAAGCAAGGTAATCTCATTTTGAGCACATAGAATCTACTATAACATTCCAGATGTAAAGTTGCAGATATTTGTAAAGAGTTTATTGTAATATTTTGAAGTTGTAAGAGAAACCTTTAACAGGATAAAAGACTCTAACAAAGTCTATAAATTGTAAAGCCTTTAACTAGGTGCAACATTTAGAATAAGTGTTGTAAAATCCTTTAGCAAGGTAGATCTAACAATATTGATACTCCTAACAGGGTAAGCTATCAAAAATAGCTAAACATGTAGCTCTAACCGAGCACTCTTTATTATTGCAGTAGTGAAGTTGTGGGTGCCATCCCCACCGCAGTTTTTCTCTCTAACCAAGAGTTTTTGCGTAACCAAAATATATGTGTTATGGAGTGAATCATGTATGATTGTTATTCATTTGTTTTAGCTTTATGTTATGTTATAGCAGTTTTTGGTTTATGCATAACAGTAAATATATTGTTGAAGAAAAGTTTTGAAGTACTGATTCACCCCTCCCCTCTCAATACATTAGCTTTCCATATTGGGCCTAACATACATAATTTAAATGAAGGCAACCAAAAGAATGCAGAGAGATAAAACAAATCTATAGAGAAACTATTTTACATACATCATATACAAAATTTTAGGGTGGAACAATAAAAAAATGACAAATCAAGGTAAGAATGAAAGATCCACACCAAATTCTTATACAATGCAGTCCAGTTGAAGGATTTTCATTCAACACAAGATAGTTAGGGGGTCATTATGATGATTTATTTGAAGGTTCATAAGTTAAAGGTAGTCACTAACATATAAAGAGTGAATAAATTGAAGAGACTGATGAATTGCCAACGTAGCATGAGGATGTATGATGTTAACAATAGCAAAATGATATTATGATGGTGGTGAAACTACAAAAAGTTTTGATCATATTTTTATTGAGCATGAAAGAAACCACCTTGAGCTCATGAATGATAGGCATCATGTTGTAGAGTATCAACCCTTGTTGAACAAGGGTGTCACATTTTTGAGGCTCGATCAGTGCAAGAAGACATTTTGTGTATATGAAGTGGTTTCAATTAGCCATTTTATGTATAAGTAGAGAGGAGAGGTCAATGTCTTTGTTTATTTGACTAAAAAACAATGAAAGAGGTCATAATCAAGGAACACACACGTCCAAGCAAGGAGAGAATTTCGATTTAGGACAATTCTAAGCAAGAAAGGATATCAAGTTATAAAAGATAAAAATCAACAAAGGTAAAGTGGATCCTTAAAAAAAGGAACAATTGACAACTATTATTCTTGCTCCACAATGTAGAGATAAGAAGAACTAGGCTATTATGTTGCCTCCCAAGTATTATTGCACATGAAATCGTAGTACCATGAATGACAATGAGCCCCTAATAGGTAATTAAGCTACCAATGTCATATAGCAAGATAAAAACATAATAGGTTATAAATGTCATTTACAAGGGATATGATGAGTGTATAACTCATTGTCACCTATTATTTAAATGTTACTAGAACTACAATAAGTTGTTGAATTTTAATCTCCAAATCATGACATTCATTAGTGGAATAGTTGATGATGCTTGAAAAAAGGATTGTCCTAATTTTGTTTATGGTTTTTTCTTCAATTTTTCAAGGGGAGAGTAATAAAGTTGGCTTGAAGAAACTCATACAAAATTATCTGTTGTTGTGATATTAAAAGTTGTTGGAAAAGTCATAGATATATTAGACAATGGGGGAGGGGATGTCAACAAAGGAGAAGGATAGAAACCTAAATCGGTGTATATCACTTAACAAACCACCTGATACTTAATCAACATGTCTATCATATGCAAGACAACCGATACTAATTGATATGTATTAGTTAAGCCCGATAACAATCAATGTTCATAGTTAATATATTAACCAATATTAATCAGAGTGCATTGGTTAAGCCCGATAACAATAGGTGTTCATAGTTAATATGTTAACCGATATTAATCGAAGTGCATTTGTTTTAATGTAAACCGATACCAATCGGTATTTTGTGCTATGAGATTTACAAGCGATGATTATCGGTAGTTAAGCATTGATCAAACTTTGCAAGTATGGTTGAATATATACAAATTTAAGAATGACCATCGATCAAATGAAGGAAAAATAGCTTCAAGTCTTCATCATAGTTTATCGATAGGATAGATGATTGAATGAGAGACTTCATTTATCTCTCATTCAATCATTTATCTTACCAAGGCTATCATGCATTAATAGGATAGAGGGACCTTATATCAAATTATGGAAGGCATGAGAGTGATATATGTATTAGTGTAATTATTATACTTTTTGAATATTTATCCTTAGTTACATTCAAACCAAATTACAAGTTACATTTAATATAGGACCACAAGTTACATCATCCTATCTACAAGTTACATTCAATATAGGACCACAAGTTACATCACCCAATTAGGGTCAGACCAAATTACAAGTTACATTTATAGGGCGTGTCCTATCCACAAGTTACATTATATATAGGTCTTGCCCAAGCAAGACATAATTACAAGTTACATGCATTTGGGCCCAACCCTAAGTTCGATTTACATAATAGATAATACATGTGTATTTTAATTGTCATTGACAACATTAAAATACAATAGATAGGTATTCGAGCTAGCTACTATTTCAACACATTCTAACACATGTATCTATTTCTATGCAATAATTAGTAGTAGCTACATAGACTAGCATGGTACATAAGTTCTTTTCTAATAGTGCCCTTCATATGCAATTCTTTCAAGATTATTTAGTTGTATCTACCTTCTTAGGTTATGCAAATGGAGATTAGATTAGGTTATGTATCTCATTTCTTGCTCTATAATTATCATTGTGTTTAATTGATTTTTATCCCTTTGGTGAAAAAAAAGGAGGTTGTGTTGGCATTACAATAGAAAGGAGATTGTTGGCATTTCAATAAGGATATTGAGAAGGTTGTTGGAGATTATTGATATAACTGAAGAAGGATGATTACTGTCTTAATAATATTATTTTATCATTGATGTCAAGAAATTGATTTTCTGATTTAGTATGATGTTGCGATATCTTTAGAAGTATGTGTTGATGAGTATTAGGAGGTCAATAAGTGACACAGAAAGAATGTGATAATAAAGGGGAGAAATAAGTTACTCAATGGGCAACTATTACCGAGTTAGACAATGATGAGATCATGTTGTTTTGATTGCTTTGATATCCTACACATGTTGTCGATTATAAGTTTAATAATGTATTATGTCACCGAGTAAGGAACCTAGTTGGTAAACCCTAAGGTTATCGATATCGGTTAAAGAAGGTAGAATGTCTACTGAGCGAAGTTTAGTATTAACCGAGTTACAATAGATCACATTGGATGGATAAAAGCATTATTTAATGAAGGATGCTGATGAGATGGAGATGAATAAATGATTGGTATGTCATGCAAGAAGTTTTTGTTAAGGATCTACGACAATAAAAAATCAAGAGGAAAATCTATAGCATAGATTGAACCACAATAACAAAGCACAAGTTCCTAGGAAGGAATGCAAGTTCCAAGGTGAGGTAAAATGTCTTCAGATCAAAGGATTCATTGAACCTAGTCTAGTTTAATGATCTGATGGCTAATATTGATCATGGGAAATGTGAACAAGGAGATTAAGCGGTTAGAAATTGTTTATAAATAAGGAATTGTTGATAAACAATGAATGCGGGCAAATGTATGCACTGCGATGCTATAGGATTGTTTACCGAGCTTAGAAGCTTGAAGATTTGATTGAAGAATAGATTGAGAGGCCCAACAAGCCCAACAAGGGACTAGATAAGTCTTATGACAAGATTGTTTTGAGCAAATAGAATTTAATTTAGCATTTCAGATGTGAAGTTGCAGATATAATTTATTATTTTTATTTGTTTTGTAAGTGACAGGAAATCTCTTAGCCGAGTGGACCTAACAGTCTTATTTGTAAACCCTCTAGCAAGGTAACATTCTAAATGAGTGTTTGAAATCCATTGACAAGGTCACTTCTAGCAAAGTGCAAGGCTCTAACAAGTCTAAGGGAAATCCCTTAACCGGGTCACATTTAGCAATCTGTTTGTAATCTTTAATAGGATTTGCTTTTAACCAAGCATACTCTCAAAGGGTATATTTCTTAGTGGGTCCAAAATCCCATGGTGGTTTTTCCCTATTCAGGTTTCCACACTAAATCTGGTGTTATATGTGTTGTGATGTTATCTGTTCATAAGTTTGAATGTTTTCTAGTTTTGGTTACATATTTTGAAGTATAAGGTACCGAGGTTGAATCAGTTGAATATATTGAACAAGTTAAGTTTGGATGATTCACCCCCCCCCTCTCATCTTACTAACTATTGGCATGAGAACTTTACAATTGGTATCAGAGCAGTGCACTCCAGAAGAAAAGTTTAAAGGCACTTGAGGCAAAGATCCGAAGATGTATAAAAGGGATGCACCAAAGCTGAACAAGTCAAGTTTCTCCACATGGCAGAAAAGGATGAAGCTGCACTTATCAGGAATTGGAGAATATGCAACATATTATTTGGAGAATGATTACATACTACCTAGCACCAACCTGATGACCATGGAAGAGATAAAGGAAAAGCAAGAACATATTCAAGCTATGATTGAAATAACATCAGCATTAACCGACTCAGAGTTTAATGATCTAGAAGGCTGTAATGATGCAAAAGCGATGTGGACCACGCTCATATCTGTGTATGGTGGTGATATACATGTTTAAAGAGAAAAAGTAGATAGTCTAAGTGGACAACTTGAATCCATGAGAATGAATGAAGGTGAGAACATAACCCAATATAGTACAAGGTTAAAGGAAATTGTCAATCAAATTAAAGGAGCAGGAGGAACTATTAACGAAAAGGATGTAACAAGTAAGTTGTTGAGAACCCTTCTACCTGCTTATGCCATTCGAGTCTCTGTAATCAATGAATTAAGGTTTGTACCAAACATGCCAGTCTCTTTGGATGCCATTATCGGTAAGCTACATGCATTTGAGTTAAGTAATTTTGATAATAGTGGGTCTTCAGTAAATAAAGTAGAATCTGCATTTAGTTATTTTCATATTGGTTAATCTGATGACTATAATGATAGAATGAATAAGTATTCTGAAGGAAATCATAGTGGAGCAAGTGAGAGATTTCATAAAAACATAGAAGAAGTACACAAATTGTATGAGGAAATCAGAAAGCAAGAAGAGTTTGAAGCACTATTGGCCAGAAGGTTACCGAGAGGCAAAGGTAAGTATAAAGGAAAGCTACCTTTAAAATGTTTCAATTGTGATAAAATAGGACATATGGCTTCTAAATGCCTTGACAAAGAATCTAGTGAAAAGAGAGAATACTGAGATAACAGGTAGAAAGACAACCAATATAGAGGACACCGAGACTTCAAAAGGAGAGACAGAAAGACATGCCTAGTAGCTGATTAGGAATCCAACGATGATAAATCTGATGAAGCTGATACAGAGGAAGTTGTTTATGTGGCTATTAAAGATGGATTAGATGAAGAAAGGTATGAAGAAAAAGCCCTAATATCTCACATAAATAATAATGATTCTTGGATCATAGATAGTGGATGCTCACATCACATGACAGGTGATAAATGCAATTTTTTTAAATTAGAAGACTATGATGGAGGATATGTAAGATCTGGTAATGATGCACCATGTCCGGTGAAAGGTAAAGGATCTATAACACTTCTTGACAATGCTAAATGTGATGATGTATACTGGGTTGAAGGTTTGAAATATAATTTGTTGAGTCTAGCATAGCCAAACAATATAGGATACCAAATAGAATTCCTAAAAGGACATGTCAAAGTTCATGACAAACATGGAAAGCTGGCTGCTACCGGGACACAAACAAAAGGTAATACATTTCATCTTGACTCAACTCGGAACAAATGTCTATATGCAAAAATAGAAGATGCCTGGTTATGGCATAAAAGGTTTTGTCATGTAAATTTTGATAATCTGATGAAAATAAGTAAGAAGCACCGAGTAAGAGGTCTACCGAGCTTGGAAAAACCTGAGAATGCTATGTGTCGAGGATGCTAGATGGGTAAGATGACAAGATCAAGCTTTACAAGTAAGTCCTACACTTCTAAAGGAATTTTAGATCTAGTACACACTGATCTTTGTGGTCCCATGAATTTCAAAGTTATTATGGTGATAAATATTTTATATTATTTGTGGATGATTACTCAAGGATGATGTTAGTTATGTTTTTAAAATAAAAATCAGAAGCTTTTCAAATGTTTAAATCGTACAAGGCAAGAGTTGAAAATGAAACAGGAAGACAGCTGAAATGTCTTAGATCTGATAGAGGAGGAGAGTTCACTTCTGATGAATTTAACTTATTCTGCAATGATCATGGTATAAAAAGACAAGTGTCTGCACTGAGAACACCTCAGCAAAATGGGATAGCTGAGAGAAGAAACAGATCAATTGTAGATTGTGCCAGAACTCTAATGATAGAAAAGAGGCACCTCAAACATTTTGGAGAGAAGCAATCAGCATTGCAGTTTACACCCTGAACCGAGTACAACTGAAGAAAGGAACTATGAAGACACCATATGAAATCTGGTATGACAAGAAACCTAATGTAAGTTATTTTAAAATCTTTGGAAGTAGATGTTATGTTCACAAAGATGACAGAAATGGAAAGTTTGATTAGAAAAGCAATGCAGGAACATTTCTTGGTTATTCTTCTAGAAGTAAAGAATTTAAATGTCTGATCAAATATTCTAACAAAATAGTAGAAAGAGAAAATGTGAAAATTGATGAATTTGCAGAAAGAAATGATGAAGGAAATTCCAAAGAACCAGAAAATTATGAAGAATTTGTTTATGTTCAACCGAGAAGTCCTACCAAGAAAGTTGCTGAAGAAAATGAAGATAATATCTAGTTACCGAGTGATGAAGAAGATCATACAGAGCCTACTGAGCCTATATTAGCCAAATATGTCAGAAGAAATCATGCATCAAGTCAGATTATAGGAGATAAGGATGATAGAGTGATGACAAGGAACAAATTGAGACAGAACACATGTCTGATATTTGAATTTGAACCGAGAATAGTAAAAGAGGCATTTAACAATGGGGATTGGGTAAATGCTATGACAAAAGAGATTGATCAAATCAAGAAGAATGAAACATGGACATTGGTCCCAAGACCAAAGGACAAAAATGTAATCGGTACAAAGTGGATTTTCAGAAACAAGCTAAATGAAAAAGGTGAGGTCATTCGGAACAAAGCAAGACTAGTTTGCAAAGGTTATGCTCAAGAAGGAGGAATAGATTATGGTGAGACTTTTGCACCTGTGGCTAGACTTGAGGGAGTAAGAACATTGTTGGCATATGCTGCTTTCAAAAATTTCAAGGTATATCAAATGGATGTTAAATCTGCATTTTTGAATGGTATACTAGAAGAAGAAGTTTATATTGAATAACCTAAAGGATTTGTTGAAGACAAGAGTTAAGATCAGGTATGTAAATTAAACAAAGCTTTATATGGTCTGAAACAAGCACCTAGAGCATGGTATGAATGACTGCACTCTTACTTAATCAAGATTGGTTTTATAAGAACAAGTGAAAACAACAATATGCACATGAAGAATGATAAGGACAATGGAATACTGATCTCAACCATATTTGTTGATGATATTATTTTTTGTGGAAATGATTCTCTATGCAAGAACTTTGGAAATGAAATGTGCAAAGAATTTGAGATGTCATGAATCCGTGAGATAAAGTATTTTATAGGTTTACAAATACTGCAAATGAAAGATGAGATTTTCATTACTCAATCCAAGTACATAAAGGAAATCTTGCAGAAATTTGGAATGGAGGATTCTAAACCTGTAAGTACTCCTATGACTACTAACTGTAGACTATCAAAGAATGATGAATATGCATCTGTTGATGAGACACTTTACTGATCTATGATTGGAAAGTTGCAATATGTTGTTCATAGCAGGTCAGATATAGCACTTGCAGTAGGAATAGTTGCAAGATTTTCTACAGAGCTCAAAGAAACCCATATGACAACAATCAAGAGAATTTTTAGTTACCTGAGAGGCACTGAAGATTATGGCTTAGTATATGAAAAGAGGAATGATTTTGATTTAAAAGTTTATACTGATGCTGATTGGACAGGAAACATTGATGACAGGCAAAGCACAAGTGGTGGAGCTTTCTTCTTGGGAGATAGACTAGTAAGTTGGCTTAGCGAGAAACAAGGATGCATTTCACAATCAACAACCAAAGCTGAATATGTCGCTGCAACATTGAATTGAACAAATATAGCATGGATAAAGCAACTATTGGAAGGTATAAATGTGAAAGTTACCAAGCCAGTAACTATATTCTGTGATAATACTAGTGCCATTAACATTTCAAAGAATCTGGTAATGCACTCTAAGATGAAACATATCTCTATAAAGTATCATTATCTCAGAGAAGAAGTTCAAGAGAAGAAAGTTGTGATGGAATATATCAGTTCAAAGGAGCAAATAGCAGACATCTTCACAAAGCCATTGCCAAGGAACACTTTTGAGTATCTCAGAAGCAAGTTAGGGGTCCTACCCCTATCTTCTACTCACTGACAGAGTTCAATGAAAGCATCAATTCGATGACTCTATAGAATATTATTTGTGGATTGATGCTGATTTATGGACTTTAGGAGGTTTTCTAAAGGTGTGCAGGAAATAGTGAATAGAGACAAGTTGCTCTGACTAAGACTGAGTTGATACATGTGTAACACAACAAGGCAAATCACTTCATAGGGGAAGAAACCATGAATTTTTTTTTTGGCATTGTTGTCAAAGGGGGAGAAGACTAAATGGAGAAAACATCAGAAGACTAATGACAGGGGGAGAAGATTTCAAGAAAAGTCTAACAACAATCTGAATCCAAATTAGTTGGAACAAATCAAGTTGGTATTGCCACTTAAAGTTGGTTTTGCCATCAATGCCAAAGGGGGAGATTGTTGGCATTTCAATAAGGATATTGAGAAGGTTGTTGGAGATTATTGATATAATTGAAGAATGATGATTACTGTCTTAATAATATTGTTTTGTCATTGATGTCAAGAAATTGATTTTCGTATTCAGTATGATGTTGCCATATCTTGAGAAGTATGTGTTGATGAGTATTAGGAGGTCGGTAAGTGACACAGAAAGAATGTGATAATAAAGGGGAGAAATAAGTTATTCAATGGGCAACTATTACCAAGTTAGACAATGATGAGATCATGTTGTTTTGATTGCTTTGATATCCTACACATGTTTTTGATTATAAGTTTAATACTGTATTATGTCACCGAGCAAGGAACCTAGTTAGTAAACCCTAAGGTTATTGATTTTGGTTAAAGAAGGTAGAATGTCTACTGAGCAAAGTTCAATATTAACCGAGTAACAACTGAGTTACAATAGATCACATTGGATGGATAAAAACATTTTTTAATGAAGGATGCTGATGAGCCGGAGATGAATAAATGATTGGTATGTCACGCAAGAAGTTTTTGTTAAGGATCTACGGCAATAAAAAATCAAGAGGAAAATCTACAGCACAAATTGAACTGCAATAACAAAGCACAAGTTCCTAGGAAGGAATGCAAGTTCCAAGGCGAGGTAAAACATTTTCAGATCAAAGGATTCATTGAACCTAGTCTAGTTTAATGATCTGATGGCTAATATTGATCATGGGAAATGTGATCAAGGAGATTAAGTGGTTAGAAATTGTTTATAAATAAGGAATTGTTGATAAACAATGAACGTGGGCAAATGTATGCACTGTGATGCTACAGGATTGATTACCGAGATTAGAAGCTTGAAGATCTGATTGAAGAACAGATTGAGAAGCCCAGCAAGCCCAACAAGGGACTAGACAAGTCTCATGACAAGATTGTTTTGAGCAAATAGAATCTACTTTAGCATTTCAGATGTGAAGTTGTAGATATAATTTATTATTGTTATTTGTTTTGTAAGTGATAGGAAATCTCTTAACCGAGTGGACCTAACAGTCTTATTTGTAAACCCTCTAGCAAGGTAACATTCTAAATGAGTGTTTGAAATCCTTTGACAAGGTCACTTCTAACAAAGTGCAAGACTCTAACAAGTCTGAGGGAAATCCCTTAACCAGGTCACATCTAGCAATGTGTTTGTAATCTTTAACAGGATTTGCTTTTAACTGAGCATACTCTAGAAGGGTATATTTCTTAGTGGGTCCGAAATCCCACAATGGTTTTTCCCTATTTGGGTTTCCACGTTAAATCTAGTGTTATATGTGTTGTGATGTTATCTATTCATAATTTTGAATGTTTTACAGTTTTGGTTACATATTTTGAAGTATAAGCTACCGAGGTTGAATCAGTTGAATATATTGAACAAGTTAAGTTTGGATGATTCACCCCCCCCCTCTCATCTTACTAACTATTGGCATCAAAACTTTACAGGTTGATGATAAATATCTATGTTGTTTATTAGTTGATTCCCATGCCAAAACTTATCACACAAGCTGAAATATGATAATCTTGGTTAAAAAATCTCATATAGAAGAATAATGAGTTATGTCTTAAGTTTCATTGCATGGTGTTATGTGACATTGGATAAGTTTGCTACTGTTAATCATGAAAGATGACGGACTAATCATAGATGGTACTGAAATTGTTACAAAAAACCCAATGGAGCCGTGGTTTACTCACAAGGTTGTTCAATATGAAATTTCAAGCAGGTTCCTGGGTTCCATAATAATTGCAGCTGTGGTCTACTTCACTCAAATGTCATGAAAACAAAAAGTGTTAAGATCAAAAAACAAAATGTGCCTCTCCCTGCAGGTCCTGTTCGAGGCCGACCCGGATGATCGCTATTGGTAAATTCCAATTCCCAACGCTTGGGGGTGGGGGGGCCTGGGAATGTTGGGTTCGGACTCAACAATTACGCCCAACAATGCTTTGAAGACTAGCTTATTGATATATTATGCTGCTTCCTCTACCCAAAAAAAACTGGTCGTGGCTAGGGTTTGTCACTATATTGTATATTGTATACATAGTCAACCACACCATGACCTTGAAGTGGGGGGCCTTCAATCCTTGTTTGAGCTCCTTCTGCGGCCGAGTGAAAGATTCCGCTTCAAAGATCCCGCACTTTGTTCCAGTTCTTGCAGGAAAATTCCACCATAAGAACAAAAACCAGTTAACCTCCTGACCAGTGGTTCCCGCCTAAACAACTATGACCAGAAAAAGCAATGAGTAGTGGAGGAGGCAAGGTTGGGGGATTCTATCAAATAGAGGTGGAACTATGGGTGAGAATATGCTGTTGGGGCAACAACAAGTGAATAGGAAGAGGTCGCGAAAATGATTTGAAATGTCTTGGTCTTTTTTTTTTTTAAGTAATGCTCACTGTCATTGGAATTTCGATGAACGTGGGCACTTTTTTATAAAAAAACACAAATGTCATTGCCAATTCCTTCTTGTCCGCAAACATGTATTGAATTATGATCGGAATTATGACGAATGCGGGCAATTTTTTTTTTAAAAATCAAATTTGTTCACAATATACCTTCTCTGTCGGAAACCGCCATCGAAATTTTAGGGCAAATGTATTAGTGACCTGTCTGGGAACCTGTACTGTTGGCATCTATAATGAAAATCTACCTCTACCTGTCACTACATGCATCTATCTCTCCTCTCTACCCTCTCTCCTCTAAGCCACTCTCCTCTCTATCACTACGCCTCGCCTCCACCATCGGCCTCTACCTCCACCATCCCCACTATCATCTCCATCACCTCCACCGTCTCCCTCTATTGACTCCCCTGGATCCATCGGCCATGGAAATTGATGCTCTACCCAATATGCAGTGTACTCTGTGTCCATCCCTGCATCCTCTACATCTGCCCATATATTCGAAGGCATGGGAACCATCTCTAGAAGATGTGTCACTACCTTATCAAACGATAATAATGGCCTGAAATGCACCTGATCCCTCATGGTCCGCACATACATTCCTGAACCCCATGGCATCCATTGTATCTCATTGAACTACTTGCATACCCTATCTATCAACTGCCTCTCAATCACATATGGTTTTCGACTGATCAGATACCTACTCTAGAATACATATGACAGCTCCACTATGTCATCCTTCCACTCCTCACAGTCTAAGTACAACCTCCATACGATACTGTCTATCTCATCAATCACCCTGTGCCAATACTCTAGCCTCCCAATTCGTGGCTAATAAGTAATCATATCATACAAATGTACATAGTAGCACCCATGTCCTTTGCCTCTAAAGTGTATCGAACGTGTAACCGATAGATGCTCATATGCCCATACCTGCAGTAATGTCACTGCACACCCCAATCCCACTGATTTGTGATAGATAAACTGATGCAAATCATAATACAAGTGTGCTAGTAGACACAACTCCCATGCAAACCTAGTGTGTTCAATCACCAATGTCTCTAGAGTCCTCCCCCTTCCCACATCCAACCCTCGTGTCTCCTTGTCTGGACATAGGAACCTACTGATAACTCCCACCAGCACCGCTGGTAGTGCCAATCCTATCACTATCATGGTGTCCTAAGCCACATGTCCTACCCTCATCTCTAGTCCCAGAATGAAACACTCATCTTAGTGCATCCTTGTCTCCCTCTCGATCGGTATCCTCAGTATCCTGTACACATCCTCTAAGGTGACTATCATCTCACCCATCGACAAATAAAAAGTGCATGTCTCTAAGTACCATCTTTCAGGTAATGTAGTTAGCAATCCCATGTTCACCTAAAACTCAAGCACATACATAATGTGTTGCAAGCCCATAGTCTCAACTGCTGCTCTATACTCGAATGTTAGCTCTACTCACAAAATATGAGTCGAAGGGAATCTCTCCCGTGACTCCAACATAGGTAGGTCCTCCTACAGTCAAGCAAATCAACTGTGTCAATCCTAGTAGTACTCCTTGTTCATCACAAAGTGCTACTTTTTTATCCTAGTTCTTATATCTATCTTGTGGCACTCTATTCTAGTAGTACTCTCTATTCATCACAAAGTGCTTCTTTTTATCCTAGTGCTTATATCTTTCATATGGCACTCTATCCTAGTAGTACTCCCTATTCATCACAAAGTGCTACTTTTATCCTATCTTTTAGGGCCCCTACTTGAGTGCATCCTCTTGAGTAGCTTATCCAATTGACAACGTATGTTCTATCACAAAATTGTCAATTTCTGCCTCATCCAATTGGCAACGTATGTTCTATCACAGAATTGTCAATTTTTTTGGTACGCCCTATTCATCACAAAGTGCCTCGATCTAACCTATCCTAGGGCCTCTACTTGAGTGTATCCTCTTGAGTAGTTTCCTGATTGGCAACGTATGTTCTATCACATAATTGTCAATCTTCACCCTATCTGTTATCCTAGTCTTTCCTAAAGGACCTGCTGGAGTGTATCCTCTCAGTAGCTTATCCAATCAGTAGCGTATGTTTATCACAGAACTACCATTTTGACCTTAAAGACATAACCACGCTTGCATAATTCACAAACATTTCTGCCCTACACAGACGTGCCTGACACACATAGATGTGCCTCCATTCAGCACAAATGCGCCTGTCCTGCATAAATGCACCTACATTTCATAGACGCACTCGCATCGGACACAGACACTAGTAAAACCATAGATGTGCTTAAACTTGACATAGACGTGCCTAGCCTACCTAGACGCGCCTGGCACCAACGCAGACGCACCTTAGCATTTTTTTACCCTGCTTGACATTTTTTGCAACATACCTAATACACATTTATTACCCTACCTAGCATTCATTTATGACAACAATTAATGCAACAAGGTACAAGAAGGTTTTGTGGTGCTCACCGGCTCTCCTGCATCTGCTAGCCTTTGATATCGGTGAATGTGATCGAATTTGTGCACCAATGCCATCGTTGATGACTGCTGACTACTCTCTGATCTCTGTTCACTCTAATCTCTTAGGTGTGTGGATGACAATGAGGATGTTTTCCCTCGTAGTCTATCTTATATACTACCCTAGCCCTAGTCAGTCTTCTTTATCCCGTGACTCTATCACTCTATCCTATCTTGTCAGTTCTTTCTAGCCTTTTTTTCTTATTGAGAGATTGTCTGCGATCTTTTTAGACATTTTTCATCCAATCTCAAAAGGGGGGATATCATTCCCATCTTGGGGCAACTTTGTATCAGTTCATCTTATCTTCTTTGAAAAAACGTGACACGCTGTATTGTCTCAAAGAGGGGCAAAATGTAGACACCTAAAATTGTCCTGTCTAATTAAATAAATATTTTTATTTATTTAATTATTTTAGCCTAATTCTTCTATTAATTGAATAAATCTTTATTTATTTAATTAATTCATTTACCCTCTTCTAGCCTTATTTCTCATTTAAATAAATACTTTTATTTATTTAAATTGTCCTTTTCCTAAATTAAATAAATACTTTTATTTATTTAATTGATCTCACTTCTTCTATTAATTAATTAAATCTTTATTTATTTAATTAATTCATTAGCCTTTTCTATCCATGACACATACCATTCATCTCTTAATTCCTACACTACCTACCCTCTCATTATTTTCTTATTTTCTCTACATGCCCTTTAATCCTAGCTGACCATTTATCTTTTACACCTCTCAATCTTTTCCCTCCATTTCTTATAGTGTCTTCTATATAAGAGGATACCCTCTTTCATTATGAACCCTATTCAATTCAACAAATAGCACTCCCAAGCATTCTAACATTCAAACTTTCATATGCGATCTAGCTATCAACCACATTTCCATTCTTTGTTGATCTCTTGTGGACACATAAAATCTGAGAGCAAATATATCAAGTAAGATCAATGGAGATAGGAAGAATGGAGATTCAAACCCTATTAGACATGTGATGGTATAATCTTTATGATTTTGTTGATTTGCATTGTCTTAGGTAATCTTCATATGTTATGGTGGATCTTTGTTGTTGTTAGGCTAGGGTTTTGTGGTTGAATTCATTCAATCTTTCAATATTGTTTCCATTTTCACCATAAACAATAGGTGTATTTGAGATGGTAGAAACCTATGGGGGAACTTGGGTTTCTGACATAAAAATTTCAAAATATTCCAACACCGAAGAAGTAACCTTAGATAAATTAGGAAGGAACATGGTATCAAGGTTGTCATGAGGTTTATCTAGGGATAATTTACTTGTGGAGGTGGAAAGAATAACATATATTTTAGGAGCTTGTGAAGGAAATGACACAGTGGAACCCAAAGGAATAGCATCAGTAATAGAGATTGAAGTAGTACCTATGATATCACATGATGTAGGAGGAATACCTTGGTATGTCTCTTGAGACTGGGAAGTACTTGGGATTTTAGGCAATCCATCCTCATCAAATTCTTCTTCCTCTTGTTCCTATTCATTCTCTGGCTCATCTTCTCCTTGAAGTTGTTCATCTTCATTTTCTTCTTCTTCTCATTCAACTTCATCATGAACTTGAGTCTCTTGAGTTGAAGAATCACCTTGAGATTTTCCCTTTCCAACAATGAATTTGAATTTAGGACGCTTAGAAGTCAGTAGATCTTGCATATTCTTGGTTCTTAATTTAGAAGTGTTTCCCTCAGGGCCTGCAACATCATCTTCAAATAACTTAGTTTGGAAAGGCTTGATCTGTACACCATGTAGGTTCAACCAAGTAGTGGTATTATCAAGGATGTTTTGAAACCTGGCCCTTATAGAAGTGTTCTCCTTTTGAGACCATTGTATGAGAGGCAAAATTAATCAAACAAATTTGTTTCTTTCATATGAAGGATCAATGATATCACCATCTTCTTCAAGATCTTCAGGAACATCAACAAGATCAAAATTTTCAATTTATTCTATTGTCAAATGACATTAATCCATTCTTCAAACATCTTCTTCTGTCCTACAATCTACCCACACATCTTCAATTTGATGGATATGGGTATAGTTCTTCTTAATCTTGTTCTTCATGCTTCTATAGCCGAAGAATTTTATGGCTTTGAAGAATCTCATAGTCACTCTCCTCATCTCCTTCTCCATGACACGAGCCTTGTAGATGGAATTGATGAAATATCTCCCTATAGTGATGGAGAACTTGAGACCTATCTTATGAGCTCTAGATTGACACTCATGGATAGAAATAATTTGGTGAGACATATCTATAAGGATTATCTTATCATATGGATACCCTAGGAGCACGAAGGGTTATCTATCAAAACATCCAATTTTGATATATGTGAAGGTAGGAAATTGAAGGAAAATTCAACCATATTATCTCACCACCTTCCATGCTTCATTTGACACTCTTTTGTTCTGAAATTCATTGTCAAATAAACACATGTAATGAGAAAAGAAAGCATCATTTACCCTCCTAAAATGGTGTAAACTCTCTGAGAGAGTTAACTGAGAGAAATAATTGTAAACAAGAACCTAACTCCTATCACCTGTACTTGATAGACTTGGAAAATGCCTCATCGAGGCAACTGCATAGACAAGATAAGAAGTCATATAGAATGTCAAGGTGGTAGGCACCTTGGTCAATTTTTTACATAGAGCATCTACAACTTGATTGCCCCAGAAGATCTTCTTCTTAATTTTCCTAATGATACGAATGTATTGATACATCCATTTGTGATAAGTATTTGAAGTTGGAAGGAATTTTACTCCACTGAGAAGAGTAATGAGATCATCGAACTCTTCAACGAAATTGCTGCAGGGAAGAGTTTTTGGCCATCTACAAATTGTAGGCCTAGGCATTTTTAGCTAGTTATCATTCATATTTCTTCTGGATTTCTTTGAATTCTTATCAAAATAAGCCACTACTGATTGCATAACAATATCTGCATATTGATCTATAAGAGAACACTTGGAAATTGTATCAAATAAATCTTCATCAAGCTTTATGAGTGTATTCTTTCCATCAACATCCTTTACTAATTTGGTGACATGATCATATCTATTGGCAAGAGCCGACACAAATTTTGGATAATCAGTGTTTTGTCAGTATAATCAATTTTAACTTTATTAACAATGCAATTTAGTAACTAGTAAACATGAAAGAATATAACAACAAATAGAAATGAAGCAACCACAAGAGCATACACCATAACACAAATATTTATACGTGGAAAACCTCAAAGAGGAAAAACCATGGTGGGATTGGAGACCCACAATATCTATCCATTAGATAGTTGAATAAATATTACAGTAGGGGCCTACACATGCAAGAAGGTCAACAACCTAAAGTACACTGCTCATCACAAAAGGAGCCTCACTGACCACAAACACCACATATGGAGTTACAAACAAAATTATGAACTCTAAGAGTGCATCTGATATGCTGGAGGAGTTCTGATTAAATCACATTTTGTACCGGCTTACACTGTGTCCTTCCTTATCGGTATCTTGCTTCGCTTCCCAAACCTCTAAACCAAAATCCAAGACCGACTACAAAATATTACATTCGCACTGTCGATCAAGATTGCTCATACAACATTACATCACTATATTCTATTACCTTCTTATGCATCCTTATCCATCACCAAAATAACCTAACCGGATTGACTTAAATACCCTTCCCAAACACAAACATAAATTCCTTATGTCAGCTTACAAAGATATTACAATTTATTTACATGTCAGCCTAAGCAAAAATAATTTCATTAAACTTCAAGACCGATGCCTTTGATCATTGCCGTGTAGACCTGCCAAATCAATCTTCTATGTCAACCTCATATATCGGTTCCTAGATTTCTGGTTTCCCTTTCCTATCGGTGCCGGTTTCTTGTGTGTCAAATGACTGAATGCCGGTTGGCAAACAATGAATACCAATGAGTACTGGTTAAGTGACCAACCCAAAATGGTGTGCATTGCCATTAATGCCAACACAACTAAGCTGGATGAGTATCAATTGCCAACAATTTCAAATTCATTTAAATTAATATCAAAGAGTAATGTATATCAAGTTTATAACTTTGATTTACATCATGGAAAAACTCACAAAGTAGTGCAAATCGGAGTTGTAACTCTGATATACACTAGTTTAATGTAACTGAGTTAGGTGTATATCAGACTTAGAAGTTTGTTCTAGACTTAATATATAGGGAAATCCATAGATGAGTGTGGGGTGAGTTTATAACTCTGATTGACACTTCAAAAAGTAAAGCCAAACTAAATTGTGTCGAGAGGGGTTATAACCCCGACCGACACTTATACAAAGAAAATAAAAAATAGTTTCGGGCGGGGTTGTAAACATATCCGACACTTAGTAAAATTTGGAGGACCATGGTGAATTGATACTACCCGGTCCTAAAAAATCAGGCTAAACTTCTTAGAGTGGATTGCAGAAATCTTACTTTGCCAAGATATAGGTGAGTGGCTCTGTGGGACATTTGTAGCTTACCTTTTCTATCAGCTCACTTCATTTATCACCTATTTTGCCCTAATTATAAACAATCGAATCAATTCAATCTGGGAAAGGAGAAAGGCCCTACAAAGAGAGCTTGGAATCTGATCAGAATCCCAATCTTTCAAGGTTATATCTATTAGATTCCATATCCTCCCTAATTTAATGATCAATTAGGTAATTTAATGGTTTTATTATCTTCATTTAAGCATAACCCTAATTTTCCCACCATTACATTTTAGTGAACCCATCTTCTTACACCATTATTTTTTATTTGTGTTCTCAAATATCATTTGTGAGTATTTTAATTTTCAATTTTACACTCATAGATTTTATTTTTAATAAAAAAATCATAAATTTAGAGGTTAAATTCATTAAAAAACCCTAATTTTTTTTGGTTAATTTGATTTGTGGGTTGCATAATTTGTAACTTTTATTTTGAGATCTAATCTTAGGCTTTCATAATGGTAGTTGATAGATCTAATTTATTTTCCATTTTACATATGATTACATTGATTTTTACTTATATTTATCAAAATTATGTGTTGGATAATGGTTTCTTTCACTTTACATTGCTTCTTTTCATTCATAGCACTTTGACATATTGCATTTTTAGAATTTCAATTTTTTTTCTATTAATTAAGTAAATTTCAAAGCTTTTATCCATGATGCATTTTGTTTTATGGTGATACTTTTAACAAAATGCATTACATATGTAGACCACATAAAATATTTTGTAGATAATCATAATCCTAGAGATGCCAGTGAAAAACCTAACACTTATAACTCTCTTAAGGTATCTCATGTGAATGAAGAAAGAGTCAATACTCCTATCAATATAAATATCTCTAATGGAGATAAAAAATTGAAGAGAAACATGGAACCATCTTCTTCTCATACACGTACCCTAGTGAAAGGGGGGAATGTTCAAAATATTGGTGTTTCAATCACTCTAGACCCCTCTTATTTTCCTAGAGATTATCTTAACCATCAGAACATTTGCAGAGAAGATGATGTTATGCATTTTATTCATGATCATCTCCCAACATAATATTAAGTAAATATGAGGTATTAGATGATACGGATCTTTCTTCCCAACCTATCAAAGAGGATATGGATGTTGATAGAAAGAAGAATCTCCCTACAAAGGATATTCCTTCATCTACCTCTCTCTTTGTTCCTTCTAGATGTACTTACGCTACAAATTTTAAAGAAATTTATTATAATAATCCTTATTCTTCTCAATCAAAACATTCTTATAGGAGTGGCTATAAAATAATATCAAAATAAGATAATAGAGGACAAGGACATGGAAAATTTGAACAAGGAATCAAAGTCCCTATAAACCCTCCTACACAAGCTAGTACATAAGGTATAGGACATCCTCATCATTCACCTCCTTAGGGTACAAAAAATTGAGTACTTTTCAAGACATAAACTCTATCATCCATCTAATGGTGTTTTTTCACTAAACACTCCTTTTTTCTCACATCATCAAACTAATGACCATGATACCAATGATTGTCTAGATTTTCAAAATAGAATGCTAGGAATCATTGTTAATGGCATAGTCAAAATAATAAAAAACAATCTTCCTTCTTCTAGCAACCCTTGTCCTAAATCTCAAGAGACAAGACCTATTCTTATTGATGGCCAAGATAAATTAGGTATTAGAACCTTTTGGAGATTGAAGTATGATAAGAATTTTGTTTTTTCTTTCATTCAATTTAATCACAATTATAAGTCTAAGGAAGGCGGTGAACATTATATTTCTCATTGTAGATATTCTCATTCTCTTGGAAATTTTAAAGCATTTAAAACATTTGTTAAAGACCAATATGATAGAGATCACATAGCTCTTATGACTGATCTTACACTTTTTCATGGTGAAGAGGTAGTGCCTTAGCACTCTACTCACCGTTCATGTTGGTCCTCACCCTATGGCACTGTTAGTTAACCTCATTGGGGGCTCTTTGACATGAGAGGTGATGTTATTTCAATAAAAAACATCTTGGGGCACCAACACATATTTATTCCTTATTTCCTCACTTTGGGGGCAAGAACAATACATATTTAATTCTCTCTTTCTCTTTGAAGATTATCTCTTTGTTAGAGTTGCATTTTGTATATCTTGTTGTCTTTCTTACATTGAATATTCCTTTGTGTGAGTACATGTGTGTTCCTTGTTTATAACCTTTCGTTTCTTGGTATAGTGCATTTTCTTATGTGTAATCTCTCCTTAGAGGTTGTGTAACTCTTCTCATTGTCCCTATGCTTAGGGGCCATTGATCTTTCTATTATTCTTTCGAGTGATCCACTTTTCTTTTGTTGAGTGGTGTTTTCTTGTGATGCAATATCATTCCTTGTGTGAAGTTGTTGTTTTCTCAAAGATGCTCTCTTATGCAAGAGGTGTGAATACTTTACAACAACCTCTTATTCATTTGGTAATGTATATATATTTTAAACAAATCCCTTACTTAGGGTCAAAAGTGTGTCATCCTTCATTAGGAATTCCTTTACCTAGAAATAGGAGGAAGGTAGGCATCCTTGTTCTCCATCCTCTCTTTTGGTAGAAGATGTTAAAATCTCATCTTGGAGGTAGATGTCTTTTGAGCAAAGATCTCTTCTCCTTCAAGGATTCCCTTTACACTTGTTGCAAGATATCTATTTTTTCAACTATCTTATCCTTTCTTGTAAGGGTATTGCCTCTTTAGCTTTGATTTATGAATATTGTTGCCTAAATAGATATCTCCTCGGTGTTAAAGGTGGGTATCATTGTTTTTAGATTCCTTAAGACATCAACATAGGACTACGCTGACATCTTAAGGGGGTGCAGTGCATATCGCCCTCTTTGTACTATATGGTACTATATTTTTGCATGTCTTAAATGGGGTGTTAATTCTCAAAACCCGACAAAATAAATTCTTACATGAGGTGCTTCATGCCTAAAAATAGATGCAACATTTATATATGTATTATATAGGGTTACACATTCTTAAAACTAGACAAAACAAAGTCTTACATGAGATGTTCCTGAAACCAGGCATATATTTGTCTTATGGGGTGTTCTGAATTGAAACCAGAGAAAAAAAACATTTCTATGAGATGATTCATTCTCGAAACTAGACACACACATTTAGATTTTTATTTCATGTCTTATATAGGTTGTTGCAAGCACGAAACCAGAGAAAATAAACTCCTATACAAGATGCTTAACACTTGAAACAAGATAGTTGTATACACAATAGGATGAGTGGAACTAGAAAAACACAACTAGAATATTCCTTCTCTTCTCCCCAACATGGATTACCTAGAAAAACATAGCTAGCCCATGGTATCCATGTCCTCTCTTTCTCTTCCTCTCATGGATCACCTAGTAAAACATAGCTAGTCCTTGCGATCCATGTTTACCCTTTCTTCTCTCCATGATCTCATAGCTTTGCTATTTGTGGTTTATGGTTTGATGCATGATATTGCTCTTTTTATGTGATATAATTTCAAGAATTATATTAGTGGTTGATAAATTTTTATTATCGAGGTCTCTTTGGCTAGTTGACTTGAGGCCTTATTTTGGTTTTTGGCTTTTGTGTTGTGTGTCTTTTGCCTTTGGTTTTTGTTTGTCTTCATTTTCCTATTTGTCTTTGTCTTTTTTTGTGTTCCCTTGCATGTGATTGTGTGAGTTAAGACCCTAATATTGGGGGATTGGTTCCTCAAAATTAGTGATGTATTATATTCCTTGTGATCTCGCTGCTAATTTCTCCTCGCTCTCATCTTTCATCTACTTTACTGCAAGTATTTGCATAGGCTCATAATCCTATTAAAGTGGGGGCTAAATGTAGCATCATAAATTATCATCGGTCCAAATTACACCTCATATTTGTGCTTCCACTTTAGTGTGTCCTATCCTCATCCCCTCTCAATATGTCCCAAATTTCAATTGGCACAAATGTTGTATCTCCCTGGTGGGAAATGATCCCCATGGTTGTTGGAAATTGAAACTCATTCTATGGATATGGATGCTTGACTAGTGGTTTATGGTTGTCATTAATGGAAACTCTTCTTGAAATTCCTATCTGGTAATCACGGATCTTGATAACTGGAAGCAGATGTCAACCGGTAGCCAGTTAATCGACATTTCAAGTTGCGTAGTGTAGTTTTGGTCTGGAAGCTTTCCAGTGATCGTGATGTTATGAATCATGCATGGGATGATTGGGATAACAAAGAGACATCATTTTATCATCGTTTTGGTGATCCATTCAAGCTGACTTATGACTTCACGTTACACTAGCAGGACAAATTGATAAATGATTATTTTGTGATTGTGGATATATAAGACCGGTGCAAAAGATATTTTTGGTGTATGGTATGATTATATGAGAGAAAGTGGTGATCAAGAAGCCTTTGTAGTGCAGTTTAACATGCACATTCTTGATCTAGTAGCTGACTTAGACATGAAACAAAGTAGAGTTACAGAGGTGACACAATCAAAGATTTGGCACTTAACCAAAACTTATCCAGGTAATGTTAGATGTTATTTTGGAGTCATTTCACTATATTTCATCATTGTAATTGATCAGTAAGGTAGTGAGCCTTCCGGGGTTGTAGCCCTTATTGTATTTGAGCAGTGAGCTCTAGGTAGTGTGCCTAAATTCCTGTGCATTCCACATTTTATAATATTGTTTTGCTAGTGGTCATAGTGAAATAACATTGTGGGTTCAAATCCCACTGTGTTTTTTCCCATTTGGGTTTCCACATAAAAATATCGGTGTTATGATTTTGTGGTTGGTTGTTTTGAGTTTCTGCATTTCAGTTTCATACTTATGCTTATGGTAGTTTCAAGTTAAATTAGAAAATTTGCTAACTGATAGAACAATGATTCACCCCTCCTCTCAGTGTTTCTTGATTCCAACAATTGGTATCAGAGCCTAGTTCCTTTGAGGAAGCCTAATCACTTGAGGAAGGTCCGGGATAATGAATCAATGGATTTAGGTTTTCAAAGACAACTTAGTGTGGCACTTGAGGATCTTGATGCAACAAGAAATGAGATCAACACCTTAAAGAGAATCCTGAATATAGATGAATACTTCATTAATGATTTGAAGGATCAAGTGAACTCTACAAGAGACAAGAGGAAAGAGTTGATGGACAAGTTGAAGGATAAAGAAGATCATTTCATAGAGAATCAAGATAAATTTGACAAGGTTGAGAGAGAGAATGCAACCTTGAAGAATGAGATGCAATCCATTGTGATGAGGCTAACTAAGGAGATTGAGAACTGAAAGAAATAATGAAGAAATTTTGACTCAATCATTGAAGGAAAGAGAAAATGAATGCTTCAGACTTACCTATGAGAATGATCAGTTGAATCTTGTGTTAGGCCCAATATAGAAAGCTAATGTACTGAGAGGGGAGGGGTGAATCAGTACTCCAAAATTTTTCCTTGATAATAACCTTACTGTTATGCATAATTAGAATAGTGCAGTAACATAAAATAAAACTATAATCAACAGATAACAATCATACATGATTCACTCCATAACACATATATTTTGGTCACGCAGAAACTCTTGGTTAGAGAGAAAAACTGCGGCGGGGATGGTACCCACAACTTCACTACTGCAATAATAAAGAATGCTCAGTTAGAGCTACATTTAGCTATTTCTAATAGCTTACCCTGTTAGGAGTACTAAGATTAGTTAGATCTACCTTACTAAAGGATTTTTACAACACTATATAAGTGTAGCACCTGGTTAAAGGATTTACAATTTATAGACTTGGTTAGAGTCTTTTACCTTGTTAAAGGTTTCTCTTACAACTTCAAAATATTACAATATAATCATTACAAATATCTGCAACTTTACATCTGAAATGCTAAAGCAGATTCTATGTGCTCTGAATAAGATTACCTATCTTGTAGCATACCTCGGTAACCCATAATGAAACTCGGTAAACCCTTTTGTTTAATTTGTTCTTCAACTGTTCACTGATAACCTTCTTGGTGACCTCTCTGTGTCTCTATAACAGTCTTCCTTCATGCATACACACTGCTATCTCATTGCATCTCATACCATGTTTTTTTTCTAACCCTAGAATAATGCTGTATATATAGATCTCTTACAGTGGTGATCTGATTCATTGCTTCGATCTTACAAAAAGATTCTTCAAATGAATAACTAAACAAAATATCTCATAGGTTAGATTGGCCTTGTAATCATACACAATCTCCTAATGTAATTCCCAATGCAAAAACGGTTAGATGTACCTCGATCTTGTAACACGTTTTCATGTGCATGTCTAGGTTCAATGTATCTGGTAAAATGTTTCACTCGGTGAATATCAACTCGGTAAGTTAACTTTACCACTCGGTAGCCCTGAAAATTTACTCGGTAAACAACTCGGTGAATACTGTGTTCTATGACTGCTTTCTTTAGTAACCGACTAGATTGTTCATACGGACTTCTCTGTGTGTACTGACTGCATGATTTGGTAATACTAACTGACTAGAATATAGTATGACTTTGGATATGAAACTATTGGCAATTTGATAAGTAGTAATATCTTGAGTTGACACAATCAAGGAATAATGGTCAAGAACTTGAGAGACAGATTGTGGCCCTAAGAGATGAAATTTATACTACAAATAAATACAAAGACAAATTCAATGCTAGCTTAGCAAGGCTTGATGAGATGCTGGAAAGTCAGAGACAAGGAAAGGACATGCATGGACTTGGATTAGAGAAAGGAGAATCCTTCGGATCTAGACAGAGCAATGCAACACCTAAGAACAATAATCCTCTGGTAAGATAACCTAATGCTCATAAATTCAATAGTAGATGCTTTACTTGAAATAAATTTGGTCATATTGAAAATCAATGTAGAAGTAAGGTGATTAATGGAATGAATAATGTGAACAATGGTCCTACCTTTACTGGTCAATGTTTGATATGCAATAATTTTGGTCACAAGTCAAATATGTCCAGAGCTATAATGAATAACTTTCAAAACAAGAGATGCTATTCTTGTGGGATGTTTGGACATATCTCTAACTAGTACAGGATAAGACCAAATTAGATGAACTTCATACTTATGCAAAATGTTGTTTGTCATGAATGTAATAAAACTGGTCACATTGCAAAATACTGTAGAAGAAAGAATGTGAAGAAGAGTACTCCAGTAGACAAGAACAAATATAATGAGAAAGGAAAGACAAAGGTAGAGGAGATCAGACAAAATCATGAGAAGATGTGGGTCAAAGAAGATGAATCCAAGGTAGCCAATGGATCTGCACCAGAATCCGGTGCAGGATCTTCATTTGGTAATAAGGACGTTTTGCCTTAGGGGGTACTTTTCATGCAAATTATAAGAACCCCCTCTTCAGATATCCACAATTGATTCTGGAAGGTTTTACAAGGCTTAAATAATATATGCAGATGTTATCGGGAAGATTTAGGAAGATTTGATGCTTCGGTAAGTCACTCCATGAAAAATCAAGGTAACAAGTTGCAACATTTATTGCAATACAAAATTAGGTTTTGGAAGGTTAAAAAGGCATTTCAAAGCTTTATTTCTCACAATGTGATCAAGAGAAAGTATAGAGCAGTAGAGAGAAGTATTTGGCGATCTAAACAATGATTACAATGATCCTAAAGTGAATTTCTATCCTTGATTGTGAATTAAGGTATTTATCCATTTGAAGCTATCAGTTTTTGAAAACCCTAAGTCCTCAATGACATTAGTATCTAGAATTGCTACCTTGCTAGTTGTGGAATTCAAGGATAGGGATCGACCCATTTTCAAAAAACATCCTTTTAAATCAGTTGAGGATGAACCAGAAGGAGTGTTTTACTTTGTACCCTATGATGTTCTTCATAATGAGGACATCAAGGCATATATCCACTGTGATCCTGATGAACTCGACAACATTGGCATGTTGACCTTGTACAACAATCATCTAGTAGACAGCTTGGGGAATCTCAAGCTGGAATATCAACATTTGCAGGCCAAGGGTTTTTCTTAGTTCATACACATTCTACCATTTGATGAGAAATAATGGATTGAGTTCATACTCAGCAGAATTCATGATGAATTTATACGGTTGGATAATCCTTACAAGATCACTAAGCAAGCAATCCAGGTCGTGACTTGTTTGAGCGCATCTCGTGAAGTCCCTAGCTTAAGGAAAATATCAAACAACATTGTGATTGCTGCCACTAGTTCTCAATTTGATAGTAGAGATATGACAATTAATGACATTCTAGAGCATGATGTGAAGTTTGTATTGATGGTAGTTTGATATAAGTATACTAGTCAAGCAGACAAAACTTTGTCTTTGATACAACAAAATACTCTGCCTATCTAATTTCGAAGGAAGATAAGAGGTATGAATTATGTACAGTTCTTTTGAATGAGTTACTAAGAAATTTGAAGAGAATTAAACAAGACAAGAAGAACACCTTTAAGTTTGGCACCCTTATTATATGTTGGCTTTTATATTTCATGAATGAAATCCCCAGTATTCAAGGAAAGGTCCAATGGGCATATGACAGGCTGATTGCAATGAAGATCAAGGAAGGGATTATGGGGATTGGTGATGACACAATGAGGATATCCACTCTATGGGGTTATTTTAAATCTTTTCAAGCCACAATAAAGACCAGAGAAAGAATCCAAAAAGAGATAGTGGAGAAGTATTCAAGAAAACAATTTGCTTCATGGTTGATAAAGACCAATGTCTAATGGAAGTTGTTGAGCCAAGGATTGCATGGATTCTTCCTATGGGTTATGAAGTTGATGATACTACTCTTGATTCTTATGCTCAACATATGTTGAGTTAGTCAGTTGATAAGAAAGAAGGAAGATTTGGCACCCTTAAGGAAAAGGACCTAGAGTTGCACAAGCAGTTCACTACACCTGCAAGGAAGAAGAAAGTGTCTAAGATGACTGAGGAAGTGGTAGTGCAGATGGGATTCACCTAGGAGGAGGTGAATTAGGAAAGGGAGAAACATGCTCAAATGGAAGCTAAGGAGGAAACCAAGAACCCTAAGGCCAAACCGGTTCCCTCTAAAGCTAAGCCAAAAGAGACCAAGTTTGCCCCTACTCTGGTAGTACCATCATCAGGACAAAGGTCATCCAGAAATTTTGAAGTAGAATGAGAAGACTAAGTGAACTTATCTTGTTGTATCTCTGGTGGCGTCCGAGACCAAATCAGATGAAGAAGAAGATAAGGCAAAGAAGAAAAGAGAGTTTGTTAGAGTTGTGAGAAAACCACAGTATGGTGGAGCCCTGCAGAGCAAGAAAGATAATTATGAACCTATCCTTACTGGAAGACCCAATAGGGGAAGGAAGATTGGAAATCAACTTGATAAAGATCTTGAATCCGGTGACCAAAAAGGTAAATATACATTTGTTCCTCCATTGATAACAAATCAATTGATTGATGAGATAATTGTTGATGGAAATTTAAAAAATATTGGAGCATATTATGAAAATCTTGATGTGGTAGATCAGAGAAAGGTTGAGGAAGCAGTTGATTTGTATTTGCATAACTTTAGCAAAGCATTGATTGAGCTGAAGCATAGTATCCCCAAGGATCTATATAATATTATTGATGCAAGGAGGCTAACTGCAAGCAAAATAGATAAGGAAATTAAAGAAAGAGAATTGATTAATGTTTGCACCTATATCTCCCAAGATGAAGCTAAAAGGTTCAATGAGGAAGAAAATAAGAAAGAATTTAGAAGTAGAAACAGGGTGAACAATTTGATGATTGGAAGGGTTGAAGAGGCAAAGAAGGAGTCTGAGGATATCTAGAGAAGAATCATGAAGAACAACCCCCTGTATCGTGGTGCAGTTCAAACTTCCCATCTAGAAGTTAAGGAAGGTGTCTTCGGTGATCTAAAGGATGAAACTCAGACCGAGGAGCATCCAGAAGACCAAGGCAATATATCACTTGATGCTGAGATCAGTGAAATTTCTTCAATAGTAGATAATACTGGAGTAGTTCTGTTGTGAAATATGGATCGAAGAATAATGACAGTGATTCTGGAAGACTGATTGCCGTGAGTTATAGATCGTCTCCATCATTCAATCTAGTTTAAATACAAGAGGAAAGGTTGCCTACATAGGGACATGTCCATACGTGGCAGTTTCCACGTATAGACATGTCCCTACGGAGGCAACCATTCATAACAATTAGTTTGTTTATGTTTAATTTCCAAACTGTATGCTCTGTTAATATATCACTCTCCATATAATAACCGATTTACCATTAGTTAGATTCATGAGGGCTATGTCTTAACACTCCCTCTTAGCAGGAGTGGATCTAAGTAATTTTCTTGGGAGCATATTCTGTCATGACTTCCGACACAATTCGGGACAATATTTAATATAGTCTTGTCATGACAATAAACTCAATATCATGATATCTGGCTCAGTCTGGGACAATCACTTAAGAAGTCAATCATGAGATGATCACATACTTTAGGATCAAGATATCTGGCACAGTCTGAGACAACAACTTAATGTAGTCAATCTTGACACTTGGTCAACTATTGTCAAGATTGTCACCTTGAAATAGTAACCTTAAACATAAGAAGATCATCATCTTCTTGAACACAGTTAGAATATTGCAATATACATTTTATTTATGTATTCATGAACAAATTACACATTGTAGGAATTTCATCCTAATAATCTCAATTATAATCTATTCATACCAATAATCTTGCAAGTGGCTTGGTGAAGATATCAACATTTTGTTCTTCAGTACTGATGTACACTAGTTTTATGACGTTTCGATCTACCATATCTCTTATGTAGTGATAAGGGATCTCAATATGTTTGGATCGATTGTGAAAAACTAGATTTACTGAGAGCTTGATATAGCTCTGATTATGATAGTGAATTATTGTTGAATTCTGAGTTTTTTCAAATAATCCAAATAATAACTTTATTAGCCATACCGCTTCACGAGCTCCCATGGAGGCTGCCATATATTCTACTTCGGTGGAGCTTTGTGCAACTGTTGACTGTTTTCTGCTGAACCAAGATATCATAGCAGAACCAAGACTGAAGCAACACCCTGTAGTACCTTTATGATCAGTGGTACTTCCGGCCCAATCAGAATTAGAATATCCTTCAAGTTGAATCTCAACATTTTCATACTTTAAGCCAAGTCCGATTGTGCCTCGTAAATATCTTATAATGTGTTTAGCAGCCATTAGATGTATCTTCTTAGGTTCACACATGAAGTGACTTAATACATTTGTAGCATAGCAAATATCAGGACGAGTATTTACCAAATACATGAGTGAACCGATGATTTGTTTGTAGAGTGTGGGATCTGTAGGTTCTGAATCTTTTGCCTCAATTTTCAGCTTGTGAAAATTAGTTTCCATTGGTGTATCTAATGGCTTACACTCCATCATCCCAAATCTAGTTAGAATATCTGTGGTGTACTTTCCTTGATTTAGGAAGATGTAGTTTTTCTTTTGCCATACTTCTAATCCTAGAAAATAATGTAGAAGCCCTAGATCCTTCATATTGAATTTTGCTACTAGATCTTGCTTACATTTCTCAATGAGATTATCCTCTCCTATTATCAAAATATCATCCATGTAACGGACCAATATAATCACATTGCCATTTGAAGCCTTGAAGTAGATGTTGGGATTTGCTAGGTTCTTGGAGTACCCTAGTTTGGAGAGATAGTTGTCTATCCTTGCATACCAGGCCCTAGGTGCTTGTTTTAACCCATAGAGAGCTTTCTTTAGTTTACAAACATAGCAATTTTTATCACATATGGTGAATCCTTCTGGTTGTTCCATATATACTTCTTCTTCAATTGAACCATTTAGGAAGGCAGTCTTTACGTCCATTTGGTGAATTTTCCATCCTTTGGATGTTGCAATTGCAATGATTGTTCTTACTGACGTATACCGAGCAACTGGGGCAAATGTCTCTTCATAATCAATACCTGCTTTTTGAGAGAATCCCTTGGCCACAAAGCAAGCTTTATGATTTTCAATGCTGCCATCAGATGCATATTTGATCTTGAATAACCACTTGGATGAGACAACTGATTTGTCTTTTGGTCTAGGCACTATATACCAAACATCATTCTTTAGTATGGATTGATATTCTTCAACCATAGCATCTTTCCAAGCCTATTTTGATAAGGCTTCTTTGACATTTGTTGGTTCAGAATTTGTGAGTTCTATTAGAAGTGCAACATAACATTTTAGAGTTCTTGTTCTCTTATTTTCTTTGGAAATTTCATTTGGTTCTACATTATTCTCTTCAATCATTTTCCTTGCCCATAGAGGTCTTTTCTTGTTATTGAGTGTTTCAATATTTTCATCAACAAGAGGTTCAGAAGCCCTTATGATGTCTCCCCTCTCAGTGTCTGAAGATTTGGAATTTTCTATGATATTCTCCCTCTCAATCTCAGTTATGTGATCTTCTTCTTCTTTAGTAATGTTATCATCCTCAGGTTCTTTGAGTGTAGTGTTTTCTTCAAACTTTACATCTCTACTTATCTGAACAGATTTTTTTCCTAGAATGTAAATGCGATATCCTTTAGTATTTTCACTATAGCCAATGAAGATACCTCTTTTTCCGGATGGTTCTAGTTTTGTCCTCTTTTCTTTAGGAACATGTATATATATAGGACAACCAAATATCCTTAAATGACTTAAGTCTGGTTTGTTCCCTGTAAAAGCTTCTTCAAGAGTTATGTTTTCTAGAACTGAGTGCGGACATCTATTTTGAATGTAGACTGCTGTATTTGAAGCTTCTGCCCAAAATGAAGTGTGTAAGTTTTGGTCATGCATCATGGCTTTTGCTGCTTTAATTATGGTTTTGTTCTTTCTTTTTGCTACTCCATTCTGTTGTGGATTATATGGTACAATATACCCCCTCTTAATCCCAACAAAATTACAAAAGTCTTTGAAGTTGTCAGATGTATATTCTCCCCCATTGTCGGATCTTAACACCTTAATTTTCTTCCCTGACTTGTTTTCTACTAGTGCCCTGAATTCTTTGAACTTAGATAGTACTTCATTTGAGTCTTTGCACTTTAGAAAATATATCCATGTTTTTTGAGAGTAGTCGTCAACAAAGATTATGCAGTATAAGGATCTAGTTAGGGATGGTGTTGACATGGGACTGCATAGGTCTGAGTGAATTAGTTCTAAAATAACTTTTGATTTGTGCTCACTTGAGGGAAAAGAAACTTTCACATTCTTTCCCAAGGCACATCCTTTGCAAATGCCTATGTGTTCAGATTTTATTTGGGGTAGTCCTGAAGTAATCTTCTTTATGTTGGATAGAGCACTATATCTTAGTGTAGCGTCCTAAAATTGTGACACTTGCAATTTCGACTGCATTTGGGTCTTCACGATGGCGGAGCAATGTTGAACCTGAATGGAGACCCCGAAACCTATTTATAACACCAAAAACTGCATTTTCTGCACCTTGGCCTGATCCCTCCTTGCACCCTGCTGTCCTAGGAGGTGGGACCATGGCGCCTAGCGCCCTGGTCCCTGGCCCTATTTTGGGCCCGGTCTCTTTTGGGCATCGGGTCTTTAAGTTTGCAATTCGGGAAATAATGTTTCCTGGTCGGCCTAAGGTCGGGAAAATCAGTCTATCAGCCCTAATTGACAAGTATATAAACTACATTTCCCCTCCCATTTTAGGAAGTCAAAAAAAAGAGAAAAACATATGCAAGCAAGACGCGGAAGCGATATTCAAACATTCAAGCATTCAAGCATTCAAGCATTCCTTCAAGCAATTGAGCATTCTAAGTCTCCATTCAAGGCTAAGTGTTGCATTCAAGACAAGGATTCAACCATTGAAGAGGAGATCACATACAATATACAACATATTACATACATTACACCTTCACATGTAAGAATACAAACATTCTTACAACAAGGTATCAGTACTTGTTTACATTACAAACATTTACATTTACAACATTCTCATTTCTTGGTTAATTCCAAAACCGGGGTTTGACCTAAAGGCAAACCCCTCATCCCTAACCCCCCAATCGTCATCTCTTTTCTGTGTGTAGGTTGCAGGTACGCGGCTGTAATTGAAGATCTGGAATCCTTGTGCAGAGACGAATAGATCCCCCTTCGTTTCGCGAATTTTTCAGAGGACCTCCTGCATGCCGGGCGCCATTGTCCCATCAAATTTTGCTCAAATTTGTAGAACAGCACCGTCTCGACATTTTACTGTTAATTCCAGGTCCGCAGCTTCATCCCATATCCCTATCTCTGTTTATAAGCAAATCTTTCCTACTTTACATGTATTCCTTGTTCAATCTTTCTATCTACATTCTTTACAAAAGAGGGTATCCTTGATCTCACAACCCTTGAAACTCATTTAGAATCCAATCTTGCATTGTGTGGGATTGGATCTTGTGGGTTTCAACCCCTGTTTTGAATGTAAAGTCTCTCCTAAGTGAAAACCATCAACCCTAGTGACTCTCCCTTCTCTCTCCTTGGAGTTGGGGAGGGGAGAACAACTAGGGTTTGATTTTTCTGCTTTACATTTTGGTGAACCTGACGTGAACATCCTCATTCTGATTATTCATGGTTAGATCTAAAAAATTTTGCTTTCCTAACTATATTTCCATGTTTGATCTTTTGCAAATTTTAGAGGTTGATTGCATAAAAACCCTAAAATTTTCTTTTTAGTAATTAAGCTTGTGAAATGTTTAATTGTTAATGCTTGTTTCAGATCTACCCTTCTATTGAAAATTGTCAATTCATATTTGTGCTTTAATTCTGAAAATTAAGCGGTTAAATGTCAAAACCCTAATTTTTAAGACCACCTTGATTCAACCTTTGACTGATAATTTCACTAATCAAAACACTTCCAAATCGGCTGTAACTTTGGATTCTGCAATAAAATCACAATATCTTTCATCCCTAAAAATTTGGAAAAAAGTTGCGAGGACTGTGTGTACCCCGAGCGCCATCATCCCCGACATTTTTTCCAAAATTTCGGGAGCTAGATCTTACTGTATTTTTCTGCTAAAATCCAGAATTTTGGCTGATTTTATCAATTTTAACACCTTCAAAATTAAAGTCAAAGTTGGTCTAGCGATTGCTTGGATTGAGGCTTCTAATCATTCAAAAATTGTTGAAATTGAAATTCATATCAAAATTCTGTTTCTTACTGTCCTAAATCTGAAAAGTGTGTTGGCATTCATTCGAAATTTCAGTGTTTTATTCAAATCCTTACAATTTGTGACTTTGGAAATCAAGTGTTTAATTGCAACAACTTTGATTTCCGCTTTCAAATTCGAATTTTGCATGAAATTGAGTCAATTTTTAAATTTCAAAACTTGCATTGCTTTCAGCATTCCCTCTAAAATCATAAAATTCAAAATTTCAGTTTCCCCCTCTTTTTCAAAATTCAAATTTTACATTTTTCAACAATCTTGGTAGGGTTCAATTTTGAGATTGCAACTTTAATTTGGCCTATCTACAGATCGTAAAATCACTCAATTTTTTCAGATTAGCTTTAAAATCATCATAACTTTCATCCCTGAAAATTTTGAAAAAAGTTGCGAGGACCGTGTGCACTCCGTTCGCCACGGTCCCAGACATTTTTTCTGAAATTTCGGGAGATTGTCCTGATTGCATTTAACAGCTTAAATCTAGGAGATTGGCTGATTTTATTGAAATTTGCTACCTCTAAAATTCAAAATCTCTCTCTCTCTTTAGTGCATGAGTTTTACAACAATAAGCCCTACTAACACTATTCCCGTTAGCCGAAGCCTTAGAATTAAGTCCTTCCAAGGTTTAATTACTGAGGAGATGGAACCTAATTTGAATGGCCTTTTTAATGAGGAAATGGGTAATTCCTCTAATCCTCTTAATGATGAAGAAGCTCTCCATGAGGTTTCTGTAGAACAACTTTCAAAATTGGATAACCAATTTGATGATTTTCGACAATGGATGTCTCAAGAATACCCTGATAGTGAAGCTCTTCCCTTAATTGAGGGTCTAAAACATATGGTTCAAAATGATAAGAATGGAATTGATATTTTACGTGGTATTGCACACATTGTGGATTTGAATGTGATGCCTATGAAGAGTTGTGCCGAAACTTTAGGTTATACACAACCTCCTACTCAAGTTAATCATTCTATTCCTTTGACAACTCCTATTGCTAGTATACCTACTTTTACATCAAACATAATGACTACTTCAATACAAGACATTCCTCCTATGATCACTAGTCATGGGGGCAATCCTTCTTCTTCAATCAACCCTCTTCCTTCATTCAATCCAACTTCTTCATTCATTCCTTCAATGAGTGTTCCTCTTATATCTCCACAAATGAACATGACGCAAGTGGGCAATTCATTTAACCATTCCATTCCTCCTTGTAGTGTTCCTCCTTTCCAATCATCTCCTATGACTAACTATCATAGTGTCCCATCACCTTACTCTCAATCAATACCTTCTTTCAATAACATAACACCTCCATCACTATCTAAAACGTCTAATATGAACTCTTCGACTGAAGCGACCATTAACAATCTTGCACAAACTGTCTCTTCTTTACAGCAACAAATTGCCTCTATGAATCAATCTAAGTTTAGTGTGCCCACATTTGATGTTGCGAGCCCACTTTCTCTTGACATTGTTCGAGCTATTCCCCCTAAACATGTTGAAATTCCGCATTTGGAGCTTTATAATGGTAAGGGTGATCCTCTAACACATGTTAAGACCTTTCAAACAATATGTACCAATTTTGCTTATGACCAAAGGTTACTTGCAAAACTGTTTACTAGAACATTAAGAGATAAAGCCCTACAATGGTATTGCCCGTTGCCTTCCTATTCTATTACATCTTTCGAACAACTTGCAAATGCTTTTTTTCAACAATTTCAAAACAATATAAGTCCTAAAGTTACTTTGATTGATTTAATGCATTGTAAACAAGGTGTTAAAGAAAAAGTGACCGATTTCATTGGTAGATATAAGCATTTGTATGCTCAAATTCCTTTTCCAGTACCTGACAATGATATTCAAAGAATCTTTATTTCTAATTTACAAAAAGATATTAGAGAAAAACTTCTGTTTTCTGAGTTTACTTCTTTCCAACAGTTGTGCGCAACTCTTCACAATTATCAACTGACTGTGAGTCAAATGGAACAAGCAAATCCTATGGCTCCGAGTGATAAGGGTGATAGTAGTCAACAACCATTTGGGAAGTTTAAACCGAATAGAGAGTCCATTAAATTCAATGAAAACATCATCAATAACAATGTGAATGTAGCGTCAGGTGTGCCTCCTATTTCTAAGTTTTTCAAGAAAGAAAGAAAGTTTACTCCTTTGAATGAATCATTGCATAGTATTATGAATAAGTTATTGGAACAAAATGTGCTTACTCTTCCTCCTATAAGGCAAATAGATCCTGCAAAGATTAATTCACCCTATTTTGATAACAAATCTTTTTGTCAATTTCATCGTCATCCTGGGCATGATACTGAAAAATGTTTTGCTTTAAAAGGTAAAATTCAAGATTTGATTGATAATAATACTATTTCTGTTTCTGGAGTGAATGATAAAGGCAACACATCTGTAGCTCCTCCTAACCAAAATCTTTAGATTTTTACTGATCCATTGCCTTCTCATACCTCTAATGCGATTGATACTACTGATTCCTCTGTCTCACCTGATGATCTTGTGTCCATGACTCCGAATGTGATTAACTTTGTAGAGTAGCAGAAAATCCCTAAAGAACCTTCCATCACCTTTGATTCCAGTGAAATTATCAGGGCACCTGATGGTTCTTTATATATAGTTGCAAAAGTCAAGAATACACCTTGCCGTGGAGTGCTTATTGATCCTTCTTGTATGGTTACTATCACTACTGAAGAATTTCTTTTTACTTTGTAATTGAATCAAGTGATCTATGATGAAACAAATGTGGTTGTGAAACTGTTTGATGCATTTTATTCTCCTGCAATTGGTTCTATTACATTACCTATTGAGGTCCATAACAAATCCCTTGATGTGGGCTTTGCTATTATTCCATCATCCGAACAACTTCGTGTGAAGCTAGGCTATCCTTGGGTATCTTCCATGAAAGCTATTGGTTCTCCTATTCACAAGTGTTTGAAATTTCCCCATAATGGTGAAGTTGTTACTGTCAATCATAGTCTCTTTAAACCAGCTGAAAGATCTTCTAGCGTTCCTATTGATTACTTTTGGCCTAAATAATTCCAATCTCTTCCTCCGTGAAGTGATCATCTTTTCAAATCTTATCAAAAGTGGAAGAAAGATATGATCCTACCTCTAAGTGAACCTAGAACACCCAAACTTGATATTCCTATCGAAGTTCTTCCTTTGAAAGATAAAACTAATGTCTTTCCTCAAGAAGATTCCCAACCCATCCCTATGGATGTGACTATGCCTATATCTAATAAACTTCCTAAAAGTACACCTATACCTCCTCGTCATGATGGACTTGGTCTCCTTCCTAAACCGAATATTCATCCCTTATATGGAGCAGTTCCTCCTCCTTCCTCTTATGGAGAGAAGAGACCTTCCTCTTCTCCTATTATTCAACCTAAGAGACCACAACCTAAACACCCAAGTGATAAGGATGAGAACATTCCTCCTCCTCAATCTTCACAACTTCCTACTAAGACTAGATGAAATCGTTCTGCACGTGAACGCCGACAAAAGCATCGTCTTAGAGCTCAGGCACCTGCTTCTCAAACTTTGCAATCCCTAAAAACACCTTCAACTAATATTATTCCATTTTCTCCTCAGCTGACGATTGAGCCGAAATCTCCTGAACATAAGATGCATGATGGTCTTGATCCTGTGCGAGTTAAAGATCCTATTTTTATAAATCTTGATGATGATATAGATGAAAATGTTATTCATGATGAAAATGTTACTCTTGTTCATTTTGATAGTGAATATGAATATGTTGATGTTGATAACCATCTATCTAACGAATTTTCTAAAGCACTTATCCTAGCTCATAGACAAGAACACCGTGGCTTGGGGTATGAACATAGCCCTTGTTTGGATCTTGTGATAGCTCCATCTGCTGTGTTGGATGTTCCTCCTCTAGCGTGTTTCCTACCTTCCCAAAATATTGATCAGCAAGATCGGGGGGTAGATGATGTGCTAGACTAGTTCATTAGCATAGCAGACTCTCTCCTCCTCTCTTTTGTTACTTCTTCTATGTGTTATTCTCATTCTTCTATTTGTTGTCCTTAGTGTTGTCTACTTGAGGACGATGCAAAACATTGAGATCTCTTTTGGTCTCTCTCATGTTGACTCAAAAGACACATGTGTTCCCTTCTTCTAGGTGACCTTCCTTGATTGGGGAATGAAGAACAATTATGCATACATACATATGATATACATGAATTATCATACAGCATACTGACCCCGAGGAAAGCGAAGTCACCTCGTGCTTTGTGTTTTGTGTCTATTATCCTTGGGCTTATCTCACACTTGGGGGCTAAATCCTTGTGATAACGTGCTCCTTTCTCATTTCTTATATGTATCACTACCTTAAAGCAATCACCCCCGATGAGGCGTGTGCGATCGCTTTAACGTAGGGGGGCATACATCCCGTTCATATCTTTTCAAGATACTTGAAAATTTCTTGACAAATTTAGCGTTGCCTTGAAAATTTTTGATATCTTTCTTGCATGACTCATAGTGAGGGAACCTTACTACTGATAGTCATGGTTCTCCCTCATGATCTTCCCTTTTACTTTGTCAATCGAAGTCGTAAGATCCTTAGTCCACTGGGGGCTTGGTGTATCTTGCCTCCTTGACGTGGTGAAATTTTTTCAATGTTGTTTCCTTGTACTTTACCGGAAGTATGAGCATACGCTTATACTCCCGCTAAAGTGGGGGCTAAATGTAGCATCCTAAAATTGCAACACTTGCAATTCTGACTGCATTTGGGTCTTCACGATGGCAGAGCAACGTTGAACCTGAATGGAGACCCCAAAACTTGTTTATAACACCAAAAACTGCATTTTCTGCACCTTGGCCTGATCCCTCCTTGCACCCTGCTGTCCCAGGAGGTGGGACCATGATGCCCAATGCCATGGTCCTTCATTACTAGGGCACCCAGCACCCTGGTCCCCCAGGACCATGGTGCCCAACGCCCTGGTCCCTGGCCCTATTTTGGGCCCGGTCTCTTTTGGGCATCGGGTCTTTAAGTTTGCAATTCAGGAAATAATGTTTCTTGGTTAGCCTAAGGTTGGGAAAATCAGTCTATCAGCCCTAATTGACAAGTATATAAACTACATTTCCCCTCCCATTTGAGGAAGTAGAAAAAAAGAGAAAAACATATGCAAGCAAGACCCGGAAGCGATATTCAAACATTCAAGCATTCAAGCATTCAAGCATTCCTTCAAGCAATTGAGCATTCTAAGTCTCCATTCAAGGCTAAGTGTTGCATTCAAGACAAGGATTCAACCATTGAAGAGGAGATCACATACAATATACAACATATTACATACATTACACCTTCGCATGTAAGAATACAAACATTCTTACAACAAGGTATCAGTACTTGTTTACATTACAAACATTTACATTTACATCATTCTTATTTCTTGGTTAATTCCAAAACCGGGGTTTGACCTAAAGGCAAACCCCTCATCCCTAACCCCCCAATCATCCTCTCTTTTCTATGTGTAGGTTGCAGCTACGCGGCTGTAATTGAAGATTTGGAATCCTTGTGCAGAGACGAACAGATCCCCCTTCGTTTTGCGGATTTTTCGGAGGACCTCCTGCATGCCGGGCGCCATCGTCCCGTCAACTTTCACTCAAATTTGCAGAACAGCACCGTCTTGACATTTTACTGTTAATTCCAAGTCCGTAGCTTCATCCCATATCCCTATCTCTATTTATAAGCAAATCTTTCCTACTTTACATGTATTCCTAGTTCAATCTTTCTATCTACATTCTTTACAGAAGAGGGTATCCTTGATGTCACAACCCTTGAAACTCATTTAGAATCCAATCTTGCATTGTGTGGGATTGGATCTTGTGGGTTTCAACCCCTCTTTTGAATGTAAAGTCTCTCCTAAGTGAAAACCATCAACCCTAGTGACTCTCCCTTCTCTCTCCTTGGAGTTGGGGAGGGGAGAACAACTAGGGTTTGATTTTTCCGCTTTACACTTAGGTGTCCTAATCTTTTGTGCCATAATTCATTATTATTTGAAACTTCAAGATTTAGTGCTTCCTTTTGATCACTGCATAGTTTGTATAGGCTACCATCTCTTGAACTTACTGTTATGGTATTTTTGATATTTGTATTTTTAGGCCAGAGTAGAACTTTATCTTCATTGAAGGTAACCCTATATCCTTGATCAGCTAGGCCTGAGATTGAGACTAGATTTCTTTTTATTCCAGGTACAAACAGAACATCCTTTAAATGTAGAGATACTCCATTTCTTAGTTTGATAGTACAGGTCCCAATTCCTTTCACAGGATATGTGGAGTTATCTCCAATAGTAACCTCTTCACTTGAGTGCCCGTTAAGTGTTTCAAACTAATTTCTGAATCCAGTTATATGCCTTGATGCTCCACTATATATGATCCAAGTGTTTTTATTTGTATTTATTTCGCTTGATAGGGCTAAGAAGAAAAGTGAGTTTTCTCCTTTGACTTCGGTTAGAGTAGCTTGTGTTTTCTTCCTTTCTAGACAATTCCTGTGAATGTGCCCATATTTGTTGCATTTGTAACACTGAATTTTAGACATATCTCTTTTCTGATGGTTTTTATTTCCTCTCTTCCATTTGGAGAACTTTTTCTTTTTGTTGAAGGTATTTGTATTAAGTGCTTGGATTTCTCCTTCTTTATTTGTCCCTAATCTTCTTGAGATTAGTCGAGATTCCTCTTGAATGCACTCATTCTTAAGTTGTTCAAATTTGGGTAAGGGGGGTGTTCTGCTAATACATTGAATGTAGGATTCCCATGAAATTGGTAATCCTCTTAGGGCTATGAGAGATATTTCTTGATCATCTACCTCATTTCCAATAGTTTGTAATTGGTCTTTTACTTCAGATATCCTTGAAAAGTATGTAGATATTGTATCATCTTTATTCATCTTTATGTTTAAAAGTTGTTGTTTCAAGGTTAACATTTTGCTCACATTGTTAGCTTCATATGTATTTTTAATGGTTTTAAATACTTCATATGCTTTAGGGAGTCTGGCTATAGATGGAAGAATATGATCTTTGACTGAGTCAATAATTTTTTTTTTTGCTTTATTATTACGCCTTTTCCAGGTAGATTTCTCTGGTTCATCATTTGGCATGTTTAGATTTTCTTCTATGTAAGACTCTAATTCTAGTTCTTCAAGAATGGCAATGATTCGTATCTTCCAAGAAATGAAGTTGGAGGCTCCTTCGAGTCTATCTTCCACTCTCATATTACTTGACATTTTGAAAATTTTCTTAGTCGGATATATCCTCTGTGTATATAGCCTCTGCATTGATTTGTTATTTACTTCCGATAAATGCTTATGAGTAATATGGCTGTCTAATTTATTCTCTTAATAACCTGGCTTTGATACCATGTTGTGAAATATGGATTGAAGAATAATGACAGCGATTCTAGAAGACTGATTACCATGAGTTATAGATCATCTCCATCATTCAATCTAGTTTAAATACAAGAGGAAAGGTTGCCTACGTAGGGACATGTCCATATGTGGTAGTTGCCACGTATGGACATGTCCCTACGGAGGCAACCGTTCATAACAATTAGTTTGTTTATGTTTAATTTCCAAAATGTATGCTCTGTTAATATATCACTCTCTAGATAATAACCGATTTACCATTAGTTAGATTCATGAGGGCTATATCTTAACAAGTTCCCGAGATTCAAAAGGATGATAATGCACCAAGTAGCAACACTAGTGCACAACTAATAGGGGATCATGTTGAGGTGGAGGAGTCTGAGAAGTCAAAGGTGAGAGATGCAGAGGTAGATAAAGGGAAAGGAGTTGTTGATCCATCAATTGACACTCCTCCAGTCAAAGTCACAAGGACCTTACCCCAAATGTCCATCAATCTTGATGGTCCTCAAGATCTTGGACAAATGTCTCTTACTAAAAAGTTGATGCTTGCAACAGGTGTACAAGCTCAAGCTAGTTAGGATCTAGTCAAATCAGAGTCTGAAGACAAAAAGTTTATTTTGATGTCTGTTGATGTGTTATAGAAGGTGGTCCTGGGTGTGCAACTAGATCCAAATTTTAGCCCCTTCGGTAAATTATTGCATTTGATTAACAATGTAAATACCAATTTTGATTCTTTGGAGAAGTCTACTGCTAAGCAAGTATTGGATAGATTCAAGGAGGTAAGAATGAAGACATTCCTAAAAATGATAGAAGATGATAGAGTGAGATTGAATAAAGGTCTATAGATTATTTTAGATTCAGCATTATTTCAGATTCATTGGCTGAAGGCGGTAAAATATATAAGTCTTGTCTTATTTTGAAAAAGTTCATAGTAGACATAGACAAGCAAATAAGTGTCTGTCAGGGTAAACTTGTTGGTATTTCACAGTTTTTGATCCTAATGTGTCCCTAACCAATAGTGTAGAAGGGAAGATAATGGCTCTCAATGATTAGATCTCAAGCCTTAATGCAGACAAGGACAAAATTTTGAGGACATTTGGCAAACTCTAGAATTTAATTGCCCCCAAGTTGGACACCATGTTGAGTAATAATGTTGACTGTATGAAGGCTTTGAGACAACCTTTTCCATCTGAACTAAAGGATGTGGAGATTCATGCATATGTTTTTTCAGTGCATTCATTACAGTCCTGAGTTACTTGAAGAGTGGATGAGACACTCACCTATGATTTTTGAAGACCATTTTTGTTGATATCTTCAAATAGTTGTAAAGTCTTCGGTAGATATCTTTGTATATAAGTTTTGGACAACACCCCATCTTTGGTATTGCTGTCAAAGGGGGAGAGTAAAGGTGAAAATGTACAATAGAAGAGTGCAACATATAAAGTATGTTATAGGTTTCATAATTCTTTGTCTAAAGGGGAGCCTTAGCAATTTTGATCCGATGTATAGATTTTCAGGTTTCAACACTTAGTCATTTTTCACGAGTGTTGCCATCAATGCTAAAGGGGGAGATTGTTGGCAATTGACACTCATCCGGTAGATATCGATGCTTGATTAGTTGTTTAGGGTTGTCATTGATGGAAAATCTTCTTGAGATTCCTATCCAGTAATCATGAATCTTGATAACCGGAAGCGAATTTCAACCAGTAGCCAGTTAACTAGTATTTCAGGTTGATCAGTATAGTTTTGGTCTGTAATCTTTTCAGTGATTACAGTATTATTAATCATGCATGGGATGATTGGGAAGACATAGAGACATCATTTTTATCATCGTTTTGGTGATCTGGTCAAGATGACTTATGACTACATGTTACATTAGCAGGCCGACTTGATAAATGATTATTTTATGATTGTGGATATATAAGACCAGTTCAAAAGATCTTTTTGGTGTATGGTATGATTATATGAGAGTGAGTGGTGATAGAGAAACCTTTGTAGCATAGTTTCACATGCGCATTCTTGATCCGGTAGTTGACTAAGATAGGAAACAAAGCAGAGTTGCAGAGGTGATATAGTCAGAGATTTTGCACTTAAGTGGAACTCATACAGACATTGTTAGATGCTATTTTGGAGTTCTTTCATTGTATTTCATTAGTGTAATTGATCAGTAAGGTAGTGAGCCTTCTGGGGTTGTATCCCTTATTGTATTTGAGTAGTGAGCTCTAGGTAGTGTGCCTAAATGCCTGTGGATTCCCCATTTTGTAATATTGTTTTCTACTGGCCATAGTGGAATAATATTATGGGTTCAAATACCACCATGTTTTTTCCCATTTGGGTTTCCATGTAAAAATATCAATGTTATAATTTTGTGGTTGGTTGTTTTGAGTTTCCACATTTCAGTTTCATGCTTATGCTTCCAATGGTTTAATGTTAAATTAGAAAATATGTTAACCGGTAGAATATTGATTCACCCCTCCTCTCAGTGTTCCTTGATTCCAGCAATGGCTATTTTAAATCAACTAAGCAATCTAAGTCCCCATCCCTAACATTCATGCATCTCTGAGGCATTCATCATCAAGCATTTTTTAGAGATTTTGAAGGCTTCATATTCATCCTTCTAGCATTGTGTAGCAAAATTTCATCAATCTTGTGCAAGAATTTACATGTGATTAGGTTTTTTCATGTTCATGTGTTTGGCATGCCATTACATACAACATTTGTGGTTATATTCAAAGAGAAAAGCATCATCATCAATAATTGCAGATGTGAGGTATATCTATCCAACATTTATTTTAGTATTTATATTATTTAATTCAAGATTAATTCCTAAACCAGGGTTTGATTTAGGCAAACCCCTATCTCCAACAAATTTTTATTTCTTTACATGTGTAGGAAATAGGTACATAGTTGCACTCGAGAGGATCGACATAGTTCATAGTGATGAACAAGTTCAACTTTTGATGACAATAAATTCGGGGGCCATGGCAAATTGATACTTCCTGGTCTCAAAAAATTAGGCCAAACTTCTGATAGCGGATTCCATACGTCTTACTGTTGGCATTATAATAGACAAGGAATATTTTTGGCATTATAACAGAAAAGGAAGATTGTTGGCATTTCAATAAGGATATTGAGAAGGTTGTTGATGATTATGGATATAACTGCTAAAAGATGTTTACTATCTTAATATTATTATTTTGTCATTGATGTCAAGAAATTGATTTTCTAATTCAATATGATGTTGCCATATCTTAAGATGTATGATTTGATGAGTATAAAGATGTTGGTAAAAGACACAGAAAGAATGTGATGAATAAGGGGAGGAATAAGTTATTCAATGGGCAACTATTACTGAGTTAGACAATAATGAGATCATGATGTTAAGATTGTTTAGATATCCTACATATGTTATTGATTTTAAGGTTAATACTATACTATGTTACCAAGCAAAGAACCTAGTTGGTAAACCCTAAGAAACCTAGTTGGTAAACCCTAAGGTTATCGCTATCAGTTAATGAAGGCAGAATGACTACCGAGTGAAGTTTAGTATTTACCAAGTTGCAACCGAGTAATAATAGAATGCATTGAATGAATAAAAGTATTATTTAATGAAGGAAGCTGATGAGCTGGCTATGATTAAATGATTGGTATGCCATGAATGAAGTTTGTTAAAGAATCTATGGCAAAAGGAAGATCGGTAGGAAGATCTACAACTTAGATTGAACTGCAATACCCTAGCACAAGTTCCAAGAAATGTATGCAAGTTCCAAGGTAGGGTAAAACATTTTCAGATCGAAGGATACATTGAACCTGATCAAGTTTGAAGATCTGATGGCTATGATTGATCATGGTATATGTGATCAAGGAGATTAAGTGGTTGGCAAGTTGTTTATAAATAAGGAACTGTTGATAAACAATGTATGTGGGCAAGTGTATGCACAGGGATGCTACATAGTGATTACTGAGCACATAAGCTTGAAGACCTATTTGAATAACAAAGCTTAGAGCCCAGCAGATGGACAAGATAAGTCCTATTGTATTGAGCAAATAAGAATCTGCTTTAGCATTTTTAGATGTGAAGTTGCAGATAGATTTTTATTACTGTTATTTTGTAAAGTGACAGAAAATCTCTTAACTGAGTGGACTTAACAGTCTTATTTGTAAAACCCTCTAGCAAGGTGACATTCTGATTGAGTGCTTGAAATCCTTTAACAAGGTCACTTCTAACAAGGTGAAGATCCTAACAGATCTGAGGGAAATCCCTTAACCGGGTCACATCTAACAATGTGTTTGTAATCTTTAACAGGATTTGCTTTTAACCAAGCATACTCTAGAAGAGTATATTTCTTAGTGGGTCTGAAATCCCACAGTGGTTTTTCCCTATTTGGGTTTCCACGTTAAATCTGGTGTTATGATGTTTATATGCTTATGAGTTTGCATGTTTAGCAGTTTTGGTATATTACTGAAGTATATGTTGCCGAGGTTGAATCCGTTGTTTTTATTGAAGGTTAAGTTTGTATGATTCACCCCCCCTCTCATCTTATTAGCTTGGCATCTATACTAAACATTTAGTATCAGAACTATCACTTACTTTGCTTAGATCCATGTTGGTGGCTCCATGGGACATCTATAACTTACTATTTATGTCAAATCACTTCATTTATCATGTATTTTTCTCTAATTGTCAACAATCAAATCAATTCAATCTAGGGGTGGAGAAAGGCCCTACAAAGAGAGCTTGGAATTTGATCAAAATCTCAGTCTTTCAAGGCTAGATCTTGTAGATTCTATCTCCTTCGTAATGTAATGATTAGTTCGGTAATTTATTGTTTTTATTATCTTAATTTTACTCTAACCCTAATTTTTGCACCATTACATATTTATTATTATTTAATTAAATATATTTTCATGTCTTTCTAATTTCTATTCAAATATTTATTTTGGAAACTTTATCTATCTCTTTAGTTAACTATTCATCTTATTGGAATGTTTTTCTCTCTTCTTCACTTAACTATTTATCTTTTTAACATTTTCTTCTTATCTTTTAACTTAGTCTCTAAATAGAAATTGAGTGTGCACATTCAGTAATCACTCAAAATTAATATAATTTTTCATGTCCAAAAATTCATGTTAAGAAAATCCAACTATTATTTTTTACATATCTACTTATTTCAATACTTCTTTCTATTTTTTATCACTATTTTATTTGATCAACTCTCTTGGCTACCCAAGGAATTCCTAAGATAGAAATATACTACAAAAGGTTCAATTGGCACTATGATGCCTTAAATTATTAAAAAATTATTTTATTACTATGATTTTAAAATAGATCAAGTAGCTCTATACATTCAAACTTAAATATTCTTCATTGTGTCAAAGAATTGTCTTTCTCATTCCGTCCCCCCAATTTAATTATATTTATTTCATTTTGTCAAATATCAAGTAATTAAAATGAGAAAAGCAAAAAATTCCTATACGATTCAACATGCCCCTTAAAAATTAAGGAATTGTATTCATGGGTAGGTTTTTAGCCAAACATTTAAATTTCTAATGAGATATATAATCCTAAACCTTCCATCATTAATTTTGCTTTTTTATTATCTATCTATTCATTTGTCTCTTTATAAATCTCCTCGACATAAACACTATTTGCATCACATGGTGAGACCACTTTAGGCCTAATCATAGACAATGATGGACATGTTTAAAACCATCTTGTTCAAATTAATTATTATTATCATAATCTTGATAAAGACAATATTTAGTCATTTGACACCATTACTTGACTTTAAAATATATATTTTTTTGTCTCATTCATTGATGCAGGAGCATCCTCGGTGCACAACAATCTTGCATCAACCAAAAACATTTTCCTTTATATTTTCTTTTATGTTTGTAGTTTTAGTTTTCCTTTCTATTTGTCCTGATTTTGGCTTACCAGATCCTGTGGAGTTGGATTCTACTTGAAGACTTGATCATCTTTCTTTCTCTCAGACTGCATTGCATTTGGATCACTTTCGGCAAGATATCGCTACCGGTTTTCATGATAGTTTCTTGTTACCAGATTGACAGTTCTTTGTTATTGGTTGCTTGAGACCTATTTTGGTGATCCACCAAAACCCATTTCGAAGCTTGCAGAGCCTTGGACATTTATTTTGATGTTCCTTGGTGTGTGGCCAACCTTCTACATGTCATCCTTTGGATTTTCTAAAGGAATCCCTTGGAGGAGGCTAAACTTTTTTATTTTCATGTTAGGTCTTGTTCTTCAGGTTTTGATCCCTTTTGGGCCCACTGGATCCTTTGGATCGATACATATATTTGTAATTATGCTTTAGAATGTAATTAGTTAGAATCAATCAAAGAATCAGATAGCTAGACTGTACCTAGAAGATAAATATTTTGATTCAAGGTCCCGATTGTGACCTATTATACTAGGTCTGAGAGTTGGTATGTTGTAACTCGACTGTAACCGGTTGGATGTAATCAAATTTCATGCAATTAGTCAATCTGTTTGCATTACCTCCATCATATCTTTGTGTTTCCATTGTGTTTACTCTTGTTGGCCAGTCCACACTGAGCTCTTTGAGGTCCCTCCTCACTGGTGACTGTTTCAAGTGGTATCAGAGAGAATCTTTGTTCTAGAGGTTACATGTCCTAAATTTTTTGTTGTAGGGTGGTGGATTATGGATCCAACCTGCAATTGTAGAGGAACAACATGAATTGATGGTGCAAAGAGGAACTAGAAATGGTGGAGTGCGTGGGAATGTAGACCTTGTTGTGATGGAGATGTTGCGAGGAACATCAGCCTAGTTAGAAGTAGTATCGACAACCCAAAGAAGAGGCCAACATATTGAAGATGTAAGTGAAGATGAAGGAGAAGAACCCCGACAAAACAAGTAAACCTACCCAAGGTTGATCCAGATGAAAATAGGTTTTTAAGGGTTTTGAGTAGGGCAAACACTAAACCCCATTTTACCCCACCAGGATATGATGGGAGTTAGATTCAGATGAATTGATGGATTTGATTTCAGAGATGGAGAATTATTTCGATTTTGAAAACACCACAGAAGAGAGGAAGGTGAAATATGCCTATACCTAGTTGAAAGTTCATGCATCTCTTTGGTGGGAGTATTTGCAAGTTGACAGACAAAGAAGAGGTAATGAGAAGATTAAGACATGGGATAGGATGATTTCTAAGTTGAAATCATAGTTTGTATTGGTGAATTATCAAGTGGATTTGTTTTGGAAGTTGCAGAATCTAAGATAGAAGGAATATAGTTTGAAGGAGTATACCGAAGCATTTTACGAGTTGAACATAAGATCCAGACATGTTGATGATGAATTTTAACAAATTGCAAGATATTTGAACCGATTTTGGATGTCTATACTGTTGGCATTATCCACTCTTATGAGAATAGTTGATGTTGTCATTGATGGAAACCATCTGGAAACCAACTAGCATTCATTTGGTAAGCCACCAATAGTTATCGACACTGGCAATAGACTTCTACATACACCGATAGCCACTTCATGAACATCGGTAACAATGCATACCAACACTCAAGCCGACAGGGAATAAATTTTTTTTATTGTATTTTAATGTAATTATCTTTTGTAAAGCCGACATGATACATTGTAAAAGACTCATATATATGTATGAGATCTTATAGGTCATTTGGAGTATGAATATGTGAGAGAATGTAGAAAAATAAGAAAAAGGAAAGATGTTATATCCGAATGCATAAGGCAAATTTTGTATAAGGTTTTGGTTATAGACTGAGCTTAAACCGTTACTGAACCTGACATAGTTGATGCTGATTTGAAGCAGTACATTGTATTAGATTTCATAATCCACTTTTGTAGTCAATGTGACTCTTATTGAGCAGTGAGTTCTAGGCAGTTGGCCTTCCTGCATGTGTAGGCCCCTCATTGTAAGTAATATTTATTCATTGGCCAGTGGGTGAATATTGTGGGTCACAAATCCCACTGAGGTTTTTCCCACACCGGGTTTCCTCATTAAATATCTTGTGTTATGGTGTGCTCTCTATATTGTCTCTATTATTCTTATTTGCTGCATTAATTGTTATTTATCGGTATATTGTTTTGGGATGAAAAGTTCTTAATAAGTTTAAATATTCTGCTAATTGGTTAGACATTGATCCACCCCCCCTCTCAGTGTCCTTGGGACTGTCATTAATCGTAACAATTGGTATCAGAGCTTGGTCCTCTATTTTCAAAAGCCTAACAACTTGAGGAAGATTCTGACACCGGTATAGATGGATAACTTTAGAAAACATTTGGAAGGAGCTCTTGTAGAATATGATGTAGATAAATTGAAGAATATCAAACTTGAAGATGATCTGAGGACTACACAGGAATTCATTCAAGGACTTCAGGAGAATCTTACTATAGCTCGAAATAAAAGAAAAGAACTTCATGAGAAGATGCAAGAAGATTATGATGAAAAAGAAACTCTTAATGAACTTGTGAACAAGTTGAGAATAGAGAACAGTAATATGAAAAATGAAATGCAAGATATGACTATGAGGTTATGTAAAGATATTGAAGATAGGAAGAAGAATGAAGAAGACTTGACTAGGAGACTCAATGATGCTGGAAATGAAAATCTAAGACTCAATCATGGAAATGTTATGCTGAAGACAAATCTAATTCACACACAAAATGATATAACTGAGCTTATGAGACAAAAGGCAATTTTGGAAAATGAGCTGGATACTGCAAATAAAAACAAAGAGAAATTCAAGAAAAGTTCAGAGGAACTTGATGATATGCTGAAAAATCAGAAACCTAATGGAGATACTAATGGACTTGGATTTGAAGTTGGAGAAATTCCGGTACTGCAAACAATCATGATCACAGTAAATCAATAAGACAACCTAGTGCTTATAAATTTAATGAGAAATGATTTAACTGTAACAAGTATGGTCATAGAGTAAATCCATGTAGATTTAGAAACAATCAAAACATTAATGCACCCACCAGTCAATGTTCCAAATGCAACAAAGTTGGTCATAATTCAGAAAACTGTAGAATGAATGTGAGATACTATGTTTGTGGAAGATTTGGGCACTTATTTAATCAATGCAGAACACAAACCGACGTAGGATATGGAAAGGCTATTCAGAAGAATAATGTAACTTGTTATGCTTGTAACAAGATTGGACATATTGCAAAATTTTATAGAAGCAAGACTGCACCGACAAACAATTATGGATCCAGTTTGAAAGGCAAAGAAGAGGTAGATGAGGTAAAGCAAGAATTTTCAAAATAATGGATTAGAAAGAGAGATCTGAAAGTTGATGAAACTGTCTCTGTACCAGTAGAACAAAGTAATACTCCACCAGTAGGAGATTGTTCATCCAACTGAGAAGTAACCCTTTGGGGGTATTGCAGAAAGTTGAAAATCATGTAGAGTACCCTCGGTTGATGGTGAGAAGATAAATTTCTTCCTTACCGGCAAATGTGTTAAGTTTTCACTTAACCGACGAGCATTTAATGTGGTTGTTGAGAGAAATTTCATTATAAATAAGCCAATTTCCCTCTTTTTCGACAGACCGAACATTCAAATTAGCAGAGAGCACGAAAATTGAGCGAAGGAATTCAAGGAAAAGGTGCGAAGTGATTTCTCCAAGCATTCAAAATATTTTTTAGGCAACTAAAGGTATTTTTCAATGGCTTCTTCTTCTGCTCCCAAATTTATTCAGAACCCTACTGTTGTGAAAAATGTGAAATGCCCTAGGCTCGTGTTTAAGATAATTCCCAAAATTGTGAAGCAAGATGACTCTATAGGGGCATTCTCTAAAATTCCTAAAAGTGTAGCATTTGCAGAAGACCCTAGGATTTATATACATTGCAACATTGAAGAATTAGGTTCTAGGGAATTGATGAAAATGTTTAAAATGGTAATTTGTGATGAAAATGGTGTTGTTAAACCTGAACACAAGATTGTAAAAACTTTAGGTTTTGTTGAGATATTGAATATCCCTGAATTTCTGGAGGAAGTAGTTAGGATTGTTTTAAGCAGAGTACATGGAGAATTATTATGGTTGGATTCTGTCTACAAAATAACCAGACAAGCAAATAGGGCAGTAACTGCCTTAAATCAGCAAAAGACCTAATAAAAATAAGAAGATTCCCAACAACACAGTGATAAGCCTAACCAGAGAAACATCCGACAGTAGATCACTAAGAGTGAATGATATTAAGGACATCAATGTGATATTTGTGAGTATGGTGTTAGGATACAAGACTACACATGCTAATAGGCTAAATTCAGTTTCTAGTCTCTGTATACATAGTGCTTATGAGATGGTTAACAATAATGCAATGATTGATGTATGTGAATGGCTAAAAGATGAACTTATTGATGAATACTAAGAGGGGGGGTGAATTAGTATACCAAAAATTACTAAACTTAAACACTTAAACAATTTAGCAATCAACCAGTATAACAAATTTGCTAACAAACCGGTTAAGAGAAATACAATCCAAACAACAAATTAAGCATTCACCCACAAGAGCACAATCACCATAACACAAGAGGTTTTGACGTGGAAACCCATATGGGAAAAACCACGGTGAGCTGAAACTGACAAGTAACTATCTGCAGAATAGTAACTAGACCGGTTAAGGTCAGACCGGTTAAGGTCATACAATGTTCTTCACCAGAACAGATCTTGTGAGGAATCTAGATATTTGTTAGGAGATAATTCTGATTAAAGACTACCTTGTGAGAGGATTTCAGATCCACAGTTGTGAACCACCTTGTTAGAGGATTTACAAAGGCTTTGCCAAGCCTACTCGGTTAAGCGTTTCAGACTTGTCGAAGATGTGAGTAATCAACAAATGAGTGATCAAAATACTAGCACAGTATGCTTGGTTAGATCCTTGATAGCTCATTGTTAATGCATTTAAGCATTACTTCAGTCTTCAATATCTCCACACTCTGTTTCTTCACACAAACCTAATCTTCTCTTCTATGATCGCACATACAAAAATGTCATCAACCACCTAAAACCCTAACAACACCTAAAACCCTAGACATGATGTCCTTATAAAGGAATCTGATTTCATGTCGGTCCAATAGGATTACATTGCAAGTTCCTAGGTTCAGTGCATCTAGCCACATTTGGTAACATGACACAAAATCACCGCCAAAGTGTCGGTGGATGATAACTCATCACAAAAATATCGGTTGGTAAGTCATCACAGAGTAATATTGGTTCATACATTTAACCAATTACTAGTTTTCAAAATGAAGACTGGGAAAATGATAACTGCCGATTTAGTTGCTTCGTACCGCTTGAGATCCTTGAACAACTTGAGGTCTTCATACCACTTTGGGTCTTCATACCGCTTGGGGTCGGTAAACACTTTTTGCAAAACACCGATAGTCTAAAGACTATAATACATAATACCGATTGGAACAATTACCAGTTGAGCATAACTCATACATACAAAAAGTAATCTCAAAGCAAGTGTGTGTCCATCAATGACAATCACAACATCATCATAAAAAATGCCAACACTTATTAACAACCTGAAAAAGATCAAAGGTGACAAGAAAGGCACATTGCGCTTTGGAAACCTTTTGGTATGTTTAATGTTGTATTTCACTAAGGAGATTCCCAGTACAGGACCCAAAGACTTTGGTTATGATAGACTAGTAAGAAAACAAATACTGGAAGCTTTCACTGGCATGGGAACTACAAAGGACAACAACATAATTGAATATTTCAAAACCTTCCAGGCTAAAATGAAAACTAGAGAAAGGCTACCACAGAGTGTAGTAGACAAGTATGACAAAGAAATCTATTTTGTTATAAAGAAAGATGAGACATGGATGTAAGTGGTACTCCCTAGGACTGTATGGGTGACTGAAATGGGATATGAGGTAGATCTTAACATTCTTGAGACATATGCTAAAGCATTACTAGATGCACCAAGAGAACCATCAGAACAAGTTTTTGGCAGTGTTGAAACTATTGAAAGTGATGTAAAAACATTGAAGCAAAGGAAGAAAAGAGAAACATTTATCAGAGATGCTTCTAAGAAAGTAAAATAAATCAAGTAAAATGTAATGAAAATAAGTGGCATATTGGCTAGTGAGCTTGAAGGACTGCAACCGAAGGCACACATTTCACTGTTTGGCACATCTTCTAGAACCGACACTGACAAGGCAACAAAGTTTAAAAGAGAAGAAAGGAGGAAGAGAAAAACTTCATCAATACCTTCTCCTTCACCTATGAGAACAAGGACCTTGAGAAAGAAACAATAGGCAGTAAGGGAACCGGCCAAGAAACTAACTCCTAAGAAGAATCAGAAACCGGTCACTCCTTCATTGGATGATTTGTTGAATGAAATAACTGATGATAGCAATTTGGCTAATGTGAGTAAACTGTATAATTCATTTAATAATTCTGATAAGGAAAGCATTGAGAACAATATTATTTTACACTTGGACATTTATAAGAAAGTTTTAATTGAAGTTGTGGATGATTTACCAAATGAACTATATAGAAGATTGGATACAAAAAGGATAGCAGTGATGGAATTAGATAAGAAACTAAAAGTTGAAAAACTTCTAGTTATTCATCCTGTGAATTTAAAAGAGGAAATTGATGAATTGATTTGTGAGGCTAATAGATCTGTTTTTGCTAGTGGGCACCGACAAGTAAGTTTAATGGCAGGAAGAGTAAATGAGATTGCAGAAGAGAATGCTGATAACTGGGATATATTTTTTGTGGAAAAAGAAAAATAAGAGGAAAGGAAGTGACCAAAGAACACATTCAAAGTGTATCAGAAGGATAAGGATAAGGGAAAAGGAAAGATTGGTGGAATTTCGAATATCAATATTACTGATAATATACCGCCACCACCTTTGGATACTGCATCGGTACACATAGATGATACATCGGTTATTGACACTGAAGGTATCACACATGATGATACAAATCTTGAATCTGAGATACTTTTTACCATGAATGTAGATACTCAGGAGTAAATATTGTTGTGGATATGGATAGTATAGAGGTTAAGAATGATTATATCGATAGTAGCAACATAGCTGAGAAACCTATAGAGACTATTGAGGTTGAGATCCCAACCCAAACAGAGCAACCATCAGATACAGGAAAACCCACAGAAGAAAAAAATGCAGGCACAAGGCCATCGAAGACAGGGATACTAACAAAACTTACTGAGAAACCTACAAAGGTAGAGGTACATACTGAGGCAGAGAAACCGACAATCACTGAGACACCTAAACAATCAGACAAACCTTTATAGGTTGAAATGCAAACTCGGACTGATCCACCAGAGGTAAACACAAACAAAATGGTTACTAATGTTGGAAGCACATAGGTAATAAAGGTAATTGGTCAGACATCTGACACTTCAACAAGTGAATACAAACCTACAAATGTTACTAAAGTACTTTTAGATTCAATCAAGAAGATAACAGACTGCAATGCATTGGCCTATAAGGCAATTGTTAACACTTTACCAGTTCTAAAGTTGATTGCACCAAATTGTAACACTGATCACATCAAGGATTCTTTAGGAAAATTGGACACACTATCAAAATTTATTACTGATAATGTAATAACCATTGAGAAGGTGAATGAGGACACCTTTAGGGAGAAATTTGAAAAGGAGAAGGACAAATTATTTGAAGATGCAATAAAGAAGTGCACAAAACACATGACTACACTATTACCGACACTGAACTCTACAATTTTGGAATACAAGGAGCTTTACAAGGAAACATGCAAACCCCATCTTTTGACAGATGACTTAGAAAAGGAGATCAACAGAGTACAGAAAGAAATTGATGACATAGATGATAACATAATTGGTTCATCCAAACCTATATCAGTTATTGAGCTAGAAATAGCAGGTTTTGAGGAAAAATTGGAGAAACTTGAGAAAGAGAAGGCAAGGATTAGGTCTAACGCCTGAGAACTTAAATACAAACTTGGTCCTAAGTTGGAGAATCTTATCTCTCTGAGAAATCAAATCTCGAAGGCATTACTTCAAGGAGAGCGATAACCGGAAGAACACATGTACTATCTCACTGACATGATCCAACAGACTAAGGCAACCTTGACCAACATCAAAAGATTCATAAAGAGTCTAAATTTGGTTTTGGCAGACATCTTTCAGATTGTAACTAACTGGTTACAAACTTTGAGGTGAAATTTTTGCACTCATTTGACTATTTTTGACAACCTTTGTCATGGATGTCAAAGAGGGAGTAGTGGAGAGAAAAATACTTATTTGAAGTAGATCATTTGCTCAAGGGGAGCACATGTTTTTAGAAACTTTTTGGACTTCAGTTTTTGGAACAGTTTTTGGATTTTTCCATGAGTGTTGCCATCAATGCCAAAGGGAGAGATTGTTGGAATTCTACACTCTTATGAGAATAGTTGATGTTGTCATTGATGGCAACCATTTGGCAACCAAATGGTATTCATCTGGTAAGCCATCGACAATTACCGGTATAGACAATAGACTTCTACATACACTGACAGGCACTTCATCGACAACAGTAACAATGCATACCGACACTCAAGCTGACAGGGAATAAACTTTTGTTTATTGTATTTTAATGTAATTATATTTTGTAAAGCTGATATGATACATTGCAAAAGACTCATATATATGTATGAGATCTTATTGTAGACACCTAAAAATGGTCAATGCTTGTGGAGTCATACTTTAACATTTGCGCATTGCCTCATTTTAGGTTTTTGCGTCGCATTAACATTTCTCCTATGATTCGTACTTGGTTTTTATCATTTGCGTATATCAAGTCATTCTTCTACATTCTTCATTTATCTCGCTCTCAAATTTGGTCTTGTCGACAACACTATCCAGTCATGATTTTAATCGATCTTATCCTATTGCATCAATGTGCGTGCTTATTTGTCATCATTTTGGACATCGTCAATCCTAATTAGGGTTTTGTCCTCTTATCAATCTTATTATTTGGCGATCGATTTGTCATCGATCCTTGTCCTCTTCAATCATGTCAATTGGCGCATATCAATTTGGTCTCTTTATCAATATTGGTCAATTTGTCAACCAATTTCAAATGTTTATCAATCAAATCATTTATCAAGTCAGAATCATGATCAAATCGAATCGACATCAAATCAATCTTACATCAAGACCTAATTATCGTCCTTGCATTGCTAATTCATCTTCTAGGGTTTCGTGATTTAATCATTTAGCCTTGTTTGTCATTTCTCTCTCTAGGATTAATAATTTATTTATTTATTTATCCTAAGTCTTCTTGTCACAATTAAATGTTTATTTAATTGGCTAAATAATTCCTCCTATTTTTGTAAATTAATTAATGAATGAGAAATTATTAATTAATTTACCTAATTTTTCATCAATTTCCTAATTTCCAAGTCATTATTTCCAACTTAATTTCCTAAATTCCTAAATGTCTATTTCTATTTCAAAATCTTGTCATAAATCTTTGCATAGCAATTTGTCATAAATTGTCATAAATTGTCATAAAATCCTTGCATAGCAATTTGTCATACTGTAGCGTCCTAAAATTGTGACACTTGCAATTTTGACTGCATTTGGGTCTTCACGATGGCGGTGCAACGTTGAACCTAAATGGAGACCCTGAAACCTATTTACAACACCAAAAACTGCATTTTTTTGCACCTTGGCATGATCCCTCCTTGCACCCTGCTGTCCCGGGAGGTGGGACCATGACGCCCAGTGCCCTAGTCCCTGGCCCTATTTTGGGCCCGGTCTCTTTTGGGCATCGGGTCTTTAAGTTTGCAAATTGGAAAATAATGTTTCCTGGTCGGCCTAAGGTCGGGAAAATCAGTCTATTAGCCCTAATTGACAAGTATATAAACTACTTTTCCTCTCCTAGAAAGGGAGGTGAAAAAAGAGGAAGGAAATAAGCAAGAGCAAGATGCGGAAACGATATTCAAACATTCAAGCATTCAAGCATTCAAACATTCCTTCAAGCAATTGAGCATTCTAAGTCTCCATTCAAGGCTAAGTGTTGCATTCAAGACAAGGATTCAACCATTGAAGAGGAGATCACATACAACATACAACATGCTACATACATTACACCTTTGCATGTAAGAATACAAACATTCTTACAACAAGGTATCAGTACTTGTTTACATTACAAACATTTACATTTACAACATTCTCATTTCTTTTTTAATTCCAAAACCGGGGTTTGACCTAAAGGCAAACCCCTCATCCTTAACCCCCCGATCGTCATCTCTTTTCTGTGTGTAGGTTGCAGGTACGCGGCTGTAATTGAAGATCTGGAATCCTTGTGCACAGATGAACAGATCCCCCTTCGTTTCGCGGATTTTTCGGAGGACTGTGTGCACGCCGGGCGCCATCGTCCAGTCAACTTCCGCTCAAATTTGTAGAACATCACCGTCTCGACATTTTATTGCTAATTCCAAGTCTGCAGCTTCATCCCATATCCCTATCTCTATTTATAAGTGAATCTTTCTTGCTTCTACATGCATTCCTAGTTCAACCTTTCTATCTACATTCTTTACAAAAGAGGGTATCCTTGATGTCTTAACCCTTGAAACTCATTTAGAATCCAATCTTGCATTGCGTGGGATTGGATCTTGTGGGTTTCAACCCCTGTTTTGAATGTAAAGTCTCTCCTAAGTGAAAACCATCAACCCTAGTGACTCTCCCTTCTCACTCCTTGGAGTTGGGGAGGGGAGAACAACTAGGCTTCGATTTTTCCACTTTACATTTTGGTGAACCCGACGTGAACATCCTCATTCTGATTATTCATGGTTAGATTTGAAAATTTTGCTTTCCTAATTATATTTCCATGTTTGATCTTTTGCAAATTTTAGAGGTTGATTGCATAAAAACCATAAAATTTTCTTTTTAGTAATTAAGCTTGTGAAATGTTTAACTATTAATGCTTGTTTCAGATCTACCCTTCTATTGCAAATTGTCAATTCATATTTGTGCTTTAATTTTGAAAATTAAGTGGTTAAATGTCAAAACCCTAATTTTTAAGACCTTCTTGATTCAACCTTTGACTGATAATTTCACTAATCAAAACACCTCCAAATCGGCTGTAACTTTGGATTCCGCAATAAAATCACAACATCTTTCATCCCTGAAAATTTTGAAAAAAGTTGCGAGGACCGTGTGCACCCCGAGCGCCATCATCCCTGACATTTTTTCCGAAATTTCGGAAGCTAGATCTTACTGTATTTTTCTGCTAAAATCCAGAATTTTGGCTGATTTTATCAATTTTAACACTCTCAAAATTAAAGTCAAAGTTGGTCTAGCGATTGCTTGGATTGAGGCTTCTAATCATTCAAAAATTGTTGAAATTGAAATTCATATCAAAATTGTGTTTCTTACAGTCCTAAATCTGAAAATTCATATCAAAATTAACAACCTTGCACAAATTGTCTCTTCTTTACAGCAACAAATTGCCTCTATGAATCAATCTAAGTTTAGTGTGCCCACATTTGATGTTGCGAGCCCACTTTCTCTTGACATTGTTCGAGCTATTCCCTCTAAACATGTTGAAATTCCGCATTTGGAGCTTTATAATGGTAAGGGTGATCCTCTAACACATGTTAAGACCTTTCAAACAATATGTACCGATTTTGCTTATGACCAAAGATTGTTTGCAAAACTGTTTACTAGAACATTAAGAGATAAAGCCCTACAATGGTATTGCTCGTTGCCTTCCTATTCTATTACTTCTTTCGAACAACTTGCAAATGCTTTCATTCAACAATTTCAAAACAATATAAGTCCTAAAGTTACTTTGATTGATTTAATGCATTGTAAACAAGGTGTTAAAGAAAAAGTGACTAATTTTATTGGTAGATATAAGCATTTGTATGCTCAAATTTCTTTTCCAGTACCCGACAATGATATTCAAAGAATCTTTATTTCTAATTTACAAAAAGATATTAGAGAAAAACTTTTGTTTTCTGAGTTTACTTCTTTCCAACAGTTGTGCGCAACTCTTCACAATTATCAACTGACTGTGAGTCAAATGGAACAAGCAAATCCTTTGGCTCTGAGTGATAAGGGTGATAGTAGTCAACAACCATTTGGGAAGTTTAAACCGAATAGAGAGTCCATTAAATTCAATGAAAACATCATCAACAACAATGTGAATGCAGCATCAGGTGTGCCTCCTATTTCTCAATTTTTCAAGAAAGAAAGAAAGTTTACTCCTTTGAATGAATTATTGCATAGTATTATGAATAAGTTATTGGAACAAAATGTGCTTACTCTTCCTCCTATAAGGCAAATAGATCCTGCAAAGATTAACTCACCCTATTTTGATAACAAATCTTTTTGTCAATTTCATCATCATCCTAGGCATGATACTGAAAAATGTTTTGCTTTAAAGGGTAAAATTCAAGATTTGATTGATAATAATACTATTTCTGTTTCTGGAGTGAATGATAAAGGCAACACATCTGTAGCTCCCCCTAACCAAAATCATCAAATTTTTACCGATCCATTACCTTCTCATACCTCTAATGCGATTGATACTACTGATTCCTCTGTCTCACCTGATGATCTTGTGTCCATGACTCCGAATGTGATTAACTTTGTAGAGCAGCAGAAAATCCCTAAACAACCTTCCATCACCTTTGATTCTAGTGAAACTATCAGGGCACCTGATGGTCCTTTATATATAGTTGCAAAAGTCAAGAATACACCTTGCCGTGAAGTGCTTATTGATCCTTCTTGTATGGTTAATATCATTACTGAAGAATTTCTTTTTACTTTGTAATTGAATCAAGTGATCTATGATGAAACAAATGTGGTTGCAAAACTATTTGATGCATTTTCTTCTCCTACAATTGGTTCTATTACATTACCTACTGAGGTCCATAACAAATCCCTTGATGTGGACTTTGCTATTATTCCATCATCCGAACAATTTCGTGTGAAGCTAGGCTATCCTTGGCTATCTTCCATGAAAGCTATTGGTTCTCCTATTCACAAGTGTTTGAAATTTCCCCATAATGGTGAAGTTGTTACTGTGAATCATAGCCTCTTTAAACCAGCTGAAAGAACTTCTAGCGTTCCTATTGATTACTTTTGGCCTAAACAATTCCAATCTCTTCCTCCACGAAGTGATCATCTTTTTAAATCTTATCAAAAGTGGAAGAAAGATATGATCCTATCTCTAAGTGAACCTAGAACACCCAAACTTGACATTCCTATGCTTCTTGAGAAGGAAATTCTTCCTTTGAAAGATAAAACTAATGTCTTTCCTCAAGAAGATTACCAACCCATCCCTATGGATGTTACTATGCCTATGATTAATAAACTTCCTAAAAGTAGACCTACACCTCCTCGTCATGATGGACTTGGTCTCCTTCCTAAACCAAATATTCCTCCTTTATATGGAGGAGTTTCTCCTCCTTCCTCTTATGGAGAGAAGAGATCTTCCTCTTCTCCTATTGTTCAACCTAAGAGACCACAACCTAAACACCCAAGTGATAAGGATGAGAACATTCCTCCTCCTCAATCTTCACAACTTCCTACTAAGACTAGATGAAATCGTTCTGCACATGAACGCCGACAAAAGCGTCATCTTAGAGCTCAGGCAGCTGCTTCTCAAACTTTGCAATCCCCAAAAACACCTTCAACTAATATTATTCCATTTTCTCCTCAGCTGACGATTGAGCCGAAATCTCCTGAACATAAGATGCATGATGGTCTTGATCCTGTGCGAGTTAAAGATCCTATTTTTATAAATCTTGATGATGATATAGATGAAAATGTTACTCCTGTTCATTCTGATAGTGAATATGAATATGTTGATGTTGATAACCATTTATCTAATGAATTTTCTAAAGCACTTGTCGTAGCTCCTAGACAAGAACACCATGGCTTGGGGTATGAACATAGCCCTTGTTTGGATCTTGTGATAGCTCCATCTGCTGTGTTGGATGTTCCTCCGCTAGCGTGTTTCCTACCTTCCCAAAATATTGATCAGCAAGATCGGGGGGTAGATGACGTGCTAGACTAGTTCATTAGCATAGCAGACTCTCTCCTCCTCTCTTTTGTTACTTCTTCTATGTGTTACTCTCATTCTTCTATTTGTTGTCCTTGGTGTTGTCTACTTGAGGATGATGCTAAGCATTGAGATCTCTTTTGGTCTCTCTCATGTTGACTCAAAAGACACATGTGTTCCCTTCTTCTAGGTGACCTTCCTTGATTGGGGAATGAAGAAAAATTATGCATACATACATATGATATACATGAATTATCATACAGCATACTGACCTCGAGGAAAGCGAAGTCACCTTGTGCTTTGTGTTTTGTGTCTATTATCCTTGGGCTTATCTCACACTTGGGGGCTAAATCCTTGTGATAACGTGCTCCTTTCTCATTTCTTATATGTATCACTACCTTAAAGCAATCCCCCCCGGTGAGGCATGTGCGATCGCTTTAACGTAGGGGGGCATACATCCCGTTCATATCTTTTCAAGATACTTGAAAATTTCTTGACAAATTTAGCTTTGCCTTGAAAATTTTTGATATCTTTCTTGCATGACTCATAGTGAGGGAACTTTACTACTGACGGTCATGGTTCTCCCTCATGATCTTCCCTTTTACTTTGTCAATCGAAGTCGTAAGATCCTTAGTCCATTGGGGGCTTGGTGTATCTTGCCTCCTTGACGTGGTGAAAGCTTTTCCATGTTGTTTCCTTGTACTTTACCGGAAGTATGAGCGTACGCTTATACTCCCGCTAAAGTGGGGGCTAAATGTAGCATCCTAAAAATGTGACACTTGCAATTTCGACTGCATTTGGGTCTTCACGATGGTGGTGCAATGTTGAACCTGAATGGAGACCTCGAAACCTATTTACAACACCAAAAACTACATTTTTCTGCACCTTGGCATGATCCCTCCTTGCACCCTGCTGTCCCAGGAGGTGGGACCATGGCACCCAGTGCCCTGGTCCCTGGCCCTATTTTGGGCCCGGTCTCTTTTGGGCATTGGGTCTTTAAGTTTGCAAATTGGAAAATAATGTTTCCTGGTCGGCCTAAGGTCGAGAAAATCAGTCTATCAGCCCTAATTGACAAGTATATAAACTACTTTTCCTCTCCTAGAAAGGGAGGTGAAAAAAGAGGAAGGAAATAAGCAGGAGCAAGACGCGGAAATGATATTCAAACATTCAAGCATTCCTTCAAGCAATTGAGCATTCTAAGTCTCCATTCAAGGCTAAGTGTTGCATTCAAGACAAGGATTCAACCATTGAAGAGGAGATCACATACAACATACAACATGCTACATACATTACACCTTCGCATGTAATAATACAAACATTCTTACAACAAGGTATCAGTACTTGTTTACATTACAAACATTTACATTTACAACATTCTCATTTCTTGGTTAATTCCAAAACCGGGGTTTGACCTAAAGGCAAACCCCTCATTCCTAACCCCCCAATCGTCCTGTCTTTTTTGTGTGTAGGTTGTAGGTACGTGGCTATAATTGAAGATCTGGAATCCTTGTGCAGAGACGAACAGATCCCCCTTCGTTTCGCGGATTTTTCGGAGGATCGTGTGCACGCCGGGCGCCATCGTCCTGTCAACTTTCGCTCAAATTTGCAGAACATCACCGTCTCGACATTTTACTACTAATTCCAGGTCCGCAGCTTCATCCCATATCCCTATCTCTGTTTATAAGTGAATCTTTCTTGCTTCTACATGCATTCCTAGTTCAAGCTTTCTATCTACATTCTTTACAAAAGAGGGTATCCTTGATGTCTTAACCCTTGAGACTCATTTAGAATCCAATCTTGCATTGCGTGGGATTGGATCTTGTTGGTTTCAACCCCTCTTTTGAATGTAAAGTCTCTCCTAAGTGAAAACCATCAACCCTAGTGACTCTCCCTTCTCACTCCTTGGAGTTGGGGAGGGGAGAACAACTAGGCTTCGATTTTTCCACTTTACACATACACATGTCATAATTTTGCTATTCTTGATTTGAATTTCCATTCGAATCATTATCATGCTAATTTGATTCATTTCTCCAATTTGTCTATAAATTGGATGAATTTCTTCACTCAAATCCCCTTGGCCCTTAACTAATAATCTTTAATCAGGCTATCGAATTTATGCTTCTAGTACTCTTGATCATTAATCAATGTCAATCTTGCTTTCAATTATGTATGTGCACTTGTAGGTGAGATCCACAACCAAACCCTTTGAAGAGGAAAGAAGAACAATGGAGCCGCATGGAAGGAGCATTCAAATCGTCATCCGGTTTGCATAATTTCTAGTTTTGTATGCTTTGTTTTCATGTCTCTATTGAGTGTGTCTTAGGATAGATTCATTGCAATGAATGCATTTGTGATTGAGCTATTACGTTTATATGTTTTGTGATGATTTCCTATTTCCTAGCGTACACTTATAGGTCATTTGGAGTATGAATATGTGAGAGGATGTAGAAAAATAAGAAAAAGGAAGGATGTTATATGCGAATGCATAAGGCAAATTTTGTATAAGGTTTTGGTTATAGATTGAGCTTAAACCAGTATTGAACCTGGCATAGTTGATGCTAATTTGAAGTAGTATATTGTATTGGATTTCACAATCCACTTTTGTAGTCAGTGTGGCTCTTATTGAGTAGTGAGCTCTAGGCAGTTGGCCTTCCTACATGTGCAGGCCCCTCATTGTAAGTAATATTTATTCATTGGCCAGTGAGTGAATATTGTGGGTCACAAATCCCACCGAGGTTTTTCCCACACCGATTGTCCTTATTAAATATCTTGTGTTATGGTGTGTTCTCTATGTTGTCTCTTTTATTCTTATTTGTTGCATTAATTCTTATTTACCGGTACACTATTTTGGGATGCAAAGTTCTTAATAAGTTTAAATATTCTTCTAACTAGTTAGACACTGATTCACGCCCCCTCTCAGTGCCTTTGGAACTATCATTAATCCTAACATATACAAGATGAACTCAGCATGATCATATTGGATAGTGTTGAAGAGGCTTACCAGTATGCCCTAAAGGCTGAAGAGAAATTGAACAAAAGACATGAGTAGACACAGAGAGGTAGAGGTGGAAGGTTTACCAGAGGAAAATTTTAAGGAGGAAGAGGAACTAGTATAGATTTGAACAAGGGTAAGGAAGTGAGCGAAGAAGGTAATTCATACCGGAAGGATGATATAAATTTCTACTGGAGGAGAGAATCAAGACAAGAGGACATTTAGAGGAACCTGCTTTAAGTGTGGAGGAGAAGGACACAATGCATTCGAATTTAAGAAGATAGAGGCTACCTGAAGATGGAGAAGTGTTGATGATGAGAAGAGATTTGTGTCATACTAGAGGAGATGAAGAGCCTTGAAGAGGAAGAATCTGTTCAAGAATAGATGTAAGGTATTCGACAAGTGTTGTAAAGTTGTTATTGATAGTGGTAGTTCAGATAATATTATTTTAGAGGAGATGGTGAATAGGTTGAAATTGGAGAGATTGAAACAACCTAAGCCTTATCAAATAGCATGGATTCAGGATGAACATAAGTTGTTAGTAAGTGAACAATGTTTGGTGAAATTGAAAATTCAGAATTATCATGATAAAGTCGAGTGTGATATTATGCCTATGGATATTTGTCATCTTTTGTTGGGTAGACCTTGACAGTTTGATAGATAGGCAATACATGATGGAAGGAAGAATGCATACACTATTGTGGCCAATGGGATAAAGTAAACCTTGTTACCTTTGGAGGAACCTTTGAAGAATGAAGTGTGTATGAATGTCATAATCTATTTAGTAGATGGAAGGAAATTCATGGATGGACTGAGACATGAGAATGTGTGTTTTGCCTTAATTTATAAGAAGACTGAGAGACCGGAACCGAAAGGAGAACAACCAAAAGATATAAGAGATTTGTTGACTGAATATGAGGACATCATTTCAGATAATGTACCTAATGGATTGCCACATGTTAGAAGTATTAGTCATTGCATGTACTTGGTTCCTGAAGCTAGTTTGCCTAACAAAGCTACACACCGATTGAAACCAACAGAGAATGAAGAACTGAATAGACAAGTGCAAGTGTTGTTAAAGAAAGATTTGATCAATGAGAGTCTGAGCCCTTGTGCAGTACCAACAGTATTAGCACTTAAGAAGAATGGAGAATGGAGGATGTGTATCGATTCAAGAGTAATAAACAAAATCACAGTGAAATATTGGTCTCCTTTGCCTAGGATGGATGACATAATAGATTGTTTGAGAGGAGAAAAATACTTTACAAAGATAGATTTGAAGAGTGGATATCATCAGATCAAGATCATAGGAGGTGATGAGTGGAAGACAACATTTAAGATGAATGAAGGGCTATATGAATGGTTGGTGATGCCTTTTGGATTGACCAATGCACCGAGTACTTTCATGAGGCTGATGAATGAGGTATTGAAGAAATTATTGGGTAAGTTTGTTATTGTGTATTTGGACAACATTCTGATTTTTCAGTAAGACAAAAGAAAAGCATTTGTTGCAGTTAAGACAAGTTTTGCAGAGGTTGAGAGAAGAAAAGTTGTTGATCAATATCAAGAAGTGTACTTTCAGGAAGGATGAGTTATTCTATTTGGGCTTTGTGATATCTGAGGATGGTTTTAAGATGGACCCTGAGAAAGTGAAAGCCATTGTTGACTGGCCTACATTGGAAATCATTGGAGAGGTGAGATCATTTCATGGGTTTGCTAGTTTTTACTAGAAGTTTATTAGAAATTTTAGTTCAGTTTGTAACCCCATGACTGAGACCATGAGAGGAGATCAGAAGGAATTCAAGTGGACCACCAGAGCAAACAAAAGTTTTGAACTATTAAAGAGGAAAGTGACTTAGCAACCTGTATTAGCTTTACCAGATTTCAAAAAAGTATTTCAAGTGGATTGTGATGCAAGTGGAACAACAATAGAAGTAGTATTCAGTCAATAAGGGAGAGTAGTAACATATTTTAGTGAGAAGTTGAGTGATGCTCAGAAGAGATATTCAGTGTTTGATTAGGAATTTTATGCCATAGTTCAAGCCTTGAAGAAATGGAGATACTACTTGTTGCCTAAGGAGTTTGTATTGTATACATATCATCAAGCTTTGCAGTATTTGAACAGTCAGAGTAAGTTGAATCAAAGACATATGAGATGGGTAGAATTCTTGCAGAGTTACACCTTTGTGTTAAAGCATACAAGTAGAAAATCTAACAAAGTTGTTGATGCATTGAGTAGGAGATTGAATTTGCTGACATAGATGAGAGTGACAGTATTGAGCTTTGAGGATTTGAAGACCTTGTATAATGAAGACCTGGATTTTGCAGAACCTTGGAAAGCATGTAGAGAAATAATTATAGTCGATAGAAGAAAATGGCTAGATTACTTCATTCAGGATGGAATTTTATTTAGGGGAGTTCAGTTGTGCATACCTAAGAATTCCATAAGAGAGAACTTGATAAAAGAGAAACATAGTGGAGGTTTAGCCAGATCTTTTGGCATTGACAAAATAGTTGCATTGGTGAGTGAGAAATACTTTTGATCCCAGATTCATAACGATGTTAATAGATATGTGTAGAGTTGTATAGTTTGTCAAGTTGCAAAGGGTGTTAGTATTCCCACAGATACAGAGAGGGGGGGGGGGGGTGAATTAGTATCTAACCGGTTAGTAGATTTTCTTAACTTAAAACATGTAGAGCATATTAATACAGTGTACTGGTAAACAAAAAGTAATGCAATAAACAAAGATAAAAACAACCACATGAAAATGTTACTATTGATCAAGTTGCCATTAGTTTTTATATTGAAAGTCATACTATATACTCTAGTCAGTTAGCGCTACCGAATCATGAAGTCGGTATACATATAGAAGTCGGTATGCATAGTCTAGTCGGTTACAAAAGAAAGCAGTCATAGAACACAGTATACACCGAGCTGTCTACCGAGTATCTTTTCATGGCTATCGAGCAGTAAAGATGACACACCGAGTGAAACTTGTTACCAAATACATTGAACCTAGACATGCATATGAAAATGTGTTACAAGATCGAGGCACATCTAACCATTATTACATTGGAAATTGCACTAGAAGATTGTGTATGATTTTGAGATCAATCTAACCAATGAAATATTTTGTATAGTTATTCATTCGAGGAATCATGTTTGTAAGATCGAAGCAATGAATTGGATCACCGTCTTAAGAGATCTATTTATACAACATGAGTTAAGGGTGTACATGTGTGTAAGAAGATTGTTACAGAGACACAGAGGTCACCGAGAAGGTTTTCAGAGAACAGTTGAAGAACAGAGTAAACAGAAGGGTTTACCGAGTTACTATATGGGTTACCGAGGTATGCTATAAGCAAGGTAATCTATTCTAAGCACATAGAATCTGCTATAACATTTCAGATGTAAAGTTGAAGATATTTGTAATGATTTTATTGTAATATTGTGAAGTTGAAAGAGAAACCTTTAACAGGGTAAAAGATTCTAATCAAGTCTATAAATTGTAAAGCCTCTAACCAGGTGCAACATTCAGAATAAATGTTGTAAAATCCTTTAGCAAGGTAGATCTAACAGATCTTGTTACTCCTAACAGAGTAAGCTATTAGAAATAGCTAAAATGTAGCTCTAACTAAGCACTCTTTATTATTGCAGTAGTGAAGTTGTGAGTGCCATCCCCATTGCAGTTTTTCTCTCTAAGTAAGAGTTTCTGCTTAACCAAAAAATATGTGTTATGGAGTGAATCATGTATGATTGTTATCTATTTGCTTTAACTTTATTTTATGTTACTGCACTATTCTGTTTATGCATAACAGTAAAGTTATTATTCAAGAAAAGTTTTGGAGTCTTGATTCACCCCTCCCCTCTCAGTACATTAGCTTTCCATATTGGGCCTAACAATTGGTATCAGAGCTTGAATCTTGGAAAAGGGTTTAACTACCTAAAGAGAAAGATCTTATCGGTGGAAGGCTATAAACAATCTTGGAGGATTGTATATCTGCAAGAAGAGCTAGATCATGCTAATCAAGTGATTGCAGACATGCAAAGGCAAATGCAAAAATCTCTGAAAGTAAGAAGAAGATTATCTGATGACTTGCAGGATTCTCAAGAGTTAGTGGAACAAATTGAGACATCATCTGAGAGCAGTATATCTGAAGAGACTAAAGAAATGATTGGAGTATTGAAAGAAAAGAACAAAGCATTGGCTGATCAAATAAAAGCAATGAAAAGAGAACAAGAACATTTTAGTACACAAATGATTGAACATCTAGATGCATTGAGGACAGCTGAGGATAAAGTAAGAGATCTACAGAGAGAGAAAAAATAACTTGAAGTCTTAGTATCTGATAAGAATGATGAAATCATAAGGTTGACTGGGATTCAACAAAATATGACAGATCAACTAGGTTATGCACATCATGAAGCAATTCAGAAGAATGATGAAAATCAAGCATTGAAACTTGAAGTATCAAGGTTGACCAATGAACTTGAAACAGAGAAGAAATCCAAAGAAACACTGAAGAAGAGTTATGAAGCATCAAAGATGTTGGATGAGCAATTGAATACAAGAAGACCCAACAAAGATGCAGGACTCAGTTACAAAGGAATTCATACTACCGAGAGAGGAGAATCATCAAAGCAAGTTGGAAATAGGAATAAGATCAAAAGAAAGAAGCTTATTTACTACTACTGTGGAAATCAAGGTCATACTACCAACATATGCCAAATCAAAAAAGGTAAGCAACTGAATATCACTAAGTTCAATGGTTATTGTTACAACTGTAATAAATATATGGTCACACATCTAATCAATGTAGGACAAAGTCTATTAACAACTATCAGAAGGCAAAATTCAAAGGGTTTTGTAGAAACTGCAATAGATATGGACATAGTACTAAGAAGTGTTGGCTTAAGCAAAAGAACTACATGTGGTCTGCACACTGAGCAAACACTAGAGGTTACTGAACTCACACAGATCCTTATTGACAATATGCAGCAGTACCATGGGATTACAATGCAAGGATATGGTATGAATGTTGTGGAAGATATGGACATATTAGTGCCAACTGTTTTATAAGGTTTGGAATGAATAACTGAAGATCATGGAGAAATCCTGGTATGGCATGTTTTCATTGTCACAAAGTTGGACATTTAGCTGGAGATTGCAGAGATCAACCTAGAGGAGACACTCAGGAAATAAAAGAAAAATTAAAGATGATTTGGAAAAAGAAGGAAATCATGTCAAATGAAGAAAGCACCTTACCTACCGAGTTAGGTGCACCTATTCCAAATTAATCCAAAAAGGTATGAAGGGACTGCATTCTTTGAAGGTTAAAATCATAACAGTTCCTATTCTATTATGTACTAAATTCAAAATCTGCATAGTTAAGATGCATTAGAAAGTTTGAAATTCTATCAAAAGTACTTTATAGGAAACCTGTCAGTTTGGTGAGTACAGGAAGCCTGTCAAGTCGGTACATAAAGGAAATTTGGTTACTTGGTTAAAACAAAAAAAGAGAGTAAATCGGTTAAAAGGTGAACTGAGTGCATTTAATATTTTTGACCTAACCCGCACGAAGCTCGATAAGGTATTTTGTGTACTTAAAAGCTTTTTCGTGGTCATTTACATTCACCAAGTTTTCGAAAGAGCAGAGTAGAGTGATTCGAAGGCGATCAAACTTCATTCAAAGTGAATCCAAGGTATTTACATCAAATCTCATCACACTGTCAAGCTAGTTTATCGATCTTATCAAATTGCTATTATCTGCTGAGTGCGAAACGTCTGCCATTTGTAAACCGTCAAACCCTAAGGATAGTTTGCTCAAGTTTTACCTGAAATATACAATGGCGCCCAAGATCCAAGATCCCATTATTGTCAACAATATAGAGAAGCCCTCACTGAAATACACTTTGACTCCTAAAGTCGCCTCTAAACTGGATGACAAAATTGCCTTTTCACTCATCCTAGATCGAGTCTTGTTAGTTGAAGATGTGAGATTCTTCACCAAAAGCCGTGTTGAAGAACTTGGTCATGTTGAGATTAGAGACACCTATGATGAATTATGTACCAATGGTGTATTAAACAGCAAGTATGAACACATCATAATCAAGGGATTGACTGAAGCCCTAACCTACCCTCATGTGTTCAAGCCCCAATGGGTTAAGTTTGTTTTGAGCAGAGTTCATGATGATTTCATGTGGCTAGAAGAGCAACCATTCAAAATCACCAAGGAAATCATTCATGTGATCACAGGTTATCCTATCTATGATCATGCACGAGCTCAGAAGATGATATCACAGAAGGAGTTAATTAGTTTAACCGGAGTAGAATCTGATTACAAAGGACCGAAACTGAACAATGTCACTGATGCAGAACTTAAGTTTGCCATTAGAGTAATTGGTTACTATTTCTTCTGATCAGCAAGGGAAAACAGTGTACCCTATGCAGCAGTTGACTTAGCCTATAAAATTGTGAAAAAGGGAATGAAAGTTGACTTATGTGAAGTGTTATTGAAGAACTTGTTTGAGAATTTGAACACAATAAGGAAGCCGAAGAAAAACAACTCGGCAAATACATTGAAGTTTGGTTCACTTCTTGTATGCATGTTTTTCTACTTTGAGAAATTCTTTCCATCAGTCGGTAAATTAGTTTGGGAGCTATACCGACCAATCACCCATCAAATTAATGACTTTATTAAGAAGTTGGGAGATAATTTCAATGATATAATGGATGACTACTTCAGCAAATTTCAAGAGAAGATGCACAACAGGTACCGGATTCCACCCCAGCTAGTGGAGAAATATAAGGATGATATATGCTTTGAGGTAGATACTGATTACTGTTATGTGAATGCTGTGGAACCAAGGACTCAATATTTTCCACCAATGGGTTAAGAGATTGACTTTGATATCACACAACAACAAATTGATGCATATCTTACATTACCAAGGCATGCTACCGAGCTAAGATATGGAACCTAGTAAGAGGTGAAGGGAAAAGTAAAAATGAGCATTATAGTACCCAAAGCTACAAGAAAGGCTACAAAGATGATAAAGGTTTTAACGAAGAAATTTGGAGAAGAATCTTCCTCCACACCTGTCAAAGGAACTCTTGCCATCATCGAAGAGGAATCTGAAGCTCAAGAGGCAACAATAACATTGAGCACTGAATTGCCTAGGGGTAAAGTGTTGAAGAGAAAGAAATAGGACATTTCAAAGGACCTACCGACTCCTCCAACAAGGAGACCTAACACTAGAGCATTAGCTGCATCACTGAGTAAGAAATAAAAGAGTGTTACTGCTCCCAAGGTAACCAAGACCTACAAGAAATCTACTTGGAGACTTATTCTGGCAAAAGAGTCTAGTGATACAAAATCTGAGGATGCCAACAAATTCTAGATTGTAAAGAGCAAGAAGGTAAATATACATAGTGTTGAAAACTTCTATGCCAATCTAAAAGAATATGGTAGATTTGCAGGATTTAGATATGTCAAGTATGAGACTAGGAATAATGATGAGAAAAGACAAATTGAAGAAGTTGTCATTTGCACACTTCTAAAGTTTCGGCTAGCTCCATTAGAACTAGTAAAGTCACTTCCAAATGAACTTTACTTGCATATTGATAATAGGTGGAAATATGCAATGGACTTAGAGAAACAAATTAGAGAAAGAAGTCTAGTCCATCTATTTCCTAATATGTCTGTAGCACAAATAAAGGAACATTTGACAACCTACAATTCAAAATTTCTTGTCAAACAAAGAGCCTTAAAACTGATGAATGGGCTATATATTGATGTAGAAAATGAGACAGAAGCAAAATGGCAGGAAATCTTCAAAATCAAGGATGTCGGTGAACAATCTAAAGTTGAAATTGTTGATGTCACCGAACATGATCCTGATGTCACCGAACAAGGTCCTGATGCTACCAAGCAAGACCATGCTGACACTATTCAAATTGATGAAGATGTCATGGATGCAGAAGCACCAGAGTAGAAAATGATAGAAGGCACTACATATGCAAAACTTGTATCTAGTGAATCCATTTTAGAACAAGTTCAGCCTTACCCACCAATCAATCAACCTGTCTCTACTGAAGCTCCTCAGGATATAGCACAAGGCACCGAAGGTCACCAGTCTGAAGCAATAGAAGGTACAACTCAAGAACAAACCTCTCAAGCACCCTCAAGCACTGAAAATGTAGCAGCTAAGACACCCAGCACCGAGACACCTAAAGACACCACAACAGCCTAACAGGAACTGACCAAAGTGTTGCCTCTACCAAGCAACCTACCGAGGGTCAGCAATCCTGTGAAGCTATTGCCTTGGTCCAACTGACCAAAGGTAAAGAAAAGAAGGTGAAAAAGCATAGTTTCAAATTTGATTTATCTAAACCAATAGTGTTTCCCAATGTGGATATCTCAAAATTAAAGGGGCAAGCACTCATTGATTTTGGTGAACTATGCAAAGCAAAGGCCAAACAAGAAAAATAGATGGCCATTCAAAAGAAGAATAAAGTACTTCAGAAGGTGAAGACGCTACTGACAGATATGCTACCTTCAGCTACAGTGTCAATCGATGCAGCCATCCACATTCAACTGGATGAACTCCTTAATCAAATAGAAACATCTAGAGTTGATGCATCTGAGTACTTGAGCAAGCTAAAAGACAAGGAGCTTACTGCAAAAATGATAGAAGAGGTACAAAAAGCTCCAGCTATTGGGAAAGTCAAGCTTGTCAAATTCATTGCTGTGTTGTCCCCACAACTCAAGCATATTCTTTATTTATCTCAGAAACTTTGCACATTTTCTATATTCATTAAAGATATCAAGAATAAAACTGATGCAATTGAGAAAGAGATCACCGATCTCTCAAATAAATTGACCACTGAGCCCAATTCAGTTCAGAATTTTTATACAAAGCTTCAACAACTCATGGCTCAACAATTGGAACTAAGAAATGAAGAACACAAGATTAGGATGGATATAATGACACTCCAGACATTATTTCTTCCTCATCTTTCATTCGTTCAAGAACAGATTAACTGAGCTACATGCCTATCTACTACACAAGAGGGAAGCACTCTTGATGGCTTAATATCCCTATTGGCTGATATTCAAGCACAAACTTCTTTAATGGAAAGTGTAAAGGATGCACTCTCTGTCGCTCTCACCGACGCTTGGAAAAAGTATAAATCTATTTTTGATCAGTTACCACCCCCGGATGGAAATTAAGTTTTGATGTTTGTCAAAAAGGGGGAGTGATACTATATATTGAGGGAGTGATACAGTTTTGATATAGTATTCGGAGTATTGTATACATGGGGGAGTATACCGAGCAGAGTATGTAGAGTATCCAAGGATAGTAAGCAGAGCACACAAGCATAGAACCAAGCATGCAAAAATTAGAGTTATGTATAGTATAATGATAAGGGGAGTATATCTGAATATATTATTTCATTGACTATTGTATATATTGTCAAGTATAGTCATTTTGCAATGTATATAGATTTTTGAGTTATGACTTTGAAAGTAGTTTTGTCAAACATCTCAACTAATGTCAAAAGGGGAGATTGTTACTACTTATCAAGTTGTCATTAGTTTTTATATTCAAAGTCATACTATATACTCTAGTCAGTTAGCACTACCGAATCATGAAGTCGGTACACACAGAGAAGTCAATATGCACAGTCTAGTTGGTTACAAAAGAAAGCAGTCATAGAACGCAGTATACACCGAGCTATCTACCGAGTATCTTTTCATGGCTACCGAGCAGTACAGATGACACACCGAGTTGATATACACCAAGTGAAATGTGTTACCAGATACATTGAACCTGGACATGCATATGAAAACGTGTTACAAGATCGAGGCACATCTAACCGTTATTACATTGGAAATTGCACCAAAAGATTGTGTATGATTTTGAGATCAATCTAACCAATGAAATATTTTGTATAGTTATTCATTCGAGGAATCATGTTTGTAAGATCAAAGCAATGAATTGGATCATCGTCTTAAGAGATCTATTTATACAGCATGAGTTAAGGGTGTACATGTGTGTAAGAAGACTGTTACAAAGACACAAAGGTCATCGAGAAGGTTTTCAGAGAACAGTCGAAGAACAAAGTAAACAGAAGGGTTTACTGAGTTACTATATGGGTTACCGAGGTATGCTATAAGCAAGGTAATCTATTCTAAGCACATAGAATCTGCTATAACATTTTAGATGTAATGTTGCAGATATTTGTAATGATTTTATTGTAATATTGTGAAGTTGAAAGAGAAACCTTTAACAGGGTAAAATACTCTAGTCAAATCTATAAATTGTAAAGCCTCTAACCAGGTGCAGCATTCAGAATAAATGTTGTAAAATCCTTTAGCAAGGTAGATCTAATGGATCTTGTTACTCCTAACAGAGTAAGCTATTAGAAATAGCTAAAATGTAGCTCTAACTGAGAACTCTTTATTATTGCAGTAGTGAAGTTGTGGGTGCCATCCCCACTATAGTTTTTCTCTCTAACCAAGAGTTTCTGCGTAACCAAAATATATGTGTTATGGAGTGAATCATGTATGATTGTTATCTATTTGCTTTAACTTTATTTTATGTTACTGCACTATTCTGTTTATGCATAACAGTAAAGTTATTATTCAAGAAAAGTTTTGGAGTATTGATTCACCCCTCCCCTCTCAGTACATTATCTTTCCATATTGGGCCTAATAGAAAAATACACCATAACATAAGGATTTAATGAGGAAACCCGGTGTGGGAAAAACCTTGGTGGGATTTGTGACCCACAATATTCACTTACTGACCAATAAGAGAATATTACTGTTACAAGAGGGGCCTACACATGTAGGAAGGCCAATTGCCTAGAGCTCACTACTCAAATACAAAATAGGAAGTCTCACTGACTTACAAAATGGATTATATAAATCCAGTGTCTTGTACTACTTCAAAGTATCATCTATAATGCCAGATCCAGAATCGGTTTCTGCTCTACTTCTTACATAAACCCTTAACCTATAATTCACATAATAGGTCTACCTTATTTCGCCTAATTACATTCTTCTTACTTACACAAAATGTTCTACAATGATCTCTCTTATATAATAGTCATTTTACAACTTGCCAAGTTGGCTTACAATGATTTTACAAATAATAAACAAAATATATTACAACAAAAAACTTGTTGGCCTCTGTGCCGGTATGCTACCTTTCACTCTCGGTGCTGGTGATCTGAGTGCTGGTGTAAAGTCTGATCTTGCTAGTGCCGGTGGAATGCCTTGCCGGTGTCATAGGATTGTAAGGTTTCCATCAATGACAAAACCTTCAATCACCTACAATGTCTCATTGGAGTGTGCATATGCCAACAATCTCCCCCTTTGGCATTGATGGCAACACTTGATGAGAAAATTTCAAAAGTGTATCCAAAACTTGTAATCCAAAAATTGTTTCCAAAAACGTGTACCAAAAATATATGAGCTCCCCCTGAGCAGATAAGTCTTTTGCAGATTATTTTCTCATACTACTACTCCCCCTTTGGCATCAATGACAAAGGTTGTCAAGGTGTCAATAGAGTTGTAGTTTTTCTGTCTCAACCTTGTAACTGGGTGGTTACAATTTGAAAAAGATCCGCCAAAACCAAATTTATGCTTTCCATAAACTTCTTACTGTCTTTTATTGCTGCCTCTATTCTTTGAACTGTACTGGTGAGGTGTTGCATATGCTCTGCCGGTTTTTTTTGTCCTTGTACTAATGCCTCAGATATTTCCTTCCTCAAGGTGCTAGGTAGTCCAGTCTTGGACTTAGTCTTAGTCTCAAATTTTTAGCCTTGTTTATTATTCTCTCCTTTTCTCTCTCTAGCTTTAGTAATTCTTCCTCAAAACTAGTTATCTTTTTCTCAAAAACTAATAATGTATCAAGTGAATTAACAAAATTGTTAGCAATTTTATTTATTTCTTCTTGTACCTTGCTCATTTTCTTATCTATGTCAACTGTTAAAAAGTTTGTCTTGCAAGTATCTTTGTACAGATTTTTAAATTCATTCAATGAGTTGCATAGTTCCAATAGAAGTGTGTCAAATTCCCTAGTACACTTCTTTATTTGATCCTCAAAGAATTTTTGTTTTTCAATTTCCAACCTATCTTTGAATGCTTGTTCCTTTATTTGTTCAACTATCACTGTGTTGTTAGTAATATACTTCAACAAAGTGTCAAGTTGACTCACAGAATCCTTATTATCTATGTTGCATTTTAGAGCTATCATCTTCAAAATTGGGATTGTGTCATTTATAGCTTTGTATGCCTGTGAACTACAATCAGTTATTTTCTTCAACGAATCTAAAAGAAATTCAGTTACATTGGTTGATTTGTAACCTGCTAAGGAGGAACCAACATTCTGAATTCCACCAGTGGAGGAAGTAACCATGCTTGTAGTGACCTCTGGTAGGTCAGCGTGTGTTTCCATTTCCTTAAGAAAGGGTTTTTGTTTCTCTCTTGTTGTCGGTGGCACTGTTTCCACATGAACCTGTTCCTATTCCGGAGCCTGTTGCTGTGCTTGTTTCTCTATCTATTGATCTGTTTCAGTCTCTGTCGGAGTCTCTCTCTATTTCCCTATGCTATCATCTTCCACTTTTCCTTCAGTGTTATCAATGTTGTTAGTTGCCGGTGGCTCACTAGCCATGTCAGTCTTACCGCATGTGTCTTTATCTACCACAATGTTGACCTTTTGAGTATCAACATCAACTGTGTATAGTATCTTTGAATTAGGATTAGTATCCTCTTGTGATACATCCATACTGTCATGTGCCGATTGGTCTTCAATTGTTGTTACCGGTGGAGTAATCAGAGGCGGTGGGGATAAGTTATCTTTTATTTTGATACTTGGAGGTCTACCAACCTTCCCTTTACCCTTATCTTTGTCCTTTTGATAGACTTTGATAGGCTTGGGGTTCCTGTACTCTTCTTGCTTTTCCTTCTCCATAAGGAATATATCCCATCCATTTTCTGATTCTTTTGTTACCTCATTTACTCTTCCTGCCATTAGTAAAAATATGCCGGTGTGCAGTAGAGAATATTGACCGGTTAGCCTTTGCAATTAGATCATCTATTTCTTTTCGAGAGTTGACTGGTTAGACAACAAGTAATTTTTCAATTTTGATTTTCTTGTCAAGTTCTACAACAAATTGTCTTCTTGCTTCTAGTCTCTTGAATAATTCATCTGGTAGTTCATCTACAACTTGCATCAAAAACTTCTTATAGATATCTAGGTGTAAAATGACGTTGTTTTCAACTTACTCTTTCTCATCTGCTGATAGTGTATCATATAATTTTTCTATGTTCTTGAGATTTCCTTCTTTTGTGATTTCATCAAACAGTTTGTCAATCGGAGAAATATTCTGTTGAGTCCTTTTCTTCTTAGGTGTTAGCTTTTTCTTTGGGGTTGTCTTCTTTACCAGAGACCTCACTGCCTGTTGTTTTTGTCTAGTTCTTCTAGGCAAGGGTGTGGATACCAGTGAAGGTTTTCTTTTCCTTACAACTCTTTTAAATTTAGCTAGCTTGTCACTCTCTGAAGAAGTTGCTACTGGTGATAGGTGAGTTTCTGGTTGTTGTGCCTATAACTCATCTTCAGTGATACCAGTTTGTTTCAGTACATCTTCTTTTATAGCCTTAGCCTGCCTTGAACCTCTTCTCATAGTTGCTTCTACTTTCTTTACTCTCTTCTTAGATTGAATTTGGCTTTCAATGGTCTCAGCACTACCAAATACCTCCTCCTTAGGTTCATTTGGTGCTTCCAGAAGGGCTTTAGCATATGTTTCTATGATGTGGTCATCAGTCTCATAGCCCATTTCAGTAACCCAAATTGTTCTTGGGATAATTGCTTCCATCTAGATCTCATCCTTTTTAATCACAAAACATATATCATCTTTGTATTTGTTAACAATTTCCTGTGACAGTCTGACTCTTTTGTTCATTTTGGCCTTTGGTGCTTGAAAATACTCATCAATATTCTTTTGTTTTCTTTCACCCATGTTGTTGAACAAGTCTGATAATTGTTTCCCTACCGGTATGTAAAATCCAAGGTTCTTGATACCTATATCGGGCACCTATTTGGTTATGTGTAGCATTAAGCATACAAGTAAGTTATCAAATCTAAATTTTCCTTTCTTATCCTTCTTGATCTTCCCTAAATTGTCAATCAATTCATCCTTTAGCCATTCACATACATCTTTTTTTATATTATCCTTAACCCTATCATGTGCACTTTTTATGCATAAATTAGAAACTGAGTTAAGTCTGTTTGCATGAGTTGCTTTGTATCCTAAAATCATGCTAACAAATCTCACATTTATGTCGGTCACATCATTAACCCTTAGAGACCTTCTGTCAGATGTTGCACCAGTTATGTTCATTACTAGGTCATTTGAGACCTTCTTTGTCTTGTCTGGTCTGTTACCGGTGGAAGGTAACCCTGTTACAACTTTCACAACTTCCTTGGTAATTTTGTGAACCGAATCTAGCCAGAAAAATTCACCATGTACCCTGCTCAATACTATCCTAATAACTTCCTTAGGAAAGTCTGGAATGCAGAGGATCTTAGTGAATCCTAGGGTTTCAACAATTTTGTGTTCAAGTTTTACTTTACTGGAATCATCATAGATAACAGATTTGTACATGTTCTTGATTTGTTCATCTCCTAATTCTTCTATATGGAAATGGATATAGATTCTAGGGTCTTCTACAAAAACAACTCCTTTGGGAATTTGGGAAAAAGCACCTACATTGTCATCCTTTTTAGCTATGTCGAGCCTAGGGTGTTTGATTACCTCGAGTACAATAGGGTTTGCTATGAATTTAGGTGCAGAGGAGGATGCCATGATTATACATACCTTTTTCTGCCTTTGGAAAGATTGATTGTTGAAATGCTTTGCCTCTTTTCTCGAAATGCCTTAGTTTTGGAAATTTCATTCTCTTCGAATGTTTGAATGCTCGATGAAGTGAAATGGAGCCAAAACCACAAATTATAATGTCAATTTGTCATGTACCATATTTAATGCTTCCCGGTTAAGTAATTACTTAACATAATTGCTGGTATAGAAGTAATTTCAACTTCTTACCATCAACCGAGGGAATAATAGCATATGTCTCATTGATTGCCAAACCCTCAAAGAAAATTCTTCAATTTGATGAAGAGACTCCTGTCGGTGGAGTGCTACTTTGTTCTGCAGGTGGAGTGCTACTTTGTCCTGCCGGTGTAGTGTTGCTTGGTTCTACCGATGGAGAAGTATTCCTATCCACATTCAATTCTGATTTCCTGATCCATTGTTTTGATAATTCCTGCTTAACTTCTTCAACTTTTTCTTTACCTTTCAAACTAGAACCTTTGTTGTCTACCGATGGTGCCTTACTTCTGCATAATTTTGCAATATGTCTAATCTTGTTACAAGCATAACAAGTCACATTATTTTTCTGAATAGCCTTTCCATAACCTATGCCAGTTTGTGTTCTGCATTGATTAGATAAGTGTCCAAATCTTCCACAAACATAACATCTCACATTCATTATGCAATTCTCAGAGTTATGACCAACTTTGTTACATTTTGAACATTGACCGATGGGGGTGTTGATATTTTGATAATTCCTAGATCTACATTGATTTTCTCTATGACCATACTTATTATAGTTAAAGCATTTTCCATTAAATTTGTAAGCAGTAGGTTGTCTTACCTGTTTGCTATGATCTTGTGTGTTTGCAGTACCAGAGCTTTCACCAACTTCAAAGCCAATTCCACAAGTGTCACCTTTAGGTTTTTGATTCTTCAGTAAGTTACCAAGTTCTTCTGAGCTTTTCTTGAATTTCTCTTTATGTTGATTTGCAGTATCTAGTTCTCTTTCTAAGGCTTCTTTCTGCCTCATCAATTCATTTGAGTCATTCTATGTGTGCATCAGATCTGTCTTTAACAAATCATTTTCATAGCTGAGTCTTGTGATTTTATTTGTAGCATCACTTAGTCTTCTATTCAAATCTTCTTCATCTTCTTTATATCTTCAATTTCTTTACAAAATCTCATAGTCATATCCCGCATCTCATTCTTTGTTGTCATGTTCTCTTGCTTCAACTTGTTTATCATATCATTAAGAGTTTCTTTTTCATCATTCTCATTTTGCATCTTTTCACAAAGTTCTCTTCTCTTGTTTCTTGAAATAGTAAGATTTTCTTGAAGTACTTGAATAATACCCTGAGCAACCTTTAGATCATCTTCAAGTTTGATATTTTTCAATTTACTGCATCATAGGCTGAGAGAGCTCCTTCAAGTTGCTTCATCAAGTTTTCTATCTCTACCGGTGTCAAGATCTTCCTCAAGCTATTAGGCTTCTGAAAATAGAGGACCAAGCTTTGATACCAATTCTTAGGATTCCCACAGATACTGAGAGGCGGGGGGGGGGGGGGGGGGGGGGGTGAATTAGTATCTAACCGGTTAGTAGATTTTCTTAACTTAAAACATGTAGAGCATTTTAATACAGTGTACCGGTAAATAGAAAGTAATGCAATAAACAGAGATAAAAATAACCACATTAAAAACACACCATAACACAAGGATTTAACGAGGAAACCCGGTGTGGGAAAAACCTTGGTGGGATTTGTGACCCACAATATTCACTTACTGGCCAATAAGAGAATATTACTACTACAAGAGAGGCCTGCACATGTAGGAAGGCCAAGTGCCTAGAGCTCACTGCTCAAATACAAAATAGGAAGTCTCACTGACTTACAAAATGGATTATATAAATCTAGTATCTTATATTGCTTCAAAGTAGCATCTATAATGCCAGATCCAGTACTGATTTCTACTCTTCTTCTTACATAAACCCTTAACCTATAATTCACATAATAGGTCTGCCTTATTTCGCCTAATTACATTCTTCTTACTTACACAAAATGTTCTACAATGATCTCTCTTATATAAGAGTCATTTTACAACTTGCCAAGTTGGCTTACAATGATTTTACAAATAATAAACAAAATATATTACAACAAAAATCCTGTCGGCCTCTGTGTTAGCATGCTACCTTTCACTGTCGGTGCTGGTGATCTGAGTGCTATTGTAGAGTCTGATCTTGCTAGTGCTAGTGGAATGCCTTGCCGGTGTCATAGGATTGTAAGGTTCCCATCAATGACAAAACCTTCAATCACCTACAATGTCTCATTGGAGTGTGCATATGCCAACAAAGAGTAGTAGTCAGAATGTGGGATTATATAAACCTTTGAGAGTATCGGTAAGATCTTGGGAGGATATAAGCATGGATTTTAAACTTGTATTTCCTAAGACACCAAGAGGGAATGCTTCTATATTTATGGTAGTGGATAGATTTTTGAAGATGGCTCATTTCATACCTTGCAAGAAGACATCAAATGCATTGCATGTAGTAGACCTATTTTTCAAGGAAGTGGTGAGATTGCATGGATTACCTAAGAGCATAGTTTCAGACAGAGACACTAAGTTTGTTGGCTATTTTGTTGGCAATTGAAACTCTATTGGTTGATTTCACTATGTTGTGATTGATGGCAACATGATTTTGTGTTCCGGCTTAATATGGTGTATCGATAGACACTTCACAGATTCTACACTGGCACCGATAGGTCAGAAAGATTTCTTTGGTCCTAACAATGTAGGCCGATATGGTATAGTAAAGGTTATCGGTATTGGAGGCCAAAATATCTTGAATTCGGCATCGACATTTTGTTTCAATATTTATACATTTATGTTATTTGGACAACATGTAATTTGATATTGTATATATATTTGTAAGCTGGCATAAGGCATAAAATTGTATAGGGTATATAGGTTAGTTAAGATTAGATCATTTTGATATAGATAGATAATGGACATGGTGATGGATATGTGAATGTAATATGATGCAAAATTATTCAAAGAGATTATGTATGTGAGGAAATTATTGTAAGCGTTATTTTGGTAAAGGGGTTTAGGGTTTGAAACCGGAATGAATAGAGCTTAAATTAGAACTATATTTTGGTATAGAAGATACTATCTTAGCAGTTCATACTTCTTCAGATTGTAGTCTGGAATTTTATGTAGTTAGTGAGGCTCCTTTTATGATTGAGCAGTGTGCTCTAGGCTGTAAGCTTTCCTACAAGTGTAGGCCCCTCATATTAGTAATATCTCTTCATATGGACAGTGGATTGATATTGTTGGTCACAAATCCCATTGTGGTTTTTCCTCTTTGAGGTTTTCCACATATAAATCTATGTTTTATGATTCTCATTTATGTGTTTGTCTTATTGGTTGCTTTACTTCTGTCAATTCTGTATGTATGGGTATACCAGTTGGTGTATGAATATTTTAATAAGGCTAAAATTTACTATTCTGGTATAACACTGATTCACCCCTCTCTCAGTGTTATTGGTTTCCAACAATTGGTATTAGATCCTTGTGCCTTAGAGGAATTTTAACAGCTTGAGGAAGATCCTAAAACTAGAATCAATGAATATGGCTTTGGAGAAACAACTTGAGATGGCACTTGAAGATTAAGATGTTGAAAGGTTGAAGAACTTAAAGCTACAAGATGAATTGAATTCTGCTAAGGAATTCATTCTTGTCCCAAAAGAGACGCTATCATTTGTTCAAGCTAGAAGGAAGGAACTTTTGCAAAATAAGGAAGATGAGCAGAAAGATGCACTTAAGGAACAACGTCAGAAATTGAGTCAAGAAAACATGGTTATGAAGAATGAAATGCAATTTATAACTATGAGGATGTCTAAGGAGATTGAGGATAGAAAGAAAAAGGAAGAAAATCTTGTTGTATCCCTGAAGAACAAATTTGAAGAATGTGGTAGGTTGGTTCATGAAAATGATATGTTGAGAACTAATTTGGTACAATCCCTAAGTAATGGGAAAGAGATTGAGAGACAAATGATTATACTAAGAGAATATTTAACTACTAGAAGTGAGTATAAAGAAAAATTCAAGATCAGCTCAACACAGCTTGATGAGTTATTGAAGAGACAGAGGTAGATTGGAGATTCCAATGGACTTGGATTTGATCAAGGATAGAGTTCTAGTACTGCTAATGAAAATCAAAACCATAAAGAACCGGTAATACAATTCAATGGTAGATGTTTTATTTGCAATAGATTTGGTCACATGACTAGGCAATGTAGAAACAGAGCAAATCGAAACCCTTATTCTGCTTCTGGTAAATGTTCTAAATGCAATAAGTTTGGTCATAAGACAAAATATTGCAAAATTAATGTTAAATGCTATGCATGTGGAAAATTTGGACATATGGCTAATCAGTGCAGGTCAAGCAATTTCACCAGTTTTATCAAAGCAATTCAGAAGAACAATGTTACATGTTATGCATGTAATGAAGTTGGACATATTGCTAAGTTTTGTAGAAGCAGAAATCCATCAGTGAGTAATGAAGGATCAAATGAAAAAAGGAAAAGAGAAGGTTAGTGAAATCCGACAAGATCATACTCAGAGATGGGTTAGGAAGACTGAAGAACAATCATTAGATGAGAATGTCTCGGTTACTTATCCGACATAAGAGGTTGCTCCTAAATTGACAGTGAGCTCATCCAGTAACTAAGGAAGATGCCTTAGGGGTAGGCAAAACTCATGAAGATGTTGCATATGCCCCAGGGAGAGGTTTTGGAAGATGTTCCAGATATTGGAGAGGATTATCCGGCATGAATATTTTCTGAGCGAGATCCGATATCTTTCACTAACAGTCATTTATGTCAATTGAAGATTAGGGTTTTTCTCGAAGGTTAAAAGGTCGAATACAATTCATTTAAATCACCCTAAATTTAGAGTGATTTCAGATTGATTCAGAGCAACTAAGTGCGATCAAATCCTATTCAGAGGCAATCAGATTTTTTCTTGAGCAGTTTCATTGACGTTTGGAAGATTTTGTTGAAGGTTTTCACCGAGAGCAATCAAAAGGTATTTACCTTAAACATGGAAGGGAGATAATCTTCTATTCCTATTTTTTTGCAAACCCAACTATCGTAGAGGTCAAGGACTGCCCTAGGCCAATTTTCAAATGGTATCCACATGTGGCTACCCTTGAAGATTCAGTTGGAGCGTTTTCTCATGTTCTGGAGGGAGTTATGTGTGTAGAGGATGTTAGGGCATATATTCACTATCATATTGAGGAATTGGGAACTCCAAAAATTAAGGGAATGTATATGAATGAGATAATGGGAGAATATGGAAAGATCAGACCCCACATATAAACATATTGAAGAACTAGGGTTTATAGACATTCTAGATATTCCGGAGTTTGAGGATGAGATAATCAGATATGTACTGAGTAGAGTACATGGGGAATTTATATGGCTGAAGAGACCTTACAAAATCACCAAGGAAGCCATCCAGGCAATCATTGGTTTTCCATCGGTAGGGAAACATACATACAAGAAAGTTTCAAATGATTTTGTGAGGACTATCATCGATGCTACATCAAACAAAAGATCCATGAAAGTGAGCACTATCACCAACACAGACATCAAATTTTGTAGCATGATTATCGGGTATAAGGCAACTCAGTCAAACTGACTGAATTTTGTTTCCAATTCCTACATTTTGGCTAGATACAAAATGATGAGAGATAATATAAAATTAGATCTATGTGGTTGGATGCTTGATGAGTTGTTGATAAATATAGGAAAGATCAAGGGTGAGAAGAAGGGTAATTTTCGATATGGGAACTTGTTAGTTTGTCTAATGATATATTTTATGAATGATACACCCTGTTCTAATAAGAGCCAATGTGCTTTTGACATTCCGATAGGAAGACAATTGAAATAGTCAATTGCTGCATTAGGAAGCCAAAGAGATGATAAGTTATGGGGGTATTTTAAGACATTTCAAAAATCTATGAGGTCTATGGTAAGGGTACTTGAGCATATTATAGAAAAATATTTTACCAACATATGCTTCATGGTAAAGAAGGATGAGACTCTCATGGAAGCAGTTAAGCCCTAAAAGATTTGGATTGAGGAAATGGGCTATGAGGTAGATGCACATATTCTTGATGCCTATGTAAAAATGCTAATTTATGAGGTAGAGAAGCCCTATGGTACTGCACAATAGAAGACTCAAGAGGTTGAAACAGAGTTCAACCAGAAGAAAAGAGAGAAGCAGGAAGGAAAAGCAAGTAAGTTTGTGCAGAAGGTCTTAAAGGACATCTATTAGGATACCCAAAGATATTGAGAAGGGGGGTGAATCAGTATCTTACCAGTATAATAATTTTCTTAACTTATAACATGAAAAGCATATTAAAATTGTGTAACGGTAAACCATAAATAATGCAACAAATAAGAATAAAAACCACAACATGAAAAGCACACCATAACACAATATTTTAATGAGGAAACCCGGCGTGGGAAAAACCTCGATGGGATTTGTGACCCACAATATTCACTTACTGGCCAATAAGAGAATATTACTACTTACAATAGGGGCCTGCACATGTAGGAAGGCCAAGTGCCTAGAGATCACTGCTCAGTTACAAAAGAAGTCACACTGACTTACAAAATTGGATTATACAAATCCAATGTCTTGTACTACTTCAGATCAGCATTTGCTATGCTTGATTTAGTACCGGTTTAAGCTCTGCAATATACATAAACCCTTATCCAATAATTCACATATTAGGTCTGCTACCTTCTATTCATATTTTGCATCATAGCATATCCTAAATGATCTACAATGATCTCATACATATATGAGTCATATTACAATCCACCATGTCGGCTTACAAAAGATTTTACAATTAAATACAAAATATGTTTATACAAAATTTTTGTTGGCCAAGGTGTCGTTATTCTTCCTTTTCGATGTCGGTGTTCTGTATGCCAGTGTTGGTGCCTGAGTCTACCTGCTGGTATCACATGATTTTAAGGTTGCCATCAATGACAATACCTTCAATCACCTACAATTTCTCATTGGAGTGTGCATTTTCCAACAATCTCCCCCTTTGGCATTGATGGCAACACTCATGAGAAAAATCGAAAAGTGTCCAAAAAGATGTCCAAAAAGAATCTGCCAAAGTTTGTTATACCAAATTTGTGTGCCCAAAATGTATGCTCCCTCTGAGCTAATGATGTCTTGTTCTAATTATTTTTCTCATCTCACTACTCCCCCTTTGACATCAATGGCAAAGGTTGTCATTCACTATCAGTGGAGTGTGGATCCTGCCTAGGTTTTTGTAACCGGTGGGTTACAATTTGGAATATATCTGCCAAAACTAGATTTAAGTTGTCGCTGAATCTTGTGCTTTCTTGTAATGCCTCTTGTGTTCTTTGAACTGTACCAGTGTCTTAAGTCCAGGAACCCGAGCTTTAGAAATTTCTTTTCTCAAAGAAATGAGGTAGTCTAGTTTTGGACCAAGTTTACATTTTAAGCTCTTTGCCTTATCCTTTACTTTCTCTTTGTCCTTCTCTACATTCTCAATTTTCTCTTCTAGATCTGCAATTTTCTTTTCTATCTCCAAAAATGAATCGGATGTACCTATCAGATTGTCAGTAGTATTGTTTATTTTAGTTTGAGTTTTGCTGATCTCTGAATCTATATCCTATGTCAAGATGTATGTTTTACAAGTATCCTTGTACATTTTCTTAAAATCTAAAATTGTTTTTCGAAGTTCCGATAATAAGGTGTCCATTTTCTCCTTGTTCTTCTTCAAAATTTCTTCAAAGAATTTCTCTTTTTCCTTAATCATTCTCTCCTTAAATGTGTCCTCATTTATTTGATCAACTATCAAAATGTTGCCGGTGATGTATTTAGATAATGTGTCTAGTTGACCTAAAGAATCTTTATTATCCACTATGCATTTAGGCGCTACCAATTTAAGTGTTGGCATATGCACACTCCAATGAGACATTGTATGTGATTGAAGGTTTTGTCAATGATGGCAGCCTTGCAATCCTATGGCACTAGGAAAGACATTATACCGACATCAGTAGATCACACTCCACACCGCACTTAGGACACTGGCACCGGCATAGAAGAAAGGAAGTATACCAGCACAGAGGCTGACAGGATTTTTGTTATATAATATTTTGTTTATTATTGTAAGCCGACTTGGAAAATTGTAAAATGACTCTTATATATAAAAGAGATCATTGTTGACATTTTGAATGAATGAATAGAATCATTAAGGAAAATATTAGGCATACCTAATGTGCGAAATATAGGTCAAGGGGTATATGTAAAGAACAGAGCAGGAACCGGTACTGAATCAAGCATTGAAGATGCTATTGTAAAGCGGTACAAGATATTGGATTTGTATAATCCTTATTGTAAGTCAGTGATACTTCCCATTGAGCAGTGAGCTCTAGGTAGTTGGCCTTCCTACATGTGCAGGCCCCTATTGTAAGTAATATTCTCTTATTGGCTAGTGAGTGAATATTGTGGGTCAAAAAAAACCACCGAGGTTTTTCCCACACCAAGTTTCCTTGTTAAAATCTTGTGTTATGGTGTAGTTTTCATGTTGATATTCTTGATTCTATTTATTGCATTATTTCTTGCATACCGGTACACTGTTATATTATGTTCTGCATGTTTTAAGTTAGGAAATTCTAATCACTAGTTAGATACTGATTCACCCCCCCCTCTCAGTATTTGTGGGACCTCTAACATTAAGAATAGGGATTTTATCATCTATAGCCTTATAGGCTTGAGCATTGCACTCTGTGATCTTCTTTATTGAATCCAATAAGACCTCTGTTACATTTGTAGGCCGAAATTCTGATATTGAAGTACCAGATGTTTGCCCAACTGTTTTCACAATATCCATGCTGCTGGTTGTAGTAATCTCCTTGCTTGTTTTGACCTCTAGTAGGTCAGTTTGTGTTTGCATTTCTATTAGCAAAGGTTTGGGCTTTTCAGTTTTAGCTGGTGGCACTGTCTCTATTTGAACTTGTGTCTCAACTCTCCATCTGTGTTTCAGAAGGTTTTTCAGTTTGTACCTCTGCAATGTCCATTTCTGGTTCTCCTGATTGTTTTTTAGTTTTATCTTCTACCGGTTGCTCTATTAGAGTAGGTATTTCTGTGCTTATGTTTATAGTGTTATTAACTTCAACCTCAACATTTTCAGCTGGTGGATCGGTAGCCACATCTTTCCTTTTATCCTCAGTGGTTTCTTTGTCAACCATAAAATTTACTTCCTGTGTGTCTATATTTACAGTGTACAAAATTTTGGACTCGAGATTTGTATCCTCTAAAGGAGTCTCCATACTCTCACTGGCTGGTTGACTATCTATAGTATGTGCTGGTGGAGTATCCAAAGGAGGTGGGAACACATTATCAGTTATTTTAAGGCTTGGAGGTCCACCTACCTTACCTTTTCCGTTATCCTTGCCCTTTTGGTATACTCTGATAGTCTTGGGTCTTAGTAACTCTTCCTATTTCTGTTTTTCTACAAAGAATATGCCCCATGCATCTGCTGTTTCCTCAGAGACTTCATTCACTCTACCTGCCATAAGTGCTACATGCCGGTGAGCAGTTGAGAATACTGTATGGTTAGCTTCACTGATTAGTTTGTCTATCTCATTAGGTGAGTTTACTGGATGCACTGCAAGTAGTTTTTCAATTTTTATTTTTTTTATCCAGTTCAACAATAGCTACCCTTCTAGCTTCTAGTCTTCTATACAGATCATTGGGTATTTCATCAACATTTTCCATCAAAAATTTCTTGTAAATGTCCAAGTGTAAAATTAGACTCTTCTCTATTCTTTCTTTGTCATCAACAGATACTGTGTTGTACAGTTTGCTAATGTTTTTCAACTTTCCATCTTCAGTTATTTCACTTAAGAGTTTATCTAGTGGAGCAATATCTTGTTTTACCTTCTTTTTCTTAGGAGTCAACTTTTTTGCTGGAGGCCTCACTACCTGTTGTTTTTGCCTTGTTTTCTTAGGAGTGGGTGAGGGTACCGGTGAGGGTTTTCTTTTCCTTTCTACCCTTTTGAATACTGTCGGTATATCACTTTCAGAGGAGGTTCCAACCGATGAAAGATGAGCTTCCGGTTGAAGTCCTTCCAACTCACTTTCTTTTATACCAGTTTGTTTCAAGACATCTTTTGTAATTGCCTTTGCCTATCGGGTTTCTTTCCTTACTATTTCTTCAACCTTCTTAACCCTTTTTCTTGACTGAATTCCACTCTCAATTGTTTTTGCATTTCCAAAGACTTTCTCAGTGGGTTCCTTTGGTGCTTCAAGGAGGGCTTTTGTATAAGTTTCTATGATATTATCATCTGTTTCATAGCCCATTTTAGTTACCCAGATTCTCCTAGGGACAACTACCTCCATCTAGATTTCATCCTTTTTAATTACAAAGCAAATTTCCTTCTGATATTTATCTACAATAGCTTGTGACAGTCTTATTCTAGTCTTCATTCAAGCCTTCAATGCTTGAAAATTCTCATTTGTGTTTTTCTCTCTATCTTATCCCATACTGTTCAATAGATCCAATAGTTGCTTTCCTACCGATATATCAAAGCCAAAATCTCTTCTACCAATACTAGGTACTTGTTTAGTAATATACAACATTAAACACACAAGAAAATTTCCAGATCTAAAGGTTCCTTTCTTATCTCCTTTAATCTTCTTTAGATTGTCTATCAATTCATCTTTGAACCATTCACACACATCTATTATAGCATTATTATTAACCATGTCATATGCACTTTTGATACATAGGCTAGAAACTGAGTTCAACCTATTTGCATGTGTGGCTTTGTAACCTAAGATCGTACTAATAAATCTGGCATTGATGTCCTTTACATCATTTACCCTTATAGATATTTTGTCAAAAGTTGCACCAGTTAGTTTCATCACTATGTCATTCGAGACCTTCTTTGTTCTATCAGGTCTGCTACCAGTGGAAGGTAACCCTATTACTGCTTTTACTACTTCTTTTGTGATTTTATGAATCGAATCCAACCAAAAGAATTCACCATGGACTCTTAGAACTATTCTTATTACATCTTTGGGAAAATCAGGAATGCTAAGAATATCCACAAAGCATAGGGTTTCTATTATCTTGTGTTCCGGCTTGACATTACCATCTACATCACAAATCACAGTCGTATACATGTTTTTGATCTCATCATCACCTAATTCCTCTATATGACAATGTGTATATCCTAGGGTCTTTAGCATATACTACTCCCTTAGGAATTTGAGAGAATGCACCTATGTTATCATATTTCTTTGCAATTTTGGGAACCAGTTTTAATACGGGTCTAGGGCACTTAATAACCTCAATCATAGTAGGGTTTGCAATAAATTTAGGAGTGGATGAAGAAGCCATAGTTATAAATACCTCAATCTGCCTTAGGGATGAGTGCTTGGATGAACTTCTTCACTTTTTCGCTAAGAATGCCTTTGCTCGGGAATTTTCGCGCTCTCAAAGATTTGAATGCTCGGTCAATGAAAAAGGAGCCAAAACACTTGCTTTATAATTTTTATTTTCTTCAACTACTACATTTAATGCTTTCTAGTTTAAGTCACAACTTAACTCATTTGCCGATATAGAAGTAATTCAACTTCTTACCATCAATTGAGGGTATAATAGTATGTTTTTCAGTTTGTTGCTAAACCCCCAAAGGATTTTTCTTCAGTTAGATGAAGAGTCTCCTGCCGGTGGAGTGTTACTCTGTTCTACCAATGGAGGAGTATTCCCATCAACATTTTGATCTGACTTTTTGATCCATTGTTTTGAGAATTCTTGCTTTACCTCTTCAACCTTTTCTTTACCTTTCAAGCTAGGACCTTTATTATTTTTCGGTGGGGACTTGCTTCTACAAAATTTTGCAATATGTCCAATTTTGTTACAAGCATAACAAGCCACATTGTTTTTTTTAATAGCTTTCCCATATCCTATGCCAGTATGTGTTCTGCATTGATTAGATAGGTGTCCAAATCTTCCACAAAAATAACATCTTACATTCATTTTGCAATTTTATGAGTTATGACCAACTTTGTTGCATTTAGAACATTGACTGATGGGTGTATTAGTGTTCAGATAATTTCTAGATCTACAATGATTTTCTCTATGACCATACTTATTACAGTTAAAGTATTTCCCATTGAATTTGTAAGAATTAGGTTGTCTTACTGGTTTACTATTATCATGATTGTTTGCGGTATCGAATCTTTGACCAACTTCAAAGCCAAGGCCATTTGTATCACCATTTGGTTTATGATTCTTCAGCATGTCAACAAGTTCTTCTGAACTTTTCTTGAATTTCTCTTTGTGTTGATTTGCAGCAGTCAGTTCATTCTCCAAGATTCCTTTCTGTCTCATGAGTTCAGTTCTGTCATTTTGTGTATGCATCAGATCTTTCTTCAACATATCATTCTCATGACTGAGTCTTGTGTTTTCATTTCCAGCATCATTCAATCTTCTAACCAAGTCTTCTTCATTCTTCTTTCTATCTTCAATTTCTTTACAAAATCTCATAGTCATATCTTGCATCTCATTCTTCATTGTACAATTATCTTTCTCAGTTGGTTCACCAGATCATTAAGAGTTTCCTTTTCATCTTCCTCTTTCTGCGTCTTCTCACAAAGTTCTCTTCTTTTATTTCTTGAAGTGCTCAAAGAATATCGTGAGCAACCTTCAGATCATCCTCAAGTTTTATATTATTCACTTTTTCTGCATCATAGTCTGAAAGAGTTGTTTCCAATTGCTTTCTCAAGTTTTCCATCTCTACCGGTGACAAGATCTTCCTCAAGCTGTTAGACTTTTGAAAATAGAGGACCAAGCTCTGATACCAATTGTTAGGATTCCCAAAGATACTGAGAGGGGGAGGTGAATCAGTATCTTACTGGTATAATAATTCTCTTAACTTATAACATGAAAAGCATATTAAAATTGTGTACCGGTAAACCAGAAATAATGGAGCAAATACGAATGACAACCACAACATGAAAAGCACACCATAATAGAATATTTTAATGAGGAAACCCAGTGTGGGAAAAACCTCAGTGGGGTTTGTGACCCACAATATTCACTTATTGGCTAATAAGAGAATATTACTGCTTACAATAGGGTTCTGCACATGCAAGAAGGCCAAGTGCCTAGAGATCACTGCTCAGTTACAAAAGAAGTCACACTGACTTACAAAATTGGATTATACAAATCCATTGTCTTGTATTGCTTTAGATCAACATCTTCTATGCTTGATTCAGTACCGGTTTAAGCTCTGCAATATACATAAACCCTTACGCAATAATTCACATATTAGGTTTGCTAGCTTCTATTCATATTTTGCATCATATCATATCCTAAATGATCTACAATGATCTCATACATATATGAGCCATATTACAATCCGCCATGTCGGCTTACAAAATATTTTACAATTAATTACAAAATTGTTGTTGGCCAAGGTGTCAGTATTCTTCCTTTTCGGTGCTAGTGTAGAGTCTGTCGGTGCCAGTGCCTGAGTCTGCCTGCCGCTATCACATGATTGTAAGGTTTCCATCAATGACAATACCTTCAATCACCTACAATTTCTCATTTAAGTGTGCATTTTCCAACAACATCAAGGCACTAATTGATGTTGTCCCGGAGAAAGGCAGAAAGAGGAAGGATTTGGAAGTTCATATTGAACTTGTTACTACAGAATCCAAATCAGAGGATGACACACCATTAGCATTTAAGAGGGTTGTTAGGAAGAAACCAGAGGAAACAAAGGTAGAAGCAAAGAAGCAATCGGTTAGGAAGGTCACAATCAAGCTACCGGCAAAGAAGCAAGCACCTAAAGCTACACCTACAGCTGCATCTGATACTGCCAAAAGGAAGAAGAAGGGTGACATCAACTTAGCACTTGAAATTGGTAATGTGACTATCATACCACCTAAAACTTGTGCAAAAATTGTAGATGAAATCACTAAAGATGGCATGTTGAAAAATGTTAAATTTTATTATGAAAACTTAGAGGATGGTTAACAGAGAGAGGTAGAGGAAGCAGTCCTATTATACTTGGATATCTATAAGAAAGCCTTAATAGAGATAGAAAATAAAATACCAGCTGAGTTATATAACATGTTGGATGATAGAAGATTATCAGCTATGCTAGAGGATAAACACATTAAAATTCAAGAACGACTATCTATTTGTGTTACTATAGCTCCAAATGAAATGGAAAAGACACTTGAGGCGATAGACAATTTTTTTTTCAATTGTAAACATACGATAACTAGCCTAATGCTAGGGAGAGAGATTGAAGTAATAAAGGAAACTAAAAAAGCATGGATTAAATTTTTGGGAGAAAACAGAGGATTCTTTACTTCACCAGAAACCAAGACAGACATTGTAGATACCTCAGTTGAAGGAAAAGGAAAGGAGATTATGGGTACTTCACCATCAATTTTGAAAAATATTAAGATAGTGGAAATTGAGCCACTGGTAAATACAAATGTATAGACAAATACTGAGATACCAGTTAATACTGAGAATGAACAAGCTAACATTGTACAAGATACTAATATTGAGGACAATTGTCCTTTGGATACAAATGTATAGGTTGAGGAAACTATTCCTACAAAGGAACCGATAGTTACATAGACTACACCAAGTGGTGAAGCCACCGGTGCAAGTGAGGAGGTTATAAAAGATAAAACACCAAAGGAGAAAACAGGGGAATCTGGTAGGGAACCAGTTGTTGGTCCATCATTATTATCAATTGGCACTTCTCAGGTAGAAAATAAAAACATCACAGAGATAAGTCCCATTGATTGATGATGATGGTTGCACAAAAACTGATGAAGGAGGGATCCATAGATAAGGGGATTATAGATAAAGCAATCACTGTTCTACATAGATTGGTCCCAAAGTGTAAGGTTGAAAATGAAGCAAGCCCATTTGGCAAGCTTAAGGTAATCACTGAGCACATATCAAAGGACTTTCAATCCTTACATCAAATATCAAACCAACAAGCACTAGAAAGGTTTACTCAGGCTAAGAGAGCTGCTTTTGATCAAGTAATTGAAATAGAGAAGAAAAAGATTGAGGAGAAGCTAATCTTAATAGAAAATTCTTTGAAGCAATGTACAAATATATATAGGGTATGTTGTAATACTGAAATACTTACAAAAAATGTAGATAAAAAGATAAAGAATATTTAGGAGAAAATTGCAAGTATTGCTAACTCTTTTGATGGATTGATTTCATTAACTACATCAATTGATGGTCAAATTTTGATTTTGGGGAACCAAATTTTTTCTCTTGAGAAGGAAAGAGACAAAATAATTCGGAGACCCAGAAGTTTGAGAGGCTTGGTGAGTCTCCGGTTGGATTCACTCTATGTACACAAGAAAGAATGCATGGATATGGTGGGAAAGCCCACACCGACAGAGGTAAATGAGAAAGAATCTTTTGCACATTTATTGAGTGGACTTGTATCTATTTCCAACACATTCAAAACCGGCTGGGATACTTATGTGGAGTTTCTAGAGAAGGCTTATCCGGAAATTTTGAAGTTGGTCAAGCTCTGGTAAGACATTTTTTGGGGATATTCATTGTACAGTTGTTATTCTTTGACATTCTTTTTAGAATTTTCTATGGCATTGATGTCAAAGGGGGAGTAGTACAGATGTGAAAAAGAATAAAAGAGTTGCATATATTAGGGGGAGTTATGGAGTTTTGGAGATATAGAGTATTTTGTAGGATGAAACTGACAGATGAAACCTTGACCAATTTTCACATGAGTGTTGCCATCAATGCCAAAGGGGGAGATTGTTTTCAATTGACACTCTATTGGTTGGTTTCACTATGTTGTCATTGATGGTAACATGATTTTGTGTTTTGGATTCATAGGGTGTACCAACAGACACTTCACAGATTCTACACTAGCACGGACACCGACAAGTGAGAAAGATTTCTTTGGTCACCAGCAATGCATGCTGACATGGTATATTAAAGGTTATCGGTATTGGAGGCTGACATATCTTGGATCTGGCATCGACAATTTGTTTCAATGTTTATACATTTATGTTATCTAGTCGACATGTAATTTGATATTGTATATATCTTTGTAAGCTGACATAAGGCATAAAATTGTATAGGGTATATAGGTCAGTTAAGATTAGATCATTTTGATATAGATAGAAAATGGACATGGTGATGGATATGTGAATGTAATATGATGAGAAATTATTCAGAGAGATTATGTATGTGAGGAAGTTATTGTAAGGGTTATTTTGGTAAAGGGGTTTAGGGTTTCAGACCGAAACAAACAAAGCTTAAACCAAAATTGTATTCTGGCATAGAAGTTGCTATCTTAGCAGTTCACACTTCTCCAGATTGTAGTCTGGAATTTAATGTAGTCAGTGAGGCTCCTTTTGTGATTGAGTAGTGTGCTCTAGGTTGTAAGCCTTCCTGCAAGTGCAGGCCCCTCATATTTGTAATATCTCTTCATATGGCCAGTGGATTGATAATATGGGTCACAAATCCCATCGTAGTTTTTCCTCTTTGAGGTTTTCCACGTATAAATCTGCGTGTTATGATTCTCATTTATGTGTTTGGCTTATTGGTTGCTTTACTTCTTTCAATTCTATATGTACCGATATACAGGTTGGTGTATGAATGTTTTAATAAGGCTAAAATTTACTATTTCAATATAACATTGATTCACCCCCCCTCTCAGTGTTATTGGTTTCCAACATATTTTTGGATAGTACTTTGGAAGAAGATGAAGACAGATTTGAAGTTTAGTTCTACTTTTCATCCACAAATTGATGGACATATATAAGTTGTTAACCAAAGTTTGGGAAACTTGTTGAGATGTTTAGTGGGAGGTAAAACCAAAAGTTGGGATTTAATCCTTGCACAAGAAGAGTTTTCCTACAACAATTCAGTCCATATAAGTACCAAAAAAACACCTTTTGAGATTGTACTAGAGTGCACCCTAGAGGTATAGAATAATTGAGAGACATTAGCAGTGAAGACCGAAAGAGTTCATATGCGAAATATTTTGCAGATCACATGGCAACATTGCATATTCAGGTTAAACAACATTTGGAAGACATGAACAACAAATATAAGAAGAAGGAAGATGAGAAAAGGAGACATAAGGAATTTGAAGTTGACAATGAAGTGATGGTATATCTGAGAAAATAGAGATTCTCGATTAGAACTTATAATTAGTTGCAGATGAAGAAGTTTGGATCCTATAAGATTTTGAGGAAGTTCAGTTCTGGAAATTCATATGAAGTGGAGCTACCGGTTAGTGTAAGTATTTCACCAATACTCAACATTGTAGATCTTCATGAGTACCATGAACCAAAATTCAATAAGGACAATGTTACAGACTTGGAGAAACAATTTCCCCAGAAGGAACCAGATCAGATTGAAGAGATTTTGGACAATAGGATTGGGCCTAGTACCTGAAGTAGTGAGTATAAGGAATATCATGTGAAGTGGAAGGATAGACTAGGTGAAGATTCATCTTGGATTTCTTAGGCAAAGGCAGACTGCCTTGGTTTTCCTCTGAACCCCACAAAGTGAGAAGCTCACTTTTTCAATAACCCCGGATGTTTGATGTAGGAGAATCACCGGTTCACAACAATCTGGCATCAACCAAATACATTTTCCTTTCTGTTTTTTTTTTTGTTTGCAGTTTCAATTTTCCTTTCTGCGCGTTCTTGGTTTTGGCTCACCATATCTTGTGGAGTTGGATTCTACTTGAAGACTTGATCATCTTTCTTTTTCTCAAACCACATCACATTTTGGATCACTTTTCTGACAAGATATTGCTACCAGTTTCCATGACAGTTTCTTGTTACTGAATTGATAGTTCTTTGTTATAGGTTGCCTAAGACCTATTTTGGTGATCTACCAGAACCCATTCCGAAGCTTGCAGAGCCTTGGATGTTGATTTAGATGTTCCTTGGCATGTGGCCGACCTTCTACATTTCATCCTTTGGATTTTCTGGAGGAATCTCTGGGCAGAGGCCGACCTTTGTTATTTTCATGTTAGGTTTTGTTCTTCAGGTTTTGATCCCTTTTGGGCTGACTGGATCCTATGGATCGATATATATATATATATATATATTTGTAATTATTCTTTAGAATGTAATCAATTAGAATCAATTAGAGAATCAAATAGCTAGACTATACCTAGAAGATATATCTTTTGATTCAAGGTCCCGGTTGTGACCTATTCTACTAGGCCTGAGAGCCGATATGTTGTAACTTGATTGTAACTAGTTGGATGTAATCAAATTTCATGAAATCAATCAATCTGTCTGCATTGCCTCCATCATATCTTTGTGTTTCCTTTGTGTTTACTCTTGTTGGCTGGTTCGGATTGACCTCTTTGAGGTCCCTTCTCACCGGTGACTGCTTCATTCATCTAGATTTCTAATCTACTCCTATCAATATATATGTTTCCCCATTAAAAGTCAATTGTTAAAAGTACAATACCTTGATTCAATAAATAAGATCGTATGCTCTCTCACCTAACAATAATACCTTTTTTTTATATTGAACAAAGCGATTAAGGATTACAAAAATGAAGCTACAAAAGTAGCTAATAATCACTAGCGGCCCAGCCACAAAGGCAACAAAAAAATGATAATGATTACATGAAATGTATAACATTTTTACATAGACTAAGATTTCTCTTACACTGAAACTTCATAATTTGATCTTTGATCTACTGTAGTTGCTGCTTAACCTTGGAATTCTTGTTGCATAATGTTTGGATCTACGAGAAAAGAAAGGCCACCTAAAGAAATATGTTAGAGTAAAGCCTTAGAGTACCAACAAGATGATGATAATTGTTAGAAAACACTGCAAAACATCTCTTCTTGCATATATTTTTTAAAACAACTTGTCAAATAGAATCAACAATAACATCATTTTGCATGACAAAACCAAGAATAACTTCTTTTAAATTTAAATAATGATGAAATATAGTAGAAAAGTCTTTAAACACAGTAGACCATTGCCTCTTAACATATAAGCAGTCACAAAATATATGCTTCAAAATTTCAATGCCATTACAAAAGTGACAAGTAGCTAGTTGGACCATAATACATTTCAATCTATCTCCCACGGGTAGTTTGTAATGTAATATTTTTCATGCTAGAACTTGGGTATCAAAGTCAGCTTTTGATTTCCATACTTGAACACTCATTCTAATCCAAAATTTGGCGATAAATCTGCATTTCCACTTTTGATTTAAATGAGGAGTAGGCTGTCAATTAGGAAGTAACTGGATATATATTTTCTTGAGAGGAAGGTGGTTGAAGTGACTAAATACAACCATTTCCAGTCTTTAAAAAGGTAACAATCTCTTGAGGTACAAAGCTTCATAATGAACTCAAGAGGAACTATGGACTTAACAAAAAATAGAAATTGTTCATATTTATTGTGTAGCCCAAAATTGATTTTGATCTTATTCCATGATGCCCAATCAAATGTTTCAAAATCCCAAATATCTTTTAATTGTCTTATCCCCTTTTTGAATAAGTAATATGCATATGTAAGGAAACACGTGGCCAATGGCTAGTTATGACAATTAACAAGTCCATTCCACCAAATTGAAGCTACAACAGAACTGAAACCATGTTGTAAAGAGGACTCATTTCGATTCAAAAACTTACAAACATATTGCCATGCAGTCCATATGGATTGAAGATGAAATGAAGCCCTGATTTTAAAGAAAGGATCCATAAGCATTTTGTCAAACCAATTAAAATCTTGCCACTTTTTCTTTATTTTATCTTCTATGATTTGTTGACAAACTAAAATTTTCCATGATTCCTCTCCACTAGTAGCTCTAACAATCCATTTAGTAGCAAGACAAGTCCCTTGATTTTTGGGATCTATAAGCCCTAGAGCACCTTTATGTCTTGGTTGAATAATAATGAGACCATGAAGAAGCAATGAACCCAAAACTTCCATCCCACTTTGACCACAAAAATTTATGGATTATTCTATTGAGTTCTTCATAACTTTACTTGGATGACATCCAACAAGATGAGTAATACACGTGGATTGCAATAAGAATCTTATTGGCAACTTGAATTCTGTCAGCTAAGGACAAAAATTTATTACCAAAGTTAAATAGTTTATTTTTGAGTCTATTTAGAAACCAAGCCCACATATCAGAAAGAAAAAATCCCAAACCAAAGGGAATGCACAGATATCTGGTGATTTCTCCATGTTTGATTTGCCTTCATTCATTTGGTATCCAATGTGGAATAGGACCAGGTTGAGTCATCAGATATTCAGTTTTATTGTGAGCTAAACGTGAACCATAAATCCACAATACAAGTTTAAAACGGCTAAAGCATTATTTAGTTCCTCTTCAGAGTTTTTCAAGAACAACATACTATCATCAACAAAGTGGGAATTAATTACCACCTTATTTTGAGGAATGAAAGTTCCTTTGATTATCTTCATATGAACAACTATTCAGAGAGGATTTCAATTGGATGAATATTCAACAGGCCTTGGAAGAAAGTATCTAGGACTGATTGATCTGTATTCTGTCCTTGGAAGAGATTGTACACACTCTTTTCTCTATGGAAACCATACAAAAGCCCAGGCTCAGTGGAATCATATTAAGGACAATTCCTTTTAGAATGGGTCATTACCAATTACCTTGTTAAATACTTTATATATAATTATTACAAAGGCCTTAGCTATCAGGATCGGACCCATTTTCCAAGTGAGCAACAGGTTTTAAATATTATGTTGGCTTGGGAAACCACAAAATGGGCTCAACAATCAGGTCAAATACCTTGGTTTCTCTCCTTTTTAACAATAACACTTCTTTATTTCATTTTATTAAGAGGGAAAAATCTGTTATGGTTCCCATCTCAATGTAGATTACATGCAATAATTTTTTTTCTATTAAACATAGATAATTAATTATATACACATGCAATAAATTCAGCAAAAGATTAATTATATATCTTCTCGAGGTATATTTACTAACTATTTAGTTTTAATTGAAATCAAAGATTTAATTGATTGAGACACTTATCCCAAATTTTTATTCAAAGAGAAATATCAAAATCTACACTTCTTGAATTAATTTGCTTAGTATAAGCTTTGTTATATCCCTAAATATAATATTCTCTTTATATTAAAAGATACCATAGGTATCCACATTACGATAAGTACCAATATGCAATCTCAATTAACACCAACATTTATAATTTACACTCATGTCATTTACACTTATGATTACTTTAATGGTATATAAAATATCAACTCTATTATTAATATTTTCACTACTTTGGTCTTGTTAAAGATAATATTATTATCACTTTTGATAATGTTACCATTAAAATTAAGTAAAATAAAAAAGCATATAATAATAAAACTTGTAACATAAGTATTCATCCATTATTTATTTGAAAACATTTATTATCAACTTCTAACTTATGATTTAAATAGAATGATTATAAGCGATATAGAGTAAAACTAAATAGTTTGGACTGATAAGATAGGTTTTATAGTGTACTGACTACTTAAGTCTGGAGAGAGGAAGAAAAGGATGGTGATTAGAATCAATCCTAGAGAATAAGTTTAGGTATAAATTTATTCATATGATCTTTAGTCAATGGGCTAAGCTTTACTGTAATGCCTCTCTTTTTTGCAGTGTGTTTCTCTTGAAATTTTATCCTATATTTTGCTTAAGTATGTATTTGGTGCTCTTTATGATTGTTTTATGATAAAATTGGGGATTCATCACTTGGATTGATAAAGGAACATGCTTTTATTGGGACCACCAAAACATTGAGAATGGAGTAGAATTTGATTGATCCAATCCTAAAAGGGTTGAATACAAATAAAATTAATCCTCCTCCTTGTTTGAGTTGAAATTAAATTTGAATTAGTGTTAAACTGCAATGCTAGATTTAGGACAAACACCAAAAAATTGATATAAATTAGGAGTAACAGAATGTTCTAGATATCATACAGAGATATAAACTTAGATTTGAGGATGAAAAATAGATTAGAATTAGTGATAGAAAATTTAGGCAAAATTGCCAGGATCAAGGGGAGTAAATCTCCTTGGTCCTTCAAATATCGAGAGTAGACAAATTTGATATTTTATGGATTAGGATGATGCTCATAATTCACTATCAAAATGTTATCAAAAATTCCTAGGACCGAGGGGAGATAGTCATCTTGATTCTTAACTTTTTGTGTCTCCAAAAGCTAAGTTTGATTATCGTTGTCTACTCTGTCAAATTCCTCGCTTGCAGCTCTTGAGATAATTCCCTACACACAAAAAGAAGAAAATAAGTTTCTTGATGGGGATTTATCTTTGGTCAAAGACTAATTTAGAAATTAACCTTAAAATTGAAATGATTTTTAAGTAGAATTGAGATGGAATGCTTTCCTTTTGAGGGAAATGATAGATCTAATTTTTAAATGCTTGAACTTGATACCTTGATGTAGTTTGATTAAATCATCATACAAAGGTTTAGGATGTAATGTAGAATTTCTTCATAGAAGGTTGATCATGGATGCTTGAACATGAATGCTTGAACTTGACTTGACCTTCTCCTTCAATGCTTGATGGATACTTCAATGCTTGCTCACATTGAATTGAATTGATTTTGTAATTGAGAGCTCATTTATTATTTATTTGTTCTCTCAAAGTTCTCATTAGTTACCAAATGAGGGGGGTAGGTTTCCTTTTATATCTAACCACACATTAGATTTTTGAATTTTTGGAGTAGGCCAACACAAAGCCAAATTTCCTGCGCACCTAAAGTGACCATTGTGAGGTCCTATTTTGGGTCTTCATTGGGAGGACCAGGGTGGTCAAGGTACCCTAGTCAAAAGATAGGACTAGGACACCCAAGGCATCCTATTCCTATCAATTATGAATCAGAATTGGATAGAGACTAGATCAAGGGTTGAAAGTACATATTTTAAGAGGGTGTGAGTAGCATCAAAGTAGGCATTGAGCATCGAAGACCAGAATGCCAATGTGAGGCCTAGGTGAGGACAAAATTATATTGGGATACAATTTACAATGCTAAATTTAGTCCCCACTTTACTAAGAGTATGAACCTATATCCATACTCATGGTAAAGTACAAAGTCACACTGAAATTTTTTCACCAAGATACGAAAGGGACAAGACACACCAAGCCCTCCGGGACTTAGGATCTTATCAATCTAATATTGAAATAAAAGGAGCAACACATGAAGAGGATAGAAAGAGCATGATTTTTCTTGGCCTAGTGATACTTGTGCTTACTATGAGTCATGCTAGGTTGAAAATTTTGGAATAAAAAATGTAAAAGATTACAAAGAAAAAGGCTTAGTTTGCAAAGTAACCTGATCATTGAACCAAATTAATTGCAAAATGGGCATTGCAACATGTACCAAACATATCATGATTTGTGAACAATGTGTACAAATCAAGTGTCGTGGTGTGTAAATGAAGTGTAACATTGAGTGGAGTGTATGCCCCCATGTTTAAGAGATTGTGTATTCTTTATTGGGAGCAATTTATTTAAGGTAGAATACATGCATCCAAAGGACAAGCACATTTCCACAATGATATTCCTCCAAGAAAGGACAAATAAAAGGGAAATGGTCATAAAAAACAATAGGAAAAAGTACATAAGGGATCCACTAACTAGGGTCAGTATACACATTTGATAAATAATGTATATCAAGAATAATTGCATTGAATTGACCTCATCCCTCGAAGGTAGTGGAACTATGAACCCAATGGAAGAAGAGAACATAAGATTAACAAAGAAAATTAAATTTTGAAGTCAACATGGAAGAGACCAAAATGGGATCTTAATGCTTTGATTCGTCCCCAAGTAGACAACACCAAGACACATTTATGAACAATAGCACATTCACGCCATAACATTAATACAACATATAGAAGAAGTGAGTTATAAATAGAGGAATGTCATAATAGATTCAACCTCTTTATTACCTTTCACCAACAAAGTAAAAAGGATCATCCAAAGAGAACCTAACATAAAATAAAGACATATCAAGTTTACATCACAGGAGAAGCACACAACACACAAGAAAACACACATACGAATCTATGGCACAAATTAAGCTAGTTGAGAAAATCATACTTCTTTGAATCTTTCTTAGCATCATTTAGGGATGGTGGATAAGATGCAAGAGAAGAAACAAAGATCATGGCAGAAAGAGCTACTACAAGTTCCAAATAAGTACCATTCTCTAATGATATGTCACTTTGTTTTTCACTAGGAGCTAGGATTAATAATTTTGAAAACTATGAAGATAAATCATGATTAATCTCAACAAGCTCATAGATATCATCAAAATCATTAAGATCAACATTATTACCATGAACAACATTATTATCATAATCTAAATTAATCATAAGAGGATCTTTAACATGAAAAAAAGTTGAACCATCATTTTTCTTAAGCATCTTTAACTTTGGTGATTTGAGTTGAACTTCCTCCCTAGGGTTAGGCAAAGGTTAGAGAAATGGGACTAAGTCTATGTTTGGTGTCTTCAAGGAGGAAATGGTACCTTGGCATGACGTCTTTGTCAAAACTCTCTCACACAATGATTTATTTTAGTTTTAATCAAAGGTTGAGTATGAATCAACATAGGCTTCTTCTCTTCACTTATAAGGAGATGAATGAAAGGAGCCTTACTAGGTTGAAAGATACAAGATGTTGGGTGATTTCCTTTATAAGATGTGGGAGATAGGACCACAACATATATAGGAGAAATAGAAGGTGTAGGAAGATAAATAAGGCCAATATTATATCAATTTTCATTTTTGATAAGATAGATAAATAACATCATCTTGAGGCTTTAAAGGTTCAGGTTGTTTAGGCCAAAATCAATCAAGAATGAAATTTTAATGCTTTGTTGTGGGTTTGTAAAGGCTATAATTAAGTGTGAAAATATGGCCATTATGAGGGAACTTCAAACATTTATATATTATAGAAGGAATAGCTTTGGTGGAAGAGAGCCAAGGATGTTCCAACTTCACACAAAATTGATACGATGTAGGAATAATATAAAAGGTAGCATCTAAGCTTTTAGTACCAATATCAACAAGAAGAGTAATAGAACCAATATTAGATGAAGATAATCCATCAAACACCTTGATAATAACATCAAATTTATCATATGTAACTTTATGCAATTGTTGAATAAAAAGATATTATTTAGTAATAAAATTCACCATACATATTGGATCAATTAGTACCCCTCTTGAGAGTTTGTCTTTAAGCTTCATAGTAATGTATAATGGTACATCAGGTGCAACAATAGTCTCACTAGGATTAAAGGTTAGGAATTATTCAAGTTTAGGTTGAGGTTTATGAATGAGGTTCATAACTTTATTGGACTACACACAAAGTCATTGGGAAATGATGCAAGTGGCTTAGACTCAAAACATTGGTAGAGTGGGATGACAACAGGTTGTTGAAGATTTGGAGGTTTTTATTAGGAGTTTCTATGGATTTGTTCCCTTTATCATTCACACTTGCTATAGATATAATATTGTTATTAATAAGGTCTTGAATCTTATACCTCAAATTATAACACTTCTGAGTATCATGGCCTTGTTGATGATGGTATTGGAAAAAGGTTTTGTGGTCAAAGGAAGGTGCTAGAGGCTTAGAGGTATCTATAGGATTTATGAGAGTAATTTGCAATAAATTAGCATTAATCAACCTTAATTTATTATATGATGCAAAGAATTAGAAATAGGAGCTAATTATTTTCTAAAGTATTTTGATAAAGGGGCCACAACTGATGTTGTGGTTGCCACTCGAGTGTTGATGTTGTTGTTAGAGTTATCATTTATCTTAATGAAACATTTATTGTGTTTTTTGAATTTAGAAATGATTGTGAAACTCTCTCATTCTTATCAATTGGATCGATTGAAGAAGATGATTCAACTTGGATCACTTGAAGCTAATAGTTATAAAGCACTGCACACAATTGTGTGAAAGAGGTAAATTTTAAAAATAGAAGCTTATCTCTAATATCCTTTTGTAAATTTGTAAGGAGATCTCTTTGAACATCATGATTTGGCACATGATAAGAAATGTGTTAATGCAAATGTTTATATCTACCAATAAAACTAGCCACTTTTTCATTAACTCCTTGCTTATAATGAATCAAATTAGTCAAAGTGATTTTTGGACCCATGCTATTTTTAAATTATTGAATGAAATAATTAGGCAATTGTTTAAAAGAAGTGATGGAATAAGGAGGTGAAGAAAAATACCAATGCAAATATTTATCTCTAAAGGTTCAGGTAAATAATTTTTCCATGAGTCTTTGATTATGAGGAAAATCACTACACAAGGTTTGGAATATCTTCACATGAGTCAAGGGGTCACCTTTTTGATTGTATAACTCTAACTGAGGGATCTTTATATTCTTAGGAGCAACCTTGTAGATAATTTAATCAAATAGTGGGCTTGCTACATCATAAGTGGTAATGTTGAACTTGGATTGAGTTAAAGAAGCCAATTATTATTGTAAGGATGAAACAATTTGAGCTAGGTTATTGATAGTGGCTTTAGTGGGTGGATTGGAATTGGATATATTCGATTGTGATGGAGTAATGATATTGTAGACCTAGTTGGATGTTGAGAACAAGGAGGGGGAACATTGTGATATGTTGGTAGAGGAGATCGTCAAGAAACAAATGGAAGACTCATGGAAGGAGGTATGCAAGGGTATGAATTAATAGGATTTCTCCCATGTGTAAGATTAATATTTTGTGTAGAGGTAATAATGATAGAAGATATATATGTAGGAACACTAGGAAAGGATGTAGTCATAGGAATGGAATGCTCAACTTGATTAGTAGGATGAGAATAACCAAGAGCATCAACACAACTTTTGATAGGAATAATATTGGTATCAATATTATGATTAATTAAATGTAACAATTCCACACCTATCTTATCACTTTGAACTATTATTTTCAACTCTTTAATCAAGGAGATTGCTTCACTATTTAGGGTTCCTAGCCCATCTATTATTGAGGATTGTCAAATTCCATGTCAAGCTTCCCCAATTGAGCACTAGTAACCCTAGTTAGTGAGTCATCATCATCATCATGAGAAGTGTGAGGTGAATGGGGATTCATGATATTAGGTATGTCATGTGTTGGATTAGAGGAAGTACCAATAGTCACATGGAATAGGTTAACTCGGGCTCCATATCCTTGGTATTTTAACTTCCTCAACCTCTAAGTTTATAGCTTATTCTCACCGAAATATTGGGTGTAGGACTAAGGGTACCAAAACTCATGCACAAAGGAGATATTGAATGTGAAGATTAGAAATGACAATTTTTTTTGAAAATGAAAGCTATATGTATGATTAAACAATGCAATTTGTTTGTAAAATGACTGATTAACCAATGAATTAAGCAGTGTGAATTATAAAATTGAACATGATATGCTTCTAAATCTGAAAATGATATGTAATAAAAAAAAGATCTAAGCATATAATTTGAAGATTATGTAACCCACAAATACATTATAACAAAATATCTAGGGTTTTGTCAATTTAACCTTAAAATTGATGTGATTTTAGTGCATGAATGAAAGATAAATTGAATTAAATTCTTGAAAATCAGATCCAAACATAAAAAAAATTGAAATAAGTATGAGTTATTATAGGTTCACCAAAATGTTTTATGGTGAAAATTAGGGCTTCACCACTTGGATTGATCAAAGCCACTAATTTTTCTTGGGACCACCAAAACATTAAGGAGGGAATGGAATTTGATTGATCCAATTCTACAAGGGTTGAATATAAATCAAATTCCCTCATCCTTGTTTGAGTTGAAACTGAATTTGAAGTAGGGTTAAATTGGAATTATAGATCTAGGACAAACAATGAGAAATCGACATAAAATAGCAATTACAAATGCTCTAGATATCATGCAGATCCATAAACTTAGATTTGAGGATGAAAAATAGATCAGAACCTATGACCAAAAGTTTAGGCAGAATTGTTGGGACCTGGGGGAGAAGATCACCTTAGTTCTTTGAATATTTGGGGAAGACAAACTTGATGTTTTTTGGATTAGGATGACACGTAGAATCCACTGTTAGAAGGTCATAAGAAATTCTTGGGACTGATGCGACTTGGTCATCTGGTTACTCCCCTTTTCGTGCCACCAAAATCTAAGTTTGATTGTCATCATCTACTTTATCAAATTCCTCACTCATAGCTCCCGAGACAATTCCATGCATATAGAAAGAAGGCAATACTTTTGTTGATGGGGTTTTGCCTTAGGTCAAACCCTAGTTAAGGAATGATCCTTGAAATTGAAATGAAATGATTTCCTTTTGAGGGAAAGGCTAGTTCGGATCTAAAAATGCTTGAACTTGATACCTTGATGATTTTTTCTTGAATCCTCATGCAAAGGTTTAGGATGCAATATATAATATATTTGTAGAAGGTTGATAAAAGATTCTTGAACATGAATGCTTGAACTTGACTTGACCTTATTCTTTAATGCTTGATGAATACTTCAATGCTTTCTCATATAAACTTGAATTGATTTTGTAATTGAGAGATTGCTTATGATTTCCTAGTTCTCCCAAAGTTCTCCATTAGTTGCCAAATAAAGGGGGTAGGCTTCCTTTTATACCTAACCGTGCATTAGATGTTTGAATTTTTCAGAGAAGACTAACATAGATGCAAATTTCTCAACCACATGAAGTGACCATTGTGAGGTCCTATTTTGGATCCTAATTGGGAGGACCTAGGTGGTCAGGGTGCCCTGGTCTTGAGCCAGGACCAAGGTGGCCAAGGTGTCTTTTCAAGATGAAAATTGGACAGAGGTTGGATGAGGAATTGAAAATGTATATTTTAAGAGGGTGTGAGTAGCATCAAAGTAGGCATTGAGCATTTAAGATTGAAATGCCAAGGTGAGGCCTAAGTGAGGACAATTTTGTATAAGGATACAATCTATGATGCTACAATGAGTTATGATGTGTTTAGACTATTGGTTATTATTGTTATTTCTTTTAATGAGTACATGTAATCTATTGCTTCTAATTTATTATGAGGGCCTAATTTTTTCATGTTCTATGATATCTTATGAAATACGTGAGAAATAATGTTATGCTCCATGTTAATCATATTCCAAGTTAATGATAATGGAGATGTTAAAAAGGATTTAATATTAGTATGAATTGAATGTTATTGTGATATTAAATATATGTTGAGTTGAAACCATAATGTGATTTGGATTTATTGGGTTTAGAAATATTAAAATTGATGTGAAAATTAAAATGATAATATATTTTAAATTAGTTAAATGCAATAAATTAATATTACGTGATGTGTTTGTTGGCATTTTGGCACTAAGTTGTCATTGATGTCAACCGGCATGATGGAGATCCACATAAGGGTGAGCATAAAGAATGAAGGTCTACCGGTCTGAAGGATGGTTTCTTATTTATGATGAAGAGGCAGAATGTTAAAAGTTGTCTCACACCACTGAAGGTGAAGATGTGAAACCGGTATAGGATACTCTACCGGGTAACAGAAGAAGAACACTCTACTGGAAAAGGGATATACCCGTATGTGTTTGTCATACCGACTGTGTGTTGGTGGGCCATGAGCAAAGGTGGAAAGTGTCTTGTGGTTGGTGAAGCCTCATCGACAGGGTTGATGAAACAGATAATTGCCATTCATGAAGGAGCCACAAATCATGAGATTGCACCTGACTGATTGCGGCTTGAGGAAGAAGGAATGACATAGGAAGATTAGGGTGTAGTTGGTGCCTGAATCAAGGGAAAGGAAATCCAATTCAGGATGCTCTCATAAAGGAAATTTTTGGAACACTTTATGTGTCGTCTGACTTCATGACAAAAAATTTGATTTGTGATTGCCACTCTGAGAAAAACATGCATTGGATAATGAAAACCATGTGCAGGTGCAGTCTTCAAGGATAGGTGATTGATCCAAGATAGGGGGGATTGGATGTCATGAAGATTGTGTCAGAAAGAGAAAACCCTAACTGCTCAGGTTTTTGAATTGCATTCTGGTGAGAAAATAGATAATAAGAAATGAGAGCTATGGACAAAAGGGGTTGTTGATGTTGTGAAGATTGAGTAGAGAAGAGAAGTGAGAGAAAGAAAGGAGAAAACATTAGAAGGTGTTCTAAGCAAGTTGCAGTGTGAGTGAGCAAGAAAACCGGTGAGAGGATTCTACCGACAGTATCATAGTCTGGTAGTTGAGCCTAACTAGTAAGGTGTGGCAGAGTAGGTAGAATCCTAGTGTGACACAATGTGTTGAGAGACTGTGTGTGAAAGGAAGAGAAAGATAACAGAGAGTTATTTGATTCAAGAATTGTAGAATTCATTTGTAGAAAGAGGCTTTAATTGTATTCAAATTATATTTCAATATACATTGCAAGTTGAAGCTTGGTGCAGGGGTTGGTGCTCCTTGGGTTGGTGTCCTAAAAGTGTAGGGGTTGGTGTTCCTTGGGTTGGTGCCCTAAAAGTGGTCTGTAGCTACAAGCACAACACTTCAATTAAGTCATTATATGCATGGTTAATAATCAATAATCAATAAGTAAAAAACCATAACAAAGTGACTAATTGCCTTCTAAAAGATGCGAGTATAAGATTGCTCTCAGATTGTTATAAGCAATACCAGTGACTAGACTACACCAAGACGAAGGATTTAATCTATATGATATTAACTATAAAGATGCAAAATGGATGAATAATTCAAGCAAATAATCAATTCAAGCAATAATGGATGTAAGCAATCTAAAAAGCACAATGATCTTCAATGACTCCAGAGCGAAATTAGCGTCATAATAATCTCCAAGCGTTTTTCTCAAAAATCTCTAGGGTAAATTGAAATGAGAGCTGAAGACTGAATTTATAGAGAATCACAAGAGAAAAGCTCAATTTAGGATTAATTGAAAATAATTGAGAAATCATGGTCAGTTAACCTTGAGATAGATTCCTATTATAGTTTAATTGAAATGCATTTAAATAAGAAGTTCAAGTTGCATTGGAAATAAGGTTTATGCATGCATTTGTGATAAAAATAGATAATTCTTTTATTTATTCAAGAAAAGAGTCTTTTCAATGCAACTGAACTTCTTTTTTTCTGAAAAGCTTTGAGTTTCAATTTTAGAGAATAATTTAATAATTCAATTAAATTGCTTTCTGATTTCAAGTTCTAAATTTAGAAAAAGAAATAATATCTCAACTTTGATTTCTCTCTCAATTCAATTCTTTTATTTTATTTTCAATTCAACTCTTGCTTTATGATTAACTCCTCTTTTGTAATAAATTAATTCCTTTTGCATGATTAAATGGCAAATTTATTAATTAATTAAATATGCAAGGATATTTAATAAATTAAAATAGGATAATTGATCAAAATGATATTCTTGGAAATGATTCGATTAATTGAATAAATATTTAATTAATATTGAGTAATTGATTTCCCATGTGATATTTGATGATTAAAGAATTAATAATGTGCTCAAGATTGATTTAATTGTCTTTGGTTAGGACCTTGGTGATGTTGTTGAGATTAGGGGCCCATGGTTTAGATGACCATTTTTAGGGTATTAAATTTACCCCTCTTTGAATTAATGTGCGAGCATTGCATTGATTCAAAGAATGTGTGATGTCTAGGAGATGCCAGTTTTGAACTTGATTGATCACGAACTAGATGAAGAGCAAGGTGTTTAGCTTGATTCAAAGCAACAAATCTAAATGAAGTCTGATTAAAGCAATACCGATCCTAAACTTGATTGAACTGAGGAACGATAGAAAACAAAGATACCAAACTTAAACTTGATTGATCAAGAAGCGGATCTTGCTGATCTAGAACTTGATTGATCTAGATGCAGTGAGTGATGATAAAAATTGATCTTGAACTTGATTGATCAAGATACGATGAAGATAAACTGTCTAGCTTGATCAACAAACGAATACTGAACACCTGCTTAGATTGAGTGTGATCAAAGATACTCTTTAAACTTTTTATTGAGTTTAAATGAATAATCAGTTTGATTTGAAGCATTGAAACTGATTAACGTTAAGAGATTAATTGAGATGAAATACAAATATCATCTTGATTTGAAATGATGAAACTGATATGCCCCAAGCGATTGATTCAATTCAGATGATTGAGAGATGTCAACTTGATGTGAAGGGATGAAGCTAAGATGCCCCTTAGCAATAAGAATTGATTTTCTTTAGTTGAAAAGATTTTGCTTGACTTTTGATGAAGATTTGAAAATTTTCTTGACTTGTGAGATGTGAAGTCATAAGGTCATGAGTATGCCCCCTCGGGAGGGAAATAAAAAAATAACGAGGGATTGATGATTATAGGCAATTGTGTGGCGAAAATAAGTTATTTGAGCACAAATTGATTATGAGGAATATTTGAAAAATTCGGCGTTGATTGATGAAATTGAGCGTAGAGTTGATCATAATGTTGATGTGTAGAATTGAAATTGAATTAAAATTCGGCATTGAAATTTGAGCGCAATTAGAAGAAAAATGAGCATTTTGATGAAAAGAGCGCTAAGTGGTCCAAATTGTGAAATTGACTAGCAAAATGATCTCAAATTTTGATTTCGATCCCGAAAATGGAATCAGAACGGGCAAATTAGCTAAGAGTACAATTTTCATGTCCATCGAAGCAAGTTGAAAAATTAGGTTTTTAGCTATATATGGGATGAAAGTGTCATTTTCAAATCATTTTAACCCTCCAAGTTTGAAAATTCAAAAAGCCTTCTGCGAAGAAAATGGTGGTCCCTACTCGTCAACATCGATTCGAGCGCTAGAGAAGACATAATCGACCCCAAAACTATGAGCCAGTGGTAAGTGATCGATCTTAAGCCTCTTTATGTTTTCAATTTTGAATTTTTTTGTTCATTTTTCAAGTTTTTCGCATGTGTGGGGTCGGGTTTCACGTTTTATCATGCGAAATAGGATCCTGTCTCGTACGAGTAACTGTTTAAATTTATTTTGTCATTTAGGGTCATTAGAATTGTCATTCAGGATGCACCCTTGTATCGTATGACATGTCTATAAAAAGAACATTTTGTCGTGCGAGACCCAATAATTTATCGTTTGGGGTTATTTTATTGTGCTACACCTAATCTTGTCTCGTACAAGATGCTACTTCTCTATGTTTTGTTGTTTGGGAGATAGTGAGCATTTTTGAATGTCTAAATGTGAAATTTTGATTTTGCATTTGACTTATTTGGATTTGCGTGATGTTTGACTTCTCTTATAGGCTCACTTGGAATGTTTTCTGATGCTCTGTTGTTGGGTTTTTGCAGGTTCAATTACCTCTTGTGTTGTTTAGATGCATTTATCCTCCTACTATGGAATTAGTTCGACATTTATCTGAGGTTGAGCAGGCTCATATTGACTTGTGCGGCTTGACTCATCTATTGAGATTACCTGATATCTGTGTGAACCACAGAATGCTCACGACATTAGTAGAACATTTCCATTCAGAGTATAACACATTTCATCTACCGATGGGGGAGTTGGCTATCACTCCCAAGGATGTATATAAGATCCTCTGTATCCCTTTTATTGGGGATAAGGTGGATTATGATTTAGGACACCTTCCAGGATTACAGGCAGTGAGGCATGTCTTTTGTGATCCTGAAATTTTGACTCGTTCCATTAGTTGGGACATATTGATGAGCAAGTACAGTGAGGAGTTTCCTCTGGCATGTGTTCTAGCAGGGTTCATAGGCTCTTTTCTGATGCCAGACAGAGGGTAGCAGGGTTTCTAGTGCAAATGGGGTTGGATGCTAGAGAGATTGATAGAGACCCCTCAGAGAATTGGCTGGGGTTCGTGTTTATTGGTCCACATGTATCGAGAGATGCATGAGATCATGTATAGAGATGGGTGGAGCATGGCTGCTAGTGTATATATTTTGCAAGTGTGGGCTTGGGAGCACCTTCCCGTTTGTCGGCCCATAGTAGATGACAGTAGAGAGCCTGGGTAGCCGATTATATACAGGTATACCGGATACATTACGCAACCCCATCTGGGCAAGACAGATTTTTGGAGACGGCAGCTAGATGACCTGATAGCCGTTGTATGGAGACCGTACAGAGGCTTAGAGCCATGGGATAACTGGCAGATGGTTCACAAGGACCTTTTTGTTATGTGCCCTCTCATCAGGAGATCATAGACTATTGTGGAGCGATTCGTCATTTCTCAAGTGATGAGGCAGTATGGCTGACCTTAGGGTATCTTGCAGGAGTTTACAGCATATGCGTGTTACGCAGATGAGGAGAGATGGGGATGGTCTCCACAGTTGTCCTATGCTTTGGCAATGCAGGAGCTGACTGGTTTACATTGCCTGAGGTGGGATTATATAGATGATGTGGCGGATGCGGGGATGTTGCCCCAGTATAGAGATTGGTTTCAATATCATCCATTCCCTCAATTCATAGATTCAGCAGAGCAGGCTCCTCATAATGAGGATGTTGAGGATGATGCCCCCGCACCAGCACAGGGACAGGGATAGGGCCATAGGTAGAGACAAACACAGAGAGCTGAGGCTCCATGGTAGAGTGGTGGTGATCCTAGTGCTAGCAGTAGCAGGGTGCCAGCTGATGTTGGACAATAGAGGGGTGAGTGTGGATCCCTAGGGCATGTAGGAGTGAGATTGGGTGGGCTTGAGGAGGAGTGAACAACTCCAAGATAGGTTTGGCAGTAGCAGGATGAGAAGGGTGGAGCTACAGGTGGAGATGGGGATGGGGAGCTTGTGAGAGAGAAGGGGACTGATGTAGAGCGATCGATGAGAGCACATCTTGCAGAGCTGCAGTCATAGTTGACAGTGGCTCAAATTCAGCTGGCAGAGCGAGACTGACAGCTTGCCGAGGTGAGAGCTGAGTGTGATCGCTAGATTGCATCATTGAGAGCAGAGTCGAGAGTAGAGATAGAGGCTTTACAATAGGAGGTCCTTCTCCAGAGTAGTAGGGTAGCCTACTATGTGGCAGCATATAGTGTCACAGTTCTTGTTGCACAGTAGGTGGTACCCTACTCGCAGTATATGATATGATCAGAGGGAGCTCAGGCACCTCGTCAGGATCCCGGGCATCAGGCTCCTCCTCCTCCACCAGGCGATGAGGGAGAGGGTGCTAGCTAGATTATTTCTTTTTGTAGCTCAGTTATTTTTTGTAGACACACCCATTTTTTGTAGCCTATATGATTCTTGCTCCGATGGGAGTTTGTATATGTTATTTGACATCATTTTATACTCTTGTACTTGACATGATATATATATATATATATACGAGATCCGATTTGACTTCATCATACTTGTGTTGATTCGTTTATGAGATGTCTTTTATATGCTTTATTCTATATGTATGCATTTCTTTTCAGTATGTATGTATGTAATCCAAATGATTATAGATGTCTATTTTTGTGTCTTTTCATATGCAAATAAATGAATGAGTATGAGTAATGAGTAATGCAATGTTTTCATTTTTCTATGCAATAAGATGACTGCAGATGAGTGAATAATGAAATGTATAAAGCTATATTAAATGTTATGTATGTAGCTAAAACATCTCAAAACACAAGTACTCGATTGAAGAAATGATGATAAAGATAAACCACTTAGCGTAAGAAATGATAATGCTTTCAGCTCTCATTCAGAAGATAAAGAGATTATTACCATATCGAAATCACTCTAAATTCACAAAAATGTAGAATGATATGCAAAATGATTCCTAAACCTAGTCACTGGATTTAAAATACTTAAGATTCATCACTGAACATAACAAACACAACAGGCAAGTTAGAGTTCCTTCCTTTTTCAATGCGCAATATGTATTATCTTGTTTGCAATGACCCTTTTTTCGTTCATATCCTTGGACAAATTTTGTTGGGACCCAAATTGCATCATAAAGAAATTCCATCAAGACAAACAAAGAAATGATATGGACCTCCCTATACCATACAAATAAGCAGAGTTGAGGTATGTGAGGTGATTTCACCTTGTTGTGAAGGCTCTTATCACAGACACCCAACTAATTTGAGATTTGATAGGCACCAGAGCCGTATGCTGCAGTAACAATGTAAGGACCCAGCCAGTTGGGTTCAAACTTCCCTTTATTATCGCGAAACTGTTGATTTTTTGGATTTTCTCTCAGAACTAGGTCACCACCCTAAAATTCTCTTTGTCGAACTTTCTTGTTATATCCTCTAGATCATTCCTACAAGAAGAAAACAAAGAAAATATTATGCCCCCAATCCTTGCTCCTCTTAGTCACAATAGACTTCCTCGAGTCACTTAGAGGGATAATAATCGAAAACCAATATAAAAGATAATACACAAAGAAAATTTTCAGTCATAGCTCAAACCGTTTAGTGATTGTTTTCCATTATGTTGTTTTGCTTGTGTACTCAGTGATAAAAACTCTTTGGTAGTTAGGAGACAGGTGACTGACTCGGAGTGGACGACCAAGTTTCACTGACGGAAAGATGGCTTGGTTGACATTGCTTAGGATATGTAATGTGCTATGTCGATTAACCTAAGACTAGGACACTGATCAGTTTCAAGTCATGAGGGTTCCACCGAACCAGGATGTCACGAAAGTGACTGAAAAATATGTACAAGTGAAATCAAAAGATGCATGAAAGCGGGAAATGCCAATGTTGCATTGATAGATGGAGTGCTTGTGTACAAGAGGCACATGTTTACCAGGTTTTCACCTGCTTGGCAGAGATTCATTTTTTTTTTTTTACCAAGGTGCCTGTTTACTAGGTTTTCACCAGGGCAATTTCTCTCTTTATATTTTTTTTTTCTTTTTCTTTTCTTTTTCTCTTTTTTTTTTTTCTATTTTTTTTTTGTATTTTATGATTTTTCCATTTTTTTTTTTGATTTTTTTCAAGACCTTTTCAGCTGTACAAGTTGATGACACAGAGAATGCTAAGTGAATAATTTCTTCAAGGGGATGGTGTTAATCGGTTCATGGAGATATTCTCCTTCCGAATTTGAGATTTGATAGGCACCAGAGCCGTATGCTGTAGTAACAATGTAAGGACCCAGCCAGTTGGGTTCAAACTTCCCTTTATTATCGCGAAACTGTTGATTTTTTGGATTTTCTCTTAGAACTAGGTCACCACCCTAAAATTCTCTTTGTCGAACTTTCTTGTTATATCCTCTAGATATTCTCTTCTCCTACACTCTGAGATGATCAAACACCACTTGCTGATGTTCATCCAGCAATTTGAGTTCTTGCAATCTAGATATCCTATGATCTTCATATGCAAAGAAACTCTTAGAGATGGTATTTCTACTTCAATAGGTAGTACTGCTTCAGACCCATACACTAATAAAGAGAAAGGTGTAGCCCTAGTAGGTGTTCTGATACTTGTTCTGTAAGCCCATAGTACAGGATTGAGCTACAGATGCCAATCTTGCCAATCCTTCCCGGATTTGTTCACTGTTCTGTGCAATATAGTCAATATGTTTTTGTTAGATGCCTCAGCTTGTCCATTACCTTGAGGGTAGTATACCGATGACCAGTGTTGCTTTATTTTGAATTTCTCACAAAGCTCGTCCAAATCTTTATTCTTAAACTGTCCTCCATTATCAATCACAATTGATGAAGGTATCTCATACTCGCAGATGATATAATTTAGGATGAACAAGGCAACTTGTTTACCGGTTGCTTTGATGAGCAGAACCACCTCAACCCACTTGGTGAAATACTCAGTGGCAGTTATGATGAATTTATGTCCGTTGGATGAAGCTGGATATATCTGACCAATGAGATCAAAAGCCCATTGCTGAAAAGGCCAATGTGTAATGAAGGGTATAAGATGCCTTGTCGGGGCATGGATGAGATTTCCATGAAGCTGACATTTCTCACAAGTCTTAGAAAATTTTATGGCATCTTTTTCCATGTCTAGCCAATAGTAGCCAGCCCGTAATAGTTTTCGAGCTAAAGTAAAACCATTCGAATGAGATCCACAAATACTTTCATGAACTTTTGATAATGCACATTTAGATTCTTCAATTTCTAGACACCTAAGCAATGTACCATCCAAACCTCATCTAAATAAATCGTTAGCTATGATAACATACCATGAAGCATTTCGAGTTAGGTTTCTTTTCTCATTTCGGGTAAGATTTTCAAGGATAATTTGATCACGTAGATAGGAGTAGATGTGGCTGTATCGGGATGAGTCATGTCCAATAATAGAATAGACTATTTGGGTCTTAGGGGAATCATAGGCTAGGTAATATAACTCTTCCACCAAGAAATCAAAGTGAAAATTGGGCTCTTGTAGCTCAGGTATACATTCCAAGGTAGCCATAGCATCTGCTGCTCTGTTCGCGGATCTAGGAATCTATTGGAATGTTACAAAAGCAAAATACTTCTTAAGATCATCAACCATCCTCTTGCAAGGCATCAATTTCTCATCTTGATTCTTATATGTATTGTTGATTTGATTAACCACCAGCTGAGAATGTCCATAGATATACAATTCTGCAACCTTCCATTCAATAGCTAGTTTTATCCCATTCACCAAAGCTTCATATTCTGCAATATTGTTCGTGCAAGGGAATAGAATTTTATAAGACTTTGGGATTGAATTCTTCTAAGGAGTAATGAATAATATGCTAGCACCTGAACCATTTTGAGTAAAGGACCCATCAAAGAAAATTTTCCAAGGTTGTTGTGTAAGATACATTATTGATTCATCTGGAAACTCTATAAGTAGTGGTTGAAAGTCTTCAAGTGGAGCTTCAGCAAGTTGATCAGTAATTACTTGTCCTTTTATGGCTTTGCATTCCACATATTCAATGTAAACTCTGTAAGGATCATGACCCATTTTGCCAATCTTCCGGTGAGTGTTGCCTTCTTGAGAAGATACTTGAGTGGATCAATTTTGGCCACTAGCTTGACTGAATGTGCTAGCATGTAGTGCCTCAATTTTTGTGATGCAAAGACTAATGCCAAGCATGCTTTTTCTATTATAGTGTAGTTCATTTCACAAGACACCAATGTCCTACTGATGTAATAGATAGCGTGTTCCTTTTTATTGTCATCCTGTTGTGCCAGAAGTGTCCCCAACGATGAATCAGTTGATGATATATATAAGATTAGTGGTTTACCCTAAATCAGTGGCATCAATATCGGTGGATTCGACTAGTACTCTTTGATTTGCTGAAAATGTTGTTCACACTATTGATCCCAGTTGTAAATTACTCCTTTTCTCAATACCTTTGTGAAAGGTTGAGCTTTCTCTACTAGAAAAGAAATGAATCTTCTAATGGATTGGAGACGTCCCTGTAGACTTCTCATTTGACTGATGTTCTTCGAAGGCGGCATTTCCATTATGGGACCTTCTCGGGATCAACCTCAATTCCCTTCTTTGAAATGATGTAGCCAATTAGTTTACTAGATGTCACTCTGAATGCACACTTCTTTGGATTTAACCAAAGTTTGAACTTTTCCATTCTGTCAAGTATAGGACCTAGCTCTTGAATATGCATTGATCTTGTTGGCAAATGGACACTCCAATGAGACATTATAGGTGATTGAAGGTTTTGTCATTGATGGAAACCTTGCAATCCTATGAGACCGGCAAGAAAATTTACCGGCACCAACAAAGATAGAATCTACACCAGCACAGAGACCACCGACAGTGAAAGGAAGTATACCGGCATAGAAGCTGATAGGAATTTTGGTTATAATATATTTTGTAAATTATTGTAAAATCATTGTAAGGTAACTTGGCAAGTTGTAAAATGACTCATATATATAAGAGATCATTGTAGAACATTTTAATGATGGATGGAAAAGAAGTGAATAGGCGAAATAAGGTAGACCTATTATGCGAATTATAGGTTAAGGGTTTATGTATGAAGCAGAGCTAAAACCACTACTGGATCTGGCATAGTGGATGCTATTTTGAAGCAATACAAGACATTGGATTTATATAATCCATTTTGTAAGTCAGTGAGACTTCCCATTTTGTAATTGAGCAGTGAGCTCTAGGCACTTGGCCTTCCTGCATGTGCAGGCCCCTATTGTAAGAGTAATATTCACTTATTGGCTAGTAAGCGAATATTGTGGGTCACAAATCCCACCGAGGTTTTTCCCACACCGGGTTTCCTTGTTAAACTATTGTGTTATGGTGTGTTTTTCATGTGGTTGCTATTATCTCTGTTTATTGCATTATTTCTTGTTTACTGGTATACAATATTGATATGCTTTACATGTTTTAAGTTAAGAAACTTCTATAACCAATTAGATACTGATTCACCCCCCCCTCTCAGTATCTTTGGGAATCCTAACAATTGGTATCAAAGCCTGGTCCTCTATTTTCAGAAGCCTAATAGCTTGAGGAAGATCTTGACACCACTAGAGATGGAAAACCTGATTAAGCAATTAGAAGCAACACTCTTAGACTATGATGCAGAAAAGTTGAAAAATATCAAACTTGAGGATGATCTAAAGGCTGCACAGGATATTATTCAAGCACTTCAAGAAAATCTTACCATTGCAAGAAACAAGAGAAGAGAACTTTGTGAAAAGATGCAAAATGAGAATGATGAAAAGGAAACTCTTAGTGATCTGATGAATAAGCTGAAACAAGAATACATGACAACAAAGAAAGAGATGCAGGATATGATTGAGATTTTGTAAAGAAATTGAAGATAGAAAGAAGAATGAAGAAGACCTGACTAGAAGATTGAATGATGCTGCAAATGAAAATACAAGACTTAGTTATGAAAATGATATGTTGAAGACAGATCTGATGCATGCACAGAATGACTCAAATGAACTTATGAGACAGAAAGAAATCTTGGAAAGAGAACTGGATACTGCAAATCAGCACAAAGAAAAAATTCAAGAAAAGCTCAAAAGAACTTGGTGACTTATTGAAGAATCAAAAACCTAATGGTGACACTTGTGGCCTTGGCTTTGAAGCTAGTGAAAGCTCTGGTACTGCAAACACACAAGATCAAGGCAAACCAGTAAGAAAACCTACTGCTTATAAATTTAATGGCAAATGCTTTAACTGTAACAAGTATGGTCATGAAGCAAATCAATGTAGATCTAGAAATTATCAGAATACCAATACACCCACCAGTCAATGTTCAAAATGCAACAAAGTTGGTCATAATTCAGAAAATTGCAGAATGAATGTAAGATGTTATGTTTGTGGAAGCTTTGGACACTTATCTAATCAATGCAGAACACAAACCGGCATCGGATATGGAAAAGCTATTCAGAAAAATAATGTGACTTGTTATGCCTATAACAAGATTGGACATATTGCTAAGTTTTGTAGAAGCAAGTCCTCACCGGTAAATAACAAATGTCCTAGTTTGAAAGGTAAAGAAAAAGTTGAAGAGGTAAAGCGTGAATTCTCAAAACAATGGATCAGGAAATTAGAACTAAATGGTGATAGGAATACTCCTCCACCAGCAAAACATAGTAACACTCCACCGGCAGGAGACTCTTCATCCAACTGAAGAAAATTCCTTTGAGGGTTCGGCAATCAAATGTGAAACATGCTATTATTCCCTCGGTTGATGGTGAGAAGTTGAAATTACTTCTATACAGATAGATAAGTTAAGTCATTACTTAATCGGAAAGCATTAAATGTGGTGGTTGGCAAAATTAACATTATTAAACAGTGTTTTGGCTCCATTTTAATTTCACTAAGCATTCAAACCTTTGAGAGCGCAAAAATTCCAGAGCAAAGGCATTTCGAGCAAATAAGTGAAGCAACTCATCAAGAAATCATTCCTAAGGTAGATAAAGGTATTTATAATCATGGCTTCTTCATCTATTCCTGAATTCATAGCAAACCCTACTATTGTCAAAGTAATCAAACACCCTAGACCCGTATTTCATTTAGTTCCCAAAATTGCCAAGAAAGATGATAATGTTGATGCTTTTTCTCAAATCCCTAAAGGAGTAGTTTTTACTGAAGACCCTAGAATGTACAATCATTGTCACATGGAAGAATTAGGTGATGAGGAAATCAAGAATATGTATAAATATGAAATTTGTGACGAATCCGGTAATGTTAAACCTAAACACAAGATAGTAGAAACCCTAGGTTTCACTGAAGTTCTCAATATTCTGGATTTTCCCAAGGATGTTATAAGGATAGTACTAAGCAGGGTTCATGGTGCATTCTTATGGTTGGACTCAATTCACAAAATCACAATCTGAAGCAATAAAGGCTGTGATAGGGTTACCTTCCACCGGTAACAGACCTGATAAAACAAAGAAAGTCTCAAATGACCTAGTGATTAACCTAACCGGTGCAACATCTGACAAGAGATCTTTAAGGGTAAATGATGTAACGGATATCAATGTCAGATTCATCAGTATGATCTTAGGCTACAAAACCAAACATGCAAATAGGTGAAACTTAGTCTCTAGACTATGCATAAAGAGTGCCTATGACATGATTAATGATAATGAAAAAATAGATGTGTGTGAATGGCTTAAAGATGAGCTAATTGACAATTTGGGAAAGATTAAGAAAGACAAAAAGGGGACATTCAGATTTGGAAACATACTTGTCTATCTAATGCTACACATAACCAAACAAGTACCTAGTATCGGTAACAAAAATCTTGGTTGTGACATACCGGTAGGCAAACAGTTGTCAGATTTACTAAACAAAATGGGAGAGAATAGAGAAAAGAACATAGATGAATATTTTCAGGCATTGAAGGCCCAGATGAAGACTAGAGTCAGATTGTCACAAGAAATTGTAAACAAGTATAAGGATGAAATTTGTTTTGTTATAAAGAAGGATGAAATTTGGATGGAGGTAGTTATCCCAAGAACCATTTGGGTTACTGAAATGGGGTATGAAACTGATGACCACATAATAGAACCATATGCAAAAGCCCTCCTGGAAGCACCTAGGGAACCTAAAGAAAAGGTATTTGGCAGTGCTAAGACTTTTGAAAACCAAATTCAATCAAAGAAAAGGGTTAAGAAGGTTGAAGCAACATTTCGAAGAGGATCCAGGCAAGAAAAAGCTATTAAGGATGATGTACTCAAACAAACTAGTATTATTGGAGATGAGTTAGAAACACTTCAACTGGAAACTCACCTTTCACCAGTTGGAAATTCTTCAAACAATGACATACCAGCTGCATTCAAAAGAGTTGTGAGAAAAAGGAAATCTTCACCAGTATCTACACCTTCTCCTAGAAGAACCTGACAGAAACAACAGGCAGTAAGGCCCATAGCTAGGAATTTAACTCCAAAGAAGAAGTTAACCCCCAAGAAGAAGACTTAGCAAACTATTACTCCAATTGACAAACTTCTCAATGAAATAACAAAGGATGGAAAGCTAAAAAACATCAACAAATTATATGACTCATTATCAACTGATGACAAGGAAAAAGTTGAAGATAGTGTAATCCTACACTTGGATATTTACAAGAAATTTTTGATGCAATTTGTGGATGAATTACCGGTAGAACTGTTCAGAAGACTTGAAGCTAGAAGGCAAGCTGTTGTAGAGCTTGACAAGAAAATAAAAATTGAAAAACTACTTGATGTATATCCTGTCAACTCACTAAAAGAGATAGATGATCTGATCTCTGAGGCTAACAAGTCAGTATTTTCAACTGCACACCGACATGTAGCACTTATGGCTAGTAGAGTTAATGAGGTTGCAGAGGAAACTGCTAATGCATGGGACATATTCCTTGTAGAGAAGGAAAAGTAGGAAGAATATCGAAATCCTAAACCCATCAAAGTATACCAAAAAGATAAGGATAAGGGAAAAGGTAAGGTTGGTGGTCCACCCAGCATAAAAATAATAGATAACTTATCCCTACCGCCTCTTGATACTCTACCGGTAGTTACCACTGACAATCAACTGGCTAGTGAGAGTATGGATGTATCACATGAGGACACAAATCTAGATTTTGAGGTGTTATACACAATGAAGATTGACACTCAAAAAGTCAATATTGTGGTAGATAAAGATTCAACAAGGAAAATAGATAGCACAAAAAGTAAACCGGCAGGTGACAACACTAAGAAATAGGCAGAGCAACAGGCTCCCTCACAAGAACGGGTTCATGTAGAGACAGTGCCACCGACAACAGCTGAGCAATCCAAACCTTTGCTTAAAGAGATGCAAACACAAACTGACCTACTAGAGGTCACCACAAGCAAATAAATTTCTCCCACTGGCAGAATACAGATTGTTGACTCTTCAAATGTAGAATTCAAACTGATAAATGTGACAACAGTTCTTTTGGATTCTATCAAGAAGATAACAGAGTGTAGTTCACAAGCATACAAAGCAATTGATGACACAATTCCAATTTTGAAAATGATAGCAACTAAGTGCAATGTAGATAATAAATATTCTTTGAATCAACTTGACACATTGTCTAAGTATATTACTGACAACACAATGACAATTGAACAAACAAAAGAGGAAGCATTCAAGGAGAGACTAGAGAAGGAAAAACAAAAATTATTTGAAGAAGAAATAAAGAAGTGTACAAGACAATTTGACACTCTTTTACTGAAACTATGTAGTACATTGAAGGAATTTAAAACCTTGTACAGAGATACATGTAAAACTAACTTTTTGATAGTAGATATAGATCGGAAATCAACAAGATACGGGAAGAAATAAATCAACTAGCTGATAATTTCATTAATTCATCTGAACCATTATCAGTTTTTTAGTAGAAAATAACAGGTTTTGAGGAGGAACTCTTAAAATTGGAAAGAGAAAAGGAAAGAATAAAAGAAAATGCAAAAGATCTAAAATGGAGACTAAATCCAAAATTGGACTACCTTGCCTCCTTAAGAAAAGAAATATCTGATGCTTTAATTCAAGGACAAAAAAAAACAAAAAACAAATGCAACACCTCATTGGTATAATTCAGAGGACAGAGGCCGCATTAAAAGATAGAAAATGGTTCATTAAGAGCTTGAATCTGGTATTGGTAGATCTTTTTCAGATTGTAACCAATCGGTTACAAGGATAAAACAAGAAACCACACTCAATTGACACTTTGACAACCTTTGTCATTGATGCCAAAGGGGGAGTAGTGGAATGAGAAAAATATCTAGCAAATGACTCATCAGCTCAGGGGGAGCACATATTCTTTTGGTACACAATTTTTGGCAACACAATTCTGGCAGATTCTTTTTGGATGACAATTTTTTATTTTTCTCATGAGTGTTGCCATCAATGCCAAAGGGGGAGATTGTTGGAAAATGCACACTCCAATGAGACATTGTAGGTGATTGAAGGTTTTGTCATTGATGGAAACCTTGCAATCCTATGACACCAGCAAGACAATTTACTGGCACCAGAAAAGACAGACTCTACACCGACACAGAGACCACCGACAGTGAAAGGAAGTATACTGGCATAGAAGCCGACAGGAATTTTGTTTATAATATATTTTGTAAATTATTGTAAAATCATTGTAAGCCAACTTGGCAAGTTGTAAAATGACTCATATATATAAGAGATCATTGTAGAACATTTTAATGATGGATGGAAAACAAGTGAATAGGTGAAATAAGGTAGACCTATTATGCGAATTATAGGTTAAGGGTTTATGTATGAAGCAGAGCTAAAACCGGTACTGGATCTGGCATAGTAGATGCTATTTTGAAGCAATAGAAGACATTGGATTTATATAATCCATTTTGTAAGTCAGTGAGACTTCCCATTTTGTAATTGAGCAGTGAGCTCTAGGCACTTGGCCTTCCTGCATGTGCAGGCCCCTATTGTAAGAGTAATATTCACTTATTGGCCAGTAAGCGAATATTGTGGGTCACAAATCCCACCGAGGTTTTTCCCACAACAGGTTTCCTTGTTAAACTACTGTGTTATGGTGTGTTTTTCATGTGGTTGTTGTTATCTCTATTTGTTGCATTATTTCTTGTTTACCGGTATATAGTATTGATATGCTTTACATGTTTTAAGTTAAGAAACTTCTATAACCGGTTAGATACTGATTCACCCCCCCTCTCAGTATCTTTGGGAATCCTAATAGATCTCTTCATAGTCTTCACTAAGGTGTCATCAACATAGTCTTCCATATTCTTATGCATCATGTCATGAAAAATGGTTGTAGCTGCTCTTTGATAGGTTGCTCCTATGTTCTTTAGCCCAAATGGCATGACGTTCTAGAAAAAGGTTCCCCATGCATAGGTGAAAGCTATCTTTTCTTGATCTCGAGGAGCTATTTTAATTTGATTGTATCTGGAGAATCTGTTCATTAGTGAGTACATTTCATACCCAAAACTCATGTTGACTATCATATCAATATTTGGTAATGGAAAGTCATCCTTTGGACATACTTTGTTAAGATCTCTAAAGTCAGTGCAAACTCTAATAGACTTTTCTACCTTTGACATAGGTACCATGTTTTTGCTTAATTGGTTTTACTCCTGGTGTAATTGAAAGATGGTGCATAATGAGATTAGGATCCAATCTTGGCATATCAGAGTACGTCCATGCAAAGTTTATTTTCTTTTCTAAGAATAGTTGAGTGAACTCCTTCAATTCTTCTGCTGATAGTGATTGAGCTACATGAATGATGTGTGGTGTCTCTTGACTCCCAATGTTCACCAGCTGATTTGGCTCGATCAATATGGAGGACCTTTCCTGGAAATGACTTGGCAGTATATCAAGTATCTCACCTTCAGGCGCCTTAGAGAGGTTTTCACCTTTAGGTACATCCTTAATTTTCTCTTTTTTAGATTCTGACACCGCCAAAATGTGGTTTTCGCCATCAGATCTTTAATTTTGATTTTTCTTGTTTTTGCGACTAAGATACTTGATATCCGCTTCAGTCATATTTTCACTCTATTCCTTGGTGGAAGAGTCTATAGGTTCGAGTGCATTGAGATAGTAGGATAACGTATAGTCATTGGCAAAAGTAGGTATATTCATTGGTTGGTTCTGTAACATGCAGTCAATCAACTCGGGATGTACTAAGGATAAATTTTGGATAGGTTCAAGAGCGTTCATGGTATTGTTATCACAGCTATAGATCAAAAAGTCAAGTTCTAGAATGATACCTTGCGTAAGTGTCTCAAGACTAGGAAGAGTCAGATCATGATTATTAAAGTTCACATTAATATTTAATTGATCTAATCCGATAGACATACTTGTAACATCGTTCACTATGCAAGACTGGATGTCATATCATGGTTTAGCATAATTAAGACCAGTAGACAAATTTTCATTGTTTGTATCAGATGATTCAGAATTTGAGGCTGAGTAGATATTGTCCTAAATAAGACTGTCATCAAAGTGATTGGATGAAGTTTTTGAGTCTTCTTCAGGTGATTTAGTAAGCATATGTATGGTATCAATACCGACATCTTTAATGCTGCAAGTTCCTTCATGTTGTGGTTCATTTGTCATTTGTATCTGACACACCTGTTGACATGATCTTGATGTTTCTATGATTTGTTGTCTTCTACTCCATTCAGCTTCCTCTGGACTAATAACTAGCTCTTGTTCTATAGCTTCAAACTCTTCTTGTGTAGTGCTATACTTGATTTGTTCTGTTTTAGGATAAGGGTGCATAGATGAGAATCTTTCTGGTACTCTTCCTTCTTTCAATCCTTGTTCATAATTTGCTTGTCTCCTTTGTCTAATTTCCTATATTTCTTTCTCTAGTTTTATGTGCATCAACGTTTGAGTATCATTTAAAAAAATGCTAGATTCTTCTAAAGTTTCTGTACTGGATGTGTTTGAAAGATCGTCAAGACCCTATTCATACTCGTTTGAATCAGTCTCTGAATCATCTACTTGCTTCCTTCCAGTATATGTGATTGGAACTTTTAATGGTGCAAACAATTCTTTGATTCTTACTACTTCATCTATTATATCCTCAGGGACCTCAACTTCCTGTATTATTGTAGCTGATACCATCGAAGCTTGAGCACTGACTGTTTCTTCTTTCTTGACTGTTGATTCCTCTTTCTCTTTTCTACACTCTTCTTTTGTTTGTTTAGTATCTGCTTCATGTAATGTTGAAGGCAATATCCTTTTTGGGCACTTCGACTTAGAAACATGTTTTTGGTCTGATGTCTTTTTTGGATTGTACCCCAATCTAGCCTTATCATTTGTGGATTTGGTTTGTAGCTGAATTGGTTCAGTAATACCTTCTTTTTGTTTTCCCAAAGGACCAGTACCTAAGTACCCCATGCATTGAATAATTTTGTATCTAGGACCATATTGGTTTGAGGAAATCTCACAATGTTGTACCTCCTCATTTTGACTATCCTCCTTAAAAAATCCAGTTAAGAACAACATCCTCTTCTATTTCATCCACCAAGGAGGTAGAAGACTGTACAAAGAGACCATCATATATGGTATTCGGAGCTGAAGTTTTTGTTCTCATAGCTTCTGATGGCTTGCCCAACTATTTTTGTGATGGAGGGAGAGAAACTAATGAAAGTACCGGTTCTATCTTGTAGCCATCCATGTTGGTATTTGTAATCTTCAATCTCTTTTCTAAGTCTTTCATTAGTGTTTCTGGATCTTCATTTGGAGAGGCTTCCCTATTATGAGGCACAAAAGTATCTGCACCTTTTGTCAATGCATTACAGATGACATTTGTATCAATAGGAATACTGACTTCAGCTCCGTTATAGGGGAATTTTAAGCATTGATGGTATGTTGACGGTACTGCCTTCATTTCATGAATCCATGACCTGCCCAGTAATCTATTATATGACAATGGAATATCAAGAACCTGGAAAATGACATCTCTCTCTACCGGTCCCACTCTGATTGGTAATGACATCAGACCTTTAGAAGTCCTTTCTTCTTCATCATAGGCTTTTATTGTTATTTTCTTGCCGGGGTCAATGATATTTTCAAAGAATCCTAGTTGTGTAAGCAGATTGTAAGTACAAATGTTCAACCCCGTGCCTCCATCTATCAAAACATGTTTGACTCTATGTTTGTGGATCATGGCTTCAATATGCAATGGCTGGTTATGTGGATGATTTAGCAAGTTGTCATCTTCTTTGGAGAAGGTCAAATAGTGAGGTGAATTTAGATGACCCACCATAGATTGAAACCGATCAATGTCTAAATCTTTTGGAATGTTGGTGGTGAGCAAGGCATTGTCTAGGATTTCTTTGTGAGAAGATGAGAGTTTTATTAATTCAAAAATTGAGATTTGAGCATTTGTCCTTTTCAAATGTTCAACGACACTATATCCAGAAGATGATGATGAAGTTAACCTTTTAAATTTATCCAAGGTTGATTCTTTTTGTTTGTTTGGCAATGTTGGTGGGTTTGATGTTACCTGAGCTAGGTCAGAAGAAATAGCTCCTTGGAGGGTGACTTTCTTTTGAGAATGGGTGAGAGCTCTTCCATATCATGATTCATTTGGTTTATCTTGGACTATAATCACATTGCAATATTTCGAGTGGGAGGGCTCAATCATGTTGATAACGTTGTCCTGACTGGCATAAGTATAATTTACCTTGGCACCTCCTTTGGTCTTTGAAGAATCACCTTGTTCGTAAACAGGCAAAGGGTCTTTAAATGCTTTATGATCAACATTAGTCAGGTGATTCCCAACAACAATTTTACCAACATCTATGAGATCTTGAATCCATGTTTTAGCTTCATGCAATTGTTTATGTTATGACCTTTATTCCAATGGAAGTCACAATATTCATTTTCTCTCCACCATCTTGGTTTGACATCTGGATCATATGGTCTAGAGTTATCTGGTAGTGTTATCAAGTTGTTTGCCAACAGACTTTTGAAAGTGGATTCATATGATTCTTTGAGAGGAGTAAAATCACGCTTAGGTTTGGAAAGCCAAGGCTTTTCTTTGAACCATTCCTTTGCTTTCTTTGAACCAGGATCTAGCTCTAAAGAGAAGAACAGCCTCAGCCTGGATCTTCTCTTTAGAGCTAGATCCTAGTTGTGTTTCTTTCCAAGGTGTGATATCCTCCTTCTTTATGAGCACATCTTCCATTAGAATGGCATTATCTACCATTTTGTTAAATGATGGGTGTACTTGCATTTGTATACTATATTTTAGTTCGGGGACCAAGTTATTGACAAATATATCCATTTTCTTAGAGTCTGGGATAGGTTGTGGATACCTAGAGAACATCTTTCTCTAGCATTGGAGGAAGGTAAGAAGAGGTTCCCCTATTTTTTGTTGAGTATTACAAAGATCGATCATAGTCACATGATGTCTAATGTTGTATGAATATTGTTGTAAGAATAGTTGGATTAGTTCTTCAAACATTTTTATTCCTTTGGGTAGACTTGAGAACCATTCCATTGCTTGACCCCCTAAACTCCTTGGGAAGAGGCACATGAGGTACGTTTGATCGTGCATGAACTCCATATAGGAAGCAAAAAAATTTCTGATATGATCTTGAGGATCTGAGGTACCATCATATTTGTCAAATTTTGGGATCTCCACTCGTGAAGGAAATGGAGGCATGTATAGATTCTTATCAAATGGAAAGGGACATATTGTTTATAGAGAATATTGTTTTGGGGACTTGTCCTTATTCTTCAGTTCTCTAACCTCCATCCGCAAGGCTAGTAATTGTTTGTGTACCATGAGTATAGGTGAGTCTTCCTTTTTAGTAACGAGTGTCTGGACATCATATCCAGTAGGAAGTTTGGCACCTTGTTTTGCTAGTTCTAAGAAATAATCTTCCTTCTCTCAGATCATGATAGCTTTCATCATTTTTGTAAAGTCTTTGTCCTTTTGACAATCAAGGATTTCTTTTTTTGGAGGTTCAGTGTCTTCGTCAGTCTCACTTGATGATGAGGAATCATTATCATTTCTGGGAATGTTATTATCATCCTTGTTTCCATCATTGTGTTCCATCTCATGCATAGTGGGAGATTCAGGCTCATCAAAAATTAGTCTGCGTGATGATGACGGTATGTCAGTGAGTGGATCCTTCACGTAGAATGGATTATCTTGATATGTGAAGGGTTGTGCTTTGCCTTTGGCTTCTTTCTTATGAGAACTCCTAGTTTGAATAGGCATTTTTATGGATTAGTGTGACCTAAAGTTGTTTGTGATATAGAGGTTAAGATCAATTTCAAAGCTAGTTGTTCTGTTTAGAGTATTGTTTGGGAGAAACAACTGAGATTCAGTCTGGTTTCAAGAACGATATATCTTGTATAAGACATTTATCTAAGTTGATTCTAATAGTAGTGTAAGATTTAGTTCGATTTCAGGAACGATCTATCCTGTATAAGACATTATCTAAGTGACTAAAATTTGATAGGTAGTTGATTGAACTAGCTGAAAGATGATCAACCAAATCATGCAACGCAAATGGCAAAGGTACACTGTCTTGATCTATTTATACTTAGGAAAATTGATAACCAGTATTATGTTCATTGTAGACTATTTTTAGGCAAGTTTGATTGTTCTGTTCTGACAAAACCAGAGACTCGTACGACAGGTTTTTCTGAACCGGACAATAATTTAGCAGTAAAAGACTTGTATGACACAAGATCAGGTCTAGGATGAAAAATCAAAAGACTCGTATGACACAGAATCCAGTGAAGCACGATAAATTATTAGACTTGTACAACTGTTCACATGACAGAGCCTAGAAATTCTGAGTTTTTTCAATTGCTAAGTATGATAACTGAGTATGACCAATTCTGAGATGGACTGATTTTTTACCAGGATAAACTAGTTTCTGACACAGACAGAGTTTCGACTTAAGATGGACTAGTTTCTAACACGGATAGAGTTTCAACTTAGGATGGACTAGTTTTTGACATAGACGAAGTTTCAACTTAGAATGGACTAGTTTCTGACACAAACAGAGTTTTGATTTAGGATGGACTAGTTTCTGACACGGAAAAAGTTTCGACTTAGGATGGACTAGTTTCTGACATGGATAGAGTTTCAACTTAAGATAGACTAGTTTCTGACATGGACAGAGTTTCAAATCACTGAGTTGTTTCTTGTCTTCTCCAATTTTTGGTATTTCAATTTTTGTTTTAGGGATTAAAACACAAAAAACAAGTAGTATATATAGTGACTCCAATCACAGCATGCAAACCCTAAGGAATTTGATGAGGAAAGAAAGCCTTTGCTTGTAGGCTCAGGTACACACCCAATAGCTAATTAGAATATGACTGCCGAGTCTCATGCAATGGATTCTCAACATCATATTATCCGACTCCAAATGCTAATGGGGGCATGAAATGACAAGTATCTTGGGAGAGTTACTATCTCTCTTGCACAAAGATTATCTCCCTTTCGGAGGTGAACTGGGTACCTTCTAATTTTGAATTGGATTTAGTCAGGGATTCATTCAGCATGTCGAGGTATAAACTCAATTAAGAGGTCTCCCAACCTTGAAAACCAAGGTTTAATATACGTGAAGGTGCGGAGGAGAGCTATTCCTGAGCACTGTCGTTGACTTGATTTTCATCAAATCATGATTATTTTATAGTGGGTTTGAGTACTTGGTGTTTAGCCATTCCCACTTAGGTTGTTCCCCTCACACCGGCTGTAACGGATTTAAGAGTTTTTCAACCCCTCGGGAGGGCAGGCCTACTAAAGATGTACAAATCTCAAACAAAGAAAAAGCCTCAAGGGTCTAGATTTCTGATTGTCTAGAAAAAGACAAGAGCATACTCTCCTACCTCTCAGAATCTTCTAAAAAAACACAAAATACATACTTTTTCTTTAACTAGATAGCAAGTTAGGTTCCTAAAAATGAATTTAAAGAATACATGATGTTTAGTCGATTCTCCTTAGGCAACCTGCAAAGACAACGAATCAATAGTCATATTGTCTTTGTGTGACAAGCATATTCTTCGAGAAGCATTCTGCAAAAACTGATTAGGCTGTGAAAAATTCTGAGATAAACAGATAAATAGTCAGGATCAGTCGTCAGAATAATCAATTTGAATCAAAAAACCAAAATCATGAATTTTGCCTTTTTAACCAGAAAATACAAAGTCGTATGACAATATGAAAACTCATACGATACAAGATCCCAACTCGTACGACATAGGATTCCAGTTTGTATGACACCTGCAATTTGTCGTTTGATCCTGTGAGAATTATCATATGAGATGTACGGATGAAAAATCTGAAATTTGGAAAATAACAAAAAACAAAGCAGTCAGTCTTGGAGGCCAAAAAATGTAGTCTTCTACCCCACAGTGGACGTCAGAGATGTGTGTGTGAAAAAGTGGTCTATAGCTGCAAGCACAACACTTCAATTAAGTCATTATATGCATGTTTAATAATTAATAATCAATAAGTAAAAAAACATAACAAAGCGACTAATTGCCTTCTAAAAGATGCGAGTATAAGATTGCTCTCAGATTGTTATAAGCAATACCAGTAACTAGACTACACCAAGACAAATGATTTAATTTATATGATATTAACTATATGGATGCAAAATGGATGAATAATTGAAGCAAATAATCAATTCAAGCAATAATGGATGTAAGCAATCTAAAAAGCACAATGATCTTCAATGACTCCAGAGCGAAATTAGCGTGATAATAATCTCCAAGCATGTTCTCAAAAATCTTTGGGGTAAATTGAAATGAGAGCTGAAGACTGAATTTATAGAGAATCACAAGAGAAAAGCTCAATTTAAGATTAATTGAAAATAATTGAGAAATCAGGTTCAGTTAACCTTGAGATAGATTCCAATTATAGTTTAATTGAAATGCATTTAAATAAGAAGTTCAAGTTGCATTGGAAATAAGGTTTAATTAATTCCATGCACTTGTGATAAAAATAGATAATTCTTTTATTTATTCAAGAAAAGAGTCTTTTCAATGCAACTGAATTTCTTTTTTTCTGAAAAGCTTTGAGTTCCAATTTTAGAGAATAATTCAATAATTCAATTAAATTGCTTTTCTGATTTCAAGTTCTAAATTTAGAAAAAGAAATAATATCTCAAGTTTGATTTCTCTCTCGATTCAATTCTTTTTATTTTATTTTCAATTCAACTCTTGCTTTGTGATTAACTCCTCTTTTGTAATAAATTAATTCCTTTTGCATGATTAAATGGCAAATTTATTTATTAATTAAATATGCAAGGATATTTAATAAATTAAAATAGGATAATTGATCAAAATGATATTCTTGGAAATGATTCAATTAATTAAATAAATATTTAATTAATATTGAGTAATTGATTTGCCATGTGATATTTGATGATTAAAGAATTAATAATGTGCTCAAGATTGATTTAATTGTCTTTGGTTAAGACCTTGGTGATGTTGTCGAGATTAGGGGCCCATGGTTTAGATGACCATTTTTAGGGTATTACATTTTCCCCACTTTGAATTAATGTATGAGCAGCATGTTGATTCAAAGAATGTGTGATGTCTAGGAGATGCCAGTTATGAACTTGATTGATGTATATTATGTGGAAGGCCTCAAGCATAATCTACTGAGTGTGAGTCAGATGTTTGAGAAAGGTTACAAATTCACCTTTGAGTCAATCGGTTGTCAGATAAAGAAAGACAGTACCGGTAAAGTTGTGGGAGAAGGAAAGAGAGCTGATGGAAATGTTTATAATCTGAAGGAATGCTATGAGCCCCAATGTATGTTAGGTCAAGTAGATGAAAATTGGTTGTGGCATAGAAGATTAGGTCATATCAACTTTGATAACTTATTTGCAATAAGCAAAAATGGGTGTGAGAGGAATATTCCACCTATCATCAATCCGGTAAACATATTTTGTGATGAATGTGTAAAAGGTAAGCAAACAAAAGTGATTTTCAGGACAAAGGAGCACAACACCTCAAAACCACTTGAAATTGTGCATATAGATATGTGTGGTCCAACTCAAACAACAGCACTTGCTGGTGAAAGATACTTTATGTTCTTCATTGATGACTACTCAAGGATGACATGGGTCACCTTTCTGCAAGATAAATCACAAGCATTTGAAAGATTCAAGATCTTTTGGAAAATGGTGGAAAAGGAAAGTGGGTACAGATTAAAATGTCTAAGATCAGACAGGGGTGGAGAGTTCACATCAAATGAATTTGAAGATTATTGTGAAAAACATGTAATTAGAAGGTAATACTCTACTCCTAGAACACCACAACAAAATGGTGTGGTATAAAGGAAGAACATGACAATCAAGGAGATGGCCAGAACCATGTTAAATGAAGTTAGTCTGTCGGATATATATGGGAAAGAAGTTGTTCACACTTTTGCATATACTTTGAACCGGGTTTAATTAAGGACAAACAACAAAATGACACCTTATGATTTATGGTATGACCGGAAGCCATCAGTCAAATACTTCAAAGTATTTGGAAGCAAGTGCTTCATCAAGAAAGATGTGGATGGTTTAGGAAGTTGTGACTCCAAGAATGATGAAGGAATCTTTCTCGGTTACTCATCTAACAATGAAACCTACAAATGCTACAATAAAAGGCTAAGAAGGGTTGTTGAGAGTGTGAATGTAAAAGTTGATGAAGATATGCACAAAGGCTGTCAACCACAGGTTAACCGGTATGATGACTCTGGTGATGAATATTATGAAGCTCAGATAGATACTAAACCAGAGGTAGCATCCAAGAAGGTTCCCAACCAGTATGTACAACCGAATCACACAGAAGAACAAATTTTGGGAAATAAGAGTGATGGTGTGTAAACTAGAAGAAGACTTGCCTAGAATGATGAACAAGTCAACCTATGCCTCATGACTGAAGTTGAACCCAAAACTTTCAATGAGGCTAGCAAGAGACAAGAATGGATGGATGCCATGGAAGAAGAACTGCGCCAGATTGAGAAGAACGAGACTTGGGAATTAGTCCCTAGACCAGAAGACAAGAACATCATTGGCACAAAGTAGGTTTACCGGAACAAGATGAATGAAGGAGGTAAAATTATGAGACATAAAGATAGACTAGTGTGCAAAGTATTCTCTCAAGTAGAGGGGATTGACTTTGAAGAAACATTTGCACCGGTGGCTAGATTAGAAGAAATTAGGATATTTCTAGCTTACTCTTCCTATAAGGGTTATAAAGTATATCAAATGGATGTAAAATCTACTTTTCTAAATAGAAATTTACAAGAAGAAGTATACATGGAGCAACCGTAAGGATTTCTGTTGCTTGATGATGAGACATTTGTGTGTCAGTTAAAGAAGGCTCTGTATGGTGTAAAGCAAGCTCCTAGAGCATGGTAGTGAAGATTAGATCAGTATCTGAAGGAGTGGGGATTAAAAAAGGGGAGTGCTGACAACAACCTGTACATAAGGAAAGATGGGAATCGCATGATTATTGTGGTTGTGTATGTAGATGAAATCATCTTTGGAGGCACCAAGGATACTTTCTGCAAAGAGTGTGCTGATGAGATGCAGTCAAAATTTGACATGTCAATGCTTGGTGAATTGACTTACTTCCTTGGCTTGTAGATATTGCACAAAGATAAAGGAATATTTATCTCACAAGCCAAGTATGCAAAGGAGATGCTGAAGAAATTCCAACTAGAAGATTGCAAACTGGTAAGTACCCCCAAGGTGACTGGCAACAAATTGAGTAAGAATGATGAATCACCGGTAGTGGATTAAACTCTGTATAGTTCCATGATAGGCAATCTACTTGTAAAGCGGAAAATCGCGATCGAACCCTAGTTGCTCTCCCCTCTTCCAACTCCAAGGAGAGAGAAGGGAGGTTCACTAGGGTTGATGGTTTTCACTTAGGGGAAAGACTTTACATTCAAAAGAGGGGTTGAAACCCAAAAGATCCAATCCCACACAATGCAAGATTGGATGCTAAATGAGTTTCAAGGGTTAAGAAAGCAAGGCTACCCTCTTTTGTAAAGAATGTTGATAGAAGAATTAAGCTAGGAATGCATAGAAAGTGACAAAGATTCGCTTATAAATTGAGATAGGGATATAGGATGAAGCTGCGGACTTGGAATTAGCAGTAAAATGTCGATACGGCGCTGTCCTGCAAATTTGAGCAAAAGTTGTTGGGACGATGGCGCCCGAGCGCCACGGTCCTCCGAAAAATCCGCGAAACGAAGGGGGATCTGTTCGTCACTGCACAAGGATTCCAGATCTTCAATTTCAGCCGCGTACCTGCAACCTACACACAGAAAAGTGAAGACGATTGGGGGGTTAGGGATTAGGGGTTTGCCTTTAGGTCAAACCCCGGTTTTGGAATTAACCAAGAAATGAGCAATGCTGTAAATGTAAATGTCTGTAATGTAAAACAAGTACTAATACCTTGTTGTAAGGATGTTTGTATCCTTATGTGCGAAGGTATAGATGTTGTATGTTGTATGTTGTAGTAGTATGTTGTAAGTGATCTCCTCTTCAATGGTTGAATCCTTGTCTTGAATGCAACACTTAGCCTTGAATGGAGACTTAGAATGATCAATTGCTTGAAGGAATGCTTGAATGCTTGAATGCTTGAGTATAATTTCCATGCCTTTTCCATCATATCATATGAGAGAGGAAAATGTAGTTTATATACTTGTCAATTAGGGCTGATAGACCGATTTTGCCGACCTTAGGCCGACCAGGAAAGATAATTTTCCAATTTGCAAACATAAAGACCCGAAGTCCAAAAGAGACCGGGCCCAAAATAGGACCCAGGGACCAGGGCACTGGGCGCCATGGTCCTGGGGGACCAGGGTGCTAGGCGCCCTGGTCCTGAAGGACCAGGGCGCTGGGCGCTCTGGTCCCCACCTCCCGGGACAGCAGGGTGCAAAGGAGGTTCAGGCCAGGGTGCAAGAAAATGCAGTTTTCAGTGTCATAATCAGGTTTCAGTGTCTCCATTCAGGTTGTGTATTGCATCGCCATCGTGAAGACCCAAATGCGGTCGAAATTGCAAGTGTCGCAATTTTAGGACGCTACATTTAGCCCCCAATTTAGCGGGAGTATAAGCGTACGCTCATACTTCCGGTAAAGTACAAGGAAACAACATTGAAAGACTTTCACCACGTCAAGGAGGCAAGATACACCAAGCCCCCAGTGGACTAAGGATCTTACATCTTTGATTGACAAAGTAAAAGGGAAGATCACGAGGGAGAACCATGACTGTCAGTAGTAAGGTTCCCTCACTATGAGTCATGCAAGAAAGATATCAAAAATTTTCAAGGCAAGGCTAAATTTGCCAAGAAATTTTCAAGTATCTTGAAAAGATATGAACGGGATGTATGCCCCCCTACGTTAAAGCGATCGCACATGCCTCACCGGGGGTGATTGCTTTAAGGTAGTGATACATATAGAAAATGAGAATGGAAAGGAGCATGTTATCACAAGGATTTAGCCCCCAAGTGTGAGATAAGCCCAAGGATAATAGACACAAAACACAAAGCACGAGGTGACTTCACTTTCCTCGGGGTCAGTATGTTGTATGATAATTCATGTATATCATATGTATGTATGCATAATTGTTCTTCATTCCCCAATCAAGGAAGGTCACCTAGAAGAAGGGAACACATGTGTCTTTTGAGTCAACATGAGAGAGATGGAGAGATCTCAATGCTTTGCATCGTCCTCAAGTAGACAACACTAAGGACAAAAAATAGAAGAATGAGAATAACATATAGAAGAAGTAACACAAGAGAGGAGGAGAGAATCTGCTATGCTAATGTAACTAGTCTAGCACGTCATCTACCCCCCGATCTTGCTGATCAATGTTTCGGGAAGGCAGGGAACACGCTAGAGGAGGAACATTCAACACAACAGATGGAGCTATCACAAGATCCAAACAAGGGCTATGTTCATGTTCCAAGCCACGCTGTTCTTGTCTAGGAGCTAGGATAAGTGCTTTAGAAAATTCATTAGATAAATGGTTATCAATATCAACAAGTTCATATTCACTATCAGAAGCAAGAGGAGTAACATTTTCATCATGAATAACATTTTCATCTATAGCATCATCAAGATTTATAAAAATAGGGTCTTTAATTCGCACAGGATCAAGACCATCATGCATCTTATGTTTTGGAGATTTTGGAGAAAATGGAATAATGCTTGTTGAAGGTGTTTTTGGAGATTGCAAAGTTTGAGAAGCGGCTGCTTGAGCTCTAAGATGACGCTTTCGTCAGCGTTCACGTGCAGAATGATTTCGTCTAGTCTTAGTAGGAAGTGGAGAAGATAGAGGAGGAGGAATGTTCTCATCCTTAGCACTTGGGTGTTTAGGTTGTGGTCTCTTAGGCTGAATAATAGGAGAAGAAGAAGGTCTCTTCTCTCTATAAAAAGAAGGAGGAGGAACTGCTCCATACAAAGGAGGAATATTTGGTTTAGGAAGAAGACCAAGTCCATCATGACGAGGAGGTATAGGTATACTCTTAGAAGGTTTATTAGGCATAGACATAGTCACATCCATGGGAATGGGTTGGGAATCTTCTTGAGGAAAGACATTAGTTTTATCTTTCAAAGGAAGAACTTCCTTCTCAAGAATGATAGGAATATCAAGTTTAGGTGTTCTAGGTTCACTTAGAGATAGGATCATATCTGTTTTCCACTTTTGATAAGATTTGAAAAGATGATCACTTCGCGGAGGAAGAGATTGGAATTGTTTAGGCCAAAAGTAATCAATAGGAACACTGGAAGTTCTTTCAGCTGGTTTAAAGAGACTATGATTGACAGTAACAACTTCACCATTATGGGGAAATTTCAAACACTTATGAATAGGAGAAGCAATAGCTTTCATGGAAGATAGCCAAGGATAGCCAAGCTTCACACGAAATTGTTCGGAAGAAGGAATAATAGCAAAGTTCACATCAAGGGATTTGTTATGGACCTCAATAGGCAATGTAATAGAACCAATTGCAGGAGAAGAAAATGCATCAAATAGTTTCACAGTCACATCTGTTTTGTCATATATCATTTGATTCAATTGCAAAGTAAAAAGAAATTCTTCAGTAATAACATTAACCATGCACGAAGGATCAATAAGCACTCCACGACAAGGTGTATTCTTGACTTTTGCAACTATGTATAAAGGACCATCAGGTGCCCTAATGGTTTCACTAGAATCAAATGTGATGGAAGGTTCTTTAGGGTTTTCTTGCTGCTCTACAAAGTTAATCACATTCGGAGTCATAGACACAAGACCATCAGATGAGAGAGAGGAATCATTAGCCTCAATTGCAATAGAGGTATGAGAAGGTAATGGATTAGTGAAAATCTGAAGATTTTGATTAGGAGGAGCTACAGATGTATTGCCTTTATCATTCACTCCAAAAACAGAAATAGTATTATTATCAATCAAATCTTGAATTTTACCCTTTAAAGAAAAACATTTTTCAGTATCCTGCCCAGGCTGACGATGAAATTGACAAAAAGCTTTGTTATCAAAATAAGGTGAAGTAATCTTTGCAGGATCAATTTGTCTTATAGGAGGAAGAATAAGCACATTTTGTTCCAATAACTTATTCATAATACTATGCAATGATTCATTCAAAGGAGTATACTTTCTTTCTTTCTTGAAAAATTTAGAAATAGGAGGCACACCTGATGCTGCATTCACATTGTTGTTGATGATGTTTTCATTGAATTTGATGGAATCTCTGTTCGGTTTAAACTTCCCAAATGGTTGTTGACTGCTATCACCCTTATCACTCGAAGCCATAGGATGTGATTGTTCCATTTGACTCACAGTCAGTTGATAATTGTGAAGAGTTGCACACAACTGTTGGAAAGAAGTAAACTCAGAAAACAGAAGTTTGTCTCGAATATCTTTTTGTAAATTAGAAATAAAGATTCTTTGAATATCATTGTCAGGCACTGGAAAAGAAATTTGAGCATACAAATGCTTATATCTACCAATAAAATCAGTCACTTTTTCTTTAACACCTTGTTTACAATGCATTAAATCAATCAAAGTAACTTTAGGACTTATATTGTTTTGAAATTGTTGAATGAAAGCATTTGCAAGTTGTTCGAAAGAAGTAATAGAATAAGAAGGCAACGAGCAATACCATTGTAGGGCTTTGTCTCTTAATGTTCTAGTGAACAGTTTTGCAAGCAACCTTTGGTCATAAGCAAAATCAGTACATATTGTTTGAAAAGTCTTAACATGTGTTAGAGGATCACCTTTACCATTATAAAGCTCCAAATGCGGGATTTCAACATGTTTAGGGGGAATAGCTCGAACAATGTCAACAGAAAGCGGACTCGCAACATCAAATGTGGGCACACTAAACTTAGATTGATTCATAGAGGCAATTTGTTGCTGTAAAGAAGAGACAGTTTGTGCAAGATTGTTAATGGTCGCTTCAGTCGAAGAGTTCATATTAGACGTGTTAGATTGAGATGGAGGTGTTTTGTTATTGAAAGAAGGTAGAGAGTAAGGTGGTGGGACTCTATGATAATTAGTCATAGGAGATGATTGGACAGGAGGAACACTACAAGGAGGAATAGAATGGTTGAATGAATTGCCCCCTTGCGTCATGTTCATTTGTGAAGATGTAATAGGAACACTCATTGAAGGAATGAATGAAGAAGTCGGATTAAATGAAGGAATAGGGTTAATTGAAGAAGAGGGAGGATTGCCCCCATGACTAGTGATCACAGGGGGAATGTCTTGTATAGAAGTAGCCATTATGTTTGATGTAAAGGTAGGTATGCTAGCAATTGAAGTTGTCAAAGGAATAGAATGATTGACTTGTGTAGGAGGTTGTGTATAACTGAAAGATTCGGCACAACTCTTCATAGGCATCACATTCGAATCCACGATGTGTGCAATACCACGCAAAATATCAATTCCATTCTTATCACTTTGAAGCATATGTTTTAGACCCTCAATTAAAGGAAGAGCTTGACTATTGGGATACTCATGAGACATCCATTGGTGAAAATCGTCAAATTGGTTATCCAATTTCGAAAGTTGTTCTACAGAAACCTCATGGAGAGCTTCTTCATCATTAGGAGGATTAGAGGAATTACCCATGTCCTCGTTAAAAAGGCTATTCAAATTAGGTTCCATCTCCTCGGTAATTACACCTTGGAAGGACTTAATTCTAAGGCTTCATCTAACGGGAATAGTGTAAGTAGGGCTTATTGTTGTAAAACTCATGCACTAGAGAGAGAGAGAAAATTTTGAATTTAGAGGTAGCAATTTTCAATAAAATCAGCCAATCTTCTGGATTTAAGCTATTAAATGCAATCACGACAGTCTCCCGAAATTTCGAAAAAAATGTCTGGGACCGTGGCGCTCGGAGTGCAACACGGTCCTTGCAACTTTTTTCAAAATTTGCAGGGATGAAAGGTATGATGATTTTAAAGCTAATCTGAAAAAATTGAGTGATTTTACGATCTGTAGGTAGGCCAAATTAAAGTTGCAATCTCAAAATTGAACCCTACCAAGATTGTCGAAAAATGCAAAATTTTGAATTTTGAAAAAGAGAGGGAAACTGAAATTTTGAATTTTATGATTTTAGAGGGAATGTCAAAAGCAATGCAGGTTTTGAAATTCAAAAATTGACTCAATTTCACGCAAAATTCAATTTTGAAAGCGGAAATCAAAGTTGTTGTAATTAAGCACTTAATTTCAAAAGTCACAAATTGCAAGAATTTGAATAAAGCACTGAAATTTTGAATGAATGCAAACACACTTTTCAGATTTAGGACAGTAAGAACACAATTTTGACACAAAATTTCAATTTCAATTATTTTTGAATGTTTAGAAGCCTTAATCCAAACAATCACAAGACCAACTTTGACTGTAATTTTGAAGGTGTTAAAATTGATAAAATCAGCCAAAATCCTGGATTTTAGCAGGAAAATACAGTAAGATCTCACTCCCGAAATTTCGGAAAAAATGTCAGGGACGATGACGCTCGGAGTGCACACGGTCCTCGCAACTTTTTTCCAAATTTTCAAGGATGAAAGATATTGTGATTTTATTGTGGAATCCAAAGTTACAGTTGATTTGGAGGTGTTTTGATCAGTGAAATTGTCGGACAAAGGTTGAATCAAGAGGGTTTCAAAAATTAGGGTTTTGACACTTAACCACTTAATTTTCAAAATTAAAGCACAGACATGAATTGATAATTTGTAACAGAAGGGCAGATCTGAAACAAACATTAACAATTAAGCATTTCACAAGCTTAATTACTAAAAAAGGAAATTTAGGGTTTTTATGCAATTAACCTCTAAAATTTTGCAAAAGATCAACATGGAAATGTAATTAGGAAAGAAAAATTTTCAGATCTAACCATGAATAATCAGAAAGGATGTTCACATCGGGTTCACCAAAATGTAAAACCGAAAATCGCGATCGAACCCTAGTTGCTCTCCCCTCTTCCAACTCCAAGGAGAGAGAAGGGAGGTTCACTAGGGTTGATGGTTTTCACTTAGGGGAGAGACTTTACATTCAAAAGAGGGGTTGAAAACCAAAAGATCCAATCCCACGCAATGCAATATTGGATGCTAAATGAGTTTCAAGGGTTAAGAAAGCAAGGCTACCCTCTTTTGTAAAGAATGTTGATAGAAGAATTAAGCTAGGAATGCATAGAAAGTGACAAAGATTCGCTTATAAACTGAGATAGGGATATAGGATGAAGCTGCGGACCTGGAATTAGCAGTAAAATGTCGATACGGCGCTGTCCTACAAATTTGAGCAAAAGTTGTCAGGACGATGGCGCCCGAGCGCCACGGTCCTCCAAAAAATCCGCGAAACGAAGGGGGATCTGTTCATCTCTGCACAAGGATTCCAGATCTTCAATTTCAGCCACGTACCTACAACCTACACACAGAAAAGCGAAGACAATTGGGGGGTTAGGGATTAGGGGTTTGCCTTTAGGTCAAACCCCGGTTTTGGAATTAACCAAGAAATGAGCAATGCTGTAAATGTAAATGTCTGTAATGTAAAACAAGTACTAATACCTTGTTGTAAGGATGTTTGTATCCTTATGTGCGAAGGTATAGATGTTGTATGTTGTATGTTGTAGTAGTATGTTGTAAGTGATCTCCTCTTCAATGGTTGAATCCTTGTCTTGAATGCAACACTTAGCCTTGAATGGAGACTTAGAATGATCAATTGCTTGAAGGAATGCTTGAATGCTTGAATGCTTGAGTATAATTTCCATGCCTTTTCCATCATATCATATGAGAGAGGAAAATGTAGTTTATATACTTGTCAATTAGGGCTGATAGAACAATTTTCCCGACCTTAGGCCGACCAGGAAAGATAATTTTCCAATTTGCAAACATAAAGACCCGAAGTCCAAAAGAGACCGGGCCCAAAATAGGACCCAGGGACCAGGGCACTGGGTGCCATGGTCCTGGGGGACCAGGGCGCTGGGCGCCCTGGTCTTGAAGGACCAGGGCGCTGGGCGCCCTGGTCTTGAAGGACCAGGGCGCTGGGCGCCCTGGTCTTGAAGGACCAGGGCGCTGGGCGCTCTGGTCCCCACCTCCCAGGACAGCAGGGTGCAAAGGAGGTTCAGGCCAGGGTGCAAGAAAATGCAGTTTTCAGTGTCATAATCAGGTTTTGGGGTCTCCATTCAGGTTGCGTATTGCGTCGCCATCGTGAAGACCCAAATGCGGTCGAAATTGCAAGTGTCACAATTTTAGGACGCTACACTACTATATCTAACTACTTCAAGACCGGATATAGTTAAGGCAGTATGCATGGTAGCAAATTCCAAGCTGCAGCAAAGCAATCACACATGAATGTTGTTAGCAACATTTTTAGGTACCCACAAGGAATGCTCAGCTATGATTTGTGGTATCCTAAATAGGGAGATTTTATCTTGTAAGCATACATTGATGCTAATTGGGCAGGATGCATTGATGATAGAAAGAGAACAAGAGGTGGTGCATTCTTTCTAGGTGACCGGTTGGTCTCTTGGCATAGCAAGAAGTAGGACTCAGTCTCCTTATCTACTACTGCAGCTGAGTACATTGCTGCTGCTACATGCTGCTCTTAGGTGCTTTGGATGAAGTAGACTCTCAAAGATATATAGGTGGACATCACTGAACCTATTCTCATCTGGTGTGACAATTCAAGTGCAATCAACATAGCAAAGAATCCAGTCATGCATTCTAGAACAAAACATATTGCTATCAAATATCACTTTCTCCGAGAGAAGGTTGAAGGGAAAGGTAAGGATGGACTATGTTCCTACTGGTGAGTAGCAAACATTTTCACCAAACCGCTACCAGTAAGAATGTTTGAATACCTCTGACACAAGCTGGGAGTTATGTCATCTATTTAGGAAGATTTTATGTGACTCAGGGGGAGCTTGGTAAGGGTCAAAGGGAGAGTGTGCAAGTACCCTTTGTCATTGTGTCAAGGGGGGAGAAATGTACCAGTATGGAGTGGATCATGAGAAGTTGACATCATTGCCAAAGGGGGAGATTGTTGGCATTTTCGCACTAAATTATCATTGATGTCAAATGACATGATGGAGATCCTGTTAGGCCCAATATGGAAAGCTAATGTACTGAGAGTGGAGGGGTGAATCAGCACTTCAAAACTTTTCTTCAACAATAACTTTACTATTATGCATAGATCGAATAGTGCAGTAACATAATATAATGCTAAAACAAATAAATAACAATCATACATGATTCACTCCTTAACACATATATTTTGGTTACGCAGAAACTCTTGGTTAGAGAGAAAAACTATGGTGGGGATGACACCCACAACTTCACTACTGCAATAATAAAGAGTGCTCGGTTAGAGCTACATGTTTAGCTATTTCTGATAGGTTACCCTGTTAGGAGTATCAAGATCTATTAGATCTACCTTGCTAAAGGATTTTACAACACTTATTCTAAATGTTGCACCTGGTTAGAGGCTTTACAATTTATAGACTTTGTTAGAGTCTTTTACCCTGTTAAAGGTTTCTCTTACAACTTCAAAATATTACAATAAATCATTACAAATATCTACAACTTTACATCTGGAATGTTATAGCAGATTCTATGTGCTCAAAATAAGATTACCTTGCTTATAGCATACCTCGGTAATCCATATATTAACTCGGTAAACCCTTTCTATTTACTCTATTCCTTGACTGTTCTCTGAAATCCTTCTTGATGACCTCTATGTTTCTCTATCAACAGTAACAGTCATAACATTCTGTGATAACTCATGATTTTCCTTTTTGTATATGTCTTGCTTCACACACACATGCACATATATGCTTGCACACATATCTAATCCTGAATTCATGCTATATAAATAGATCTCTTATGTCGGTGATCTGATTCATTGCTTCAATCTTACAAACATGATTTCTCGAATGAATAACCATGCAAAATATTTCATTGGCTAGATGACCTAAAAATCATACACAATCTTTAAGTGCAATTTCCAATGTGATAATGATTACTTGTTCCTCGATCTTTGTGACACGTTTCCCATATATGTCCAGGTTCAGTGAATCTAGTAACACGTTTCACTCGGTGTGTGTTCACTCGGTATATCATTCTTGCTGCTCGGTAGACATAGAGTGTTACTCGGTAGAGTGTTTAGAGTATACTACGCTCTGAGACTACTTTCTTCTATAACCGACTTCATTCTTCTATAACCGACTTCACTATGCTTACCGACTGTTCTGTGCTTACCGACTGAATGATTTGGTAGAAGTAACCGACTAGAATATATAGAATAACTTTGAACATAAGACTAATGGCAATCTTAGTAAGTAGTAACAATCTCCCCTTTTGACATTAGTTGAGATGTTTGACAAAAACTACTTTCAAAGTTATAACTCAAAAATCTATATACTTGCAAAATTTGACTAAACTGACAATATATACATTTGTCAATGAAATAGTATATTTAGATATACTCCCCTTATCAATATACTGTTCATAACTTTGACTTTGCATGCTCGGTGATCAATGTTCTGTGTGCTACTCTTGTTCATTGCTTACTGCTCTGTTCATTGCTCGGTATACTCCCCATGTATACTACATTCCCCTATATACTTTGATACTATACTCACTCCCCCTTTTTGACAAACATTAAAATTTAGGTACCATTTGGTGGAGGCAATTGGTCAAAAATGGATTTATACTTTGTCCTCGCTTTGGTGAGGGTGATAGAGAGTGCATCCTTGACACTGTCCATTAAATAATTTTGTGCTTGAATGTCAGCCAATAGAGAAATTAAGCCATCTAATGTGCTTCCCTCTTGTGGAGTAGATAGGTAAGTGGCTTGGTTGATCTATTCTTGAACGGAGGACAAGTGTGGAATGAATAAGGTTTGAAGAGTCATAATGTCCATCCTTATTTTGTGCTCTTCATTCCCGAGTTCCAGTTGTTGAGCCATGAGCTGTTGTAACTTTGTATAAAAATTCTGAACAAAATTGGGCTTGGTGGTGAACTTATTTGAGAGATCGATGATCTCTTTCTCAATTGCTTCTGTTTTATTTTTAATATCTTTAATGAATAAAGAGAATGTACAAAGTTTCTGAAATAAATAAAGAATGTGCTTGAGTTGAGGGGACAACTTAGCAATAAATTTGACAAGTTTAACTTTGCCAAGAGCAATAGCTTTCTGTACCTCTTCAATCATTTTTGTAGTGAGCTCTTTGTCCTTTAACTTGCTCAAATATTCAGATGCATCTACTCCAGATGTCCCTATCTGATTGAGGAGTTCATCCAATTGAATATGAATGGTTGCATCTGTTGACAATGTAGTTGCGGGTAGCATTTCTGATAATAGTGTCTTTACCTTCTGAAGTACTTTATTTTTCTTTTGTATGGCCATTTGTTTTTCCTGTTCGGCCTTTGCTTTGCATAGTTCACCGAATTCAATGAGTGCCTACCCTTTTAATTTTGATATGTCTACATTGGGCAACACTATTGATTTTGATATATCTACCTTGAAACTATGCTTTTTCATCTTCTTTTCTTTAGAACTGGCTGGTTGAACCAATACAATATCTTGGGAGGCTTGTGGATCCATGATAGGTTACTCAGTGGAGGCAACACTTTTGTTAGTTTCCTTAGCCTTTGCTGAGTCCTTTGGTGGTTCGGTGCTCGGGGTCTCAGTTGCAACATTTTCAATGTTAGGAGGATCCTGAGAGGTCTGTTCCTCGGTGGCCTGAGGAGTAGCTTCTCCTTCTATAGACTTGTGAACCTCTGCACCTTGTTCAATATCTTGAGGGGCCTTGGTTGCAGTACAATGAGTGACTAGAGGATAAGGCTGAACTTGTTCCAAAACTAACTCACTGGATACCAGTTTTGCATAGGCATTGCCTTCTATCATTTCCTGTTTAGGTTCCTCGGTGTCCATGATGTCTTCATCAATTTGTATGGTGTCAGCAGGATCTTGCTCGGTGATATCAACAATTTCAACTATAGCTTGCTCACCAGCATCCTTGATTCTAAAGATTTCCTACCACTTTTCTTTTGTCTCATTTTCTACTTCAATATACAAACCATTCATCAATTTTAAGGCTCTTTGTTTGATGAGGAACCTTGTGTTGTATGTTGTCAGATGTTCTTTTATTTCAACTACTGACATGTCTGGAAAGAGATGTACTAGACTTCTTTCTCTAATTTGTTTCTCCGAGTCCATTGCATACTTCCACCTATTGTCAATATGTAAATATAATTCATTTGGAAGTGACTTAGATAATTCCAATGGAGCCAATCAGAATTTCAATAGTGTACAGATGACAACTTCTTCTATTTGTCTCTTCTCATCATCAAATCTGGATTCATATTTTACATATCTGAATGATCCAAATCCACCATATTCTTTCAGATTAGCACAAAAATTTTCAACACTATGCACATTTACCTTCTTGCTCTTGACAATCTGAAATTTACTAGCATCTTCAGATTCGGTGTCACTAGACTCTTTTGCCAAAATGAGTCTCCGAGTAGATTTCTTATAGGTCTTTGTTACCTTAGGAACAACAACAGTCTTTGGTTTCTTACTCGGTGACACTGCAGATGATCTTGTGTTTGGGCGCTTTGCTGAGGGAGTCCGTGCTTAGTGTAATAGCAGCCTCTTGGGCTTCTGATTCCTCTTTGGTGATTACTAGTGTTCCCATGATAGGTGTGGAGGAAGAACCTTCTCCAAATTTCTCTGATAGTGCCTTGATCATCTTTGTTGCTTTTCTTGTAGCTTTTGGTACTACAATGCTCATCTTTACTTTCTCTTTCACTTCTTCATATGTTCCATACCTCAGCTTGGTAGCATGCCTTGGTAGTGTAAGAAAGGCATCTATCTACTATTGTGTGATGTCAAAGTCAACCTCATAACCCATAGGTGGCAAAGATTAAGTTCTTGGTTCCACAACATTCACATAGTAGTAGTCAGTGTCTACTTCAAAACATATGTCATCTTTGTATTTTTCCACTAGCTGGGGTGGAATTCTATACCTGTTATGCATCTCTTGAAACTTGCTGAAATAATCATCCATAATATCATTGAATTTGTCACCTAGACGTTTGATAAAGTCATTGATTTGATGGGTGACTGGTCGGTGTAGCTCCCAAACTACTTTACCGACTGTTGGAAAGAATTTTTCAAAATAGAAAAACATGCATAATAACAGTGATCCAAACTTTAGTGTATTAGCCGAATTGTTTTTCTTTGGCTTCCTTATGGTGTTTAGATTCTCAAACAGGTTTTTCAGCAATACTTCACAAAGATCAATTTTCATTCCCTTTTTCACAATTTTGTATGCTAAGTCGACTGCTGCACAAGGTACACTGTTTTCCCTTGCCAATTGGAAGAAATAATAACCTATTACTCTCCCTATTACTCTAATAGAAAACTTTAGTTCTGCATCAGTGACATTGTTCAATTTCAGTCCTCTGCAATCTGATTCCACTCCGATTAAGGTGATCAATTCCTTTTGTAATATCATCTTCTGAGCTTGGGCATGATCATAAATAGGGTAACCGGTGATCAGATGAATGATTTCCTTGGTGATTTTGAATGGTTTCTCCTCTAACCACATGAAATCATTGTGAACTCTGCTTAGAAAAAACTTGACCCACTCAGGTTTGAAGACACGGGGATAGGTTAGGGCTTCAGTCAATCCCTTGATCTTAATGTGCTCATACTTGCTATCCAATTTCCCATCGGTGCACAATTCATCATAGGTGTCTTTGATTTCAACATGACCTAGTTCTTCAACTCGACATTTGGTGAAGAATTTGACATCCTCAACTAGTAAAACACTATCCGGGATGAGTGAAAATGCAATTTGTCATCTGGTTCTGATGCTACTTTGGGAGTTAGAGAGTATTTTAGTGAGGGCTTTTCAACATTCTTAACAACAATGGGTTCTTGGATCTTTGGTGCCATTATAGATTTCAGATAGAAATTATCAAAAGATCCTTAGGGTTTGAAAACTTTCAAACGACAGACGCTTTTCCTCTTAACAAATATGAAACAAAAATCTTCAACATATATGATCAATAAACCATCTTAACAATGTGTTGAGATTGATGTAAATACCTTGAATTCACTCGGGAGGAGGTTTGATCGCCTTTGATTCACTTTACTTTGCTCTCTTGAAAACTTGGTGAGTAAAAAAAACCGCATAAATGCTTTAAGTACACAATATACCTTATCGGGCTCCATGCAGGTTAGGTTAAAACATTAAATGCACTCGGTTCAACTAAAATGATTTACTCTCCTTTTTCTGCTTTAATCGAGTAGCCATATTTTCTTCATTTACTGACTAGATAGGCTTCCTGTAGTTACCGACTTTACAGGTTTCCTGTATAGTGCTTTCAAAAGACTAATAGAATTTCAAACTTACTAATACATCTTAGCTATGTAGATTTTGACTTAAATACATAATAAAGTAGGAACTGTTAAGATTTGACCTTTGAGAGAGTACAGTCCCCTCATACCTTTACCAATTAATTTGGAATAGGTGCACCTAACTTGGTAGGTATTGTGCTTTCTTCATCTGTAATTTGCCTTTTATTTCTTCAGTGTGTCCTCTAGGTTGATCTCTCCAATCTCCAGCCAAGTGTCCAGCTTTGTGACAATGAAAACATGCCATACCAGGATTTCTCCATGATCTTCGGTTGTTCATTCCAAACCTTATAAAGTAGTTGGCACTTATATGTCCATATCTTCCACAACATTCACACCATATCCTTGTATTGTAATCCCATGGTACTACAGAATATGGTCGGTTAAGTTCTCTATGAGTTTGGTAGCTTCCAGTATTTGCTCGGTGTGCAGACCACATATAGTTCTTTTACTTAAACCAACACTTCTCGGTACTGTGTCCATATCTATTGCAGTTTTTACAAAACCCTTTGAATTTTGCCTTCTTATAATTGCTAGAAGACCTTGTCCTACATAGGTTAAATGTATGACCATATTTATTGAAATTGTAACAATAATCATTGGACTTAGTGACATTCAGTTGCTTACCTTTTCTGATTTGGCACATGTTGGCAGTATGACCTTGATTTCCATAGTAGTTGCATATAGGTTTCTTTCTTTTGATGTTCTTCTTGATTCCAGTTTGCTTTGATGATTCTCCTCTCTCGGTAGTATGAATTCCCTTCTCGGTAGAGTCTTTTCCTTTGTAACTGAGTCCTGCATCTTTGTTGGGTCTTCTTGTATTCAGTTGCTCATCCAACATTTTGATGCTTCATAACTCTTCTTTAGTGTTTCTTTGGATTTCTTCTCTATTTCAAGTTCATTGGTAAACCTTGATACTTCAAGTTTCAATGCTTGATTCTCATCATCTTTCAGATTTGCTTCATGATATGTATAAGCTAGTTGATCTGACAGATTTTGTTAAATCCTAGTCATTCTTATGATTTCATCATTCTTTTTAGATACTAATGCTTTAGGTTGTTGTTTCTCTCTTTCTAGATCTCTTACTTTATCCTCGGCTCTCCTCAATGCATCAAGATTTTCAGTCATCTGTGTGTTGAAATGCTCATATTCTCTTTTCATTGCTTTTAGCTGATAAGTCAGTGCTTTGTTCTTTTCTTTCAACACTTCAATCATTTCTTCAGTCTCTTCAGACATACTATTCTCAGATGATGTCTCCATTTGTTCCACTAACTCTTGAGAGTCCTGCAAATCATCAGATAATCTTCTTCTAACTTTCAGAGACTTTTGCATTTGTCTTTGAATGTCTGCAATCACTTGATTAGCATGATCCAACTCTTCTCACAGATATACAATTCTCCGAGATTGTTTATAGCCTTCCATTGATAAGATCTTTCTCTTTAGGTAGTTAGACCCTTTTCCAAGATTGAAGCTCTGATACCAATTGTTAGGCCCAATATGGAAAGCTAATGTATTGAGAGGGGAGGGGTCAAACAGTACTTCAAAACTTTTCTTCAACAAGAACTTTACTGTTATGCATAAATCGAATAGTGCAGTAACATAATATAATGCTAAAACAAATAAATAACAATCATACATGATTCACTCCATAACACATATATTTTGGTTACACAGAAACTCTTGGTTAGAGAGAAAAGATGCGGTGGGGATGACACCCACAACTTCACTACTGCAATAATAAAGAGTGCTCAGTTAGAGCTACATGTTTAGCTATTTCTGATAGCTTACCCTATTAGGAGTGTCAAGATCTGTTAGATCTACCTTGCTAAAGGATTTTACAACACTTATTCTAAATGTTGCACCTGGTTAGAGGCTTTACAATTTATAGACTTTGTTAGAGTCTTTTACCCTGTTAAAGGTTTCTCTTACAACTTCAAAATATTACAATAAATCATTACAAATATCTGCAACTTTACATCTAGAATGTTATAGCAGATTCTATGTGCTCAAAATAAGATTACCTTGCTTATAGCATACCTCAATAATCCATATATTAACTCGATAAACCCTTTCTATTTACTCTATTCCTTGATTGTTCTCTAAAATCCTTCTCGGTGACCTCTGTGTTTCTCTATCAACAATAACAGTCATACCATTATGTGATAACTCCTGATTTTCCTTTTTGTATATGTCTTGCTTCACACACACATGCACATATATACTTGCACACATATCTAATCCTGAATTCATGCTATATAAATAGATCTCTTATGTCGGTGATCTGATTCATTGCTTCGATCTTACAAACATGATTTATTGAATGAATAACCATGCAAAATATTTCATTGTCTAGATGACCTCAAAATCATACACAATCTTTAAGTGCAATTTCCAATGTGATAAACGGTTACTTGTTCCTTGATATTTGTAACATGTTTCCCATATATGTCCAGGTTTAGTGAATCTGGTAACATGATTCACTCTGTGTGTGTTCACTTGGTATATCATTCTTGCTACTTGGTAGACATAGAGTGTTACTCGGTAGAGTGTTCGGTGTATTCTACGCTCTGAGACTACTTTCTTCTATAATCGACTTCACTGTGCTTATCGACTGTTCTATGCTTACCGACTAAAAGATTCGGTAGAAGTAACTTTGAATAGAAGACTAATGGCAATCTTAGTAAGTAGTAACAGATCCACATAAGGGCGAGCATAAAGAATGAAGGTCTACCGGTCTGATGGATGGTTGCTTGTTTATGATGAAGAGGCAAAATGTTAAAAATTGTCTCACACCACCAGAGGTGAAGATGTGAAATCGGTACAGGACGCTCTATCGGGTAACAAAAGAAGAACACTCTACTGGAAAAGGGATATACCAGTATGTGTTTTCTAGAATGACTGTGTTGGTGGGCCATGTCTTGATCTGTGCGATGCCATGTGGAGTAGATGTGGCAAGTGTCTTTGTGGTTTGTTAAGCCTCATCAACAAGATCGATGAAATAGATAGTCGCCATTAATGAAGGAGCCACAAATCATGGGATTGCACCTAACTAATTGTGGCTCGAGGAAGAAGGAATGAAAGAGGAAGATTAGGGTGTAGTTGGTGCCTGAATCAAGGCAAAGGAAATCCGATTCAGGATGCTCTCATAAAGGAAACTTATGGAACACTTTATGTGTCGTCTTACTTCATGACTGAAAATCTGATTCGTGATTGCCACTCCAAGAAAAACATGCATTAGATAATGAAAACCATGTGCAGGTGTAGTCTTCAAGGACAAGTGAACTATCCAAGATAGGAGGGATTGGATCTCATGAAGATTGTGTTGAAAAGAGAAAACCCTAACTGCTCAGGTTTTTGAATCGCATTCTAGCGGGAAAACAAATAATAAGAAATGAGAGCTCTGGATAGAAGAGGTTGTTGATGTTGTGAATATTAAGTAGAGAAGAGAAGTGAGAGTGAGCAAGGAGAAAACTTTAGAAGGTGTTCTGAGCAAGTTGCAGTGTGAGTGAGCAAGCAAACCGGCGAGAGGATTCTACCGATAGTATCATACTCTGGCAGTTGAGCCTAACCGGTAAGGTGTGGCAGAGTAGGCAACATCCTAGTGTGACATAGTGTGTTGAGAGACTTTGTGTGAAAGGGAGAGAAAGATAACAGAGAGTTATTTGATTCAAGAGTTACATAATTCATTTGCAACAAGAAGCCTTAATTGTATTCAAATAGTATTTCAATATACATCACCAAGTTAAAGCTTGGTGCAGGGGTTGGTGCCCAAAATCTTTGTAAATCTTTGTTTTACCTATGAGGCTAGATTGAAGTAATAGTCTTCAACATATTTTCTCATCGAGGCTTTTCCCATATTGGGCTTTCCTCGTAAATCTGGTGTTTTGAATTACTTGTGTGTGTATGGTCTCTTTGGCTTTCTTTCTTGTATTACCGGTTTGACTGTTTAAGTGATTAAGTAAATAAATGATATTCTCAAGTTAGATCACAAGAGGAAAAACTTAGGAACCACTGATTCACCCCCCTCTTAGTGGTACTTTGTGTTCAATAGTTTTATCCCATTGAAGAAATTGTATCCGCTTCACTTTTTTTTTTTTGATAGTTAATGGGCCGAAGCCAATAAGGTGTACATACCCTACCCCCTTGTGAGATTTGAACTTGTGACCTCTCTTTGAATAGCACAAGTACTCCACCACTAGGGCAACTCAGGTTGTATGATATCCACTTTAGATATTATATATACACATGTATCCTTGATGGTTGTTGAGTGATGCAAGTATTGGGGGTTGACTCCACCTAGCTTCACAAGTCTGAGCATACCCCGATGGTGGTTAAAATGGAGATATCACACTAGCCAAATTATCACTTAACCTTACCAATTGTACCATATTATGTGATTCCCATGTGTTTACCAGTTTATACCCCAACCACCACAGTTGGTAATGTCCAAAAAACCTTATTATCCCCTTGTTGTCAACCAGTAAAGAGTGTTTGTGTATATTTGATTTAATTGCATATTATCATCAATTTCAAATATAGAAATGTGTCTATGATATTGCTACTCTTTGGATCTGAAAATACATCTTGAGTTTTTGAAGATAGTCACTTTTCTAATTTGGTGCGTACGAGAGGTAGGAACTTCAATATTTCCTTGGTTCTACTTCTTTTTGGTAAATGAATGTTTGTAAATAATTTAGATTGGCATTAGGAACATTTCCCTTATTCAAAGTATTTTGTTTTATTTATTCAATCTTTTGATTTGAGCAAAATTCATAAACCATACATCTAGAAATGTTACCATGTCATAATTTCAATTGAATAGGTGAATTGTGAAATTGAATGTGAAAGCCTAGTGTTGGGTGGTTAGGAATCTAAAGAGTATCCTTTGAAATTTGAAACTTAAACTTTAAAGTTTTAGTGTTCTTCAAGCTATATTCGTGGTGGAAACACTATTCCCTAGTTTTTGGGAAAATTTTGGAAAAGAGAAATAAGTGGATTATTAGATATCTTATGTTTTATTATGATGTAGAATGATGAAATAATCTATAAGAAATTTTAAAATTTGATTGTTTTGGATCCATTTTCATGATGATATAATGATTGAGTAATTATGTGTAAAATGTGAGTAGTTGTGATAAAGAGGAAATTTTGCCTTGTATTTTGAATTGGAATATAAATGTGATATTTCATTGTGGATTTTAGTTTAATTTCCTCATTTGCATATAATGTGACGAGCCTTAGCATAATTTACTAGAGTGGGTTATGTGAGTGGCTCCCAACATGTCCCTACCCCAAAGTAACACAACAATCTATTGGAAGTATGTGTTGCTATGGTTGTCATTGATGTCAAACTTGTTGTTTCTGATAGTTGTTGGTTTGAAATGTATGTGGTGCAGAGATATCTAGTTGTGTTAATGTTGCAGTTGTTCTACTGGTTGTTCTAGAAATTTTTGGGTCCAAAAAGTGTTGCTAGCATTGTTTGATGTTGTTATCTTCTTTTGTTATGATTTTAGTATCATAGATATGTTGGTTTTGTGGTCCAAAAATATCTTTGTGCTCTCCAGACATTGTAGTATATTTCATAATAGGTTGCGATTTTCTATGCTAGACCTATCTTTAGGTTCATATATGATTTGTGCAAGGTAATTTGATGTGTTCTGGGTCTCACCGTAGCGTGTGGAGATCCGAATTAGAGCTATTTGCATTTAAGTATATATTTTGATTGTTAATTGCTTATATGGATGCGTAGAGTGTTGGTATGCTATTAGTTATGTTCCAATTACTATAGATTGGTGAATTGATTTTTGGAAGATGTGTTTTTATTTCCTCTTTCTCTTGGAGTGGATTAGTGTGTGTTTTGGGTCTAGAAGGTATATTTTAGTTGAGGTCTACTTAGTTCAAGCTTTGATGATCTTGTATATAAGGAATGACTATGATTGAGTTATGCATGCGATGAGGTGTTGAGTGTAGAGAGAGTGGGAAGAACAGTGTAGATAATCTAAAAGAAATTGTGCAAAATTCAGTGAAGAGAAGAGAAGAAGAGTTGTGTTCAGATGATATGCAAGTTGTTTTGAGACTGTGATAGATCTATGAGATATATTGTTGATTATTGATAGTTGTGTTGCCCGCTTGATGCAAAGTTCAAGAATAGCTTCATTATCAAGAGATCCTTCTTTTTAGATCATTTTTGTGTCTTTCCCTATTGTAGTTAGCTTCAGGTTTTGCAAGTCCTCATTTGTATCTTGCCCCAAGAGCAGTTAGCCTTGGCTTGCAAGTCTAGAGTAATGAGCCCTTTTCATTGTTATTAGATATACATATTGGATATTTTTTATGGGCAGGTGCTCATCGTGGTTTTTCCATCTTTGGGTTTTTCTTGTAGAAAATCTTGGTGTTCATGTCTTGGATATGTGTAGTTGATTAATTGTTTATGTGTTGTATTAAATTTATGTCTAGACTGATTCACCCCCCTCTCAGTCCTGCCTTGGGTTCAATAATAAATAAAGATTTATTTAATTAATAGAAAAGGAAGGGCCAATTTAATAAATAAAAAAATTATTTAATTTATGGAAAGAATAATTTAAATAATAATAAATATTTATTTAAATGGGGAAAGGATAGAAGAGGATTAGTGAATTAAATAAATAAATAAAAATTTATTTCATTGATAGAAGGATTAGGATTTAAAATAATTAAATAAATAAAATATTTATTTAATTATTCTAGGACATGTTTAGGTGTCTACAAGACAGTCATATTTTAGTAGTCAACAAGATCCTATCAACAATTTCTCACTCTCTCTATATATCGCTCTCTATCTCTCTCCATATCACTATTCCACTATCCCCTCTCTATCTCTCTCTATCTCACTCTCTCCTCTCACTCCTAGAATATAGACGTATCTCTCTATGTCTCTCTCACATCCTTAATTATGTACTCTTTATCTCCTTTCTCTCTATACACCTCCCCTCACTCCCTTCCTATCTCTATTTATCTATATATACCTCTCTATCTCTCTCCCTACCTACCTATATTTATCTACATACATATCTCTCTACCTCTCTCCACTTATTTTTATCTCTCTCTCTCTCTCTCTCTCTCTCTCTCTCTCTCTCTCTCTCTCTCTCTCTCTCTCTCTCTCCATCTCTACATCTTTTGCTCATTCCCACTCTATACCTATCGATATATATCTACTTTATATCTCCCCTCTTCCTCTCTCTATTAATCTACCTCCCCGATGAGCTCGAATAGTGGTTCAATTTTGTCCATGCTTTTATGTTTTTACTGGTTCTGTTAGGGGTTTAGATACTATTAGAGGTATTGATACTTTGTTAATGATGGTCCTATTTTGTTTTCCTAAGATTGGAAAATGTGGGCATGAACTTACCCTTATACTTCCTTTTTGATTAAATGGTGAAAGATAAGTAATCTTGCTATGTGATTTATTCATATTAATCTTGCATGTAGTTAAATAAATGTTATTCTGGTATGAAATGGATATGCCTTTGTTTTGTACACACTAATGACATGATGTAAGAATAAATGAAGGAGCAGTAATGGTCAAAGCCTCACAATGTGAGAGTTCATGCCAATTAATTGGATGAAGAAAAAGTCATGCCAAGATGAGCATTGAAAGATTCGGCAACTAATTATTTATAGCTCATGTTGAGTAATAAAGATAATTTAATGTTTATTCTTGTAGTAGAGTAGATCTACGGGGAGCAGTTATGCTAGATTTCCTCTATATCAGAAACAACTTGGTTGTTTCCTATTCAAAGTGTAACTCCCTTCCCTTTTTTTTTCATGTTCTAATAAATGACTCCTCCTAATGTTTTGGGAGTGGACTTGTTGTTAGTTAGAGTTAGTTAGGATTCTTCTTGCTATAAATAAAGTTCGGATACCCCTTCTCAAGGAGTAGAATTTCAGATATTGTAATTCCAGTTTTTAGTTTATTGAAGAATAGTTTCAACTACATTATGATGTAACAACATCTTTGGATAAATAAGATAATATTCTAGTTTGCAGTACTTAGTTGAGATTTGGGAGGACTCGCTAAGGGGTCCCACTTAGTGAGAACTCCAATATTTGTGTTCAATAGTTACTTTTCATGTATTATTTAGTTGTTCTCCCAACAGTTTGACTATTCCTACAACCATTGAAAACTCCATCCTCTGACTGTTTCCACAACCAAAGTAGACATAGCAATTTCTTGTTTGTTTACCACGTCCTTTAGATTGTTATTATTCATTTAAGCTTAGTTTAGATGATATTTGTTGTTAAGCATTTGAGTTATTCCCTTTTCATGCACTTTATTTTTCAATACCATTTCCTTTTCAGTTATATTTAGCATGGAGCCCCTACAATTGAGTATCTAGTGCATATACTTTGCTGGCCCATTTCAAGTATATGCTCCAAGTTGACATAAAATGAGCCTTCATAATAATGAGATAATTACGTAGCATGGATATTCAATCCATAAGTTATGGTTCTAGGGTCTAGTTATTAAAACCATTAAAAGGACCAAACATTTTTGGCGTCATTATTGGGGATGGTGTCAAACTAGGGAGTCTTTTGCAATCATTTTTTAGTTTCTTATTTTTAGTAGTGTAAAAATTTGTTTTAAGTATAGCCTTTAGTTTGATAAATTAAAGACCAACTGCTATTATTAAGTTGACATTGCATGCATAGAAGAAGAGATGCTTTAGGGAGATTCCTTCCTAATGACCCTTGTCTTGATAACCACCTAGAAGAGCCCTACAATTAGCCAAAAGAAGAACAACAAGAGATAAATCCTTTAGCTGATATATTTTCTAATTTCATCCTAAAATTCCCTTTGGAGACCTAGTTGACCAAAATCCGATTGAAAATCTATTTGCTTTGATACTCTATCATGCAAGGATAACTACACCAAATCAACCTAATCATGTAACCTTTGAATTCCCTATCCCTTACCAAAATGATATTCATAATCTCAAGAATATTTCCGCTTCAGTTATGGTTTGGTGACAAAGGACCCAGATACTTTCCTGTTTGAATTTGATATCCTCTTTAGGAGCTATGACTATACGACATATGCTCATAGGCTTAAGATATTTCCTACCACTTTGAAGAAATCAACATTAAGATGGTTTATGAGCTTACTGTAAAGTGGAAAATTGGATCCTAGTGACTCCCCACCTAGGAGAGAGAAAGGAAGCCACTAGGATGATTTTCACTTGGGAAGAATTTTACATTCAAAAGAGGGGTTGAATCTACTAGATCCAAATCCAAGGGAAACAAGGATGTGAATTTTCAGTGGATTAAAAGTGGTTGAAGTGTGATTTACCCTCTTTTGTAAATGAGAAAGTTGACTTGTTGACTATGTGGAAAAGCGAGAAGAAATGAGTGAAATGAGGAGCTACCAGTTCGGGATTGCATTGTAACTTTGGATTTGAGCTAATTAGACTGATGCGGATCTGTCCTGCAAATTTGGAGAAAATTCATCAGGACCGTGGCACGAATGTACATGGTCTGCCACAAAATCCACGAAATGAAAAGGGTTCTTCCGTCCCTACAAATGAAGGCCAAACCTGCAATTACAGTTGCACACTTGCAACCTACACATAGAAAGTTGAAGAAAAGGGGGTTATGGATAGGGGTTTGCCTCAGTCAAACCCCGGTTGAGGAATCACTCTAGAAAGAAAGTAATTGCAAATGCTTGAATGTAAACAATGAAGATGTATACCTTGTAGATTTGCAACTTGTTGATGATGATTGCTTTGCTTCGTGAATGTAACCACAAATGTTGTATGAAATGGTATGTAACATGAAAAAACCCTAACACACACACACACATCCATGCAAATGAATATTGTAATGTTGCTCCCATGGATGAATGAAGAAGACTTGAATGCTTGAATGTTTGATGATGACCTTGAAATATTGTATCTTCTCCTTATGCTCTTGATTTTTATTTTCGTTGTTCATCCATCCATGAATGAGGGTATTTAATTCCCTTTTATACATGCCTCAAGGATTAACTTTCAACCACTGAAGTCCAACACAGAGGAATAACAAACCTCGAAGACAAGAAATGCATAGGAGACCGGGCAAACCAAACATAGGGTCACCCTAGGAGGTGGGGACAAGGACACCACACCCCTGTCCTAGGGTGGATAAGGGCACCACGTCCTTGTCCTACCCTATATTGGGGCCTAGATAGGGTCTAGAGAAGACATGGGACATGAAGGAGGAAGGTTGAAGGGGTGGAAATACATAAATAGGTCTTGGTAAGGGAAGGAGATGTTGTCGCCAAGGTGAGGACCCCAAATGTGGTTAAATATGTAGGGGTCACAATTTTATGACACTACATTTAGCTCCCACTTTAGTAGGAGTATGGCTTACACCACTACTACCAGTAAAGTAGAAGAAAAGAGAGAGATGAAGGTGAGAGACACAAAGTAAGGCCACAAGGAGTATAAGACACCACTAATATTGAGGAGCAAAAAGCCCCCAATATTAGGGTCTTAACTCATGCAAACATACACAAGAGAACACAAAAACAAAAAGGCACAAGACACACAAGACAAAGACAAAGCGCAAAAAGAGATATGACAAGAACAAGACACAAGCCGACAAACTAACTAGCCGAAGAGATCTCAAGCTCAGATGTCTCAACAACTAATTAGGACACAAAGATCAATGCCATCACATAAATATGAGCAATCACATGAAAGAGAAAATATGACATCATCCATGAACTATCAATAGTAAAACTATGAGTTCATGAGAGGAAGAATAGAGAGAACATGAATACACACTTTGGTGATCCATGAGAAGAAAAGCGAAGAAGAAAGAAACCATGGATGTCTTGCCCCTAAAAATAGGTGATCCATGGAGATAAGGACATGGAAAATATCTCCCCTAGAGATTTTCTAGGTGATCCATGTAAAGAGAGAGAGTGAGAATACCATTAGTTCCACTCAACCTCATGTGTGAGTGTTCAAGTGAGGTTTAAAGTTCCTCATAGGAGTCTATGCCCAAGTACACTACAACCTATATAGAATGCATAGTACAAGTGTCAAGAAAGGTGTGATATCTTGCTCTAAGAGACTGTGCTATGGTTCTAAGAATAATCACCCCGCATAAAATAACAGTGGTGTCATCTCGCTCTAAGAGACCGCGCTCTAGCTCCATGAATGACCCACTATACAAGAGAAAAGTAATGACATCTTGCTCTAAGAGGTTTCCCTCTGGTTCCAATAATGTCTCATTGTACAAGACAAGAAGAATTGAAGAAATATTTCTCTAAGAGATTGTGCTTTGGTTCCGAGAATGACCCATTGTAGAAAAAGTGATGACATCTTTCTCTAAGAGGTTTCCTGTTGGTTCCAAGAATGTCCCACTATTCAATGCATGAGAGAAGTATGGTACAAAGGAGCAGTGTGGGTGCCCCCCTCTTAAGGTGTCAATATAGGTTAATGTTGATATCTTAAAGAAAGAAGAACAAAGATACCTACCTTCACCACAAAGAAGATATCTGCTATGCAACAATGTCATAAATCCAAACAAGAAAGGGAATACTCTTCAAGCAAGGATAAGATAGTTGAAACGAGATATCTTATTGTAAGTGTAAAGGTAATCCTTGGGGGAGAAGAGATCTTTGTTCAAAAGACATCTACCCCCAAGAGGAGTTGTCTTAGACAAATATAACATCTTCTAGAATAAGAAAAGGAAAGAACAAGAATGCAATCCATCCTCCTGTTTCTAGGTGAAAGGGATTCTTGATGAGGGATGACTCACATTAAGCCCCCAGAGCGATGGTTGGATTTATCATAGATGTACATTGCCAAGTGTAAAAGAGGTCATAGTCAAGGATTAACACTTCTTCTATAAGAGAGAATCCTTAAATAAAAAACCAACAATTCTAGACAAGGAATGACATCAAGTAATAGAACTCACACCATCCACTTAATAGGGTAAAGTGGATCCCTAGAGAAAGAGAGAGAGAAGGATCATTGCCCCCCAAGATAAGGAACACTAGGAAGAGCTTACACAACCTACTAGAGAGAGATTAAACATAAGCAAATGTGCAATGATCTTACATGAACAAATGCAAGAAAAGACATTAGTAATGTTAACATACATGTCTCAAGAAGTGGTAATCTTCAAAAAGAAGAGAGAAAAAGCATCATATACTCCCCAAGGGGGATTAGTCATAAAAGCATACCATTGTAAGGAATGATAATTGCATATGAAAAATTCAGCCCCTAAAGGAAATAATGATACATGAGAAAGAAAGAAAGAAAGAGAAAGGAGTGAAAATCCTTGCCCCCCAAGTGAGGAGAACAAAGAGAAATATTACCCATTTTCTGATGTTGATTAGTTTCAAGTGATATGTCATCCTAGTGGAACAAACCCTCTCAAGGAAAGGATACATACCTCCCAAGAGATCATTCCTTGCTAAGGGGCATATCATACTTGCAAATAATCGAAACCATAGAAGATGTAAGATTTCCAAGAGAATAAAGGAAAGAGAAGAAGTGTAGTACTCATTCAAGATGCCCCTCTCCAAGAAAAGAGGAAAACCAAAGAACAATTATATGCTCACATAGGAATAGCCCTATGCAAGAAAAGGGATCTAAAAATGAATAATGCACCAAGATAGAGATAAATGCATAGAAAGAAGGAGAAAAATGGACTTCATGTTGCTGCCCCACAGTATGTTGAAATAACACAATACCACCACTTAAAGATAAAGAGCCCCAGTGAAATGGGATAATTATGCCATAGGGTGAAGGTCAACATGAAGGGAAAGGAAGTGCTAAGGCACAATGTTTTTACCAAGAAATACATCTAGATCTTCTATAAGACAAATGTGTGCAAGATCATATTGTAGCTGAACAAATTTCTTAAATGCATAACATTTTCCAATAGAATGCGAATATAAATCATGAAAAATGAAATATTCAATACCTTTCACTTGCTTAAGATTGTTGTTTTTATTCTGAGAAGGAAAGGAAATGTTCTTGTCATATTTCAATCTCTAATAGACTCTTGCAACTGATTTGTCAGGATGGTAAATATCATCTTCCCATGAAGAAGAGGGTTTGTTAGGAGAAGAAGTTTCATTATCCACAATTCTAATTTTGCCACTTTCTATGCCATCTTGAATAGATTTTTGAAAATCAGGGCAATCATCAGCATTATGGTCATGAGTTTGATGAAATGAACAAAAAGGACGCGTTGAAGAAGAAGCATTCTTGCGGGCTCTCTTGATTTGTTGTTTTTAAAGTTAATCCTTAAAGTCTTGGAGTCTAAGGAACTCATCCATAGAAAGAGGGGTACCACTTCCTAGGCCTCTTGTAGTAGTTTGTGTAGGAGGGTTTATAGGGACACAAATTCCATGCTCAAATTTCCCAATTCCTTGTCCTTTAAAACCTTGTTTTGTAATTATACGAAAGCCACGACTATAAGAATGTTGCAATTGACTAGATAGAGGAACAAGATCATGAAATTTTTTGAAATATGATGTGTAAGGAGATAGAAAAGGATTTATAGATGAAGGAGGAGTATCATGTGGAATGAGAATCTATTTGTCTTTATAAAGCTTATCCTTTTTGGAAGATTGAGGAGGAACATCCTCATCATCTAAAAGCTTGTTTGTAGTGATTTGTATGCTAGGAGAAAGGCCATGAATAAAATGCATGATATCTTCCTCTCTACATAGACTTTGATTTTGAAGATAGATCCTAGGAGAATAAGGACGATCTAAAGATGTAAGAATGTTGATGTTTTCATATTTCCCCCCTTGCTCAAGGGTGTGTGTAGTATAAGAAGATGGATCCATATTACTTTCCAATGCTTGCTCTCTTGTAGAGAGATCATTGGGTAAAGCATTAGATCTCATTTCTTTCACACAAGATACCCTAGGAGAGGTGCAAGGGTTAGGATCTCTAGGTTTAAGATCTACAAAATCTTTAAGGTGATTAACATAGGAAATGCATGTTTTTAACAATATCACCATAATGCAACATAAATGATACATGAAAGCTTTGAGATCTAATAATTTGGAAATCCTAATAACACAATATGACCAAGTGCTATGAAGAAAGAGAAGCAACAAAAAATAGAAGAAACTCTTATCTGACACATGATAAATATATGCAAAAATTAATGTAATCACATGTGAAAGAGCAAGTAAATCTCATTTATTAATTGTCATTAAAAGTCTCTTAAATGAAATCTGAATGTGCTGGAAAATCATATCTAAAATTAGGACCTTTTTATGAAAATTAATTTTAAGATGTGAATTTGATGAAATTTGAATTTGTGTTTGACCTTAGAGAGTGTTAAAATTGATAAAGTACGTTGTTTTTCTGGATATGAGCAGAAAAAGATAGTCAATTCCATCTCCTAAAATTTCGGGAAAAAAGAAGAGGACCATGGCCGGAATGCACACGGTCCGACCAAATTTTTTTTGAAATTTTCAGGGATGATAGAGATTATAATTTTAATGCGGAATCCAAAAAAATAGCCAATTTGGAGATGTCTAGATGGGTCAAATTTGTAGTCAAAGGTCGAAAATAGAAGAATCTTACAAATTGGGGTTTTATATTTAACCATTGCATTTTCAAAATAAAGAGACAGATTTGAATTACAATATTGAAATAGAAATCAGATCTGTAACAAGCAATTAAAATTTTTCACCTCACAAGCTTAATTTCCTCAAAATGAAAAATTAGGGTTTTAATGCAATTAACCTCTAAAATTTGCAAATAGATCAAACTTGAAAATGAAAATTTTAAATTCAAATTACAATTAATCAGATATAAGAATGAGAAATCAGAATTAATGTGTAAGACGTCGGGTTCACCAAAATGTAAAGTGGAAAATTGGATCCTAGTGACTCCCTACCTAGGAGAGAGAAAGGAAGCCACTAGGATGATTTTCACTTGGGAAGAACTTTACATTCAAAAGAGGGGTTGAATCCACTAGATCCAAATCCAAGAGAAACAAGGATGTGAATTTTGAGTGGATTACAATTGGTTGAAGTGTGATTTACCCTCTTTTGTAAATGAGAAAGTTGACTTGTGGACTATGTGGAAAAGGGAGAAGAAATGAGTGAAATGAGGAGCTACCAGTTTGGGATCGCACTGTAACTTAGGATATGAGCTAATTAGACTAGCACAAATCTCCCCTACAAATTTGGAGAAAATTTGTCAAGACCGTGGCGGGAATGTACATGGTCTGCCATAAAATCCATGAAACAAAAAGGGTTTTCCCATCTTTGCAAATGAAGCCCAAACCTGCAATTACAGTTGCACACCTGCAACCTACACACAGAAAGAGGAAGAAAAGGGGGTTGTGGATAAGGGTTTGCCTTAGTCAAACCTCAGTTGAGGAATCAACCAAGAAAGAAAATATTTGCAAATGCTTGAATGTAAACAATGGAGATGTATACCTTGTAGATTTGCAACTTGTTGATGATGATTGCTTTGCTTCTTGAATGTAACCACAAATGTTGTATGAAATGGAATGTAACATGACAAAACCTAAACACACACACATGCTTGCAAATGAATGTTGTAATGTTTCTCACATGTATGAATGAAGAAGACTTGAATTCTTGAATGCTTGATGATGACCTTGAAATCTTGTATCTTCTCCTTATGCTCTCTATTTTTCTTTTCATTGTTCATCCATCCATGAATGAGGGTATTGAATTCCTTTTTATACATTCCTCAAGGATTAAATTTCAACCATTGAAGGCTGAGAAAGAGGAATAACAAACCCCGAAGATAAGAAATGCATAGGAGACTGGGCAGACCAAACATAGGGCCACCCTAGGAGGTGGGGACAGGGGCACCACACCACTATCCTAGGGGGATAGGGAAATCACGCACCTATTCTAGGGGGGACATGGGCCCTATTTTGGGGCTTGGACAAGGTCTAGAGAAAACACAGGACATGAAGGAGGAAGGGTGAAGGTGTGGAAATGCAGAAATAGGTCTCGGTAAGGGAAGGAGATGTTGTCGCCAAGGTGAGGACCCCAAATGTGGTTAAAATTGTAGGGGTCGCAATTTTATGATAGTTGGGATGTTATGAAGGAAAATTTTCTTCAAAAGTACAAGGAATATTATAAAGGTTATGATATGAGGAGAGATGATATCTTTAGGATGCAACAAAAGGAAGATGAGAGTTTGGAGGACTATATTTCAAGGCTCATGTTTAGCCTGAGGAAATCTCCACATCATGCACTTAATAAAGAGCCTTAGAGGTTTCTCTTCCTTAGAGTGATCAATGAAAGTTGTACAAAATCCTTTGACCTGATGGGAGGAGGAGATATCACTCAATTTCCTTGGGATGACATCAAGAAAATATGCTTGAATTACTCTAAATAAACTACCAAGAAAGGAAGAGGTTACCAGTCTAATATGGGTAAATCCTCCAATAATGGAGTCTCAAGGATGGAAATCACTCATTTACAGTCAAATTTCAAGCAAGAAATTATAAACAATATGGATACTCAGTTGGAAACACTTCAAGCCAAGAAGAATCATGAGGAGGCCATGAGGAGGCAAAGGCAATGTTAGCAGAATATTGTCCTCACTATAGAAAAAAGAAGGACTTCAGATGTAAAATGATAGCCAACATTGAGAGCAAGCAAATTCAACCAAAATTTAAACCAATTGTAGGAGATGATGAACAAATTATGCCACCAAGACAAGGTATGCCACCATACCCATTATATTTTAGTAGCCCTCATTTAAATTCTTATGCTCCTAATAGTTAGTGGTAGCCTTCTTACCCACAAAACTATATAAATTATCCCTCACAACCTTGGAATAATCCATGATAAAACTACCAAAATTCTCCATCTCAATGTCAACAACCCCAAGGAAATTGGTAACAGACATCCCAATGGAGGGGAGGACAACAATGGCCAAACCAATCCACTAGTTACCTTCAGCCACCTCCATAATAAACTCAACAAAAAACACTAATGGCTCCTCCTAATCCAAATACTAGTGCACCCATACCTACTCAACTTCCAGCACAACCCATTCCTAATCCTAACAACAAGCCACAACAATAACCTGTTTATTCTGCTGACCATAAAATGTTAAGAACAACACTTGAACTCAACATGGATATATCTGCATCATAGAAAGATAGGTTAATGCAATTAAATGCTTTGAATGAATTGAGAAAATCAGCTTTACACTAGACATAAATGGTACAAAATCAAAGGATCAAATGACATGACAAATACATCAGAGAAAAGCAGTTTCAACTAGGATATTGGGCACTCCTCCATGACTCTAGATACATGGACAACATGGGAAAATTGCAGACAAGGTTGTTAGGCCCATATGAAATTGCAGAAGTTTTTCCTAAGGATTTGTGCAATTTACAACTATTGGCTCTCTGCAGTTCAAACTATTGATTAGTGGTCATCGCCTAAAACTTTACCATAAACCAACTTCTAAACAAGAGTTACTGCATCAATTTAATGCTACTCACAGTTCCAAAACTCCTACAACCAAATAAGGTAGACTTAATGTCCCACCTTCTATCTAGTCAAATCTTTGCATGTCTCCATAATATAAACATCCACTCCTTGTGGGAGTACATTTCTCCATCAATAAATTCACCACTTTTCATCTCATGTCACTTGCCTTCCACATAACCTCACCATCATTCCACTTCACTTTTCACCCAGTTTACTTGTTCAACATGATACCTATTTCCCTCAAAGGAAGACATCATGAATTAATGACAAAACTCCAGGTATGCACTTAACAATTTGTATATATTCATTATTTCAGATGTCTTTATTTTATTACTTCTTTAATAATATGCATAATTCGCATAACATATTCCATTGGAATTTCTTGCACTTTTCCAACAGACATGTGTGGACACTTACATCACAATTTAGGTTGGGGGGTGGTACACATGTGTCATCCACATCACTAGAAACTATAGTTTTTTTTTAGCTATATGCCAAAATATCACTTTTTGATTTTTGATTTTAAATCTTCCGAATCTAAGCTGAAGTGATGGTTTACATGTGTGATGTGACCTTTTGAACTTGTTCCTTCTAAGCTTAGTTGAATTGGAACTTTTTCCATTCCAAGTCATGATGCCTTTCTTTGGTACATTCTTTAATGAGCCTAATTGTCATAATAATATTGAAAGATAAAAAATTTGAAGGGTTATTGTCTTGGTGAAAGGGCTGAATTTTGTAAGAAGTTGCAGGAAGTGCATTTGGGGTATTTTAAAAAAAATTGAAGGGTATAAGATGAAGGTAAAGAAATGAGAGGATAACTTATCATAAATGAGCCTATGGTTCATACTATACTTCTTTAAGATCCTCTCTGTGAGCCAAAGTTTAGGCAGTATGGGTGGGTGGATTATTTCTTGAAGCTAAATGGTTTTGACAATGACATTTCTATGGAGTTTTCTCATACTTTCTCAAATAGAGAAGAAATGGTGAAAAGATTAAAGGTAATTTCTATAGAGGAGCAGATAGCTGAAGTTTTAGGGTTACCCATGGATGGTAAAAATATCATGAAGCCAAGGATTCTAGGACTGCCAAGGCTGAATTCACTAAGCTTCGTGACCCTCCACTCATTGTGGACAAGCAAGGGACTAGAAGGCTCTCTTTACCAAACAAATGGAAGCAAGTATCATTTTATGTGATCAAGTATCTCACATATGAAGGCATGCAATCTTGTGTCCATTCACTGCATTTAAAACTATTGAGCCACATGACACACAACTAGAGGATGAATGTGTTGAATGTGTTATACAATCTTCTCTCAATCATGGAAACTAAAAATCAAGAAGGTAGGCTAAATTTCGTCTCACACCATTGTTTAATCAAGCTACTTGTGGAAAAATATTTGTGGGATTTATCCCAAATGTATTGGGATGAATTTGTTACAATTAGGAGTATTAGAGCCGTTAATGTTGGACTTAGGGGCAAACCTTTAACTCAACAGGTTTGTACTACAAAAGGAACTGTTAAATTAACCTCGAGTGCCTTAACTCTAGGGAATCTCCTACTATAGACTTTCTTGTAGCTGAAGCAAGTCCATTTGAATCTTCATCTAGTCATGCCAGTAGCTGTTCAGCAGACCCTAATGTCAATGTACCACTTGAAATCCCAGTTAGAACTAGGGCTTGTTAGGATAACTGATGAACAACTAAGAGGGGTGGGGAGTGAATCAATTGTTAACAGATTATGCATAAACTAAATGCCGAAATAATAGATATATCATTTAAGCACAAACATAAATCATAAACCAAATCCCATGCATCCAAAACACATAACACCAAGATTTGTACGTGGAAAACCCAGTAAAGGGAAAAACCATGGTGGGAAGCCTATCCACAGTCAGATAATACTTCTGTAGTAAGTATGTAATTACAATAAGGGACTTGTACATGCAGGTAGGCCAACAACCTAGAGTGCACTTCTCATCACAAAGGAGCCTCACTGACTACAAAAGAAATCCAAACTACAATATGAAAATAAGAATGAACTGCAAGAATAACATCTCTTATGCCTGAGTATAGTTTTGGTTAAGCTCAATACCAGAGGTCTTAAACCTCTTACACAAACCCAATTCAATCACCTATGATCAACCAAATCCTTTGCATATTATTACAACTTTATTCACACATAGATAATCCTTAATCCCATACCACAATCTAGAAAGAGATCTTACATCATATTTATACCAACCCAAGACCTAAACAATTAGGTCGTCCACCTAAAAGATAATACAATAAATCCATTACATAAACCTGCAAACCAATGCTAAACCAAGTTGGCCTAAGATTGAAACAACATTAACCAAACAATAAATCCAACCGGTAATGCATCAGTAGCATCTGCCAACACGTTACACAAATTAGTCCATAACCTAGCATAATAAGACCAGACCTAATATAGGTCGCCATAAGCCAAATGAAATACCACCAATCAACTGGAACACAAACACAATAATCATAAATATCCTGAAAACCTTCTAGAAGCCACAGCAAAACCACTTATCAAATACATCAAAAGATCTTCAATGAATCTCTATTGGTAAAACCCTTACCGGTAACCAAAAATGGCTTACTAGAACATATGAACATATGATAGCTTCCAGATGACCATATCCCAAACCAACTGAATGTGACAAGTATTTAAATAACATGAATGACCAAACCAAACCAATTCCACCAATCGGAATATACTAGAGACAAATCTCCTGATCATCATCAAAGTCCAACCACTCTACCAGAATTCGATAGACAACCAAATAAGCTAGTGTTGACATCAATGACAAACAAAAATGCAACAAATAATCAATTCCTCCAAATTTCCAACAATCTCCCCTTTGGCATTGATGGAAACACTAGATGTGAAAAACATCCAAGTGCCAAGAAGTGCCAAACAATCCTCCCCCAATGGAAGACAACCAACAATCTACCCAAGATGATATAACAATGAAGTTATAAACCAAAGACCAAACTCCCCCTATGACTAATATCTCTATTAATATCTATTTTTCATATGAATACCTCTCCCCCTTTGACATCAATGCCAAAAAATCTGACATAAACATCACAAATAAATTGTAAAACCTCTGAACCATACAACTGACTACTCCCCTTGAGTAGTAGCACCATCTCATCAATCCAGAATGAATAATAATTCTGATAAATGCATACTAAACTGATGCCAATCTGCATCGCTCAAGTCTTTATCAGAGGGGTAGAGACCCCCAATCTATCTCTAAAATACTCAAATGAATCCTTAGGAAAATATTTAGTGAAGATATCTCCAATCTTCTCTTTAGTGTTCACATAAACCAATCTGACTTCATTTGCTTCCACCTTCTCCTTCAAAAAGTTTTACTTGATTGATATATGTTTTCTCTTAGAATGAAATACTAGATTCTGTGATATGTCAATAGCAGCAAAGTTATCACAATGAATAACTACTAGTTCATTGCAATCTACCCTTATATCCTTCAACATTTGCTTCATCCATAGAACTTGTGTACAACTAGTAGCAGCAACAACATACTCAACTTCAATAGTAGATAAAGAAGTACATGACTATTTCTTGTTGATCCATGAAACAAGTTTATTTCCAAGAAAGAAAGCTCCACCAGATGTACTCTTTTGGTCATCAACATCTCCAGCCCAATCTGCATCTGTATATGCACATAGTGTAAAGTCGTCATTTTTAGGATACCATAAACCATATTCAGTTGTTCCTTGCAAATATATGAAAATCCTTTTCACTGCACTCTCATGATTTTCTCTAAGATCACTCTGATATCTTGATACAATACAAACAACATTCATTATATCCGGTCTAGTCTAAGTCATATATAACAAACCTCCAATCATAGATTTATACCTTGTAGGATTTACTGGAGTTGATTCATCTTTCTTTGTCAATTTCTCACTAGTAACCATAGGGGTACCAACACATTTAGAATTTTCCATACCAAATTTATTCAACAAATATCTAGCATACTTTGTTTGACAGATGAAAATATCTTTATGAGTCTGAGTAATCTACAAACCCAAGAAAAATCTCATTTCTCCAATCATAGACATCTTAAATTCATTCTTCCTATTATCAGAGAATTCCATACATAACTTATCCTCACCTCCAAAAATGATATCATCTACAAAAACCTCAACAATTAATATGTCATCATCAGTGATCTTATAATATAGGTTACTGTCTATTAGCTAGATGAGAGGGGGGGTGAATCAGATAAACTCACAATACAATGATCCATCCAGATTCAACCTCAGTGGGATTTTAGACCCACAAAGAAAATATACTCTTCTAGAGTATGTTCGGTTAAAAGTCAATCCTGTTAAAGATTACATAAACACATTGCTAGATGTGACCCAGTCACGGGATTTCCCTCAGATTTATCAGAATCTTGCACTTTGTTAGAAGTGACCTTGTCAAAGGATTTCAAACACTCATTCAGAATGTTACCTTTCTAGAGGATTTACAAATAAGACTGTTAGGTCTACTCGGTTAAGAGATTTCCTGTCACTTACAAAAAATAAATAAGAGTAATAAAATATATCTGCAATTTCACATCTGAAATGTTAAAGTAGACTCTATGTGATCAAAATAACCTTGTCATAAGACTTATCCTCCTCCTTGTTGGGCTTCTCAATCTATTCTTCAATCAGATCTTCAACCTTCTGTACTCGATAATCACCTCTGTAGTATCACTGCTCTTCTATTTCCCCGCATACTTTGTTCATCAACTTTTCCTTATTTATAAGCAATTTCTAACTGCTTAATCTCCTTAATCACATTTCCCATTATTAATCTTAGCCATGAGATCTTCAAACTTGACTAGGTTCATTGAATCCTTCGAACTGAAAAATGTTTTATCTTGCCTTGAAACTTGTATACCTTCCTTGGTACTTGTGCTCGGTTATGACTGTTCAATCTGTGTTGTAGATCTAACTCTTGAATTTTCATTGCCATTGATCCTTAACAAACTTCTTGCACGACATTCCAATCTTCTATAAATCTCCAGCTCATTGGCATCCTTCATTTAATAATGTATTTATTCATCCAATGCATTCTGTTACTGCTCGGTTGATACTCAATAAATACTGAACTTTACTCGGTAACTTCTTTCTTCTTTAACCGACACTGATAACCTTGGTGTTTACTGACTAGCTCCTTGCTCAGTAAAATAGAACAATATCAAACCTTTACTCATTTCGTTGCATGAAATATTTTCTCCTTCTTATCTAGTATTCGAATACACATATATAGGATATCAAAACAATCAAAATAACATAATCTCATCACTGTCTAACTCGGTAATAGTTGCCCATTGAATAACTTATTACTCCCCTTCATTTTCACATTCTTTCTATGTCACTTACTGACATCTTTATACTCATCAAAACACACTGTTTAAGATATGGCAACATCATACTGAATCAGAAAATCAATTGCTTGACATCAATGACAAAATAATATTATTAAGACAGTAATCATCCTTTATCAATTATATCATCAATCTCCAACAACCTTCTCAATATCATCATACCAACAAACTTAATGTAATGCCAACAATCTCCCCTTTTGGAATTGATGGGAATACAAACTTGATTTATTCCAATTGATTCAGACTGTTGTTTTTCTTCTCCTATTATCCTTGAGCTATAAACTTCCCCTGTAATCTTCTCCCCCTTTGACAACAATGCCAAAAGTAAAACTAATTCATGATTACTTCCCCTGTGAAGTAATTTCCTTGCTATTAAAACATATACAAATGTATCATCTCAATCTCGGTCAAAGCATCTTGTCTTCATTCACTGTTACCTGCAAAACTTTAGGCAACCTTCTAAAGTGTGTAAATCAGCATCAACTCATAAATAGTATTCTGTAGAGTCATGGAATTGATGCTTTCACCAAACTCTATCAGTGAGTCCTAGATAGGGGTAGGACCCCTAACTTACTTCTGAGATACTCAAAAGTATCCCTTGGCAGTGGCTTTGTGAAGATTTTTGCTATTTGTTCCTTTGTGCTAACATACTCTAGCACAACTTTCTTTTCTTTAACTTCTTCTCTTAGATAATGATACTTTATAGAGATATGCTTTGTCTTAGAGTGCATTACCGGATTCTTTGAAATGTTAATAGCACTTGTATTATCACAAAATATCGTTACTGGCTCAGTAACTGTCTCATTCATACCTTCCAATAGTTGTTTGATCCATGCTATATTGGTACAATTCAATGCTACAGTGACATATTCAGCTTCAGTTGTTGACTGTGAAATGCATCCTTGTTTCTTGCTAAGCCAACTCACTAGTCTTTCTCCCAAAAAGAAAGCTCCACTGCTTGTGCTTTTCTTATCATCAATATTTCCTACCCAATCAACATCAGTGTAGACTTTTAAGTAAAAATCATTCCTCTTTTTATATAGTAAACCATAATCTTCAATGCCTCTCAAGTATCTGAAAACTCTCTTGATTGTTGTCATATGGGTTTCTTTGGGATATGCAGAAAATCTTGCAGCTATACCTACTGCATGTGCTATATCAGGCCTGCTGTGAACTACATATTGCAACTTTCCAATCATAGATTGGTAAAGTGTCTCATCAATAGATGTAGATTTATCATTCTTTGATAGTTTACAATTAGTAGTCATAGGAGTACCTACAGGTTTAGAATCCTCCATTCCAAATTTCTTCAAGATTTCCTTTATATACTTGGATTGAGTAATGAAAATCCCATTTTTCATTTGCAGTATTTGTAAACCTATAAAATACTTTATTTCACCGATTAATGGCATCTCAAATTCTTTGCACATTTAGTTTCCAGAGTTCTTACATAAAGAATCATTTCCACAAAAAATAATATCATCAACAAATATGGCTGAAATCAGTATTCCATTATCCTCATCATTCTTCATATACATGTTGTTTTCACTAGTCCTCATAAATCTGATCATGATTAAGTAAGAGTGCAACCTTTCATACCATGCTCTAGGTGCTTGCTTTAGGCCATATAAAGCTTTGTTCAACTTACATACCTGATCTTTATTTTTCTCTTCAATAAATCCTTCAGGCTGTTCAATATAGACTTCTTCTAGTATACCATTCAAAAATGCAAATTTAACATCCATTTGATATACCTTGAAATTTTTGTAAGCAGCATATGCCAACAATGTTCTCACTCCCTCAAGTCTTGCCATAGGTGTAAAAGTCTCACCATAGCCTATTCCTTCTTCTTGAGCATAACCTTTGTAAACTTGTAGTACCCTTACTTGTTTGAACTGATACTTTGTTCTTATTATTCTCAGTGGATACATTATCATTGGTTATTTAGAATTGTATAACATTGTTCCATGTTTTATCTAATTATGAGACATATGATTTATTTGCAGTATTCATATACTTATGTTTTATGGCATTATATGGTTCATTGCTATGTACTGACGCTTTACTTCATCTATGCACTGTGTGTTGTGTATCTGCGAGTGTATGGGATGCATGGGGATGATTTTCCTTCACTCATCTTGGTGAGATAGGGAACGTCGTGATTCTCCTTCATCGGTGTGTATGTTGAAATTTCTATATATGTATATATGCATGTGTGGTCGGTGATGCAGGATGTTGCAGGTACAAGTACCGGGTAGGTACGGGGTATCGTCTCCACCTGGCTACACAGGTCTGAGCGTGCCTTATATTTTTTGATGGAAGTGAAGGAGATTGTAGTTGACCCTATTTTTAGTCAGTTACACTCGGGTGAGTGCCTTCAGTTAGTCATTTTGTCAATTGGTTTGGTCTTCATATTTTATTGTTTGATCCTTATAAAATTCATTTGATGCTTGCTCAGTTTGCGTGTCCAGTGTTCCCAATTTTTGTCTGTCATTGGTAAATGTTACGTTTATTACATCCATAAGAGTAGTTTTGATAATTGGAGGAAAAAGAATCAAGTGATCTAGTGACTTAATATTGTTTATAAAGGACGAGTTAATATCTTGGTATAAGTTGATATGAATTTTATCAGCTTGTTAGCTCGATAGTTGCAATTCGATCGTTTGAATAAATGTAAGGACATAATATACTCGGAAGGCAATAGTCACTAATAAGTAGTTATTTGAGTTAAGATAAGGTGATCGTACTATCCGTAGTTGATATCGCCCATTGGGTTATTATGTTTTTGGTTTATGCATGTATAAGTTAGAATCATAAATATATCATATTTTATAAACTTTTCGAACGTGTAATATATATATATATATAATTCAATTATTTGAATATATATATATATGAAACGCCACTCGTTATTAATATTGGAAAACCAAAATATTCATTTACAAATATGATTTGCTAAGAAGGATTAATATTTAAATAATTATATTAATTAAAGTTATTAATTAATTATTAAAATATAACAAAGAAATGATATTAAAACATAATAACCAAAAATTATATTAAAGAAAACAAATAATATAGCTTTGACCTTATAAAAGGTGGCGGGGGTTAAAGTTTGTTGTTTGGTCAATGGTGGTCGATGGTAATATCGACCACCCCCCCTAATATAGGGAGGGGTCGGTATTACCACCGACTACCCTCCTCCTTCGCATACCACGTCTCCCTCTTCCGCCATAAACTCTACAACCAGCAAGTGGTGTGAGGTTTCCTGTGTTACACTTCAGTCAGTGAGTAATGAATGACACCGCTCACTATTCAAAGCGATAACCAACCACGGTGTAATGGCAGGGAGACCGGTTTATTTAGTTGACCCTCCTCCCTTTTAAATAAAGGCTTCTCCACGTTGATTCACTCACCGCCTAAGTAGAAAGTGACACCAATTTATATGCAACCATATCCATTCAGGTATGTCGTGGAAGGAATTAATGAAGGGTTAAGAGGTAATGTAGGGAGTAACTTGGAGAATAATGTGGTTTACCAACCCACGTAAACCCATCCATATCCACCATTATCAACGTGTATTAGATAGTTATTTAATTTTCTCATTTTTAGGAAGTTATTTTTAGTAAAGTCGACTTAGTCTTGGAGTTAAAAGCCTCATGGATAAATTATGAATATGGACTTAACCACTTTAGTGGTGTGGTGTCATGAAATGCTTAATGCATAACTTTACATGGTGAACACATAGGTGTTCATATACGATTAGGACTGTTATGATGTAATTAAATCTTGAGTGGTGTCACTTAGAGTCAATCCACCTCTAGTAGAGGTAGCCTGAAAGTAGGAAAGAGGGTAGATGACAACCTTATATATAGACCATTGAGTTGGAAGAGAAGAGGAGGATATAGATGCAACGAAGGAATAGGGAATAAAATAGGAGAATAGCAAGTTGGAGAATAGTGAGTTGAAGAATAGCAAGTTTGAGATTGACAAGCAAGGCATAGAGCTAATTGGTGGAAGATCGTTAGAAGTTTCACAAATCAGATTCAAGCTTGCAAAGAGGTCAGGGTTTCATTTGATTTTGTTTAATATATAACGAAGGGTGGAATTTGTATTTTTGGACATAGGTTATGGCGATTTATATGATTATGCTTATATCATTGTTAATTAAAAATATAATTATTAGTCATTTAAAATAGCTGAATGGAAATCATAGTGAAATAAATGTTAACTAGTTTAATTTCTATAGTAGTGAATAGGGTTATTTAAGCTTGTAGTTATATTATAGGGTTAGTGGATAGGGAGCATGATAGATGTTATGGAAGATGTAATATAGCAAATATGTTTCCTTAAGAAAGTATCAACATTTCTTATGAATTAAAATTATAAGTTTATATCACCTAATCTCTCTAGATGTCCATGTACCCTTATTTATTTACCTCTTTTCTTAACAAATGATGACTTTGATTTATTTGGTTTAATATAGTCGAAATTCTTATTATTTTCTGGAAATCTTAAATTGCAAGCTATTTATACATTTGGTTGTTTTAAGAAAGATTGTTGTCAATTTGTCTTGTGTTGTGTCTTGGCCAGTTATTTAGAGGTTTTAACCTTAAGGAAATGAGCCACTGTGAGTTGTTCGTAATGGTAAACCTTAGGTTAGTAATTTTGTATCTTTCATTAAGATAGGTCAAGTTTGGGAATGGCTATCTGTGTCGCCATAGAGTTCTATAAATAGAACTAACCCATAGTGTCCTAAGAGAGAGAGTGGCTTTCGAGCGGGAACTGTGCCGAAGAGGTGACAGGATCACCTGTCGGAAGTTGGTTAAGAAAGTGAAAACCTAATAAATGACTAGGGAAGGGTAGAATAAAAGTTAAATGAAATAAAGTGCCTCGCACATAGGTGAGTGCTAGTATAGGGCTCATAATGTAGCGAGAAGGCCTGGAATGGCAAACTTACCACCTTGTCTTCATGAGAGGATTGGTAAGGTCCGCATGAGTCTTAGTTGGAATCGGAGGTTCGGGAGAGGTCACCAGGATAACCCAGGATGGGGGCCAGGACCTATGGAGGTTGTACCATGGTATCCACCGTAAGACATGCGATGACACTTTCTCCTTAGAGTCACTAGTGATCTGTGAGTTGGGTCACATGAATGTAAGTGGAGTCTTGTAGTCCTTTTGTTCTTGTATCATTTTGCTTGCTTGAGGGTTATCTACTATCTCCAGCACGGTGGGGTGGTTCCTTTTCACGATCACATGGTCGGGTGGTAGTGTCACTTCCCATCGGATGTTTTGGTACGTATCTTCAGGTGAGGAAGGACTTCGCTGATGATCTTGGATCGTGATTCATGTACCGACTCTTCTTCCTATCCATCTTTCAGTTAAATACTAGAGGTTTTGAAAAGAAACTACATGTAACTTCCATTTTGTATCATTTTAGCTCATGATGTAATTTCTTTTTGAAAACATGTATTTTTGAATATTGAAAGCAAAGAAATATTGTAATAAATGCTACTTCAATTACTGATTTTTGATGTATACAATATATGATTGCTTGAAGAAATTTAGATTCTTTCATTGCGGAAATTTTATCTTAAATATTTAATTTACGAAGTAATATTCGTTGGTAACCCTTAGGAAATTCAGGTGTTAAACTTTCGCTATGTATTAGATGTACTAAGGTTTAATTCATGCATAAAAAATAAAAAAATAAAAAAATAAAAACATTTTCACCCTTAGTTGCATAGATTATGATATTTTCCTTTAGGGTTCCTGATGGGGCATTACAAAACTAGCCTTGCTTTATTCTGAATGACCTCACCTTTTTCATTTAGCTTATTTCTAAAAATCCACTTTGTACCGATTACATTTTTCTCCTTTGGTCTTGGGACCAGTGTCCATGATTCATTTTTCCTGATTTGTTCAATCTCTTCTGTCTTTGCATTCACCCAATCTTCATTTCTTAATGCCTCTTTTACTATCCTTGATTCAAACTCGAATATTAGACATGTGTTCTATCTCAATTTGTTCCTTGTCATCACTGGATCATCCTTATCTCCTATAATCTGACTTGATTCATGATTTCTTTTGACATATTTTGCTAATATAGGCTTGGTAGGCTCTGTATGATCTTCTTCATCACTTGGTAACTGAATATTTTCTTCATCAGCTTTCTCGGTTAGACTTCTTAGTTGTACATATACAAACTCTTCATAATCATCTGGTTGTTTGGAGTTTCCTTCATCATTCCTTTCTATAAATTCATCAATTTTCACATTTGCACTTTCCACTATTTTGTTAGATGATTTGATTAGACATTTAAATGCTTTACTCCTAGAGGAATAACCAAGAAATGTTCCTTCCTCACTTTTCTGATCAAATTTTCCATTTCTGTCATCTTTGTGAACATAACATCTACTTCCAAATATTTTAAAATAACTTACATTTGGTTTCTTGTCATACCAGATTTCATACGGTGTCTTCATAGTTCCTTTCTTCAATTGTACTTGGTTCAAGGTGTAAACTACAGTGCTTATTTCTTCTCTCCAAAATATATGAGGTACTCTCTTCTCTATCATCAAATTTCTAGCACAATCTATAATTGATCTATTTCTTCTTTCAGCTATCCCATTTTGCTGTGGTGTTCTTGGTGTAGATACTTGTCTCTTTATACCATGATCATTGCAGAATAAGTTAAATTCATCTAAAATGAACTCTCCTCCTCTATTAGATCTTAGACATTTCAATTGTCTTCCTGTTTCATTTTCAACTCTTGCCTTATACCATTTGAACATTTGAAAGGCTTCTGATTTCTCTTTTAAAAACATAACTGACATCATCCTTGAGTAATCATCCACAAATAATATGAAGTATTTATCACCATAATAACTTTGAACTTTCATAGGACCACAAAGATCAGTGTGTACAAGATCTAAAATTCCTTTAGAAGTGTAAGACTTCCTTGTAAAGCTTGATTTTGTCATCTTACCCATCTGGCATCCTTGGCATATTGCATTCTCAGGTTTTTCCAAGCTCAGTAGACCTCTTACTCGGTGCTTCTTACTTATTTTGATCAGGTTATCAAAATTTACATGACAAAACCTTTTATGCCATAACTAGGTATCTTCTATTTTTGCATACAGACAATTGTTCCAAGTTGAGTCAAGATGAAATGTATTACCTCTTGTTTGAGTCCTGGTAGCAGCCAACTTTCCATGTTTGTCATGAACTTTTACAATTCCTTTCTATATCCTGTATTGTTTAGCTGTGCTACACTCAACAAATTGTATTTCAGACCTTCAACCCAATATACATCATCACATTTAGCATTGTCAAGAAGTGTGATAGATCCTTTACCTTTCACAAGACATGGTGCATCATTACCAAATCTTACATAACCTCCATCATAATCTTTTTAATTTAACAAACTTGTGTTTATCATCTGTCATGTGATGTGAGCATCCACTATCTATGATCCAAGAATCCTTATTATTTATGTGTGATATTAAGGCTTTTTCTTCATACCTTTCTTCATCTGATCCATCTTTGATAGCCACATATGCAACTTCCTCTATCTCAGTCCCATCAGATTTATCATCATTGGATTCCTCATCAGCTACTAGGCATGTCTTTCTATCTCTCCTTCTGAAGTCTCAGTGCCCTCTCTATTGGTTGTCTTTCTGTCTGTCATCTCAGTATTCTCTCTTTTCACTAGATTCATTGTCAAGACAGTTTCAAGCCATATGTCCAATTTTATCACAGTTAAAACATTTCAAAGGTAACTTTCCTTATACTTACCTTTGCCTCTCGGTAACCTTCTAGTCAATAATGCCTCAAACTCTTCTTGCTTTCTGATTTCCTCATATAGTTTGTGTACTTCTTCCATGTTTTTGTGAAATCTCTCACTTGCTCCACTATGATTTCCTTCAGCATACTTATACATTCTATCATTGTAATCATTAGACTCATCAAGATGAAAATAACTGAATGCAGATTCAACTTTGTTTATCGAAGACCCATTGTTATCAAAATTACTCAACTCAAAAGCATGTAGCTTACCGATAGTAGCATCCAAGGAGAATGGAATGTTTGGTACAGACCTTAATTCATTAATTGTAGAGACTCGAATGGCATAAGAAGGTAGAAGTGTTCTCAGCAACTTACTTGTTACATCCTTTTCTTCAATAGTTCCTCCTGCTCCTTTGATTTGATTGTCAGATTCCTTTAACCTTGTACTGTATTGGATTATGTTCTCACCTTCATTCATTCTCATGGATTCAATTTGTCCTCTTAGACTATCTACTTTTTCTCTTTGAACATGTTCATCACCACCATACAAAGATATAAGCTTATTCCACATAGCTTTGGCATCATTACAACCTTCTAGATCATTAAACTCTGAGTTGATCAATGCTGATGATATTTCAATCATTGCTTGAATATGTTCTTGCTTTGCCTTTATCTCTTCCATTGTCATTGGGTAGGTGCTAGGTGCAGTGTAATCATTCTCTAGATAATATGTTGCATATTCTCCAATTATTGATAAGTGCAGCTTCATCCTTTTCTGCCATGTGGAGAAACTTGACATGTTCAACTTTGGTGCATCCCTTTTATACATCTTCGGATCTTGCCTCAAGTTCCTTTAAACTTTTCTTTCGGAGTTCTAGCTCTGATACCGATTGTTAGTTAGATAAGAGGGGGGGTGAATCAGATAAACTCACAATACAATGATCTATCCAGAGTCAACCTTGGTAGAACTGTTCTTGATATGCAACTATGATTGTAAGTCATTCAAACTCATAAACTAATAAACTTGAAACAACAAAACACATTTAACACTAGATATAATGTGGAAACCCAAATAGGGAGAAACCACTGTGGGATTTTGGACCCACAAAGAAAATATACTCTTCTAGAGTATGCTCAGTTAAAAGCCAATCTTGTTAAAGATTACATAAACACATTGCTAGATGTGACTCGGTCAAGGGATTTCCCTCAGATTTATCAGAATCTTGCACTTTGTTAGAAGTGACCTTGTCAAAGGATTTCAAACACTCATTCAGAATGTTACTTTTCTAGAGGATTTACAAATAAGACTGTTAGGTCTACTCGGTTAAGAGGTTTCTTGTCACTTACAAAAATAAATAAGAGTAATAAAATATATCTGCAACTTCACATCTGAAATGTTAAAGCAGACTCTATGTGCTCAAAATAATCTTGTCATAAGACTTATCCTCCTCCTTGCTGGGCTTCTCAATTTGTTCTTCAATCAGATCTTCAATCTTCTGTACTCAGTAATCACCTCTACAGTATCACTGCTATTCTATTTTCCTGCATACTTTGTTCATCAACTTTTCTTTATTTATAAGCAATTTCTAACCGCTTAATCTCCTTAATCACATTTTCCGTGATTAATCTTAGCGATCAGATCTTCAAACTTGACTAGGTTCATTGAATCCTTCGAACTGAAAAATGTTTTATCTTGCCTTGAAACTTGTATACCTTCCTTGGTACTTGTGCTCGGTTATGACTGTTCAATCTGTGTTGTAGATCTAACTCTTGAATTTTCATTGCCATTGATCCTTAACAAACTTCTTGCACGACATTCCAATCTTCTATAAATCTCCAGCTCATTGGCATCCTTCATTTAATAATGTATTTATTCATCCAATGCATTCTGTTACTGCTCGGTTGATACTCAATAAATACTGAACTTTACTCGGTAACTTCTTTCTTCTTTAACCGACACTGATAACCTTGGTGTTTACTGACTAGCTCCTTGCTCAGTAAAATAGAACAATATCAAACCTTTACTCATTTCGTTGCATGAAATATTTTCTCCTTCTTATCTAGTATTCGAATACACATATATAGGATATCAAAACAATCAAAATAACATAATCTCATCACTGTCTAACTCGGTAATAGTTGCCCATTGAATAACTTATTACTCCCCTTCATTTTCACATTCTTTATTTGTCACTTACTAACATCTTTATACTCATCAAAACATACTCTTTAAGATATGGCAACATTATACTGAATCGAAAAATCAGTTGCTTGACATCAATGACAAAATAATATTATTAAGATAGTAATCATCCTTTATCAATTATATCATAAATCTCCAACAACCTTCTCAATATCATCATACCAACAAACTTAATGTAATGCCAACACTATCAGAATTACCTTTAGTGAAACCAAGCTTCAAAAGATATTTGTCCATTCTAGCATACGAAGCTCTAGGGGCTTGCTTCAATCCATATAAAGCTTTCCTTAACTTGCAAACCATGTTTTTGTCACCTGAAAGTGAAAAACCATCAGGTTTCTCTATATAAACTTCCTCTTCAAGATCTCCATTAAAAAATGCACACTTAACATCCATCTGATAAACCTTGTAATTCTTATGTGCAACATAAGCAAGAAATGATCTCACATCTTCAATCCTAGCTATTGGAGAAAAAGTTTCATCATAATCAATTCCTTCCTTCTGAGAATATCCATTACAAATCAATCTAGCCTTATTCCTCACAACTTGTCCATCTTCATTCAATTTATTCTTAAAAACCCATTTATTTCCAATAACATTCTTATTTTTAAGTCGGGGAACTAAAGTCTATGTGTTGTTATTTTCTATCTAATCCAATTCCTCTTCCATAGCTTTCATCCAACATCCATCTTTACATGATTCATCTACTGATTCCAGTTCAATTTGAGAAATTAAACTTACCTCTTCAGTTGCCAACCTTCTTATCGTTACTCCTTTGCTCTTGTCTCCAATGATCTGTTATTTAGAATGATTCAACCTTACATACCAAGGAGTCTTCTGACTTTCTGATTCCCTGCTCTGATCTTTAGTTACTATTGAATTTTCTGATATTGTCAAGGTAACTAGTTCAATATTTTGTTCCAATATAGGTGCTACTGGTTGAGTTATAACCAAGAAATACTCTCTCATAAGTAATGATTTGACCTATTTTCTATTCATCCACCTTGACATTAAAGCTTTCCACAATTCTCTGCAATCTTTTGTTATAACATCTAAATGCTTTGCTTTGATTAGAATAACCAAGAAATACTCCTTCATCACATCTAGGATCAAACTTTCCAACGGAATCATCTCTTTTGATATAGCATTTACTACCAAAGATTCTGAAATACTTAAATATAGGTGTATGACCAAACCATAACTCATAAGGGGTCTTACCAGTGTCTCCTTTGATATGAACTTTGTTGAATGTGTATACCGCCATGCTCACTACTTCTCTCCAATAGATATGTAACAAATTAGCTTCAATCATCATATATCTAGCTGCATCTAGGATAGTTCTATTCTTTCTTTCCACAACACCATTCTGCTGAGTTGTATGGGGTGCAGACAATTGTCTCCTTATCCCATGTTTCTTACACTAACTATTAAATTCATCAGATGTGAATTCACCACCCTGATCGGATCTTAAGCATTTGATTTTCAATATTGTCTCTATCTAAACCTTAGTTTTAAAGATCTTGAACTTTTCAAAGGCTTCAGATTTCTCGCTTAGAAAAGTAACCCACATCATTCTAGAATAATCACCAATGATTAGCATGAAATATCTATCACCCTAAAAATTTCTTACCCTAGCAGGACCACAAAAATCAGTATGAATAAGATCAAAAATACCATTAGACTTATCTTGTATACTCTTAAAATAAATTTTGACTTGCTTTCCCATTTGACAGTCCTTACATACCGGATTATGAGGCTTCACAATCTTAGGAATATCTCTAGCTATCTTAGTTAAACCGATCTTTACAATGCAATCAAAATTTACATGACATAACCTCTTATTCCATAGCCAACTCTCATCAATATGTGCAATCAAACATTTATTCTCATCGGATTCCAAATTAAAGATGTTACCTTTAGTCTGAGTACCGATTGCAATCTCCGAACCAGATCTGTTAATGATTTTGCATTTTCCATCCTTGAACTATAATTGAAATCCCTTATCCACCAATTGTCCTACACTCAAAAGATTATGCCTTAAACCTTCAACATAATAAAAATTATCAGTGTTATTCTTACCATCCAATGATATAGTTCCTCTTCTTCTAATCATGCATGCTTTGCCATCTCCAAATCTGACAAGACCACCATCAAATTCTTGCAAAGATAGAAAATTCATTTTATCTCCAGTAATATGATGTGAACATCCACTGTCTATCAGCCATTCATCCTTGTCTTCAACCTTAGCAGCAAGTTCCTTCTCTTCATTATGAATGACAGGTTCCAAATTATCTTCCTTGATAGCCAAGAATACCCATTCCTTTCCATTGTCGGATCCACTAGCTGAATCTTTTGTCGGTTCATCATTAGAATCATCAGTTACACCTTCCTCATCCACATAGTATCATGATTTATCTTTTTTCCTCCAGTACTTATGCTTGTTCTAATAATCATGGTTACACCTAAAAGATCTTCTAGCTTTCTCCTCAAATCTTGAATTCCTCTTAGGACATCTAGATGCAAAATGACCTATCTTATTACATGCAAAAAATTTGAAAGGTGATTTTCCTTCATACTTACTTCCTGTCGTATCTTTAGGTACTCTTGTAAAAAATATGGCTTCAATTTCTTCAAACTCTTCATCTTCTTTCTTCATATCCTCCAGTTCCTTAGAATATAATGATTTCCAATTACTCTTGCCATTTGATGATGTAGATGCCTTGAATGTAGAATCTATCTTTGCAGCTCCTTGAGGACCAAATTCTTCAAGCTCAAAATAAGATAGCTTTCCAACCAAAGTATCTCTATTAATAGAAGTGTTAGACATAGTTCTTAGCTCATTAATTGTAGTAGCCTTCATCTTGTAATCCAGAGGTAAAGCTCTCAATACTTTAGAAACAATCTCATCTTCACTGAAAGATCCACTACAACATTGAATTCCCAAGACAATTTCATTAACTCTTTCCATAAAAGTAGTAATCCTTTCATCTTCCTGCATTCTTAGGTTCTCATACCTTCCCTGGTAACCATCAAGTTTAGCAATTTTAATAGTAGGGTCACCTTCATTCAGAGTCTCCAACTTATCCCATATAGCCTTTGCAGATGATCTATTTGTTAATCCTATTACCTATTGATCTGAAAGGGTGCTCAAAAGGGCTTCTCTAGCTCTACAATCATTTTCAATGTTCTTATCTATGCATGCCAAAGGAGGATTTCCAGATTATGGATCATAAGGTGTATATCCTTTCTCAGTGATCTCCCGAATCTCCTTGCTAAGGCATCTTAGATGAGTCTCCATCTGAAGCTTCCACACTCTATAATTTGTTCCTTCAAGCCTAGGGATTTCCTTCAGCTAAGAAATTGAAGTTGAATGATTACTCGCCATAGAATCTTCCTCAAGTGCTTAAGCTTCTGCATAGAGGACCAAGCTTTGATACCAATTGTTAGGATAACCGATGAACAACTGAGAGAATTGGGGGGTGAATAAGTTGTTAACGGATTATGAAACTTTAAGAACACAAAAGCTTTTACCGGAATGCATAAACAAAATACCGAAATAGCACATATATCAATTAAGAACAAACATAAATCATAAACAAAATACCATGCATCCACAACACATAACACCAAGATTTGTACATGGAAAACCCAGTAAAGGGAAAAAACACGATGGGAAACCTACCCATAGTCAAATAATACTTCTATAGTAAGTATGTGATTACAATAAGGGGCCTGCACATGCAGGAAGGCCAATAGCCTAGATCACACTACTCATCACAAAGGAACCTCACTAACTACAAAATAAATATAGACTACAATTCGGAAATGAGAATGGACTACAAGAATAACATCTCTTATGCCTGAGTACAATTTTGATTAAGCTCAATACCGAAGGTCTTAAACCTCTTACATAAACCCAATTTGATCACCCATGATTGACCAAATCCTCTGCATATGATTACAACTTTATTCACACACAGATAATCCTTAATCCCATACCACGATCTACAAAAGATCTTACATCATATTTATACCAACCCGAGACCTAAACAATTAGGTTGATCACCTAAAAGATAATAAAATAAATCCATTACATAAAATCACAAACCAATGATAAATCAAGTCATCCTGACACCAAAACAATATTAACCAAACAATAAATCCAACCCATAACTCATCAGGAACATCCGCCAACACATTGCACAAACCGGTCCATAACCTAGCAGAATAAGCCCAGACCTAAAATAGGTTGCCATAAGCCAAATGAAATACCACCAATCAACTAGAAAATGAACACGATAACCATCAACATCCTCAAAAACTTCTAGAAGCCACACCAACACCACTTATCGAATACATCAAAAGATCTTCATCTAAGCTCTGCTGGTAAAACCCTTACCGGTAACCAAAAAAGGCTTACTAGAACATATGATAGCTTCCAAATCACCATATCCCGAACCAACTGAATGTGACAAGCATCTAAATAACATGAATGACTGAACCAAACCAATTCCACCAGTCGAAATATACCAGAGAAAAATCTCCTGATCATCATCAAAGTCCAACCACTCTACCGAAATCTGGTAGACAACTAGATAAGCTAGTGTTGACATTAATGACAAACATCAATGCAACACATGATAAATTCCTCCAAATTGCCAACAATTGTTGTGCAAAAATAGAAAGAAAAAGCAAAGAAAGTAAAGGAAAAGGAGGAAAAGGTAAAGAAACAAAAATTTGAAAATAAAACTCCAAGCCCTAGGAAAAGGAAAACTAAAGAACAAGAATCACCTGGAGCTACCCAGGCTGAGAAACCTGCTAAGAAACCCAAGTAGGGCGAAACCCCAAAATGGCTGAAAAGAAACTAGAAAGAAGCAGTCATAGGCTTAGGGGAAAGCCTAGGAAAGTGACTGATCATAGTGAACCTAGGGTTAATATCCAAATTGAACCATCATAATCTGTTCATACTACCCCTAGTGAAGAGGAAAGGATAATTTTTAATCATCCTCCTAGACCTTCTAGTGATAATCCATAATTCTAGTCTTCAGCTAAGCAACAAGACAATCCATTGATGGAGGTTTATGAGTTAGAAAGGGAGAGGGATGAAGAGGTGTCACAAGAACAAGGTTTAGAAGAGTACTCTCAAGAGGATGTAGGTTTGAAAGGAATTGTTGAACTAGTTGTTGCAGTTGAGCAGATGGTAGAGAAAGAGCTAATTAAGAGAGAAGAAGATGAATTAATATAGAAAAGGATCCAAGTAGTTAAGCATAGGCCTACCTCTTTTTCATGGATGTCTATAGCCCTAGACTTGTTCAAGGACATGGTGGATAAGGAAGAAGAATGGAATAAAGAGAAATTTAAGCTGCAGGAGATAATCAATAAGAAGGATGAAGAGATTGAGAATAAAAATGAAGAAATTGCTATATTAAAAAGCAAAGTCGATAATGTGGTAATCTTGGTACCACAAATTTTAGAATACAGAGAACCACCAAAAGTATATGCAATGTATTTAAAGGAATTAATCTCTCCTTTAAATTGTCAAGGATTATTTCAGATTTGAACCCCTCTATTGAGACTCCACAAGAGTTTTACTAGGTTTTTCAGTCTTCTCCTGTAACAATTAAAATTTTTCTTTGTGAATTATATCTTCATAACTATGCAGTTCCTCATGATAGTGACTGGAATCCTTTGTTGGATATTGGTGATATTCATCTCAGATCCCTCATGTCTTGGGTCCAAAATGAGAATAAAAGGGGGCAACAATTTAGAGCATACATGGATGATGAACTATGGATTCCTCTGACTTTAAGGGATGAAGCTCAAAATCCTAGGACATTTTACTTTAGTTGGAAAATTATTCTATATAGACTAGAGTATAAACAACAAATCCTAGTTTTGAGAAAGGAGTCATTCAAATAATTTAAACAAATGGGCACTGCTGAAGGATAGACAGTGATGGGATATCTATCATAGAGATGGAACAGTTTGATAGAAGAATTAAAGTAGGTAGAGCCACATTCCCTTTAGAATTATGATGTAGCCATTAGAAGAGAAACGTGGTATATACACCTGGGCAGAACAAAGCAGAATCACTGGCTTCCTCTTATTTTTCAACCACCGATGATTTTATGGCCAAATCGGATTATAGGTAGTATGCAAATGCTTTCAATGAAGAGGCCGAAATAACTAGGTGGGACAGGCTGGATAAGAAAAAAAGGTTCTATTGGAGTCTTGCTAGTGGAGGTATATGCCAGGTTACCCAAGGTGATTATAGAGTACAATCTAAGATGAGGAATCTTGTACTTGTTGGAGGACAAGTAGGGAGTTCGGTTGGTAGGAATGGCGAGCCTAAATAATGGCTCAATTTTGTCCATGACTTTTTATGTTTTTATTGGTTCTGTCATGGTTTTAGATATTGTTATATATCTTTAGACTTTGTTAATGATGGTCCTATGTTGTTTTCCTAAGCTTGGTAAATGTAGGCATGAACTTACTCCTATACTTCCTTTTTGATTAAATGGTGAAAGATGATAAGTAATATTGCTATGTAATTTATTCATATTAATCTTGCATGCAGTTAAATAAAATGTTATTTTGGTATGAAATGGATATGCCTTTCTTTTGTACACACTAATGTCATGATGCAGGAATAAAGGAAGGAGCAGTAATGGTCAAAGCCACACAACGTGGGAGTTCATGCCAACTAACTGGATGAAGACAATGTGGGCATTGCACACTCTTATGGTAGTTAAAGGTGATTGAAGATATTTTCATTGATGGCAACCTTGCAATCCTATGGCACCGGTAGGTACCGACACTAGCAGACTCTACACCGACAGATAGTTCACCGGCAACGACAATAATGTTTACTGGCATCCCAGCCGAGAGGAATTTGATTATTATATTTTGTATTTAATTGTAATATCTTTTTGTAAGCCAACATGGAATATTATAATAAGACTCATATATAAGTATGAGATCTTGTAGATAATTTTGTGTGATACATGATAGAGGATAAATATGATGGATATATAGAGCGAATATTAAGGCAGATTTACTAGAAGGGTTTATGGTTATTGTATGAGCTTAAAACGGTACTGAACCTAGCATAGCAGATGTTATTTTGTAGCAGTATGTTATATTGGATTATCATAATCCATTTTGTAAGTCAGTGAGACTTCCTTTTGTAATTGAGCAGTGAGCTCTAGGTAGTTGGCCTTCCTGCATGTGTAGGCCCCTCTTGTAAGTAATATCTATTCATTGGCCAGTGAGTGAATATTGTGGGTCACAAATTTCCCACACTTGGTTTCCTCATTAAACATCTTGTGTTATGGTGTGCTTTCTATGTTGTCTTTACTGTTCTTATTTACTGCATTAATTCTTGTTTACCGGTACATTATTTTGGAATGCAAAATACTTAATAAGGTCAAATATTTTGTTAACCAGTTAGATACTGATTCACCTCCCCCTCTCAGTATCTTTGGGACTATCATCAATCCTAACAATTGGTATCAAAGCCTGGTCCTCTATTTTCAAAATCCTAACAGCTTGAGGAAGATTTTGACACCGGTATAGATGGAAAACTTGAGAAAGCAATTAGAAGGAGCTCTTGCAGACTTTGATGCAGAAAAGTTGAAGAATATCAAACTTGAAGATGATCTGAAGACTGCATAGGAAATCATTCAAGGACTTCAAGAGAATCTCACTATTGCTAGAAACAAAAGAAGAGAACTTCATGAGAAGATGCAGAATGATGATGATGAAAAGGAAACTCTTAATGACCTTGTGAGCAAGATGAGGCAAGAAAACATGACCTTGAGGAATGAAATGCAAGATATGACTATGAGGTTTTGTAAAGACAATGAAGATAGAAAGAAGAATGAAGATGACTTGACTAGGAGACTCAATGATGCTAGAAATGAAAATCTAAGACTCAATCATGAAAATGATATGTTAAAGACATATTTGATTCACATGGAACATGATAAAACTGAACTTATGAGACAGAAGGATTTCTTGGAAAATGAGTTGGCTACTGCAAATCAACATAAAGAGAAATTCAAGAAAAGTTTAGAAGAACTTGATGATATGTTGAAAAGTCAGAAACCTAATGGAGACACTAATGGACTTGGATTTGAAGTTGGTGAAAGCTCCAATACTGTAAACAATCATGATCACAATAAACCGGTAAGACAACCTAATGCCTACAAATTTAATGGGAAATTCTTTAACTGTAACATGTATGGTCATAAAGAGTATAGATTTAGAAACAATCATAACATTAATGCACCCACCGGTCAATGTTCCAAATGCAACAAAAATGGTCATAATTTAGAAAACTGTAGAATGAATGTAAGATGTTATGTTTGTGGAAGATTTGGACACTTATCTAATCAATGCAGAACACAAACCGGCATAGGATATGAAAAGGCTCTCCAGAAGAACAATGTGATTTATTATGCTTGTAACAAGATTGGACATATTGCAAAATTTTGTAGAAGTAATACTTCACTAACAAATAATAAAGCACCTTGTTTGAAAGGCAAAGAGAAGGTAGATGAGGTAAAGAAAGAATTTTCAAAATAGTGGATTAGAAAGAGAGATCAGAATGTTGATGAGACTATTCCTTCACCGGTAGAACAAAGTATTAATCCACCGACAGGAGACTCTTCATCCAACTGAAAAGAAACCTTTTGGGGGTATGGCAACAAGTTGAAAATCATGCAAGTTTACCCTCGATTTATGGTGAGAAGATGAACTTCTTCTCTACCGGCAGATATGTTAAGTTTCACTTGACTGACAGGCATTTATTGTGATTGTTGGAAGAAATGACATTATAAATCAGTGTTTTTCACTCTTTTTCATTCACCGAGCATTCAAACCTTCAAAGAGTGTGAAAAACCCGAGCGAAGGCATCCAAAGGAGAGAAGTGAAGCAAGTTCTTTCAAGCATCCAAAACTATTAGGTAGATTAAGGTATTTATCAATGGCTTCCTCCTCTGCTCCATAATTCATTGCAAACCCTACTATTATAGAAGTAATTAAACGCCCTAGGCCCATTTTCAAGATTATCCCCAAGGTAGCGAAACAGGATGATACCCTAGGTGCTTTTTCAAAAATCCCTAAAGGAGTTGCATATGCAGAAGACCCTAGAATTTACATACATTTCCATATTGAGGAATTAGGTTCAGAGGAAATCATGAAAATGTATAAAAATGTTATTTGTGATGAGAATGGAATTGTGAAACCCGAACATAAGGTTGTTGAAACTTTAGGTTTTGTGGAAATCCTTGACATCGCAAAATTTCCTAAGGAAGTTGTAAGGATTGTGCTTAGCAGAGTTCATGGTGAATTCTTTTGGCTAGACTCTATTCATAAAATCACTAGAGAAGCAGTTAGGGCAGTGATTGGCTTACCATCCACTAGTAGTAGGCCAGATAAAAGTAAGAAGGTTCCTAATAACATAGTGATGACTTTAATAGGTGCAACCTATGACAACAAATCCCTGAGAGTTAATGATGTAAAGGATGATAATGTTAGATTCATTAGCATGATATTAGCATACAAAACCGCACATGCTAATCAATTGAACTCAGTTTCTAGTCTATGTATTAAAAGGGCATATGATATGGTTAATAGTGATGCTAAGATAGATGTATGTGAGTGGTTGAAAGATGAGTTGATTGACAATCTAAAGAAAATCAAAGGAGATAAGAAAGGTACTTGCCGTTTTGGCAATCTTCTTGTATGCTTAATGTTGTATCTTACAAAAGAGGTTCCTGGTATATGCAAGAAAGATTTTGGTTTTGATATACCGGTAGGAAAACAACTATTAGATATCTTCACCGGTATGGGAACAGATAAGGATAACAACATTACTGAGTACTTCAAAACATTTAAAGCAAAAATGAAAACAAGGGAAAGGTTACCACAAAGCATTGTAGACAAATATGAAAAGGAAATTTGTTTTGTAATCAAGAAGGATGAAACCTAGATGGAGGCAGTTCTTCCTAGAACTATTTGGGTGACAGAAATGGGATATGAGGCTGATGTGAACATAATTGAAACATATGCCAAAGCCTTATTAGCAGCCCCTAGAGAACTGAAAGAATTTTTTTTTGGTAGTGCAGAATCAATAGAAAGTGATGTACACACATTGAAACAAATGAAGAGAAAAGAAAAATATATAAGGAGTGTATCTAAAGAAGTTAATAAAATTAAAGAAAATGTAATGAATATCACTGGTATCAAGGAAAGTGACTTAGAAGGATTACAACCAGAGGCTTGTCTCTCACCGGTTGGTGCATCCTCGAAAAGTGAAATCCCTGCAGAATTTAAAAGAGTTGATAGGAAGAGAAAACCCTCACCAGTATCCTCTCCTCCTCCCAAGAAAACCAAGACAACAAGGTAGAAGCAACAAGCAATGAGGCCACCAGCTAAGAAGCTGACACCTAGAAAGAGAAAGCAAAAATAGGTCATACCATCACTTGACAACCTACTAAATGAGATAACAGAGGATGGTAATTTATCCAATGTAAAAAAATTGTATGATACATTTACCAATGAGGAAAAAGAAAGTATAGAGAATAGCATCATCTTACACCTTGATATTTATAAGAAATTTTTAATAGAGGTTGTAGATGACTTGCCTAGTGATCTATATAGGCGGTTAGATGCTAAGAGGTTAGCTATTATGGAACTTGACAAGAAAATCAAATTTGAGAAGCTACTCGTTGTACATCTTGTGAAATCAGTTGAGGAAATTGATGAATTGATCAGTGAAGCTAACATAATAGTATTTTCTAGTTGACATCGGTATGTAAGTCTAATGGTTGCCAGGGTTAATGAAATCTCAGAAGAGACATCTGACAAATGGGATATTTTATTTGTTGAGAAAGAGAAACAAGAAGAACTGAATAGACCTAAAACATTCAAGGTATATCAAAAGGACCGAGACAAGGGAAAAGGCAAGGTAGGTGGACTACCTAATATAAAAGTGACAGATAATCTACCACCACCTTCTGATACTCAACTGGTACAGTCTGACAATATACCGGCTACTGAGAATATGGAAACACCACATGAGGATACAAACCCTGAGTCTGAAATTTTGTATACTATGAACATAGATACTCAGGAGGTAAATATTATAGTTGACAAAGTAAGCACTGAGGAAAAGAAAAATGATGTTGCTATTGAGAAACCAACTGATAATGTTGAGACTAGATCACAAGGAGAACACATTGAGATTGGGGTTAGTGAAATGGTTACTGACAATACTATCAATGCAAGCACTAAAAAACCAACAGAGGTAGAGTTACCGGCAACTGAGAATATAGAGAAACCAATTGAGATACTGGTAGTGGACAATATAGAGGTACTGACAAAGAAACTGACAATGGATACCACTAAAAAACCATCAGAAAAATCGGCCAACAACACTATGAAACATGTAGAGAAACAAGTAGAGAAACAGGTTGAGAAGCAGGTACACACAGAGACAGTGCCACTGACATCTACTACGAAGCCTAAAACTTTGTTAATAAAAATGCAGACACAAACTGACCCTCCAGAGGTCGAGGCAAGCAAAGTAATTGCTCCTACCGATAGCACTGAAATTGTTAAGGTAATTGGACAGTCATCTAGTACTTCTTTGACAGAATTTAGACCAACCAATGTGACTGAAGTACTATTGGACTCTATAAAGAAAATTACTAAGTGTAATGCATTGGCATATAAGGCTATAGATGATACAATTTCTATTCTTAAATTGATTGCACCCAAGTGTAATGTAGATAATAAGGATTCTTTGAGTTAGTTAGACACATTGTCTAAATACATAACCGACAATATACTAATTGTGGACCAAATAAATGAAGAGACATTTAAGGAGAAAATGGACAAGGAAAAAGAGAAATTCTTTGGTGAAACAATAAAGAAGTGCACAAAACATATTGATACCCTCTTACCGGCATTGAACACAACAATTATGGAGTTCAAGGAACTGTACAAAGACACCTATAAGACTAGTCTTTTGACAATGGATATCGATAAGGAAATTAGTAAAGTGCAAAAGGAAATTGATAGCATAGTTGATAATATCATTGGCTCACCTGAACCAATATTAGTTATTGAGCAGGAAATTGCTGAATTTGAGGAGAAACTGGAGAAGTTAGAGAAAGAGAAGGAAAGGTTAAAGGGAAAAGCAAAAGAGCTTAAATGTGGACTTAGTCCAAAGTTGGATAACCTCATTTCTCTAAGGAAAGAGATCTCTGAGGCACTTATTCCAAGGCAGAAGACACCGGAAGAGAAAATGCATCATCTCACCAGTACTATTAAGAGAACATAGGCAACTTTACAAGAGAGCAACAGGTTTACTCAGAGTTTTAACTTGGTTTTAGCAGACTTATTCCAGATTGTAACCAATCGATTACAAGGTTCTAGCTAAAAACTGCACTCATTTGACAATTTTGACAACCTTTATCATTGATGTCAAAGGGGGAGTAGTAAGACAGAGAAAAATTATCTTCAAAAGAGATTATCTGCTCAAGGGGAGCACACAATTTTGGTAAGATTTTTAGATTTTTCTCATGAGTGTTGCCATCAATGCCAAAGGGGGAGATTGTTGGCATTGCACACTCTAATGGTAGCTAAAGGTGACTGAAGGTTTTGTCATTGATCACAACCTTGTAGTCCTATGGTATCGGCAGGTACCGGCACTGACAGACTCTACACCAACAGATAGTTCATTGGCAGTGACAATAATGTTTACCGACATCCCAACCAAGAGGATTTTGATTATTATATTGTGTATTTAATTGTAATAGTTTTTTGTAAGCCGACATGGCATATTGTAATAAGACTCATATATAAGTATGATATCTTGTAGATCATTTTGTGTGATACATGATAGTGGATAAATATAATGGATATATAGAGTGAATATTAAGGCAGATTTTGTAGAAGGGTTTATGGTTATTGTATGAGCTTAAACCGGTACTGAACCTAGCATAGAAGATGTTGTTCTATAGTAGTACATTATATTGGATTCTCATAATCCATTTTGTAAGTCAGTGAGACTTCCTTTAGTAATTGAGCAGTGAGCTCTAGGCAGTTGGCCATCCTGCATGTGCAGGCCCCTCTTGTAAGTAATATCCACTCACTAGCCAGTGAGTGAATATTGTGGGTCACAAATCCCACCAAGGTTTTTCCCACACCGGGTTTCCTCATTAAACATCTTGTGTTATGGTGTTATTTCTATGTTGTCTTTACTGTTCTTATTTACTGCATTAATTCTTGTTTATCGGTACATTGTTTTGGAATGTAAAATACTTAATAAGGTCAAATATTCTGTTAACCGGTTAGATACTGATTCACCCCACCTCTCAGTATCTTTGGGACTATCATCAATCCTAACAGACAAATTCACGCCAAGATGAGAATTGAAAGAGTCATCAACTGATTATTTACAGCTCATGTGGAGTAATAAAGAGAGTTTAATGTTCATTCTTGTAGTAGAGTAGATCTAGGGGGAGCAGTTATGCTATATTTCCTCCACATCAGAAACAATTTGATTGTTTCCTATTCGGAGCATAACTCCCTTTCCTTTTTTTCATGTTGTAATAAATGTGTCCTCCTAATGTTTTGGGAGTGGACCTATTGTTAGTTAGAATTAGTTAGGAGTCTTCTTGCTATAAATAAAATTTGGATACCCCTTCTTAGGGAGTAGAACTTTAGATATTGTAATTCTAGTTTTTAGTTTATTGAAGAATAGTTTCAGCTACATTACGATGTAATGTCTTTGGATAAATAAGATAATATTCTAGTATGCAGTACTTAGTTGAGCCTTGGGAGGACTCATTGAGGGGGCCCTCTTAGTGAGAAATCCAATATTTGTGTTTAATAGTTATTTTGCATGCATTATTTAGTTGTTGTCCTAGCAGTTGATTGTTCTTGCAGCCACTTGAAACTCCATCCTATGATTGTTCCTGCAGCCAAAGCAATTTCTTGTTTGTTTGCCACGTATTAGATTGTTATTATTCATTTGAGCTCAGTTTAGATGATAGTTGTTGCTAAGCATTTGAGTTATTCCCTTTTCATGCACTTTATTTTTAGTACCAATTCCTTTTCAGTTATATTTAGCATGGCTACAATTGAGTCTCTATTGCATATACATTGCTAACCCATTTCAAGTATACACCTCGGGTTGATAGAAAATGAGCCTTCATAATCATGAGATAACTACTTAGCATGGATATTCAATCCCTAATTTATGGTTCTAGGGCTTAGAACTTATTAAAACCATTAAAAGGACCAAACACTCTGCACTCACTCTCTCTTTATAAAAGTAGAGATGGAAGGAGGGAGAGGTAGGTAGAGAGAGTGAGAGGGGAAATAAAGAGAGTGATTGGGGAGATATATGAATAGAAATAGAGGGAGAGGGGAAAAATAAATGAATAGAGAGAGATGGATATGTAGAGAGGGGGAGAGACAAGGAGGGAGGGTGGAGAGGTAGAGATGGAGAGAGAGAGAGAGGGTGGAAGATAGATGCATGCAAAGAAATATAAGTTAGTAGGGAGGGAGATAAATGTATGTAGAGAGATAAAGAGGTATATGTAAAGAAATAGAGGTAGGTAGAGAGTGAGGGGAGGTGTGCAGAAAGAGAGAGAGTGGGAGGGAGAAAGAGAGAGGGTGGAAGAGAGATGTATGTAGAGAAATATATGTTGGTATGGAGGGACAAAAAGGTATTTAGAGAGATAAAGAGGTATATGTAGATAAATATAGGTAGGTAGGGATTAAAAGAAGGTGTGTAGAGAGGAGATAGAGAGTAAAGTGTTGAGTCCATGTGAGAGAGGTAAAGGGATAGGTCTACATTTTGGGAGAGAGGAGAGAGATAAATACGTAGAGAGGGGATAGAGGTGAGATAAAATTACAAAGGGAGGTAGGGAAAGGTAGGTAGAGAGAGTGAGAGGGGGGTAAAGAGATTTATTGGGGAGATATATGGATAGAAAGAGAGGGAGAGGGGAGATAAAAATAAGTAGAGAGATATGGATAGGTAGAGAGGGGGAGAGAGGGAAGGAGGGAGGGGTGGAGAGAGAGAGAGAGAAGTTGGTAGGGATGGATTTAAAAGAATGTAGAGAGAGATAGAGAGGTATATTTAGATAAATAGAGGTAGGTAGGGTGAGGAGAGGTGTTGACGTAGTCAAGGTAGGGAGATCCAATGAAGGACATCCTCGCCTTGCAGCCTATAATACAAAACACCATGCAAGATACTGGCAACCGGTAGCACAACACAAGATATAACTGGTAAGCAGATAAAGAGCAACCTAACCGATAGAAGTAACATGTGATATAACCGATAGCTAGATAAATCAATCATTTTAACCATTTAATTAATTACATATGCCTTCAGTGGCTACACATGCTGGAATGCAGCCTAGGATTACAAAAAAATCCATACAACAAAAATCTAAGATCCATAGATCTTATGCTCAGCAAATAAGCCTTCGATAACAGTATGCACTGGTCCAGACCTCAGTCCCTCCAGACTTCAGTCCCCCCAGACCAGAATCTCTCCAGGAACTACATCTTCTCTCTGTCTCTTCTTTCCTCTAAGCTCTGTCCTAAAATGATTCTCAAAACTTCCCTTTATACCATCTGCAAGCGATAACAACTCAATCAAGTCAGCCAAAGACCAACTGGTTCATGATAAAATGTGCAAATGATAATATGTCAGCCCAAATCACCAAGAACATCTTCAAAATGGATAGAAATTCACACAGTCCTCCAAAAGCATTGATCAAGGCCCAAAACAACATCACTCAATGATCCGCAAGTTACAGGAACCACCCTCAACCCGATTCATCTTCGCTCCATACACTGCAAGACCAACCGGTATGAACACCAATACTAGACTAATACTGAGATTGATATCTCACCGGAATCAAATCTAAATGTCGGTTTGAACTATGTCAGTGCTCTTGCATCAGGTGTGTAGAGAGAGGAGACAAAGAGTTAAGGGTGTGACAAAGAGAGTTATAGATTTTGGGAGATAGAGAAGATAGTGAGATAGAGAGCTAGAGAGGGGATAGAGGAAGAGTGATATGGAGAGAGATAGGTCTAGAGATAAAGGGAGATAAAGAGAGTGAAAATTATAATAGGAGCCTATTGATTACTAAAATTTTACTAGATCTTAAAATTTATAAGATCTTCTAAAATCTAGAATTTGCATTATAATTCCTAGAGATCTAAAACCACTCTCAAACATCCTGCAAGTATATACATGAAATATAATTTAAATGTTATATCTCATGTATATATAAGTCATTTTCAATAAAAATAAACAAATAATATAAAAATAAAGGGGATCCCATTTTGTTTTTCAAACAAGATCCTATTTTTTAGATTTAGGCTTGGAGATCCCATTGCAAGATGTGATCTCGTTTGAAATTTTGGCTTAGTACCCTGAAGCATATTAGGATCCTATTTCAAAAAATAGGACCCCATTTCATTAAGTTCATTCTAACCTTTTTTGCTAATTTTGAAACTTCCACTCTAAGTGGACTCAACTTTATGCATTTATTCGCAACACAAATAGATACAAAACACTTCATTTTGAAAGGTTGAAAATCTCATTCATGAACATAACATCATTATCAACTCTTATAGAACACTTTAGCAACTAAAACTTAAATTTAGACATAGCACAAAAATTACAAGTATTTCCTCCAAGTCACAATAGTAGAAACATCAATGCAGAGAAATGTGGAGCATTTTATGATCCAATCCTAATAGACGATAAGATTGCCAATAAATTTCAATTACCATCTACGTCAGCTATAATATTGATGACCTAAAAAGGAAGGAGTGCAATGTCCATAGAGAATACACATTATGTTCAAATCCACAAGACCAAATAATTAAATGTAGAGGAATATGGAGCATTCTTCCAGACTATATTTGGCATACATTCCTGCAACTACTTACTTTAGCAATCTTCCAAGGACTAGAATGTCACAAAAACATCATAAACCATCATCTTGTAGCATACACAATATCATCACAATCATATGCACTTTATTTTCATGCTTCTAATCCCCATCTTAATATTTCTCATCTTAAAGCATCTAGAATCCTCAATTTAATATTCCTCGTCCCAAAGAATCTAATCCTCATACTAATATTATATGATCATCATTATACCATATTTTCCATCAAGAACATTATCAACATCAACACATAATTAGTGTCAACTTATCATATTAATTAAACATCAAACACCAAGAAGGTAGATATTCACAACACAAATCATCTGCAACCACCATTCATCTAAGAACAATCTCCCCATATACTGACAATCACCATTTCAGACGTATCACCAATGAAAACACACAAACTACAACTTGACATCAATGACAACAACACAACAAATTACAAAAACTTTTAGGTGTCACTAAATCTCCACATTACTTCCATCTAATATATTTTCCACCATGACCTCTAATACCATTGCTAGAAAAATCACAAGTACAAAAACCTAGATTGCATACTATGAATGAACACTATCAAAATTATATTGTAGGATATTTTGTTTAAACATTACATAAAATTATTTAAATAAGTCACATATTCTTATCATTCTCATGTACAAGTATTCAAACTAATGTATTCCCAAATAGCAATACAATTATATCTAAAATATTAACTAATGGGGTGACTTATTAGGAGATTCATGCCCCATACAACTAATTATTTCAAACTATATAAAAACTAAACCTATTTGGATCACAAGCCCCAACAAAACATACATTGATTTTATTGTACAACTATTTAATAAACATCAATAATAAACCAACAATGTCATGCATAGTTGTCAAAAATGCTTTAAAACTTTAAAATGATTAATCCATACTATATAGCTAAAGAGAACCCTATATTTCCTTTTGAAAAAAATTTAGAACAAACAATGCCTAAAGGTAGATGGTGAGAACATTGTTTGTTATTTGGGTATGGTTTTTTAATCTTCCTTACCAAATTTTTTATCCAAAACCTTGATGAAAGGATCTAGGTAATTTGTAACTGAAAGCACAGGAATCATCTTTACATCTTTGATTAGAATCATTAAAAAAATTGTGTTTTCTACAAACTCCATGAATTAACTACAACATTGTATTCAAATTTATTCCCACCCTTGTCTTGAAGTTTTACCATAGGCATGCTTCATCTCTTCTTCAACCATTACAACTAGTTGTGAGTGACTCAATTTTCTAATGATGTGTATATAGATAATGGAAGACTTTAACTTGTCTATTATTCAAGTTCTATTATTCCCTATATTTTATTAAATGTCATTAATAATATTATAGAAAATGACTTAAAATTTTCCAACTATTAGCTAAATAATGGATCCTTTATAAATACAATATCCAACAACAAGACTTGAAAATTTCCAACTATTAGCTAAATAGTGGGTCCTTCACAACTATACGTGAAACCATACTTTCCATGATAAAATTTTTATATGAATTAGACTCCCAAACACACACACAACAAGTTTATTGTGTAATGCAAAAAACTAGTTTATTGTGTAATGCAAAAAACCAAAAACAACAAGTTTATTGTGTAATGCAAAAAACTAGTTTCCCTAAGATGACCTTCCAACATTCTCCTCATTTATCCCACATCATTTTTTATATTTCTTATTCAACCTTTATTAAAAGACTCATTTTTTTGTGTTTATCCTTCTCATGACTCTATTTTCTTAATATCTCAATCAACATTTGTGCATCTTATTCTAATTGAAAGGAAACGCATGCTTTTTTTCTAGTTTTTATCAAGGGGGAAACTTCTATTCATTAAAATATAGAGAAACCAAAACAATCTTATAATTAGATAAAAAAATATTTCAAGTTGAAACTATTATTGTGTGCATTGGATATAGAAGTCCCTCTTTTAAGTTTATTAATCCTCACTGATTTCTAAATGGAAATAATATTTCAATGACTACTCATAAAGCTTATGTATTCTTGCATATTAAAATTTTATGCTCATTCTCTTATCTAAAAATTATTCTTTATGTCCATTATATTAAACACTCCAATATATTCCATAGCTATGTTATAAACACAGTTTCCATAGCCTTAAAATGTACTTGTGCAATAACTACATACATGTCTATCCATAGCTAATTTGTAAAACATCTCATTGCAAAAAAATTAATGAAACATGTTACAAAAACTCTAGCTAAGAATAATCATGAATATGACCTTAATTTAATTGATTACTTCCTATCATTTCAATTATCACCTCCTTTGTCATTATGATAACAATTATGATGAGACAAACAACAGGTTAGTATCAATAAGTTCAGCATCAGGGTCCTGCACAACTCAACTTTGACTCTCTCCCTGCTTTGCAACAAAACAACTGAAGACAAGAACGGCAAGTTGCAGCTAGGGATCTCTTCAAGTTCCTCTCTGAGTACTAGGAGAAGGTCATAAGTATGACAGGGGCTCATAATTTGGCCTCTTAGTTTCTAGGTTTTTATTGATGCTTAGTTTAATCTGGGGTATGCCCCTGTTGTTGTTAATTTCTGTTGAACTCATTTCTGGTTTTTTGTTGATCTTCATCTGAACTCTCATCTGGTTTTTTGTTGTTAATGTATTGTTAATAGTTATAGACTATGTTAAGGGTCATCGCCCTAGATATCGCTTCTTTGTTAATCAAAAACAATTATGAAGAGTTTCCCAATTCCAAAGGATAGTTCTTTCGACATAAGACACTTGCATGATTCACCTCTAATATTAATCATATTACCATTTTTTTTTGTCAATTCTATTCTACCAATACTATAATATGAATATTTTCTCAAAGAAAACTATGAATGATAATCATAAAAAAATATTCATTTGGTGTGATGTCAACACATCTTGGGATCACTTAATTCACACGTTTCTCCACATTTGGCTTTCCAAATCTCATCTATAAATGATAGATCCCAATCAAGATTTATGAATACATTTGATCATACCTCACAAAAATATGACAATAACATCTCTTCTTTTTGTTTGAATATGATGATTAACAAGAAAAAATTCTACTTTATTTTGATTCTCAATAGATGTGTCTTAAGGTGAAATATTTTATTATGTCAATGATGGGACATATTACATCCAAACATTTTTTCAATTTCTAATTTGAGCATTTTGAGTTTTAATTGCATTGATGCATATTAATGAATCTCCTTCAATGTCTATAGATCTAAATACCTTCCATTTCCACAATTGAATTCCTTAATAAATGGTATTAAATAAAGCTTGATTATTTAAGCCAAGAGAATTTTTTTTTAGATATAGATCAAATAAGAGCACTAATTATCATTGATGGAAAATGCACATTTCCTTTATTTTTCACTTCAAGCACCTTTTGAATGCTGCAACTAATAAAAAATCAAAGCCAGTTTCAACTGCACCTCAAGCTGACCAAGACAGATGGAAGGCTCAAAATGAGAAAGAAATTGGTTTAACTGGCATTTCAATGGTTCTTGGATTGTATGTTCTTATTGGGAATTGTACAAAAGCATATGAAGCATGGGAGATTCTAAAAACAACTTATGATAGTTCTAATGAATCAAGAAAGATCCAAATCCAGGATCAACTCAAAGACCTCAGGTATATTGATTTTAAAACTATGAATGATTTTTTATTCAAGTTTGATTCTCTTAATAGTCAATTAACTAGTTTAGGAGTTAAGCTTGACGTTTCTCATTTAATTCATATTATTCTTAAAAAATGTTTTCCTCGTCAATTTCAAAAATTTATTAGTAATATTCATGCTCAATTAGCTATTCCTTATTTATCTACTCAATTTATGATATCTTTCATACTTTATTATGTCAAGAGGAAGCTAAATAAATTTAGTTTGGTACTCTTAAAAATTGTCAACATGCTTTTATGTCTAAAACTCAAAATGAAAAATCATAATTTTAAATCCAATAATCAAAATCATAATTTTAAATACAATAGATTGAAAAACTTATTAGATATTTCTTATGGAGGGATAATATGTTAGAAGAAAAGAAGATTCCACTTATTTCAATTTAGGAAATGGCTCATGATGAGAGGGGAGGGGGTGTTGGTCTACATGATCTATCTAAAAGAAACATCACCTTTGGAGGTAAAATTGTGTGGCAAATGGTCTCCTAACTAGGCACCAATTGGTGCAGAATCATGCAAGAAAAATACTTGGATTCCTTAAATCCTTCTCGAGTCATTACAACCCTTGATCCTCCGAAATGGTCAGTTGTTTGGAACTTCATGATCTATTGTAGGCAGATTATTACAAGATATGTTTCCTGGGAAGTCCATAATGGTGAGAGAATTCAATTTCGGGAGGATTCTTGGAATGCCCTACCTCCCTTAAAATTTTCAGAAATCTTTTTGGATGCCATTCCAATTATTAAAAATTGTTGGGGTTCACTTTTGATAGATTATGTTAGTGGGGTGGAAATATTTTCTGGGAAAGCTATTTGGAAAGATCCTCTTGATCTTCCGATTAGAGATGATCAAAGGTCAAGTCTTCAAGAAATATTATCTTCAAGAAGAGTGTATATTTCAAATCATGATGACAAACTATTATGGGCTCCAGCTCAAGATGGAAAATATTCAATCAGAGATGGTTATGTGGCTGCCCGACATATAGAAAATCAGCAAGTGAAGAGTCGAGCTTATTCATTTTGCTGGAATAGTGTTGTACTTCCCAAAGTAGGTTGTTTTGCTTGGTTAGCATTAAGAAAAAGGATATTAACAAGCGATAAGTTGGAAAAATTACACATTACTAACTCTTTCTCTTGTGTCCTATGCAAAGCTGAAACTGAAACTGTGGATCATTTACTTCTTAGGTGCCCTTTTTCTCAAAAATGTTGGCTCCATGTCATGGAGAAATTAAATATATCTATGCCACTGCCCTATACTTTATGGGAACTTGTTCAATCATGGCCTACTCTTTTCACAAAATCTTTGTTTGCTAGCATTTGGAAATGTATTCCGACAACTGTCATTTGGTCAATTTGGTGGGAAAGAAATAAAAGAATTTTTAGACAAATGGAATCCCCAATTCATTTGGTTTTAGTAGGAATTGAGAAATATGCTTCAGAATAGGTTAATGCTCATATCAAAAATATAAGTAGCAATTTTAACTTTTCATCTTGGGATGGCTGCATTAGCAAAATTTGGAAAGATCTTACTATCCCCTCTTTTTGTGCCACATTTGGTAGGGAAATTTAGTCAATAAACATAAGCCTAACTAAATGGAAACCTCCTTTAGTTGGCTTTGTCAAGTTAAATTTTGATGGTTCATCTAGGGGAAATCTCGGTGATTTGGGAATTAGGGTTTGTATTAAAGATCATTTAGGCTTTCTCTTGGCAGCTAAGTCCTCTTCCATTCCCCTTGGAACTAATAATATAGTAGAAGCTCTTGCTTTACTATATGGACTGACATTGACAAAAAAAATTAGATTTTACAAGTTGCATGTTGAAGGAGATTCCTCTATAATAGTGAAAGCTTGCATTTCCAGATGTTAACTTAACTGGAAAATTTCCTACATTTTAAAGCAAGCATGGTCATTAATAGACCCATTTGAGGAATGCTGCATTTCTCACATATTCAGAGAAGGTAATAGAGTGGCAGATGTTCTAGCCAATTTGGGTTGTGATAAACTGGTAGTGGATTCTGCATCTCCAAATTTCAAGTTAGAAAAATTTCCTCAACTTGCAAGCATTATTAATGAGGAAAGGGAAAATATTTAAATAGTTGACACACTCACCCTAGCATCAACCTCTCACCTTAATGATTTTACTTTGGCTTTGTTTAGTGATAATTTAATGAATTTTTCCATAATTATAGCAAGTGGATTATAAGTATGGCATAATCATTTTTTTCTATGCAATTCCATATTGGAAGTACGATGATGGTTTCCCTTTGAATTTCATGAGATCTAAATCATTTCTATGTTTAATTTCACACATGCGGCATCCTCTATCACCTTGTAGAATATTTAATAAGCTTAGTATTAAGAAAATTGCCCTTGTTTGCTATTTATTTCACAGCAGATGAAGATATGAAATGATTTTGGCAGTATGAGAATTCAAGATAGACAGTGCTTTTACCAGGTTTCACTCATAATTGGCATATGTTTGCTTTTGTAGTCTGCCCTAATTTATTGAATTACAGAATACTCCCCAAGAAATTGTAGAGTGCCTATGTTAATTGATGATTGGGAAAAGCCATTCGAGGACCATATTACTAAAGATCAGTTGGGTATTGTTTTCAACGCCTCCTATCAACACTGCATACGAAGCATCAAGCAGATTATTGGGGAAGAAATTTTGTATCTATAGGAGAAAAGGTTTCTCTTTCCTTCACAATTGTGTTCTATATTTCTCTCCAATATAGTGGATTTGTTGCAGTCTTGGGTTCACTTGGAAAATATTGTTCATAAATCGATTCGAGCAGATTACTTGAATGATAATCAACTCTTGGATGCCATCCGTTAGTATGATTTGTGGAATGGTCAGGAAAGAGTGGGTGGACTTTTCTCTAGGCAGCTTATTCTCACACTTGAGGAATATCCTACAATATTTGATAGCATAAAGCGATCTCTTTCCCTGTAAAATGTGAGACCCTTCCAAATTGTTTCCCGCAATGCTGGGAGAAGCTGAAACCCACAATTAGAAAGAAATTTTTTCTCTAAAATGCATGTCATCCTTGAAATTTTAGGTCATGATCATGGACAAATAGATTATTTTGTTATTTCTCTAGTAATGCTAGTGGGTGATGAAATTTCTATGCAGGTGAACAATATTTTTCCTCCTCCTCGGCTCTCCTTTGATCAAATCAATGAAATCCATAGTTCACTGATTGAAGATCTGATATCGGCCTTCGCTGCACTCAATATTGGTGATGGTTTTTGTCGAGATTACAAGGATTGGAGAAGTAATCCTTGACACCTACCCTGGGTTCAAGAACCAACTCGTCATTATTGGTTATGGGCTCTTAGTGTTTGCAGCATATGGAGATGTAATTTTAAAGATCTAATCTAGATCGGGGCCTTCCGATTCAACTCATTAAGTCATTGTAGTACCGATATGGGAGTCATTTTGTATTTCATCTTTGTATAGATGGTTTTTTGAGCACTCCCATAAATTATTAAAATAGTTTGCATACCAGTTCTTCCTGGTATAATATATCTGGCTACATCTGCATTCTAGTATTTAATGCACCGATAACATAACCGGTTATTTGTTTACTTTTTCCTCTTTGGTTCGATACTCCCATCTACTATCTGGTATCGTCAGTGTTCCAGTTTCACATCTTCATTAGTAGCAGGTGCTATTTATTTTGGTATCCGGTATCAGTTTTGGTGGTGGTGATTTTGTTGTACCGGTAAAGGAGTCTCTGTGGTAACCAATTTCAGTTTTGGTGGTTGTGATAATTTTGTACCAACATTATAGTTCTATAATAACTCAATTGGATGCATTCCTCTTTCTATGCTTTACAAATACTCGAATATGCTCTCTGGTCATTGGTGATGGTAGGTCTACAATGCTCGGGTATCCTGTCACAACTGTATCATGATCATTGATAACTGGTTGTCGAGGCTGATTCTAGGATTTCTCTTAGTTTATCATGTTCCACTATTCTCATCAGTGGCCTTTATGAGGTATGCAGGGGTTCCTTATAGATCCATTTTTTCTTTCTCGTTTGTATCTGAGCAAGTATATAGGTTTTTCTTCTTGGTTCTTTCCCTATTGAGCTCTTGAATTAGTTTTCTTATATATATATATATATATATATATATATATATATATATATATATATATATATGGCTTGCCACTTTCGCCCAAAAACAAAAATAATAATCATATTCATAATAATCATTATTCTAATAAGTTTCATTCTAAATCCTATAATAGTAATTCTAATAATAGTCAAAAGAGCAATTCTTCTAAACAAACCCATTGTACTTATTGTGGTAAAGATGGTCATTGATCAAATACATGTTTTAAGAAGCAAAATGGTAAAAAGCCTATGTCTCTAAATAATCACTCAAATAAATCTAATCCTAAAAAGTTTAATAATAATGGTAATTAATCTCATTGTTATGTTACATGTAGTTATAATGTTTCTTAGCCTCTTGAGTGGATTATTGATTCTTGTGCTTTTCAACATGTTACTTCTCATAAAGAATTTTTTTATTCTATGTAACCTGATACTTCTAATGTTTCTGTTCAATTTGCTAACAATTATAATTGTAAAGTAGAAGCTATTGGTAATGTGAATGTACCTAATGGTAAATTACATGATGTTCTTTATGTTCCTGAATTAAAATCAAATTTTCTATCTGTTGCTAACCTTTGCCAAGATTACAAGATTGAATTCTATAAGGATGTGTGTTATATTAATAATCCAAAGCATAACCAAGTTATTACTAATGCTAAAATGGATAATGATAATTTATTCAAATTTTATAAGTTTTCTCATTCAAAGTATTATTTAATTACCACCATTGATTTTAATGTCTAACATGAAATACTTGGCCACATAAATGCTAATAATATTGCCTTGATGCAAAAAGCAAATATGGTAGATGGATTGCCTAGCATTGTTCCTTCTAAAATTGTATGCACGTGATGCATAACTGGTAAGATGCATAGGGAGCCCTTTCCTCAAGGTCAAGAATGGAGGGAAAATCATAAGTTGCACCTCATTCATAGTGACTTTTTGGGACCCATGGAGAATAACTCCATCCAAGGATCACAATATGCACTTACATTTGTTGATGATTATTCATGAAAAAGTTGGATCTATTTTCTTCATAGTAAGGATCAAGTTCTTGATGTTTTTACTTAACTTTATATGTTTGTTAAAAGGTAATATAGTTTTAAGATTAAAATACCTAGAACTGGTAATGGTAAGGAATATGTGAATCATGAATTTAATGGTTATTTGAAATATTTTGGTATTAAACATGAGCTTTCTATTCCCTATACATCTCAACAAAATGGTGTAGCGGAAAGTGTTGGTATTTTGTATATGTTGATATGGTTTTGTCATTAATGTCAACACCTATTAACACTTATCAACTCTGGCACTTCGGAGAATTGGCAATGTTCACTGGCAAGCAAGTGACTTTATGCACAGTCACCCATATCTAGTTCACCAGCAGGATATAATGTTCACCGACACTTGGAATGACATGGAAAACACTTGGTTATGTTGAAGACATCATTTGGAAACTCTGTCTTGGAGATTTGTTCATTGGTATATTCGAGTTTGCATATTTGCTGTTACAGGAAAATAGGTCCAGAATAAGCATCGACGGGCTTATCTATTCCAGATCAACATGGCATGCTTTGGAGATGATTTATCAATGTTGTAAATGCATTAAGCTGACATGCTGAATTAGATATTGCATTGATTATTGATTTACTTTTAAATTGTTTTTATTGTAATATCTTTTAGAGTCGACCTACTAAAATTGGTCTTAGGTTATGGTATATATGTAAGATCTTATTTGTAAGATCGATATGCGAATGTGAGAAGGAATTGTAATTTGGTATATGAGAATAAGCAGAGCTATACACACAGACATCATTTGAAGGTTAAAGGAAGGTTTTTGTGAAGACAATCAGAACTACACCAGTACTGAATCCAGCATATGAAGATGCTATTTTGAGCAGTACATTATTATTGGATTTAACCATCCAATTGTAGTTAGTGTGACTCCCATTTGTGTTTGAGCAGTGAGCTCTAGGCAGTTGGCCTTTTTGCATGTGTAGACCCCATTTGTATACACATACTATATGCAGTAGTATCATATGATTGTGGGTAAGGTTTCCCATCATGGTTTTTCCCCTTATAGGGTTTCCACATACAAATATTGGTGTTATGTGTTGTGGATGTTATTGTCTTTCTGTTTCATGCATTAATCTTTACTGGTACTGCAATTAACTGATAAACTATCTACCGACTTAAAGTTTGGTTTACCGGTATTAAGCATTAATTTTGGATAAGTTGTTTTTGGTTTAAATTTATTTGACAACTGACTCACCCCCCCCCTCCCAGTTGTCTCTGGGACCTAACAGAAAGGAAGCATAGAACAATTGTTAAAATGGCTAGATGTTTATTGCATGCTAAGAATATTGATTATAAATTTTGGGCTGAAGCTACAACTTGTGCTACTTATCTCATTAATAGAGCACCTACCAAAGCTTTAAAGGATATAACTCTTGAAGAGGCTTCATTTGGTAGAAAGTCCAATTTAAAGCATTTAAGGATTTTTGGTTGCATTGCTCATGTTCATAAACCTAAACACAAAGGGCACAAATTAGATTCTAAATATTCTCCTTATATATTTATTGGTTATGATTAACATTCTCAAGCATATAGAGTTTACAATCCTATCACTAACAAAGTTAAAATTGCTAGAGATGTTTGTATTGTTGAAAATGGTATTCATGATTGTTCTAAAATGTAGGATAATGAATTTGTTGAAAGTAAAGTTGTGGCTGTGGAGGAAAAACTTCATTCTCTAAACCCTAATCGTAATGCATCTCTTCCTACTAGTGTTAGTGATAATGATCATGATAATTATACTCCTAATGATTCTTCTTCCAGTGATGCTTCTATTATATCTAAAAGAAAGTTTAAATGGTTTTTGATTCAAGAAAGTGATGATTATGTTGGCAAGAGATATTGTTCCGATGATGATTGGTGCATGATAGATGTTTAAGGATTGTCATTGATTGCAACTCAATTCACAGATCACATCTGGTGTACATAGAATTGGTTTACCGAAAGTCATTTTGCTGATAAGGCATAAGTCTGGATGGTGGAACATAGTTACCAGTTGAGCATGAGATCATGGTACACATCTTGATTTCAATAATGTATTTTGGGTTGCGGTGATCGAGGCACTTGGTTCAAGGTTTGAGACAATTTATCTCGTGATCCTAATATCCAGTGTTGAATTGTGTGCAAGTTTAAAGCTCTTGTATCCTGTATTTCAGTTAGGGAAGAGCTATTTTGGAGTAACGTGTGTTGCAGATTTGTTTGGATGATTCTGGTGATCATTTTCGTGTTTGAGGAGATTGGGTCGACTTATGGGAAGCATTTTATCATCTTTTTTTGGTTTGCATTTGGTTTTTGCATTTTTGGAAGTCGACTTAGTAAATGATTCTTTTTGATGATGTGGATATATAAGATTGATTTGGTTGATCATTTTGTATAGTGTGGTGAGAAAAGGAAGTCCGTGTGAGTGAGTTTGTAAGTTTGGTGAAGATTTTGTTGCTCTGGTATGTGACAGAGCAATATTACAAAGTAGAGTGATAGATCAGTTGCAAGAGACAATCATAGCCTAACCAGAACTGTAATTTGGCGTAGTTAGATTCACACTTTATTTAAGTTATAATTGTAATCATTTTGAAATAGCATGTAATTCAATGAGCCTTCCTCTAGGTTGCAGCCCTTTTGTAATTGAGCAGTGAGCTCTAGGCAGTGTGCTTGGATGCAAGTGCATTCCCCTTATGTAATATTGTTCTACTACTAGCCATAGTATAATAATATTATGGGTACTCAATCCCATCATGATTTTTCCCTTTCTGGGTTTCCACATAAAAATATTGGTGTTATGGTTGTGTGGTTGTTCATTTTATGTTTCTGCACTTTAATTACTTTCTCATGCATCTAGTGATTGGAGAATCATCTTGATAAGTTTTCTAACTATAAAACATTGATTCACTCCCCCCTCTCAGTTCAATTGGTATCAGATATTTGTGCCCTGAAAGAAGCCTAACAGCTTGAGTAAGATATGGAAGATTGAATCAATGGACTCCGGTTTGCAGAGACAACTTAGTGTGGCACTTGAATATCATGATGCAGCAAGGAAAGAAGTAATTTTTGTGAAAAAAAACCTAAATGTAGTTGAAGATTTCATTGAGACATTGAAAGATCAAGTGAGCACTTCAAGAGAGAAGAGAAAGGAATTTATGGATAGCTGAAGGAGAAAGAAGATCAAAGTGTTGGCAATCAAGCACTACAAGACAAGATAAATGAATGTGAGAATTTGGCTAGGGAGAATGTAGTTCTAAAAAATGAAATGCAATCTATTGTTATGAAGTTGATAAAGGAGATTGAAGACCGGAAGAAGAATGAAGAAACCCTAACTCAATTACTGAAGGACATATCTGATGAATGTTGCAGATTGACATATGAGAATGATAGACAAGAATTTTATAGTTGAAGCTTAAATTGGTGCAAACAAAAAATGATGGACAACAATTTGAAAGATAGATCAAGATTCTGAGAGATGAGCTGACTACTACTAATGAGTACAAAGAAAAATTCAAAGCTAGTTCAGCCCGGTTGGATGAGATGCTGGAAAGTTGGAGACATGGGAAAGATATGTGATGACTTGGATTTGAAAAAGGAGAATCCTCCAATTCTGGTCAAAGCAATCATTAGCAAAAGAACAAGAAACCTCTCGTAAGACAACCTAATGCCTACAAATTTAATGGTAAATTTTGTTTATGGAAAATTCAGTCATATGGAAAGTCAATACAGAAGTAGGATGAATACTAGAATGATGAATAAGGTGATGACTAATGGTTCTACCTTTACCAGTCAATATTTCATATGCAATAATTTTGGTCATAAGTCAAACATGTGTAGAACAATGATAAATAACTTTCAAAATAATAGATGATATGCTTGTGGAATGTTTGGGCATATTTCTAACCAATGCAGAATGAGATAAAATCTAATGAACTTCAGGCCTATTGAAGGAAGTGTTGTTTGTCATGCATGCAACAAACCTGGTCATATTGCAAGATATTGCAGAAGTAGGAATGCTCCGGTAGGACAAAATAAATTAGATGAAAAGGGAAAAGCTAAAGTGGAAGAGATCAAAGATCAACATAAGAAGGTGTGGGTAAAGGAATAAGATTCTATTGTTCAAAATGGCTCCACACTTGATTCCGGTGTAAGAACCTCATCCGGTAACTAAGGCATTTTGGTCTTAGGGGGAGATTATCATGCGGATCTTTAAAACCCCTTTTTGGAGATCTATAACTAGTTGAGGAAGGTTGTAGATGATGGAGATTAGTTGTCCTGATGTTGTCCAAAAGATTTCATGGCGGTTTGATAATCTGGTGAATGGATTCATGAAAAATAATGTATCCGAAAGGCATTAGGGTTGTGCATTTATTAGAACTTAAAATTAGGTTTTCAGTGGATAAAAAGACATTTCAATAACTCATTCTTCACAATGCGAACAAGAGAGAAGAGAAGAGAAGTAGAGTGAAAGAGTTTTAGCAGCGAAATTTGAGCTTGGAGCAATTAATCAGCGATTTCTTGCACCCGGTTGATAATCAAAAGGTATTTTCGTTTGCAATCTATCTTTTCATATCTGTATTTTGAAATGGCATCTACATCTACATCTGGTATTGCAACTCCATTAGTGGTCAGAATTTCTAAGAGGGTAAGGCCTGTGTTCAAGAGGCACTCACTCAAATCCACTGAGAATGATCCGGAAGGTGAATTTTCTTCTGTCCCATATGGTGTACTTCACACTGAAGATATTAGGGACTATATCCATAGCAACATTGAGGAGCTTGGGAATGTAGATATGCTCACTTTACACCAAGCAAATGATGGATAGTCTGGAAAATTTGAAGCCGAAATACAAGTCACTGCACGACAAGGGTTTCATTCAATTTATTCATTTCCCGATGTTCGATGAGCCAGGATGGGTCCATTACATTCTTAGTCATCCATGATGAATTCATGTGGCTAAACCAACCTCACAAGATCACCAAGTATTTCATTGAAGCAGTTACCTGTTTAAGTACAATCAGTGAAGTCCCTGGATTAAGGAAAATACAAAATACAATGCTAACAGAGATTATCGGATCTCATTTTGATAGCCGATAGATGACTATTAATGATATTATAAAACATGATGTTAGATTTGCCTCGATGGTGACTGGATATAAGATATATCAATCCATCAGGCATAATTTTGTATCCAACATGGCTATATTTGCATCCTATGAAACTCTGAAGGAAGGCAAGAGGTATGATCTTTGCTCAGTGCTTCTCAATGAGTTATTAAGCAACTTAAAGAAGATTAATTTGGATAAAAGGTATGCATTTAAGTTTGGTTCCTTGATTGTTTGCCTGACAATATATTTCTTAAATGAAATCCCCAGTATTGCAAAGATTCAACGGTGGTATGATAAAATTGTGGCCGTTCAAATCAAGGAAGGATTGCAGGGATTAGGTGATATTGTTTCTCATAAATATGTCTTGTGGGGATACTTAAAATCCTTTCAAGACTCAATGCATAGTAGAGAAAGGATCCCTAAAGAAATTGTAGAGAAGTATGAGAAAACTATTTGTTTCATGGTTGATAAGGACCACTTTCATATGGAGGCAGTTGAGCCAAGAACTGTTTGGATTATGTCCATGGGGTATGAGGTGGATGCTACCACTCTTGATGTATATGCTCAACATTTTTTGAGTAAACTGGTAGATGATAAGGAGGAAAGGTTCGCCAATTGTAAAGAGAAAGACCTTGATTTGCACAAGAAGTTTACCAGACCTGCTAGGAAGAGGAAAGTAAGGAAAGAGGTAGAGGAGTTAGTAGAAAAAATGGGAATATCCAAGGAGGTTGTACAAAGGGCAAGAGAATAGAACCTTCTGAAGGAGGAAGGCATGGCAAAGTCCAAGACTAAACATGTTTCCACCTCTTTGAAGAAGGACAAGACAAAATAGTCTCAGTCTACACCTATTTTCAGTGTGAAGAAGCCCATTCCTCCACCCAAATCATAGTCTACATTATCAACCAGTGGCATAAAAAAAAGAAGGAGAAACCTCAGAGAGTATATGTTGTTGCCACTGCTGAAGATAGAGAGACAAAATCTGATGAAGCAGTAAGAGAGGTGAAAAATACAGCCACCTACGCTAGAGTGGTGAAGAAACCACAATCTGATGGAGTTCAATAATCAAAGAAGCCAAGAGAAGAAAGTGAATCATCTGGAAAGGCTAGGGCTAGCAAGAAGCAGAAATTTGAGATAGATGAAGCTCTCAAATCTGGTAAGATTGAAGGCACATTCAAAATAGTGCCCCCATTAACTTTAAAGGAGTTAATTGATGAGATTCTTAAGGATGGGAATTTAAGAAATATATCTATATATTATAAAAAAATGATGATAAGGAACAGAGGGCAGTTGAAGAAGAAATTGTGGAATATATGGATGTCTATAGTAAGGCATTGTTATAACTTGCATCTGTGATTTGCAAAGGCCTATATGACATTTTGGATGTGACAAGACATACAACTAGCTTAGAAGATGACAAAATAAAAGAATATGTACTAGTAAATCTATCTTCAATCATTTCTAGAGATGAAGTCACCAGATTATTGAAGCTTGCCAATGATAGATTCTGAAGCAAGAAGAGGGTGAATAATCTTATGGTAGGGAAGAAAGATGAGGTGATAAAAGAAACTAAAAAACTTTTGAGGCAATTTTTGATAGATTAGAGGGTTGATGTGAATCTAGAAGAACCAACTCAAGACACATCCATTCTAGAAGTAAATACATCTATCCCCAGAAATTCAAAGGATAAGTCATCTGAGGAAGCCACTTCGGAAGGACAAACTCTAGTTGATCATACTTATAATACAAATGATAACTTTGGTGATGTTGTACATAAACCTCTTGTTATAGAAATTGTGTCAAAAAAAGTAGCTGAGGAGACATTGGATGTGGAGAAGGATAAGGGCCATGATGAGAAAGGTGGAAATGGTGTGAATATAAAGAGAAAGGAGAGGAGAAGGAATATCAGGCTCTGAAAATAGTGGCAAGAGACACAGGTGTTGTTAAAGGAAAGCAAGTTGTTGTTGATCCAGATGGTTTTGGTTGAGGGCTGATTGACTTGAGATCCTTATCTCCCATTCAAGCACTTAAATTGGTAACTCTAGTTCAAGCCAAAGCTAGTGAGGACTTGTTTAAGTCCCATTCTATAGACAAGGAATTAATGTCATTGGCAAGAGATATGTTGGAAAATATTATGCCATCTTTCAAACTGGATACATCTGATCCCTCTGGTAAGCTCAAGGGTTTGTTAAGTGTTGTTGGTTCTCAATTTGAGTCTTTGGAGAAGGTAGCAAACATCAAAATTTTGAATCAATTCAATGCAATGAAGTTAAGGAAATTTTTGAAAATGATTGAAGATGATAGAGTCAGTCTAGTTACTACATTAAAAGGTATTCAAGATGCAATTGATAAGGAGGTAATATATACAAGTCATGTCTGATTTTGTCCAATTTCATTATAGACATTGACGAGAAGATAAGGGAATGCGAAGATCACCTAGAAAGAATATCACAGTCATACGCACCACAATATTCTCCGACTAGCAATTTCAAACCCCAAGTTTTGAGTATATTGAATAAAATCAAGAGCTAAATCAAGAAACGAATAGAGTTTTGGGTAGAGTGTCTGAGGTGAGAAGTCTTATCACTACGTGAATAGATTCTTTGATGAGTAGCATGCTGGATGCACTATATAAGCTAGTTCTAGAAGATAGATAGGGAGCAGAAATGCATGCCTATCTCTTCAGTGGGATGATAAGCATTTTCAAGAGCTTGAAGAAGGTGTGGGATAATCATTTGCTATCTCTTAGAACAATTTTTGTAGATATCTTCAAATTTTTGTGAGCAGCTATGCATACCCTTGTATATCATTATTGGTAGATCATTTATCTTTGGCATTGTTGTCAAAGAGGGAGAGAGTAGAGTGAAAAATGGTGTAAATTATTAGGTGGAGTTTATAGACTACATTTATGGGAAGCATTTAATCATCTTGTTTTAGTCTGCATTTGGATTTGTGATTGGATTGAGCTGACTTGGTAGAACACGTTTCATGTTGCGTGTTATGTGGGTTTTGGAAGATGACTTAGTAAATGATTCTTTTTGATGATGTACATATATAAGATTGATTTGGTTGATCATTTTATATAATGTGGTGAGTGAAGGAAGTCTATGTGAGCGATTTTGTAAGTTTGGTGAATATTTTGTTGCTCCGGTATGTGATAGAGTAGTATTACAGAGCAGAGTGATAGATCTATTGCAAGAGACAATCAGAACCTAACTGGAACTATGTTTTGGCATAGTTAGATGCTACACTTCAATTCAGTCATCATTATAATCATTTTGTAATAGCCTATAAGGCAGTGAGACTTTCTCCAGGTTGTAGCCCTTTTGTAATTGAGCAGTGAGCTCTAGGCAGTGTGCCTGAATGCAAGTGCATTCCCCTTATGTAATATTGTTCTACTACTGGCCATAGTATAATAATATTATGGGTACTCAATCACATCATGGTTTTTCCCTTTCCTTGTTTCCACATAAAAATATTGGTGTTATGGTTGTTTATTTTATGTTTCCACACTTTGATTACTTTCTCATGCATCTGGTGGTTGAAGAATCAACTTGATAAGTTTGATAATTATAAAACACTGATTCACCCCCCCTCTCAGTGTTCATTGATTCCAACAAATTATTTAGCTAGAATTGATAAACTTAAGGATACAAGAATAAATTATTGCAATTATGCTTTGATGTCTACTATTATGAATGCAAATGATCCTAATTCTTTAGAGCAAGCTAAAAATCAACCTCATTGGCAAAAAACTATGCAAGAAGAATATGATACTTTGTTTGCTAGCATAACTTGAGATTTATTTCCTTTACCTCAAGGTAAAAATCTTGTTTCTTGTAAATTTTTATATGAAACTAAGTTGAATGCAAATAATGAAATTAGTAAGTTTAAAGCTAGATTAGTTAAGAGAGGCTTCTATTAGATTGAAGGCTTAGATTATAATGAAACTTTTGCTCTTGTAGCTAAAATGCCTACTATTAAACTAGTTCTTGCTTTAGCTTCTAATATGCATTGGCCTATTCATCAAATAGATGTTACAAGTGCTTTTCTAAATGGTAAGTTGTTAAGGAAGGTAATGAACATTTAATCTACAAGTTATAGAAATCAATTTATGATTTGAAATAATCTCTTAGAGAATGGTATACTAAGATAAATACATTCTTTCTCAAGGTTTCATTAGAAGTAAAAATGATCAAAATTTATATATTAAACATAGTGAAGATGGAATTGTGATTATTATTTTATATGTAGATGATTTAATTCCAACTTCACCTTCCAATAATTTGATTTCTAAAATTAATCTTTAGTGTTTCCGGATTAAATTGTGTATGAGTTTATTTCATCAACGTTTCGGATCACACTCTATGATCCATCATCAGGATGACAAATAGAGAGCATGCAAAAGTTACAAAATGACCAAGCTGCAGACCAGGAGAACTAAAAAGAGGGAGGGGAAAGGTACAATGATCGAGGAAGACTGACAAGACCACCAAAAAGAAACAAGGAAAAGAACAAACACCAAGAAAGAAAGAAATCACCAAAATTAATAAAAATAAATAAAGGAGAAACAATCCAAAAGAATAAAACGGCTCAAACCAACAATCACAAAACAAGAAATTAGCAAAACAAAGGAAATAACAAATACTATATATATATATATATATATATATATACTTAATTTTAGAAAATAGTAGGCATCAAGTTTCCACAATACATGAGATTAATCTTCAGTGTTTTCGGATTAGATTGTGTATGAGTTTATTTCATCAACATTTCAGATCAAACTCCATGATCCATCACCAGGATGAGAAATAGAGAGCATGCAAAAGTTAGAAAATGACAAAGCTGCAAACCAAGAGAACTAAAAAGAGGGAGGGGAGAGGCACAATGATCGAGGAAGGCTGAAAACAACCACCAAAAAGAAATAAGGAAAAGAAAAACACCAAGTGTCATAACCCTCTTTTTGGACCTTGATATGACTTGTTATTATTAATAATAATATTATTATTATTGTTATTATTATTATTATTATTATTATTATTATTATTATTATTATTACTACTACTACTACTACTACTATTATAATATTAATTTTATGAGTAATGTTAGAAAGAAAAGATAAATTGAAATGAGGTTGAAGTTTTTAAATAAAAAGGAATTTAAGTGGTGACACACACATGAGGTCATAATTTATTTGAAAATTGCTTATTTTCTCAATATCCTAATTGAGCACATGGTGTAGGAGAAATAAGAAGATTCTAGAAAAGAAATTTAAAATTTAAAATATTAAAGAATAAATATTATATTTAGCAAATATATGACATGGGAGTTACAAAATTATTCTATGACAAGAATAACTCTATTCATGGCATTTTTATGACAACGAAGTTACAAAATGCATTTTTGGGGGAGAATTCAAATTTGAATTTCAAATGCATAGTCAAGTGTAACCCCCACTATGAGAACAATCATTTTGCATGAAATTAATTTTGAAAATTCTTATTTTCTCAATATGTTAATTTAGCACATGTCGTAGGAGGAAATAGAAGCTTCTAGAGGTAAAATTCAAATTGCATATTCTTGCATGTAACTCCTCCACCAAGTGATCAATCAATTTTGCATGAAACCAATTTTAGAAAAGAACCTCCATTTTCAATTAATTATCTTGATAGTGGAATTGGTGCATCTTTTCTATATAATGTATGCAAATCTTTCAAAAAAAAGAGTTCATAGTTTGGGAATGAAAAGAAATTTTCTAGAGTTCTTGTTCTTGTTGGTAGAAGTAGAATTTGGTAGTCACTTGTATAGTAGGTTTCTTTTAAGTTTGGTTGAAGAATTTTTCATGAAGCTACAGGGAAGGATCTAAGAAGGATAGCTAGAAGATTGGACTCAACATCAAGCTTCGACAATCCAGGTTCTCGTCCCTTGCATTCTCTCATTTACATGTGAAAATTTTGTATTTTTTTTTATATATAGATTTTATCTCTCTGGAATCTTAAAAAAGTGCTCATCTTAATTGTTTAGAAAGATTAATCAAAAGAAAATCTACTTTCATTATAAATAAAAATAACTAAATAAAAAAAAGTAATACACAGATAAAAGTTCTTTTTCAGAAAAATGCATATGAATATTCTTTTTATATATTTAATCTGTTTTAGAGAAAAAGAAAGAAAAATCAAATCTTTGCTTTTGCTTTCTTGGATTTTAAAATCGAGAAAAGATCTTTGTAAAAAAAAAAAAAATCTTATTTTCCATATGTAATTATCTCCATGTGAATAAACTTATTTCTGTGAGCATATGATTACTTGTGTATAAATATTACTTCTCTTATTTATTATTTTTCCATGAATAAATATTCTCTGTGAATATAAATTTATTCATTTGGGTATAGATCTTGTTTTACTCTTTTTGTGAGCATAAAGCATAAAATTGTTCCTCTGTGTAAACATCTATGAATATAATCTTTCCTTCCCTGTAAATAAATTTTACTCTCTCTGCGAATTAATTTAATTATTTTTCTATGAACATATACTTGTTCATCTATTCAGAAAAAATTGCAGCTACCTGGGAACATGTGTTTTTCTTTCTCCTTGAATAATATCACTTCTTTGAGAAACTTAAAAAAAAAATAAAAAAATTACCCATAATTAATTATATCTTATAGTGAATATATTATTTAATTCCCAAGTCTATCTCTGTTTATTTTTTTTATATAAACTCAAATCAAATCAATATATATAGATAAATACATTAAAAAAATATATAAGTATCCATGTTATATCAATTGTTATAACTGCTATTATTTTTTTAATTTTGTTTTTAATTTAGTTATTAATAAATTATTAATATAATGGATATATTATATATAGTTGACTATAATAAGTTTAGCATATAAAATAATATTGGTATATGTTGTCTTAAAATTGGTACTAATTGATTATAAATAACATCTTGTTAATGTTAAATTGATTTGCATTGATTCGAGTTGAGTGAATTAAATTATAATTTATTAATTGTTGAATGAATGAATTTTGACCTTATTAAAAGTAAAATACAATTAGGATTTACAATTAAAATTTATTTTATGTATATATACTAAGGGGTTTATTTAGTTAAAATTTATTCATTAGAATTTGGTGATTAAAATTTATTTATGTCGATATAGTTGAAAATTAATTTATAAGCTACCCTTATAAGAAGAGATTTATTCTTTAGTGTATAGTAAAGTTCGTTTATTAAAGAAAAATTTAAGAGGTGATTAATCCCTTAGGGGGAAAAATGATATTTCACTAATGATACACTTATTCTATAGTATTGGTTTTTTCTTCTTCAAGTGTCTATATTTAGTCTCAAATTGTACCTAGTAGTAAGTAGATTTTCCCAAGACATTTAATACATTTCAAATATCTAAGTTCTTTATTTATTTATTTTTAATTTTTGGACTCCAAACTATCTTTTGTATATTTCAATTAGTATAAGCATCAAATGTTAAAGGAATTTACCTAACAAGTAGATGTGTTTAGATTCATAGTAACTCTTTTAGGTATTTTAGCAATATGAGTTAATGTTAGACAAATTTTTGCATCAATTTGAAAGGTTGATTATTTGATTTGTTTCTTTATTAGATTCCAAGATATGAGTATATAAGACATTGCGAATAGTCACTTCTTTTAATAGTTGAAACCATTTACCTTCTAGCTAAAAGAAACATAAGACTAGTAAAAAGGAAAAGTTACACTTAATAATACAAGTAATTAGTAAGGATAAATTTAATTAACATTAAAATTAGAGGTAAATTGCATAGTTAAATATTCATATGGTAATAGTATTAATTAGGATGCAAAGAGAGTTTATTCAAAACTGAAATTGTTTTAGCAAATGAGTTTCAAGAAACCTATTCTGTGATCACTTAGAAAATTAAATAACAATTCTAATTGAGGGTAATTTAAGGAGCAAACATTAGCTCCCTTTGAAGTATTTCAGATTGGTAAAGAACTATTATTTGTAGAATGTATCCAACAATAAAGTTAACATTACTTCAAGTGGAGGGAGTAATTAGTTATCACTTTATAATCTTGCAAAGGTATTAGTTCAAAAGCAACTAGAAGTTTATTGATTGGAATTGTTTATTAGGAAACTTAGTATTATTTACTTGGTTAACTAGCAAGTGTTTACACTCTTGTCTAATTTCTTTTTCAAACAATTAGTAACTAAGAATAATGTGGTTAATTTGAAGCTTATTGTTGGATAGTTGTTTCCTTTTCCCTTCAACAAGTGAGTATTAAATTCATTTCCAAAATATAATTATTTGATAATTTAAATTCTATTTCAAGCAATTTAGTACCTTTCAAGTATTAGGATTCACATTTAAAGTAGTGTTATCATTTGTAGATGAAATTTGTATTACTTCATATGGGAGAATTAGTTGGGATTATTATTAAGTACTTTTCACTTCAAACAAGTAGGTGTTAAAATTCATTTCCAAATTCTTGCTATTCAATCATTTAATTTTTTTCAAGCAAATCAGTACTAGGATTCATACTTATTGTGTAATGGTTTGTCCAAAACAATTATATCTTGCAAGTAATTCAAATCTTTTTCATAAGTTATCTTTGAAAGTATCATGGTTTCCAAGCAATTAGTAATTTCATGTATTTAGTTTAAGTTTTCAAATTTTTAATTATCATAACTTTCCTTCGAAGAAAATACTATTCCAAGTAGTCGATTTGTTTATGTTCCTTTCAATTACGTAAAATTCATAGTTTAGTTTTTAAATTCAAGCGATAATTCCTTATATATAATAGTTTCTTTTTCATAATTGTATTGGTATATTGCTTCTTTTAGGATTCATGAATTCAAAGTTAAATTCCTAGTTAGATAACTAAACAAGAGGAGTTGAAACCAAAAATTAGCGGCATTCGGTATCTATGGTGCCTCTAGGTCACACTTACGGGTAATGTCGTCATGTTGAACTACTACACTTAACGCCTAATAAAGTTGCAATAACAACGTTTGTGGCATCGTCCCTCTAAATCATCGAGGAGAAATAAGGGTCATTTGGAAGCTAAAATCCAAGGGGCGGGTAATCCCCCTTGGATCGATAATCCAAAAAGATTAATTTTTAAATGAATTTACATCCACTCAATTAAACCTTAGAAAACCCCATTAGGGTTTGGCGGTGTGTGATAATTTGGAATTTATCTATCTTGATGATTTTTTTTCAAAGTATGATAACGGATTAAGGGTGACGTATTTAATAGAAAATAGGACCTAGTTTTAGGCCACAAGCATGACGTCACCTTGAGCTTTTTGCTATAGAGCTACCATCGTGGGTAGCAACCACAGAGAAACTATCTGGGACATTGACCCTAGAAAGGGTTGCGTACCCACCAAACAGTTTACATTAAACCATAGTTAGAAACCAGAACTACATACTTTATGCCTTGATCCCGTACCGAAATGGGTATGTAGGCAGTCTAGGGATGGAGTTGTCCCTTGTACTCAGGCATTCAGGGATGGGGGTTAGGATTTGGCTATGGGTGAGTAGTTGGTTCTTGAAGCTCCTTGATCTTTTAAATCAAATGGTGCAAATAATAATTGAAATGTTAAAATTAATTCAATGCATACTCAAAAGGAATCTCGTATGGATTCGCTTGACTTCCGAGGCTTTAGGCCGAATTCTAAGGTGGAACTCAAGCTTGTTAATGTAATTATTTTTTTATACTCCTAAGGACGATGACCTCGGTGCACTCCTAGTAGGGGAGTGTAGTCTTTAGAGAGTGGCTCAGGACCCGGATGGTCCCGATGAGTCTAAAGTCTCTAGCCAGAGCATATCCTATTCTTATGAATAGATGCCTACCCCGTTTGGGTAGATGCCTATCCCAGATTGGATAGATGAAACCTCTTGTCCCGTATGGATAGATTCCTAACCCTTATGGTTAGATGCCTTACTTGTATGGTTAGATGCCTAGTCCCATATGGATAGATGCCTAACCAGTATGGTTAGATGCCCATCCCGGTTGGATGGATGCCTATCTCGTTTGGATAGATGTACCTAAGTATGTGATTGAATCAAAAATAAATAAGAATAAGTAAGAATAAGAAATCAATATTTTTATACATTAAAAAAAAAAAAAAATCAGTTGAGTTTTTGGATTAAGTATGTGGGTTACTACAACAAGAAAGAAAGCACCAAAATTAATAAAAAATAAATAAAGGATAACCAAATATCCTTCTTATATGTGCTCCTCATTGAAAAGAAGGATGGTTCATTGGATCACCAAGTTTTTCATAAGGCCACCCACATTGATCTCTACCTCCATTCCTCCTCCCATCACCACCCGACGCAAAAAGAGAGCATTCTTAAGACCCTTTCCCTTAGATCCTTTCACATTTGCAATAAGGATAACTTGGAGCTTGAGTTGGCCCATCTTCGTCGTGTGTTCCAATTGAATGGGTTTAATGGAAAACAAATTTCCAAAGCCATAACTCAATATAGATCTTGTATCTCTCCCAAGCCCACTTCACCCCTATCTTCTTCCTCCCCCTTTATCTCTCTCTCGTGTATTGAGGGCATTTCTCACAAAATCTCTAAGATCCTCTTAAAAAGAGGTTTTCTTTGTGCCTTCAAACTTGTTTCCACCTTGAGGGATCGGATTCCTTCCTTGAAAGACCCTAGAGACATTCTCCTAGACTCTGGTGTCTACAAGATAGTGTGTTTGTGTGGTACTCCTTACATTGGTGAATTGGGCCACTCTTTTGCCACCAGAATCAAAGAGCATAGTGTTGACATTAGGCTGGAGCATATTTCCAAGTCCCCTTTGGCAGAACATGCCTCTTCCACCAAGAACCATATTTATTTGGAAAGCACCCAAATCTTATGCAAGGAAGATAACTTTTTTAAGTGCAAGCTGAAGGAAGCCATTGAAATCAACAACCATGCTTCCAACCTCAATTGTGATGAGGGATGGGATCTTAGTCCTGCCTAGATTCCTCTTCTCTCTAACCTTCATTCTGGCCTTCTTCATCGTTCATGACTTCTTTGCTTTTAGTTATTTTCTCTCCCTTCCTTTCCCCTTCTTGTGTCTTGCTCCGCTGGTCTTCTCTTCCGTCCTTAGGTTGCCCCCCCTTTTCCTCCTCCTTTGTTTGTTGTCCCCTCTCTTTGGTTGGTGTCATCTTCTCTTCCTTGTGTCTTCTTCTTGGTGTGTCTTCTTTTTTGCTTCTTTTAGGTTTGTGGTTTCCTTTCTCATACATATGTATATATATACATATACATATACATATGCGTCTCTTTTGTTTAGACCCATTTTTATTCTTTTGATTTTGGTTCTTTATTTCGTGTTTTTCTTGTATTTTTATGTATGTATTTGTTTATATGTATATATATGTGTTTGTGTTTTGCCCCTTTTTATTCGTTTGTTTTCGTTCTTTATTTATTGCACCTTCTTTTATATTTATATATACTTACACACACACACATGTGTGTGTATGTATTAGTGATAAAATAAAATAAACAACAAAGAAAGAAAGTAAAAACAAAAACTATATATATATAGTTTTTGTTTTTGTTTTTTTATTTTGTTTTTATTTTCTTTCTTTGTTATTTCTTTCTTTCTTCTTTTTTATCTTTTATTTAGTTTGATTTTCTTTTATGCTTTTCCCCCCTTTTTTATTTGTTTGTTTTCATTCTTTATTTCTCGTTCCTTCTTTTATATGTATATATTTACACACACACACACACACACACACATTTACAAATATATATAAAAGATAAATAAATAAGAAACAACAAAGAAAGAAAGTAAAAACAATATATATATATATATATATATATATATATATATATATATATATATATATATATAGTTGTTTTTATTTCTTTCTTTGTTATTTCTTTATCTTTTATTTAGTTTGGTTTTGATTTATTATTTTTCTTTGTTTTTTCTTTTGCCTCCTTGGCTTGTTGGTTTGTGTATATATATATATATATATATATATATATATATATATATATATATATATATATATATATATATATATATATATATATATATATATATATATATATATATAGTATTTGTTAATCTCAAATGACTAATTTATGACTCTTACATTATTTTTTGGGAATGCAAATTTGGCAAACCCCCAAAGGTTATTTTTTCTCTCAAAGTAAATATGCTCAAGATCTTTTAGACAAATTGAAAATGAATGATGCTAATCGTGTTTCTACTCCTTGTGAATTAAGAAAAAAGTTAATGCTTGATATGCAAACTCCTTTAGTTGATGCTTCTGGCAACAACAATGTAGGAAAACTGATAGGGGGGGTGAATCAGTTTTCATCAAACTTAAATGAATTAACCTCAACTTCATATCTGATCAAGAACAACAATAACAAAGATAAATACCACATCAACAACACACATAACACATGGATATTTGACATGGAAAACTCGGTCAAGGGAAAAACCGCGGTGGGAACCTACCCACAATATGATGATACTCTGCAGTAGTATGTGTAAATATTACAATGGGGAATGCACATGCATTCAGGCACACTTCCTAGAGCTCATTACTAAAAAATAAAAAAGGGCTACAACCCTGGGAAGGTACACTGCCTTACAAAGATCGAACAACAATCTAGATTACATGAACTAAAAGAATAGCATCTCCAAATGCCTAATTACAATTTTGTTTAAGCACACTATCTTCTTTGCAACACTTCTCTGCTCTTCTTCACACTACTGAAAGATCAATTCGCTTAGTGGGTAAGAGTACAAAGCTATGTCACACTTTTATAAAGGAAATGGTCAATATTGATTCAAGTTTTTAAATTAAATCAATAGAGAGTAAAATATATGTTTTGAATTTTGAAATGATGTAAACTAATAAAATTTATATTATTTTGTCTATTTTATGTTTGTAATTTTAACAAAAATTTAAAAAATTATTTGAATGTAGTTTTTTATAAAGTAAACACTATAATTTAGGGTCTGATAAAATGTTGAAATTAAAGTAACAAAAGACACCACTCTTTATTTAGTAAATTTTACCTTTTTTTCTTCAAATGTTGTGTATATTGATAACTTGAAACTTTAGCGCATGGATATATTTTTTACTATTTTTTATAAATATAAATTTTTCAATAAATTTGAAAAGTCGCATGCGTCGAAATATCTCTTTCCAATTCCCACCACCTTTTTTCTTAAAATTATTTATCTAATTTAGAAAAGAATTATATCATCTTGACATAGATTCTTTTCTCTATTGCATCATATTTTTTTCAGAAATTTTAAATAAATTTTAGTATTTTTCCTTGAAAAGATAGTCAACTTTATATTTTATTGTTGATAACCCACTTTCAATAAAAATAAAATATAAAATATAAAAAACTAATTAAAATATTAAAAGATATATATTTTGGAAAATTCACTTATAGATCTATAAAAGGGTATTTTTACATTTTAGAAAAAACATTATTTATAAGAGTAGGAGTTGTTGAGACATCGAGGTTTTTTAATTTTAATTATTTTTTGGTAATTAGACCCAAAGTGGTATAAAATATACATTTAGTAGACACTTCCAATTGGAAAAGGTGTGGCCCATATATAACTTATCTATAATGAATCTACATAGACCATATGTTTGACTAAAATTATTTTTTAGTTAGAATTTCTTAAATTCACTTGTATTGATAAGTTGGCCTAAAACGTGACACAATTTTGTGCTTTTACCCTTGTTCATACATACAACACTCTCAAAGAACATAGACACCACACAGACACACAACTTACATGATTATCACCCTTATTTATACAAATCATCAATCTTAACTTCAAGGTCGGCTCAACTCATAAGACCTAATTATAAAATTACATCACATGGTACATAAATCAATATGTGGACCAAATACAATGTCGACAAGGACATAGCATGGACCCAAATCAAAACCTCGAACACGCAACATGACCAAATATTTTGCTAAGATCATCCGCAACATGCAAGAACCATCGAGTCAGCTAGAAATTTGTATAGCACGAAGAATACCACCAGACCAATAAAATATTCAATAAAGCACACAATGATCAGCATGGACCAACAAAATGCATAACACACAATCTAGAAACACCAACAAGCAACACAAAATCCTCCACAACAACTGCAACATCTCAGATCATCATCATCACCCTTCCGAAGCTTGAGAACACCAACATAAATTACTGACAAGCTGAGAGATACACTTGTGAAGTTTCAAATCAAGAACCACTCAAATTGAGGACACACATAAACGTCCCAAACAGTCTCCAAAATCCGCACAACATAATGATTCAATTCCTGAGGAATACAAACTAGAAATCACAACTCTACAATACAAAACCAACAAAAAAAACCAGTCACCACACCGAACCACATAACTTGATCAAATCACCTTCCGAAACACTGAAACTCATGCTGAAACAATTAAAGACATTAATCTCTAAATCTATAAATCTACATCAGCATATCTGCAATAAATCACATAAACCAACTCTCTACAACACTGAATCACAAGAACACAGGAACATGTTGACATCAATGACAACAACACATTCCAACAACTCTAATATCTAACAATCTCCCCCTTTGGCAGTGATGACAACATATGGTTGTGAAAAATAATCAATGCAAATAAAGAAATCAACTCCAACAATCTCCCCCTGAGATCATGCACACATAGCTCTCTACCTTAGACATATAAGACAATTTTTCGCATGCTTCTCTCCCGCTTTGACATCAATGAAGAATATGAAAAACATTATTCTCTCCACCTTACCAAATAACCTCTCCCCCTTAGACATATACTCTAACAATTCTGAATAGTTGAACCACACACTGACTACTCCCTCTGAGTAGTAGCACCCACTCATCAACCCAGATATCAAGATAAGACTATGAAGTCCACCGGATTGATGCACCTTAATGCATCAATTCACATCAGGAGGGGAAATCACCCCTAACTTCTCTCTTATATATACACATATATCTACAAACAAAGGCTTCATAAAGATATCTGTAATCTATTCCTTTGTAGATACATAATCCAATCTGACTTCTTTCTCATTCACCTTCTCTCTCAAGAAATGAAACTTGATTGATATATATTTTGTCTTAGAATGCAACACTAGATTCTTAGAAAATTTGATAGCACTAGAATTGTCACAAAATATAACAGTAGGCTCATTATAAACAACTCTAATATCCTTCAGCATCTACTTCACCCAAAGTACCTGAGTACAATTGCTAGCAGCAACAATGTATTCAACTTTTGTTGTAGATAAAGAGATAGCATTCTGCATCTTACTTGCCAAAGAAATTAACTTCTTTCCCAAAAAGAATGCACCACCTATAGTGCTCTTCTGGTCGTCAACATCACCTACCCAATCAACATCAGTATGAACATTTAAAATGAAATCATCATCCTTCGGATACCACAAACCATAATCAATTGTTCCCTTCAAATTTTTGAATATTCTTTTCATAGTAGTAACATGACTTTCCTTAGGATCGTCTTGAAATCTGGCAACAAAACATACAATATTCATAATGTATGGTCTATTTTGAGTCAAACATAGTAGTCCACCAATCATAGATCTATACAAGGTCTGATTAGCCTTTGGAGATTCATCATCTTTTGGCATCTTGCAACTAGTTACCATAGGAGTTCCAACATGTTTGGAATCACCTAACCCAAACTTCTTCAACAATTCCTTCACATACTTTGATTGAGATACAAAAATGCCTTTATCAGTCTATGTAATTTGCAATCCCAAAAAGAACTTCATCTCACCTATCATAGACATCTCAAACTCTTTTTACATCTCAAAATGTTATCTTTATTGATTTTGAAGTATAAATTACTATCAGTAGTACCTTTATTGAATCCCAACTTCATCAAATACCTGTCCAATTTGGCATACCAAGCTCTAGGGGTTTGTTTAGTCCATACAAAGCTTTCTTCAATCTGCAAACCATGTCTCCTTCATCTGTTAATGAAAATCCATCTGGTTGCTCAATTTAGACTTCTTCTTTGAACTCGCCATTTAAAAAGGCTAACTTCACATCCATCTGATATACCTAGAAATTATTATGAGCATCATATGCAAGAAATAATCTATCAGCTTCAATCCTAGCTACCAGAGAAAAAGTCTCCTCAAAATCAATACCTTCCATTTGTGAATATCCTTTACATACCAGTCTTTCTTTGTTTCTAACAACTTCTCCATCTTCATTTAGTTTATTCTTGAATACCCACTTAGTACCAATTACATTCTTGTCTTTAGATCTCGGAACAAGTTCCCTCAATCCGATTTAACTCTTCTTCCATAGATTTTACCCAATTTTTGGTAGGGATCTGTTTTAGTTTTTGAAGTGATCAGGCACGGTGTTTTCTAGCTCTTTCTATATTTCCTGGTTTGTAAAAGGTTTGGGTTCCTTTCAAAACCCTACTTTTACTTAATCAAAACATCTTTAGTCTTAATCTTGAAAATCAAACATGTTTCTTCAACAGAAATTCTTTTCCTAGTCATTACTCCTTTACTTTTATCACCAATAATCTGATTCTCTAAATGATTTAATCTTACATACCTGGGGGTCCTCTGATTGTTCTTATTTTTCAATCTCTTGAACTTCTTCACCGCCAATAGCATTTGGATTTATTATCTCTTCCAGATCACTCTGTTTTATGCTTTGAGTCTGTACTTGCTTTGAACTAACATCCTGATCACCATATTCATATCCGCATGATCTGATTTGTCTCTCATGACACTCATCAACCTTCACATTTTCACTTTCCACTATCTTTCTCAATCTTTTGTTGTAACACCGATAGGCCTTGCTTTTAGTAGAATATCCCAAAAAATTTCCTTCACCACTTCTTGCATCAAATTTTCCTATATCCTCATCTATTTTGATATAACATTTACTTCCAAATAAATATCTAACTATACAAACATGACCAAACCATAACTCATAAGGGGTATTACTGGAATCACCTTTTATATGCACCCGGTTGAATGTGTACACAATAGTACTAACAACTTCTCTCCAATAGATATGCAAAACATTTCCTTCAATCATCATAGTCCTAGAATCATCCAAAATAGTTTTGTTCTTCCTTTCAACAACTCCATTCTGCTAAGGGGTTCGCGGAGTAGATAACTGTCTCCTAATTCCATGCTTTTCACAAAAGGAATTTAAACTCACCAGAAGTGAATTCTCCTCCTCTATCAGATCTTAGACACTTCAACTTCAATTATATCTCTGTCTCCACTCTAGCTTTGAATGTTTTGAATTTATCCAGTGCACAAGAAGGATCACACAAATCAATATGCACAAGATCCAATATCCCATTAGGTGTATATTATTTTCTCTTGAATTAAATTCTTTTTTGCTTTCCCAATTGAAATTATTTACACACTAGATTAGTAGGCTTCACTATCTTAGGAAAATCTCTAACAACTTGAGTAGAACTTATCTTAACCATGCAGTCAAAAATAACATGACACATCCTCTTATGCCACAACCAACTTTCATCAATCTGAGAAATCAAACAACTTTTCTCACTAGCATTCAGATGAAAGATGTTACCTTTAGTTTTATTTCTTGATGCAATTTCTATATGGGAGCTATTCAAGGTCTTACATTTCCCATTCTTGAATTGTAAATCATATCCCTTATCAACCATCTGTCCAAAACTCAAAATATTATGCTTCAAGCCCTCAACATATAAAACATCTTTAGTAGTATGCTTACCATCAAGAGAAATAGAACCTCTACCATGGATTACACAATATTTTTTTATCTCCAAATCTTACTATACCGCCATCATACATATCCATATTCACAAATTTACCTTTATCACCTATCATATGATGTGAACAACCACTGTCAATCACCCATTCATCATTATCTTCAATCTTAGTAGCCAAGGCTTTCTCTTCAATAGTGCATCTTGTATAATCAACAGGTACCAGATCATCTTCCTTGATAGCAACGAATACAAATTCATCTTCTAAATTCCCTTTCTCAAACTTATCATCTATCACACCTTCATCAACAACATAATAACAATACTTCTGATATCTATACTTATGTTTAGGCTTGTAAGGATTATCATATTTTGACACTCTTTTAGCTCTTTCAGTACAACTAGAAGCAAAATGTTCTATCTTATTGCATGAAAAATATTTCAAAGGTAACTTCCCTTCATACTTATCGGCTCCCTTAGGCAATCTTCTGGCAATAAGTGCTTAAAACTCTTCCAATTATTTTTCCTGTTCTTCCATCTCTCTCATTTCTATTTCATATATGGAAACCCTAGATGAAATATCTCCCTAACTATACTTCCACTTCTTGAATATAGTAGCTTTAAATTTAGTTTCAGTTTTTCCATGTGATTCTCCAAGTTCACTTAATTCAAAAGAAGCAAGCTTACCAACTAGCATGTCTCTTGTCACAATCCAGATCTCATCAATAGCAGAAAATTTGTGTTTGTAAGTAGGAGGAAAGGATCTCAACACTTAAACTACAATCTCATCTTCTTCAATGATTCTACCGACACATCTGAAGTTCAGCACAAGAGCATTCACTTTAGCCATAAAGGATGAAATATTCTCTTCTTCTCCCATTCTCAGCAACCCATACTTTCCTTTCAAGCTTTGCAATTTAGCAACTTTCACATGTTTGTCTCCTTCATACAAGGTTTCTAACTTCTCCCACATCTCATGAGCAGTATGCAATCCCATCACATTAGTCATCTCTGAATTAGTCAGGGCACTCAACAATGCTTCTTTGGCTCTTATGTTATGTTCAACATCCTTGATCTCATTTGCAGTAACAGGACCATTCCGAGGAACATTGTAGACATTCTTTGTGATCTTCTAATAATCTTCTCCAAGACAATTCAAGTGAAACTCCATCCAATTCTTCCATATGATGTAATTAGTTCCATCAAATCTCAGACTCTCCTTCTTGAAAACAATAGTTTCCATCTCGGATCTCCTCAAGCGATCAAGCTTCTTGTAGAGGATCTAGCTTTGATACCAATTGTTGGCAAAAACAATCCAAGAAAACTGTGGGGTGGGGGGTGAATTGGTTTTCACAAAACTTTAACCTCAACTTTAGATTTGATCAAGAACAACAATAACAAAGATAAACACCACATCAACATCACACATAACACATGTATTTTTAATGTGGAAAACCTAGTCAAGGGAAAAACCATGGTGGGAACCTACCCACAATATGATGATACTTTGTAGTAGTATGTGTAAATATTACAATGGGGAATGCACATACATTCATGCACACTGCCTAGAGCTCACTGCTCAAAAACAATAGAGGGATACAACCCTGGGAAGGCACACTGCCTTACAAAGATCAAACAACAATCTGGATTACATGAACTAAAAGAATAGCATCTCCAAATGCCTTATTATAGTTTCAGTTAAGCACATTGTATTCTCTGCAACACTTCTGTGCTCTTCTTCACACTGCCGAAATATCAATTCGCTTGTTCACACATACATCACTCTCAAAGAACGTAGACACCATGCAAACACACAACTTACATGATTATCACCCTTATTTATATGCATCATCAACCTTAACTTCAAGGTCATCTCAACTCATAAGACCTAATTATAAAATTACATCACACAGTACATAAATCAATATGCAAACCAATACAATATCGGCAAGGACATAGCATGGACCCAAATCAAAACCTCGAACATACAACACCACTGAATATTTTGCCAAGATCATCTGCAACACACAAGAAACATTGGGTCAGCCAAAAAGTCATATAACATGAAGAATACCACCAGACCAATAAAATATTCAATAACGTGCACAACGATCAATGCGGACTAGAAAAATGCATAACACATGATCTAGAAACACCAACAATCAATGTGAAATACTCCACAACAACTTGGATCATCATCATCTCCCTTCCAGAGCTCAAGAACACCAACATAAATTACTGACAAACTGAAAGATATGCTTGTGAAGTTTCAAATCATGAACCACTTGAACTGAGGACACACATGAATGTCCCAAACACTCTCCAAAATCTACACAACATAATGAATCAATTCTGGAGAAATACAAACCATAAATCACAACTCTACAATGCATAACCAACAGAAAAACTAGTCACCACACCAGACCACATAACTTGATCAAATCACCTTCTGGGACATTGAAACTCATGTTGAAACAACTGAATATATTAATCTCTAAATCCATTAATTCGCATCAACATATCTTCAATAAATCACCCAAACCAACTCTTTGCAACACTAAAGCACAAGAACACATGAATATGTTGACATCAATGACAACAACACATTTGAACAACTCTAATATCTAACAGATGCTACTTTATATAGACAACTAGTTGGAATTTTAAATTATTTAACTCTCACTATACTAGATATTACTTACAGTATAGGTTTGGTTTCTATATTTATGTCTAAATGTCAACAAACTCATTTTAAAGTTGCAAAAATAATTTTAAGATATATTAAAGGAACTATTAATGTTGGTTTATTTTATGATGCAAATTGTGATTTCAATTTACAAGGATTTATTGATTCAGATCTAGGGGAAGATCCCAATGATGGGAAATTTACTTGTGGATATTGTTTCTTTGTTGTTTCAAGTGTCATTTCTTGGAATAGTAAAAACAATGGTTTACCTCTCTTGGTTCCACAAAAGAAGAATATAGAGGATGCGCTAATTCCTCTAAAGAAGCCTCATGGTTTATAATATTGCTTGAAGATTTGAGGCTACCTCAACAAGACCCAAAACCTTTGTAATGTGACAATCAAAGAGCCATTTTCTTGGCTAAGAATCCTATCTTCCATGCAACGACCAAACATATTTCTCTCCAACACCACTTTATTAGAGAAAAAATTGAAGACAAACAAGTTTCACTTATATATTGCAAGGGAGAAGATCAAGTTGATATTCTAACAGAGCCACTTTGTAAAGAGAAGTTCCAATTTCATTGTCAAAATCTTGGTTTGCAACCTATTGAAGGTTTTGATGTAAACTCCCCAAGGAAAGCTTAAGGGGGGGGTGTTAGGAATTAATATTTACTTGGTAAAGTTAATTTCCCTTTATTTGTTACTTGTAGGAATATTCCTAAGAAATCCCTACAAGTCCTTTGTCTTATTTGAGTTCTCACAACTCATTTTATTTATTTCAAATATTTGGAATATTAGATTTCCTCCTTATGAGGATTGTAAGATTTTGCACTCACATATTATGAATGGTGGCATTCATAGAAATGGGAGTTACTTTGTAACTCCTCTCCTCATCTCTATTTAAGAGATGCTTCTCCTTTTATTCTATACTTCATGATATTATTGTAGTGAAATTCTCTCTCTTTCTTTAGGTTTTTCCCTCATTCATAATACACAAGGGTTTTTCTTTTCTTTTCCCCTTTCAAAAGTTCTTGTGTATCTTCTTCATGTTTGGGTGATTGATCTCAAGTATCTCTTCTATCTTGGTAAATTTTACTTTAATCAATAACTTGTATTTTTATTTATTTATTTCTCTTTTTATTCCTTTAAAATATTTCCAATAAACCTTCCTAAAAGGTCCTAGACCAACCTTAAATCTCAACTAACCAACACCAACATTATATAGCACGCATTAATGAACTAATTAATTAAGAGGGAATCTCACCCTACTAATCTATGGGGGTTGGGAAAAGCCATGATATGAGATGATTAATAGTCTCATTTGGACTAATACATAACAAACATCTCAAGTGGCCTAAGATAGAAATTAATCTTAGTTTGTCCCCAATTATAATCATTATATGTAAATAAATCCATGTAAAGATCCTTCAACCACAAGGTTTCGATAGAAAGAGAGTGTTGAATCCAATAGCCCAAATTAATCAAATAGTTTCTTCATTTGGCTCCACAAAGAATAATTTTGTTCTTGTAACATCATAAATTGTACACCTTTAATTAGGGTGTCCAATTTCATACTCTCCTAGCACTCATTTTAGTATTTCCCATTTCTTTATGTATTATAGGACCTTATTTATTTAAATTGATATTTAATTTAATATTATGAATCTTATCTCACTTTATCACATCAACACTTTATTATTTAGGCCTTATTTTAAGCATGCCTTTATCTTATTCCGTTTCATGCTTATATGTGTCCTATAACATTTCAAAGTTCAATGCACCTTTTCTCACAACTAGATATTATATATTTTCATATTAATTATGTTTCTAGTATTAGGGCCCTATTATCTTGTGACCCTAAAAATTTAGACCTATTTTGTTGGGACATACATGCTTGGGGTAGCATTGTGCCTGAACATAGGTGCCCAACGCAACATTTTCCTAGACATAGGTGCATGAGACAGCATCATCTGATACTTTTTGGCTACAATTTTGGGAAGTCAAAGAGTCAGTCTTGCCCTTTCCAAAACTACCCCCAATGCAAAAATGTGATAATTCTAAGTTGGCCAAAAAGTTATTTTACTTTGGGATCCCTATATAAGACATCTCTCCTAATTCATTTCATTATGTATATTCTATCATCTCATTATTATAATTTCAATTCAAGAGCAACACTTCAAGAGTAGATCTGAGTCTAAGGAGAAACAAGCTACATCTATGATTGTATGTGATTTATCATGTTAATGCATCAACACATAGAAATTATCCTGAGGGCATTGCATCATTAATTGAAGGTATAAATCAATCTAGTCAATTATTTCAATTCAAGCATTTCAATCCTAGTTTCAATTTTGAATTAATTATATGGTTAGTTCCAAACCTAGGGTTTGACCTATGCAAACCCCTATAAACTCAAAACACCATTTTTCTCCTTTTATGTGTAGATTTAGGTTTATCTACAAGTACCAAGCATAGATGAAAGATAAAAAAGAGCTCAAAATTCAAAGACAAACCATACCTCAAAATCTCATCCAAAAACACCAAGACAAGGGTGTTTTAGGTGCCATTGTCTTGGACAAAGGCGGTTGGGGCACCATTGTCCTCCCAAATCAAGTTTAGGATAAAATTTGACAAGGAGCCAATGCAATGTCCCAGAGCCCCAAATCTAAAACAATGTGCTGAAATTTATCAAAAGAGAAGGATGTTTTGGGTGATCTTGTCTATCGGATTTTAGTTTAGTTTTTAGGCACAATTTCCCCTTTGCATTCTCTTTCTAGATCTAGGTTGGTTCTATGATTATCTATTCTACATTTATTTGTTTATGCTATACATTGTTAATTTTGCACCTTCTAGTCTTAATTCTTGTGTTCAATTCATATCCATTCAATTTCTTATTTTCAACTCACTGGAAAGGAGTGGATTCCAATCTACATTGAGCCCTCTTCCTAATAGAGTTGAGGTTGAATTTATTGAGCCCAATCTCCTTCTAATGTAATCATTGTAAAAAAGGTTGTGTTCCTATTTTGCATGCATAAGCTAGTGAACCCTATTTCCATCCATTATAGTCCTTTTGGAAGATATTAAAATAATATTTCTTAATTTATCCTTGAGTTTAACTAGATAGGTGTCACATAAAAATCTTTTCATTCTCATCCAATACAATTTACCCCATTTTTTTATGACATAGTATGTAACTTTTTTCTCCCATACATCCTCCATAATTTCCTTACATTCACAATGTTTAGGAATATCTACAAGGATCTCATGCTCATTTCAAGAGGCTACCCAAAGTTTAGACATTCTATTAATAATAACCCAAGATAAATGATATGTGATCAAATGCTTATGATACATCATAAATTTCTATATGTGAGAGACATTCAAAGGATTAGAAATGGTTAGTATTCTACATGGATCCTCATTATCCAAATATTTTCTTTGTAACACCTTACTATAAAGGGCTAGGGAGCTATCAAATATTCTCCAAACCAATTTAGCACCAAACGTGGTGTTATGTGTCGAACAAATTTGAATGCTAAAGCCACCTTCATTTTTTATATTTCCTAATTGTATACCAAGTTATCAAGGGGATCCTCTTGGTTTTAATTTAATCTTTTAATACAATTCTCATAAATACTCCATTAATATTATACACATTTTTTTCATGAATTAAAGATAAGACATCATATAGATTGGGATTGTATATAGAACAACTTTTATCATCATCATTCTACTTAGCAAAATTAATCAATGACCTTTTCATGCCAAATATTTAATTTTTCAAGATGTAAAGGTATCATCCCATGGTCCCATTTTGTAGCACTTTTAAACAAATAGACCATTAAATACTTGTTTGGAATAAGTCTATGTTGAAACTCATAAAGTTTGCAATTATTTTTTGTGTCATTTTCTTGTGTGAAAAATATATCTTTGATTTTTCATTGTTGATTAATTAATTATATAAATAAGTATAGTTATCAAGATTGGTTTTGATCACAATATCCTTATCATTATAATATGGGGTCATAAATAGATTGTTAATTGGTAATAGGTTCCATTTCTATCAAGTTGCACTCCACACTAGAATCTTATAAAATCATTAGCATAAATTGTTCTTCAAAGGGGTATTACAAAGAGGTAGGAGATAAAAGGCTCTTGTTGTCTAATACCCATTGAGACTTTGAAAAATCTGTAAGGCTTCCATTAACTAAAAATTGAGAATCAAGGAGTTAAGATGTAACTATAAATCTATTCCAACCTTTTTTTCCAAAACCAAATATTTTCATGTTTCATATCAAAACAACCAATTCACCTATTATATGCCTTATTAATGTCCAATTTTAGCACTATTTAACACACCACATGAATGAGAGGGGGCAGGGTGAATCAATCTAGACCTCAAATTACTCTACTTCTGATGTTTTAAACTTTAAACCAGAGTTAACTTATTACTAAAATTATTAAACATGAAAGCACAAAGCATAATAAACACATTTATGCAGAGCATCCACACACAAACTTACAAACTAGGAACAATCTATCCCAACTCATCTATCTAATAGGTGTGTTTCATCAATTAGGTGCTCTCACTCTCTAAATTCATCAACACTTTTCCTTTGTAGCGACTCACAAACACACATCACCCCTCAACCCAAGAGTATCAAACATCCTTCATGATAATTCTCTTACATGCCTCCATACAACACTCAACACCTTCATACATCCTTCAAGGACTCAACATACCCGGTTGCCATAACTATTCCCAATTGCTCAACTCACAATTTTAGAACAGTCACTATAGAACACATGACTCTTGCTTGGAAGCCACATTTGGAAAATGGAAACAAGTCTTCTCACACTCTCTTGAGAACCAACAAAATCAAATTACTCCACTCTTCCCAACTCACAAACCTAACCATAGACTCAACTCACTGTCACAAGAAAGATAGTCATACAAATGTTCAAGAACAGTCACTTATCATAGGCCTATACCTGTTCCAAAAGTACCAAAAGTACCAAAACTTCATCCACAAAGTCATAAAACATTAGTGTTTGTTGTCAATTGATACTCATTTGGTTTCTTATGTTGTCATTGATGGCGACATTGGAAACATATTTTGGTTAACCGGCACTGACAATGGCAGACACTTCATCTGCATAAAGGATTTCAAAGGTTACCGACAAGCTAGGTGCTGGTATGAGAAGCCGACATCACTTGGAGATTCGACAAAGGATAGTATACCGGCAAAGCATTTTATAATTCATATGTTTTGTAATGATCTGACATGTATTATCACTTTGTATGTAAGTCAACATATGACATAAATGTTTGTAAGGGTATATAAGTCAGTCTATTAGGTCATTTAAAATATAAGATTAGAGATAAGATCTAACATGCAAAGTTTATGTATGCGAGATCATTTGTATGCAAAAGAAATATTTTGTAATGATATGTAGATGATTTCTAAGGTACTCATAAGGTGTATGTTATTTCGGCAAGGGTTTAGGGTTTAAGAACCAGAACAATCAGAGCCTTAACCGGAACTCAATCATGCATAGCAGATGCATTATATGAGTTTAGTTTTGTTGCCTTGTATCAGAAAGTGATTGTAGTCAGTGAGACTCTTTGTGATGAGCAGTGTTCTCTAGGCAATGTGCCTTCATGCATGTGCATGGCCCTATTATATGTAAAATCTCTTCATATGGCCAGTGAGCTGATATTGTGGGTCACAAATCCCACCATGGTTTTTCCTCATTGAGGTTTTCCATGTATAAACTCTTTGTGTTATGGTGTTCATTTATGTGCTTGCATTATTTGTTTCAATTACATGTATTTATGTTTACTGATTGATGAATGAATGTTTTTATAAGGCTAAAATCTTATATTTATATAGAACACTGATTTGCTCCCCCCCCCTCTTAGTGTTCTTGGATTCCAACAATTAGTATTAGAGCTTTGTGCCTTGGAGGAAGTCTAATAGCTTGAGGGAGATCCTAAATCAGGAATCCATGGAGATGTGTTTGAGACAGCAACTTGAATTTGCTCTTGAAGATTTTGAAGCTGAAAAAGTTAAGAACATAAAGCTGAAAGATGAACTTAGATCTGCAAAAGAATTCATTTTCACTCTGCAAGAAAAGCTATGTAGTGCTCAAGCTAAAAGGAAGGAACTGTGGGAACAAATGCAAGATCAAGATGATAAAGAAAAGGACACTCTAAAGAACCTATGTCAGAAGATGAATCAAGAAAATGAAGTTATGAAAAATAAAACACAAGCCCTAACTATGAGGATGGCAAAAGAAATTGAAGATAGAAAGAAAAAGGAAGAAGACCTTGCTAGATCATTGAAGGATAGATTTGAAGAATGCATCAAGTTAGCTTATGAAAATGATGTGTTAAGAACAAAGTTAGTGCAATTCCAAAATAATGAACAAGAACTTGAAAGACATGACAATCCTAAGAGATGATTTAACTATTGAAAATGAGTATAAGGACAAATTCAAGGCTAATTCAACACAACTTAATGAATTAATGGAGATTCAAAGGCAAAATAAAGACTCCAGAGGACTTTGATTTGAACAAGGTCAGAGCTCCGATATTACAAATAAAGATCAGACATCTGGTAAGGAGAATGATCAAAACAACCAGAACCAGAAGATGATTTGTTTGTAATAAATTTGGTCATATGGCTAGACAATGTAGAAGTAGAGAAAATCAAAATTATAACTTTGTCCCCAGTCAATATTCCAAATGCAATAAGTATGGTCATAATACAAAAGATTGCAGAATGAATGTAAAATGTCATGCATGTGGAAAGTTTGGACACGTGACTAATCAGTGCAGGTCAAGCAATTATTCTGGATATAGTAAAGCAATTCAAATGAACAATGTTACATGCTATGCATGCAACAAGATTGGACACATAGCCAAGTTTTATAGAAGAAACAATCCACTGGTTAGCAATGATGGATCAAATGATAAAGGAAAGAAAAAGATCACTGAGATCCGACATGATCATACCAAGAGATGGGTCAGAAAGTCAAATGATCAATCGAGAGGTGAAACTGCTCCGCTTACTCAACCGACAGAGCAAAATGTTCCTGCACCGGAAGGAAGCTCATCCAGCAACTGAGGTAGATGCCTTAGGGGTAGGTAAATTTCATGCAAATCCTACACATTTCCCGAGAAAGAGATCTGGAGGAATTTCCAGACTTCTAAGAAGTTTATCCGACATATATATGTTGAATTGAGATTCGATACATCTCACCAGAAGGTATTTATGTCGATGGTGAATTAGGATTTTCTGAAGGTTAAAAGGAAGAATTCACTTCACTATGTTCACCTTGCATTGAGAGTGATACAGAGTGAGTTAGAGGTGATTCATAGCGATCAGAAGCAACCATCAGTGATTTTAACTTCAGTTGAAGGAGCTATCTAGGGTTTGTCACTAGCCACTATTTCCAGGTATTTTTTGAAATTCAATCATTCAAAATGGAGGTTGGTTCTTCTTCTATCCCTATTTTAATTGCAAATCCCACTGTAGTAGATGTTAAGGGCCGTCCAAGACCAATATTCAAGAGATGCCCACATATTGCAACTCTAGATGATTCGGTCGATGCTTTTTCTAGGGTTCCTGAAGGCATGGTTTATGTTGAGGATGTCAGAGCTTACATCCACTGCAACCTAGATGACTTGGGAATAGCTAAGATCAAGTCAATGTACATATCTAAACTATTGAATGACTCTGGAATCATCAAGCCTGAATTCAAGAATATTGCAGACCTAGGGTTAACCGAAATCTTGGATATTCTTGAGTTTGAGGATGAGATAATCCGATACATACTGAGTAGAGTTCATGGAGAATTTATTTTGTTGGATAGACCCCATAAGATCACCAAGGAATAAATCAAGGCCATCACCGGCTTACCTCAGATTGGTAAGAAACTTGGGAAGAAGATATCAAATGATCATATCAACAAGCTCACAGGTGCAACCTTAGATAATCGGTCAATGAGAGTTAGTACCATTACTGATAAGGATGTCAAATTTGTTAGTATGATTATAGGTTACAAGGTAACCCAATCTAACTGACTTAACTTTGTTTCTAGCTCTTACATTTTTGTTGCATATCAAATGTTGAAGAAGGATGAAAAGTATGATCTGTGTGAATGGATGAAAGAAGAGTTGATTATGAACTTAGGCAATATTAAGGGTGAAAAGAAAGGAGCTTCCCGGTATGGAAATTTGTCAGTGTGCTTAATTCTTTTCTTCTTGAATGAGATACTTGTAGTACCCTTACTCGTTTGAACTCATTAGACTCATATTTTATTATTGTTTACTTTTAGTGGATACATTACCATAATGTGTTATTCAGACTTATATGACATTATTTCATACTTTATCTGGATATGAGATGCATAATTTATTTGCAGTATTTCAATACTTGTGATTTATGGCATTTTATGGATTAGTGCTATGTACTGACACTTTACTTTATCTATGCAATGTGAAATTATATGTTGAGTGTCTACGAGAGTGTATTAGATGCAAGGGGATGATTTTCCTTCACTCATTTTGGTGAGATAGGGAACGTCATGATTCTCTTTCATCGATGTGTATGCCATGTTTTCTATATTGTATATATGCATGTGTGGTTCAGTGATGGAGGATTTTGCAGGTACAAGTACCAGGTAGGTACGGGGTATCATCTCCACCTGGCTTCACAGGTCTGAGCATGCCTTATATTGTTTGATGGAAGTGGAGGAGATATTAGTTGACCCTATTTTACTCAGTTACACTCGTGTGAGTGTCGTCAGGTGGTTGTTCTGTCAGTTTGTTCGACCTTCGTATTTTGTCGTTTGATCTTTTTATGAGTATTTGCTTGAGGTTTGTTCAGTTTGTGTGTTTTAGTGGATTTAATTAATTAACTAAATTTATGGAGTTATCTCATAGTTAGTATTTTTGAATTATGGATTTTATGCATTGAGATTATAAATTTAATTAATTAAAAAGAAGTTATTAAATTAAGTTGCAAGTTGCATGATATTAGAAATATATTTTATTTAAATTTTTGTGAAAAATAAATTAGATTAATTTCATTTATTGTTTCCTAGAATTTTAAATAAATAAAAGAATAAATAAATAAATGAATAAAAAAATGAATTAGAATTAAAGTATTGCTTTAATTTCTTTATTTAGAAAATTAATTAATTTGCACGAGAAAAGAAAAGAAAGAAAAATGATTTTTAATTATTGCATGTTAACTTATCCCTTTGTTAGAAAATTAGAAAAGAAAATAAAATTACTTTTATTACTAAATTTAGGTTTTTGGGAAAAATATATTCAACCTAGAATTTTAGTTTAAAAAGGGGAATAGGTCTTTATTTAAAAAAAAACACACAGGAAACAGGTCAGGGATTTAGGTGAAGAGAAATTTATTTGGAAGTTTGTTGAAGGATTGGTTCTCTTCTACAAATTTCTTCCAGGAAAGCTATACCAGGTTGGGTGGCTTCTTTTGATTGTTTGTTTTAAAGAAAATATTTTTATTTCTTTCTTCTTTTTGAATGATGTGTGTGTTAAGATGTTTGTCAAATCTAAAATCATGTCTGATTCTTGACTAAAGTTCATTCCTGAAGTTAATTTCTAGTTTATGGAAAGAAGTTATTTCTGGGTGTTTGTAGATTAAATTTTGAGGAAATTGGAAAAAGTTATTATGGCAAATTTTGTCAAGATTTTTATTGTGCATGGAAATTGCAAGATTTGGGAGGAATGAGATTTACCAGAGAAATCATTCCCTCTTGTTTGATTTTTTTGTTCTGATATTTGGCTACGACGGTCTTTTTAATAATTGTAGCTCTATGAAATTATTTAATTTACTTTAGAAATAAATTTAATTATTAATTAAATTTATTGGGTTATTTAAGTTTTGGGGAAAATTGTTTATTTAATTATTTAAAAAAAATGTATTAAATAAAATTATATGAAAGTGAATTTTATTGGAATTGGAGATTATTGTTATTGTATTTTTTAAAAGAAATTAATTTAAAAAAAAAAATTAAAAAATATATATTAAAAAAAATAATTAAAAAATTTAATTAAATTTTGCATGGGGAGGCAGAGCTTGCTACCCATGGTAGCAGAAGCTACTCGAAGGTAGCGACTGCTGCCATAAGGCAAGGTAGCGCTGCTACCTGCGACAGCAGTGCTACCCAAGGGTAGTGGCTACTACCATATGGTAGCAGCGGTACCATTTGGAAGCGACTGCTGCCATATGGTAGCAGTGCTCCATTTGGCAGCACAATTACCAAGATTTTTGCCTTGCCCTTTTGTGCGTGCAGCCGGTAGATGGTTATTATTAAATTTTTATTTTAAAAATATATATAATAAATAAATAATATATATGTGTGTATGTATATATATATAAATATAAGGTTCTGTTTAAAAGAATGGCAGTTTTATAATATTTGAGAATGGATTAAAATCAAGGAATTTATTCTTTATATATATATATATATATATATATATATATATATATATATATATATATATTGGAGTTACTTTATTTTATTTGGAAGCATATGTTTAGATTTTTTATTAATTAATCATGAACATATAATTAGGAGATTAATTTTTATGTGATTGTTTTAACTTTATTGGACAAATGACAAAACTAATTTCTTTGTATTAATATAGTTGTATTTCATTAGTTTCTGCAAAATCTTTAATTGCAAGTTATTATGCTTTTGGCTATTTTAAGAAAAGATTGTCTGTATTAGGATCTTGTGTAAATGGTATTTGCAGTCAAGCTTGATTTCGTTTCAATTCTAGTTGAGTTGTCTTTATGTCATATGTTGTTATATCTCCTTGGTTAGGTGTTGTTGTATAACCCCGTTGATGTGATCCATTATGTGTAGTGTCCTATGAGAGAGAGTGGCTTTCGAGCGGGGGCTGAACCCGAAGTGGATGGCAGGACAACCCCTCGGAAGTTAGTTAAAAAGTGATAACCTAATAATTGATTAGGGGGTGGGTAGAATAAATATTAATTAAGATAATGTACCTCATGCATAGGTGAGTGCTAGTACAGGGCTCATAATTTTGCGAGAAGGCCTAGAATGGAAAACTTACCACCTTGTCTTCACGAAAGGATGGGTAGGGTCCGCATGAGACTTAGATGGAGCCGGAAGTTTGAGAGAGGTTACCAGGATAACCCAGGATGGGGGCCGGGACCTATGGAGGCCTACCATGGTAACCACTGTAAGCCATGCGATGACACTCTCTCCTTAGAGTCACTAGTGTTTATGAGTCGAGTCACATGGATGTTTGCAGAGTCATGTAGTTCTATCGTACTGGTCTTATTTTTCTTGCTTGAGGGTCTTCTACTATCTCCTAGCACGGTGGGGTGGTTCTATTTCGAGATCACATGGTCGGGTGGTAGTGCCACTTCCCATCGGATGTTCTGGACTATATCTTCAGGCGAGGAAAGGCTTCACTGGTGTTTCTTGGTTCGTGGTCCATGTACCAACTCTTGTTCATGATCATTGTTCAATTGAGACCTTGTGGTCATTGTATCAGTAACCTTGATATTGTAACTTTTGGAACTCTGTAGTATTTTTGGAAGCCATGCGTTTATGGATATTGTAATATTATATCAGTGGAATGTATGTTAATCTAGTTGCTTTGATCTTTTGTATAAATGAAATAGGGATAAATAAATGCATTGGAATACTTTGATTCTTTCATTATGGAATTTAGGTGTATGTGTAGTTTTAATCTTAAGCATTTAATTTTCCTAATTGGATGGACAATTGGATTAACCATGATGTTAATATAATCTGTGAATTTTAATCTTCGTTGTTAACCCTTAGGAAATCATGTGTTAGACTTCCGCTATGTTATTAAATATGCAACTATTATAATTAATGCACTTAATCTTTAAAAAAAATAAAAAATCAGCCTTTAGTGGCCTAGTTGTGTTGTTTTCCTTTAGGGTTCCTGGCAAGGCATTACGTTTGGTATCAGAGCCCAAGTTTCAACACTGGGTACTCTGGGTTTGTAGTGAGCCTATTCAACTTGACCTTTTTACTTAGGTCTTAATGTTTGTGTATCTCTTGTCTTATCCTTGCCATAGATCTGAACTATTTTCTCTTTTGTGGTGCTAGGTCATGGCTAGGAAAGCTAGGGGAGGTGGCCGTATGGGTGGTCGCAAAGGAGATAGAGGTGGAGGATGGGGCTGTGATTCTGACCGTCACAGTCCTTCACCACCACCCACTCATGTGAGAGTTGGCTATAGGTGTCTGTCTCTCTATAGATGCCTTTATTCCCAGTTGTGAGTTGGACTTAGGAATCATAGTTACCTCAGTTGACCTTCAAGTCATTCCTTTGGGTTCCTATGGAATGGTGTTGGGGATGGATTGACTTTTATCTCACCGTGCTCGTGTAGACTGTCACAAGAAGATAATGAAGTGTTTAGATGACCTTGGCAAAGAAGTGGAGATTGTTGGAGTTCAGAGACCGATATCCCTACGTATGATTTCCACTATGCAACTTAAGTGGTGCATGCGTAGAGGGTGTCAACTTTTTGCAGTTACTCTTGAGGATGTGGATGAGTCAGAGAGTCAAGAAATCACTCTTGATAGTCACCCTATTCTTTGAGAGTATGTTGATGTGTTTCCATTGGATATTCCTGGTATGCCTTCGAAGCGAGACATAGAATTTTGTATTGATTTGGTTCCTAGTGCAGAACCTATTTCGAGAGCTCCATATCGGATGACTACTCAAGAGTTGAGTGAGTTGAAGTTGTAGATAGAAGAATTGTTGGCCAAGGGATTCATTCATCCTAGTGTTTCCCCTTGGGGTGTGCCTATTATCTTTGTTAAGAAGAAAGATTGTTCTCTTCAATTATGCATTGATTACCGATAGCTGAATAAGGTGACCATTTGGAATCGATATCCATTGCCTCGTATAGATGATCTTTTTAATCAGGTTAAGGGAGCCAAGGTGTTCTCTAAGATTGACCTAAAATCTGGATACCATTAGTTGCACATTCAGGATGCAGACATTCATAAGATAGCATTTCGTACTCGTTATGGTCACTATGAGTTCATAGTGGTGCCATTTGGGTTGACGAACACACCTTCAGTTTTCATGAGCCTCATGAATGGGGTTTTTCGCACCTACCTTGATCGTTTTGTCATTGTATTCTTGGATGACATTCTAATTTATTCTAGAACTATGGAAGAGCATGAGGGTCACTTACGTCAGGTATTGCAGTGCTTGAGGGAGAATCAACTTTATGCTGATTTGGTGAAGTGTGACTTCTTCCAATCTGAGGTGAACTATCTTGGTCATGTGGTTTTGGGAGAAGGTATATCCATGGATCCTTCAAAGATCCAAGGCATTGTTGATTGGCCAGCATCGACCAACATTTCAAAAGTTAGGCATTTTATGGGTTTGGTCGGATATTACCGTCGCTTTGTTGAAGGCTTTTCCTGGATAGGACACCCAATTACTTCTCTTTAGAGGAAAGGGAAGAAGTTTGTTTGGTCAGAACAATGTGAGGCAAATTTTAGGACCTTGAAAGAACTCCTTATCAGTGCTCTGATTTTGGCAGTTCCTGATCCATCTAGAGATTTTATGGTATGCACAGATGCCTCTTTAGAAGGTATAGGTGCAATGATTATGCAAGATGGACCTGTGGTTGCTTATGAGTCTCACAAACTCAAGAACCACGAGTTGAACTATCCAGTTCACGATTTAGAGTTGGCAGCTGTAGTTCATGCTTTGGTTAGATGGCGGCATTTCCTGTTAGGGTGTCGGTTTGAGCTGCATAATGATCACCACAGTCTGCAGTATATATTCACGCAGCCGAACTTGAATGCTCGACAACAAAGATGGATGGAATTATTTTGCGAGTATGATTTTGAGGTTCATTATATTCAGGGGAAAGAGAATGTGGTGGCAGATGCTTTGAGTCATAAGCAGCATGAAGTTTCAGCATTGTCCCTTGGAGTAGACTTGAGAGAGAGAATTCTTGGAGTTCTTCCTCAGGATACTTGGTATCAAGATGTTAGAGTTGTGATAGAGTCTGGAAGGCCTTTAGAGGGTAGATTTTTTGGATATAACCTTGAGGCAGATGGACTTCTTCTTCACCTTGGACGGATCTATGTACCTCCTTTGGAGGGTCTTTGTGTTTTGATCATGACTGAGGCCCATCATGCACCTTATTCGGCACATCCAGGTATCAAGAAGATGCATGCAAATCTTAGATAGATTTATCAGTGGGCTAGTATGAAACACAACATTACTGATTTTGTGTCAAAGTATTTAGAGTGTCAGCGAGTGAAGGCAAAGTATTAGCACCCCGCAGGGCTTTTATAGCCTAATTTGGTACCGGATTGGAAATGGGATATCATTTCCATGGATTTCATTGTTAGTTTGCCTGTCTCTTCACTTCATCATGATGCTATCATGGTCATAGTTGACAGATTGACTAAGGTTGCTCATTTTGTTCCTATTCGAGCTTCCTATATGGCAGCAGTGGTGACATGAGTCTTCTTGGAAGATGTAGTGAGATTGCATGGGATTCTGAGACGGATCATCTCTGATAGAGATCATGTCTTTACCTCAGCATTGTGGACCTCACTTCAGCATATTTTGGGGACTCAGTTGAACTTTTGTTCAGCTTATCACCTAGAGATAGATGGCCAGAGAGAGCAGGTGAATCAGGTGTTAGAGGACATGGTTTGCATGTATGTGATGGACCAACAGTCGTGTTGGGAGGACTATATGTATCTAGTGGAGTTTGCTTATAACAATGGATATCATAGCTCCATAGGTATGTCCCCCTTTCAAGCATTGTATGGTTTTCCTTTCCGCACTCCTTTGAGTTGGGATCGGCTAGAGGATAGGGTGCTTATAGGACTGGATATTCTTCGGGAGATGGAGCAGCAATAGGGTAGATCATCATTTTTCTATTGGTGATTGTGTTTTCTTGAGAGTGCGTCTGCAGAAGAGTTTGATCCATTATGGAAAGGGTTCTAAGTTGGCACCTTGATTTGTTGGCCCTTTTGAGATCCTTGAGAGGATAGGACTTGTTGCCTACCATCTTGCCTTGCCATCGAGTCTATCCCACATCCACAATGTCTTTCATGTATCAGTTCTTTGACCTTATCATCTTGATGTGACACACGTGCTTGATTGGAACTCTTTGCAGGTCGAGGACGAGCAACTTTCCATGGAACCCGTGCGCATTCTTCAGCATCAGGATTTGATGGTCAAGGGTCGCACCATCGACTAGGTAAGTGTCCTATGGGACCCAAATGATGAGACCTTGGTGATTTGGGAGGATGCAGCGAAGATGAGAGAGTTGTATTCTTATTTGTTTTAGGCTTCCAAGAGTAAGCCAAGTTTTTTTGGGGGGAGAATGTAGTACCCTTACTTGTTTAAACTCATTAGACTCGGATTTTATTATTGTTTAATTTTAGTGGATACATTACCATAATGTGTTATTCAGACTTATATGACATTATTTCATGCTTTGTCTGGATATGAGATGCATAATTTATTTGTAGTATTTTAGTACTTGTGATTTATGACATTTTATGGATTATTGCTATGTACTGACACTTTACGTTATCTATGCAATGTGAAATTATATGTTGAGTGTCTACGAGTGTATTGGATGCAAGGGGACGATTTTCCTTCACTCATTTCGGTGAGATAGGGAGCATCGTGATTCTCTTTCATAGATGTGTATGTCGTGTTTTCTATATTGTATATATGCATGTGTGGTTCGGTGATGGAGGATTTTGTAGGTACAAGTACCAGGTAGGTACGGGGTATCATCTCTGCCTGGCTTCACAGGTCTGAGTGTACCTTATATTGTCCGATGGAAGTCGAGGAGATATTAGTTGACCCTATTTTACTTAGTTACACTCATGCGAGTGTCGTCAGTTGGTCATCCAGTCAATTTGTTCGGCCTTCGTATTTTGTCGTTTGATCTTTTTATGAGTATTTGCTTGAGGTTTGTTCAGTTTGTGTGTTTTAGTGGATTTAATTAATTAACTAGATTTATGGAGTTATCTCATAGTTGGTATTTTTGAATTATGGATTTTATGCATTGAGATTATAAATCTAATTAATTAAAAAGAAGTTATTAAATTAAGTTGCAAGTTGCATGATATTAGAAATATATTTTATTTAAATTTTAGTGAAAAATAAATTAGATTAATTTCATTTATTGTTTCCTAGAATTTTAAATAAATAAAAGAATAAAAGAATAAATAAATAAATGAATAAATAAATTAATTAGAATTAATGTATTGCCTTAATTTCTTTATTTAGAAAATTAATTAATTTGCACGAGAAAAGAAAAGAAAGAAAAATGATTTTTAATTATTGCATGTTAACTTATCCCTTTGTTAGAAAATTAGAAAAGAAAAGAAAATTACTTTTATTACTAAATTTAGGTTTTTGGGAAAAATATATTCAACCTAGAATTTCAGTTTAAAAAGGGGAATAGGTCTTTATTTTAAAAAAAACACACAAGAAATAGGTCAGGGATTTAGGTGAAGAGAAATTTATTTGGAAGCTTGTTGAAGGATTGGTTCTCTTCTACAAATTTCTTCCAAGAAAGCTATACCAAGCTGGGTGGCTTCTTTTGATTGTTTGTTTTAAAGAAAATATTTTTATGTCTTTCTTCTTTCTGAATGATGTGTGTGTTAAGATGTTTGTCAAATCTAAAATCTTGTCTGATTCTTGGCTAAAGTTCATTTCTGAAGTTAATTTCTAGTTTATGGAAAGAAGTTATTTTTGGGTGTTTGTAGATTAAATTTTGAGGAAATTGGAAAAAGTTATTATGGCAAATTTTGTCAAGATTTTTATTGTGCATGGAAATTGCAAGATTTGGGAGGAATGGGATTTACCAGAGAAATCATTCCCTCTTGTTGATTTTTTTGTTCCGATATTTGGCTACGACAGTCTTTTTAATAATTGTAGCTTTATGAAATTATTTAATTTACTTTAGAAATAAATTTAATTATTAATTAAATTTATTGGATTATTTAAGTTTTGGGGAAAATTGTTTATTTAATTATTTTTTAAAAAAATGTATTATTTAAAATTCTATGAAAGTGAATTTTATTAGAATTGGAGATTATTGTTATTGTATTTTTTAAAAGAAATTAATTTAAAAAATAAAAATAAAAAATATACAAAAAAAATAATTAAAAAAATTCAATTAAATTTTGCGTGGGGAGGCAGAGCCCGCTACCCACGGTAGTAGAAGCTACTCGAAGGTAGTGACTACTGTCATAAGGTAGAAGCGCTACCCAAAGGTAGCGACTACTACCTAAGGCAGCAACGCTACCCAAGGGTAGCGGCTTGTACCATATGGTAGCAGCGTTACCATTTGGTAGCGATTGCTGCCATATGGTAGTAGTGCTTCCATTTGGTAGCGATTGCTGCCATATGGTAGTAGTGCTTCCATTTGGTAGCACAGTTACCAAGATTTTCGCCTTGCCGTTTTGTGCGTGCAACTGGTAGATGGTTATTATTAAATTTTTATTTTAAAAATATATATAATAAATAAATAATATATATATGTGTGTGTGTGTGTGTGTGTGTGTGTGTGTGTGTGTGTGTCTCTCTCTCTCTCTCTCTCTCTCTCTCTCTCTCTATATATATATATATATATAAGGTTATGTTTAAAAGAATGGCAGTCTTATAATATTTGAGAATGGATTAAAATCAAGTAATTTAGTCTTTATATATATATATATATATATGAGTTAATTTATTTTATTTGGAAGCATATGTTTAGATTCTTTATTAATTAATCATGAACATATAATTAGGAGATTAATTTTTATGTGACTATTTTAACTTTATTGGACAAATGACAAAATTGATTTCTTTGTATTAATATAGTTGTATTTCCTTATTTTCTGGAAAATCTTTAATTGCAAGTTATTATGCTTTTGGTTGTTTTAAGAAAAGATTGCCTGTATTAGGATCTTGTGTAAATGGTATTTGCAGTCAAGCTTGATTTCGTTGTAATTCTGGTTGAATTGTATTTATGTCATATGTTGTTATATCTCCTTGGTCAGGTGTTGTTGTATAACCTCATTAATGTGATCCATTGTGTGTTTTGTCCAAATGGTCAATCTTGGGTTAGTGATTGTGTATCCTTCACCTGTGGTTTGTCAGAATTAGACATGGTTGTCTATTTTGCCATAGAGTTCTCATAGAGAGACCTTTCTTGTTAGTGTCTTATGAGAGAGAGTGTCTTTCGAGCGGGGGCTGCGCCCGAAGTGGATGGCAGGATAACCCCTTGAAAGTCAGTTAAAAAGTGATAACCTAATGATTGATTAGGGGATGGGTAGAATAAATATTAATTAAGATAATGTACCTCGTGCATAGGTGAGTACTAGTACAGGGCTCATAATGTTGCGAGAAGGCCTAGAATGGAAAATTTACCACCTTGTCTTCATGAAAGGATGGGTAGGGTCTGCATGAGACTTAGATGGAGCCAGAGGTTCAGGAGAGGTTACCAGGATAACCCAGGATGGGGGTCGAGACCTATGGAGGCCTACCATGGTAACCACCTTAAGCCATGCGATGACACTCTCTCCTTAGAGTCACTAGTGTTTGTGAGTTGAGTTGCATGGAAGTTTGCAGAGTCATGTAGTTCTATCATACTAGTCTTATTTTTCTTTCTTGAGGGTCTTCTACTATCTCCTAGCATGTTGGGGTGGTTCCATTTCGGGATTACATGGTCAGGTGGTAGTGCCACTTCCCATCAGATGTTCTGGATTGTATCTTCAAGCGAGGAAAGGCTTCGCTGGTGTTTCTTGGTTCGTGGTTCATGTACCAGCTCTTGTTCATGATCATTGTTCAGTTGAGACCTTGTGGTCATTGTATCAGACTTTTATGTAACCTTGATATTGTAACTTTTGGAATTCCATGGTTTTTTTGGAAGCCATGTGTTTATGGATATTGTAATATTATATCGGTGGCATGTATGTTAATTTAGTTGCTTTGATCTTTTGTATAAATGAAATAGGGATAAATAAATGCATTGGAATACTTTGATTCTTTCATTATGGAATTTAGGTGTATGAATAGTTTTAATCTTAAGCATTTAATTTTCCTAATTGGATGGACAATTGGATTAACCATGGTGTTAATATAATCTGTGAATTTTAATCTTTGTTGGTAACCCTTAGAAAATCATGTGTTAGACTTTCGTTGTGTTATTAAATGTGCAACTGTTATAATTAATGCACTTAATCTTTTAAAAAATATATATTTCACCCTTTAGTTGCCTAGTTGTGTTGTTTTCCTTTAGGGTTTCTGGTGGGGCATCACAATACTGGGTTTGGGCAAAAGGCAATGGGCCTTTGATATACTGGTAGGCAGATAGATTAAGGGTGCTATCAATGGTTTGGGAAAGTTAAGAGATGACAAAATTTTGAGATACTTCAAATCATTTCAGAAAGCCATGAAGTCAAGGGAAAGAATTCCAAAGTACATAGTTGAGACTACTCAACTGAAATCTATTTCATGGTGAAAAAGGATGAAACTCTTATGGAAGTTGTAATACCTAGAAGCTATGGATTGAGGAAATGGGTTATGAGGTAGATGCAAGCATCTTGGATACATATGCTAGGATTCTTATTGATGCATCAACAAATGAAATAGAAAAATCATTTGGGACTGCTAAGTTAAAAGAACTTCAAGTGAAAACTAAATTCAATCAGAAGAAGAGAGAGAGGTAGTAGAAGAAAGTCAATTTGTTGAAAAGGTCTCAAAAGACATTTAGACTATAATTGATGCATCATCAGCCAAAGAAGTCAAGAAGAGGAAACAACTTGAAGCTATCCTTGCACCAATTACTTCAGATACTGAGACTATGGATGAAATTCCTCTATCTTTCAAAAGGGTGTAGAGAAAGAAGGTAGAAGATCCAAAAGAGAAAGCTAAGAAGACAAGGAAGTAGCCTGCAAGGAAGGTAACCATTAAGATATCGGCAAGTCAGCCAGCTGAAAGGAAGCCTACTCAGAAGAAAATGCTAGTGAAGGAAACTCCTACATCATCTGGTAAGAAGAAGAAGAAGGAATACATAGATGAAGCTATTGAAACCGGTAATGTAACTATCATTCCACCTATGTCTTATGCCAAGTTAATAGATGAGATAAAAAAGGATGGTATGTTGAAGAACATTCCACATTATTATGAACATTTGGATGATAATGAACAAAAAGAAATTGAGGAAGCAGTTTTGTTATACTTGGACATATATAAGAAGCCTTTATTAGAGATTGCAAAACAAATACCAACACAATTGTATAAAAATCTAAATGCTAAAAGATTATCTACTATGGAGGAAGACCGACACATAAATATTCAAGATTTATTAAATAATTGTGGTTTAATTACCTTGGAGGAGATGGATAAGTGCCTTGAGACTGCTAATAGAACAATTTTCAGAAGCAGGCACGGGACAATTAGCCTTATGGCTAGTAGAGTCAAAGAAATAATCAGTGAAACCAATGAGGCATGGGTTAAATTCTTTATTGATAACCCTGATTTATTTACATCACCAGAAGCTAATCCTAAGTCTGACACTTTAGACATCCCGGTTGATGGTAAAGGCAAAGGTGTAGTGGATAGCCCATCCACAATATTGAAAGATGCCAAGGAATTGAATGCAGAATCTCCGACATAAGCAAATGTACATAATAAAGAGGAGGTATAGGAAGAGAAGGCTAGTGTACATATTGAACAAGTTAAAGATGTTGAGGACAATAGTCCTCCGGATCGGAATGAATAGGTTATGGATACAACAAATGTGGAACCGACAGTATCAGATACTACACCAAGTGGCAAAGCCATCAGTGCAAAAGAAGATGATATAGGGGAAAATAAAATAGAAGAGAAAGGTGAGGATAAAAACCTAGAAGAAGAGAAGGAAAAGGAAACTGAGATAATTATTCTTGTACAATCAATAGAGAAAAAGGGAGAGGAATCCAGTAGGGAACCGACAGCCAAGACTACATTGCTAGCAATTACCACTGCTAATGCTGAGAAGAAGAGCATAACAAAGATGGGTTCAATCGAACTCATGATGATTGCAGCTCAGAAAATGATCAAGGAAGGGACTAAGGAGAATAAAATAATTGAGCATTTTGTTGTCCTCATTTTTGTTTCCAAAAATGAAGGACCATTACATGAAATTTTTGTGAAAAAATGAAAACATTTACTCTATGGCATGCTTCTCAAGGTATAATTTTGACTAATCCTTGGACTGGCTTAATCCTCGGTCCATCCTCGAACTACGTTTCGAATTTCATCAAATTCTGGGTTCGTTAGCTATGTCTTTCCTTCAATCGGGTTTTAAAATCCCGACTGCAAGTAGAGAATTTTCTTCAAACTGCAAGTTTTAATGATATTCATTGTTTTGGTCTTTGTAGGGGAATTTTTGACTTATTACATGTGCACTTTTATTTAGAAGATGTTACTTGTAATTTGTTTTAAATTTCCCCTTTGTTGTTTTTATCTTTTTTATTGTTTTTTGGTCTTTTTTAGTTAAAATAGGGATTTTTTGACTCAATTACAAGTAAACTTGTAGTTTGGTCAAAAAACCCCTACTTTAATGGTTTTTGCATGTAATAGGGATTTTAAATCCCCATTACATATGTGCAAACAAGTATAACTTGTTGTAGGGATTTTATTTCCCATTTACAAGTATTTAAAACTTGCAGTTTGGTCCAAAAAACTCGATTTTGCTCATAAAGTGCATTTTTGACATTTTAAACTTGCTATTTGGCCAAAAAATCCCGATTTTGCCTAACATGTTGAAAAAGTGAAATTTTAAACTTGTCATATCCTCCAAAAAACCCGATTTTCATTGTTTCATACATTTTAAACTTGCTATTTGTTCCAAAAAACCCGAATTGCAAGGAAAAACATGTTTTTTGAGGATTTTTAGCAAATTTTTGAGGAGATTTTTTGGGAGATAGAAGGCGTTTTGGATTCCTCCCCATTTTTATGCATTTTCAAACACCTTTCATGCCACATGGAGGTTAAGATTGCTGGTTTTTAGCTTTATAACAGCAAACACATTTTTTCCAAAAAACCACGTTTTTCTTCATTAAAAATGCCACGAATCAACAATCTTATGAATCATTTTGGCTTGGTATGCTAAGGTATTGGGGTTAGAAAGAGTCTTGGCCATTTTCCATGCCATTTCTCATGCATTTGCTACCACGTTTTTTTGTTTTGGGCATTTTTTCAAAAATGTGGCTAGGGTTTTGGAATACGGTTAATATTTCTTTTTAAGAGATATTCTTCTTTATTTCAAAGATTAAGCATCTTTTTGAAGAAGGCATTTTCAGTTTGGAGCAAGGTAAGATTTCTTTTCTTCTTGTTTCATTTTTCTTGTCTTTTTTGTTTTCTTATTTTCTTCTTGTTTCATTTTTGTTGTTTTCAAATATGTTGGTTCTTCCCCAAAATCAGATTTTGTGAGAGAGATTTTCCCCTTTGTAAAGCAATTTTAGAATTACATTGTTCTTCCCCATTTTCTCTCTTTACTTGTATTCGGGATTTTAAATCCCGATTACAAGTTGGATGAAAATCATTGTTCTTCCCTTACGGATAAAAGATTTAACCATCTTTTGTTGAAATTCCAAGTTGCAAAGATGAGAAATACCCATCCTTTCAAAATGGGGTTTTTAGAACCGGATTACATGTTGAAAGTTCTTCCCATTTTCTTGAAGATGATCTTCCCAAAATATTTTCATATTCATTTCCATCATCCATACTACCATTTCATCCACTCATTTCACACTTTCATTCATTTTCCCCATTTAAAAGTCTACCTGCGGTCAGCCATCCAGAACCCGAAATTGGTCCAAAATGCACTCAAAAAACACTTGTAAATGAGTTTTAAAGGTCCAATTACAAGTGAAAAATTGTAGTTACCCATTACACATATGAAGTTGCATGTTTGTTCCCCACAATTGTAAGTTAATGCTCTTGTTTCCCCCACACATGTAATGCAACTTCCAAAACCCAAAATTTACTTGTGAGCCCATTTTTGCATCAATTTCTCTCTTCCCTTGTCAGTCCGGTTTGCACACACGATCTACCAAATCAATGGATTAAGGAATGGGACTTATTTTGCAAGAAAATTTCAAGAATGAAGGATGATACAATGAAGAAATACAACAAAAATTCATGGTTGAGAGCATAAAATGCTTTCAAGACAAAGATGGTCATGACATGAAAAGAGGAAGGCCGCCCTTTCCCTCTTGAAAAGCCAGTACTACCCCAAGCAAAAAGATAAGGATGCAAGTTCCCATTCTGGTTCAAGATGTCTTTACCAATCTATAATACTTCAAGTTCTAGCATCCTCAAGCGACATGAAGATCATCACAGACAAAGGATGATGCAGTTAGAGTCGTGTCTTTAGACGAATGGAATAATTTTAGTTATGCATTTGTAATTTCGTTTTGACAAGTTACATGTAAAAGTATTTTTTGTAAAAAGCAAGTTACACATTACTTGCACTTTTGTAATTACATGTAAGACAACTACAAGTTGTGTCCGATTAGGACTGTAGTTGGAATAAGTCTTAGTTAGTTGGAGTAACTCTTAGTTAGTTAATGAAGTCTCGGTTAGTTATTGAATGAGTCTTGGTGGTTGAGAGAATCTCTCAAGTTAGTTAGGATCCTCCCACCTTTTTCTCAAGGCTCCTCTTCTATAAATACTGGAGGAGTCTATTGTAATTTTTATATCTTTTGGAAAGCAAGCAAAAACTCTGCCAAATTTACAACAAGAAGTCTTTGAGCTTATGTATGTGGATTGAAAGTTTTTGAAGAATAATAATGAAGGATTACTCAAGTTTTGAGTCTTTGAGCTACATGTTTGAGTTTGAATCTTTTATTTCTTCTATGCAAAGTGTTTCTAAAGGAGCTTAGTCCAATCTAATTTGAAGTCTTTGAGCTGCAAGTAAAGAAGATTAATTAAAATAGGAAACTCTCTTGAAGGAGCAGCAAGTCTTTGAGCTTGCATCTATTCTTGAGGAAAAATTACTGTTTGATAAGAAATAGCAACAAGTCTTTGAGCTTGCATTAGTTCTTGTCTTTGTGTTAAAAGAATAGATTATTTCAGTCTTTGAGCTGCTATCTTTTATTCATTGTAAAATTTAGTATAGAAAAAGGTAGATAGGACTTCCTATAGTCAAGTCTTTGAGCTTGATATTGCTGTCCCGTCCCGAAGGAAGTGACGGAAGTCTTTGTGCTTTCAGGAAACTTCATTTCCTTTCTCTTATTTCACTTGAAAGTGGTTACTGCTATTATTCAATCACTATCCTTTTCTGTGAAGAGAAAAGAATATTGTCTTTCTTGAAAAAAGAAGAAAGATTGTTGTCCCATCCCATTTTATTTTCCAAGTTGTAGTTAGATAGGAGGAGCCTTCCCTTAATTAGGAGAGTTTTAACTCTTGTGCTGTGGTTGAAACCACAATTTTTTATATTTCCCCAACTGTACAAAATTTTGAACCAACACATTTCATTCCAATCTTGTACCAGTTAGTCCCGAAATGCCAAATTGATATGGGAGGAAGCCCATTAGGCAAGCTCAAGATACAAACTAAGCATATTTCTAAGGAATTTCAATCATTGAAGCAAATCTATAACCAACATGCTCTGGACTGGTTTTCTTAGGCCAAGAGGTCCACTTTTAATTAGTTGATTAAATTGGATAAGGTACAGATAGCTGATAGACTAAAAATGATAGATAATGCTTTGAGGCAATGTACAAATATTTATCAGGTATGCTGCAATTCAAGTTTACTCACAACAGGTATAGACAAAAGCATTAAAGATGTTCAAAATACAATTGCAGGCATTGTAAATAACTTTGATGGAGTAAATTCTTTAACCACGTTTGTAGATAGTCAAATTTTGTTATTAGAAGTCTAGATTTCAGCTCTTCAAAGAGACATGGATAAAATCATTCAGAGAGCTAAGGAGCTTAGAGGGTTAGTGAGTCCTCGGTTGGACACACTATATGTACATAAGAAGGAGTGTATATATATGATGTGAAAGCTCACACTGACAGAACTCAAGGAGCAAGAATATCATGCTTATGCCCTAAATGGACTTGTGTCAATTTCAGGGACATTCAAATCTAGTTGGGATATATACTTGGATTTTTTGAAGAATGCTTACCCAGAGATCTTCAAGCTCATCCAACTCCAATAAGTATTTTTGGGAGACATTCCCCTGTACTGAATTTCATTGATTTATTCATTCTTTGTATCGGTTTTTGGCATTCATGCCAAAGCGGAAGTGGTGTATGTAAAACATAGAAGGTGAAATATGTATGGATCAGATTTTAGATGGCATATATAACTCAGGGGAAGCAGTATCACACTCCAGGATTGACAAGGCATATAGAAACCATTTTTCACATGAGTGTTGCCATCAATGCCAAAGGGGGAGATTGTTGGCAATTGACACTCATTCAGTTTCTTATGTTGTCATTGATGGAAACATTTGAAACATATTTTGGTTAACCGGAGCTGACATCGACACCGGCATAAATGATTTCAAAGGTTACCGACAGACTAGGTACCGGTATGGAAAGTCAACATCACTTGGAGATCCGGCAAAGGATAGTATACCACAAACCATTTTATAATTAATATATTTTGTAATGAGCTGACATGTATTATCATTTTGTATGTAAGACAACATATGGCATAAATGTTTGTAAGGGTATATAAGTCAGTCTATTAGGTTACTTAAAATATAAGATTAGAGATAAGATTTGACATGTGAAGTTTGTGTATGCGAGATCATTTGTTTGAGAAAGCAATATTTTGTAATGATCTGTAGATGATTTTTAATGTACTCATAAGGTGTATGTTATTTTGGCAAGGGTTTAGGGTTTAAGAACTGGAACAATCATAGCCTTAACTGGAACTCAATCAAGCATAGCAGATGCATTATATGAGTTCAGTTTTGTTGTTTTGTATCTGAAAGTGATTGTAGTCAGTGAGACTCTTTGTGATGAGCAGTGTGCTCTATGCAATGTGCCTTCCTATATGTGTAGGCCCCTATTATATGTAATATCTCTTCATATGGCCAATAAAATAATATTGTGGGTCACAAATTCCACCATGGTTTTTCCTCATTAAGGTTTTCCACGTATAAACTCTCTATGTTATGGTGTTCATTTATGTGCTTGCATTATTTGTTTCAGTTACACATATTTATGTTTATTGGTTGATGAATGAATGTTTTTATAAGGCACACTAATTCACTCCCCCTCTTAGTGTTCTTGGATTCCAACAGTGTTTCCATTCCTTGATATCCATACACATTTACAAACCCAACAACCATCCTAGACTTGACAAACATTGAAAGTCTCAGTCTGTTGTCCTTATGTGACAACCATGATTAGGTTTGGAAATAATTAACATCCTTGAGTTTTGGTTCCACACAAGGATATAAGGGTTTATCTCAGAGCCAAAAATCCATTCAATCCCCTTCACACCCTCCACCATTCATTTAACACATGTATATTGCAACAAACCCTTCAAGACTGTCTTTTCGCCAATATGAGACACCAAACAGTCATTAGATCTCTTCAAAACACATGCAAAATTGATGTAAAAACCTTGAAAACTTTTAGAGAAGAAATAAAACATTATAATACATGTTTTTTCCCATTGGTGGGCTTATTTGGAAATGCATATAAAAGATATCACATTTTAAAGGTCATTGTTTATCCTAGATCAGATTGTGATAGTTTTTACAAAATTTATTGGATCTTCCTCAATATGAAACCAAATCACATGAAATGAATTATATATGATAGATAAATTGTCAAGGTATCATCCCAAACTATTTTTTAAGACAAAAGGATGATAAATCAATGTGATTCAAGCCTGAGATCAGACTGTCACATGTGGAAATAACAAGGAAAGTGCAAAAACTGTCTATGTTTCAATTGATTGTCCTTCAAACTTCAATACAATATCCAAATCAAACCACATGATCAACCATAAAAGGCCTATTTAAGCCTTTAGGAGATAGTTAGAACCTCTTACAACAACTTTTAAAGCTCCATTTGACCGTTGGAGACATAAAACTGCCCTTTACAAAGAAAAGTTGCTCATGACAACATTTGTCAATAATGACAACTTTCAACATTTTATGAAACCATGACCTTAAACACATTGAAATAGGTCCAAATAGACATGAAAGGAACTTTGGGACCAAATTTAACATTATTACATCAATTTGACCCATTTTGACCCATTTGCACAGTATTGGCCAAATCGGGACCTTCCTAGGATCAACTAGACAACTTGATTACATGAATGGTCAAATGACCTTATTACAATGTTGTTGGTTTCATTAGACCTTATTTAACACAAGAAAACATATAGAACTAAAAAAATTCATATTTGACCCCATATAGGTCATTGGATTCAGGAGGTACACTTGGCTCACTTGGTGCTCCTGCACCACACATGAACACCAAATTTACATGGAAAACCTTAAACAAGGAAAAAAAACTACGATGAGAGTCACACTCATGATATGAATAAATAATTACAATGTTTTAGACTCAAGTCCAAGGATCTCACTACACCTAATTGGACTTTCAAGACTAAGGCACACAACCTTAGGGAAAGATACAAGATACCTGGATTACTGAGACTCGCTATCTTAGGACAGGACACAAAGGAATGCACAAGCTCCCAAAAGGAAAACATTATCTTTTGGTAGGTATAGGGAATAGATGAATTGAAATTAAAAATATCTCAAGATCATTAAATTATCCTTCAACCATTGTGTCAAGTGACCAATATCATGTCAAACACATCTGACATCAACCACTATCTCAAAACATTGTCATACCAAAGATATCATCATCAAAGCTCTTCTCAAACTCACTTTGAACTTTGGCTACACTGAATCTTCTTGCACATCAGTCACATCCACTTCACATCAATTCATGCAGATTTCATACATCAACTAATACAACTACACATCTATATATACAAGATCATTCATTAAAACCCTCAACTAGGTCGGCCACAGACAAAATATACACTATTACATAAATTAGGCCACCCGAATGAATAACACATAATGTAGTCCACTCCATGAGACAAAGGGGACCCTAACACATCACAAAACACCCTTCTAAAATTATTAACACATCCTCCAAATTTGGCAACAAACAAAATATGTAAATGTTTAATAAAGTGCATTAACTAATTGGCCCCAAAACATCCTCCAATGCAAAATACATGATGCAAATCTACACATGCCATGGTGAGACCCATATCAACATCTAAATTAAACCTCCAATGCATATTTGGACCAAAAAGGTATGATCCAAGTAAGATAAAAATGGTCTTAGCCAAGACCCAACAAAAGTGAGCATGTCAAACACAAAACAACATAATTTCACTTGCCAATCAAACTAGCACTAGAAAACTAAATTGGAATACTGCACGAACTAAATGAACATGTTTGCCAAGCTGCAAAACTTGAATCCATATATCTAAGAAATGCCAAGTATTTTTTGGACCAGTTCTAATATACAACCTCACTACCAGGAAGCAACAACAACCAAGTCTACCATCTGAGCAACAAAGGGCCTAAAAAATTGATAGTGCAATATACACAAATCATAAACATTATATCTAGAACCACAAGACATAATTTTCAAAGACATCAGGAAAGCAAAGAATTGTTCCACTGGGGCATTAAATACTCTTTCATGCATATAAATATTGTTTCTTACATATTGAAACTTCCACAACACCAATCTTTTAGAAACATGTCATACTTACTCGACATCACTCTCTGACCCCATAAAAACATCTAAACACTCACTTTTAGAACATCTACAACTTATGCACTATACATAGTGACATCAATGACAACACTAAATAGGCTGAAATTAATGACAACACAACTCAATATAACTCAAATTTCCAAAATTCTCCCCTTTTTCATTGATGGAAATACTTGTACCACCAACAACAAAAAAACACATTCCTCTACTGAACTCTCTCCCCCTTTGACGTCAAAGACAAAGAGCACACTACTGTGAACAACAACTACTAAAATGAACTCTCTCCCTTTTATCTTGAATCTCTTTCTCTCTTTCGAGAATAACTCTAATCACTACAACACTCCATTTGCAACCACTTTCCTACAATAAGGAAATCACACACACTACACTTCTCCCACTGAGAGTGGCAATTGCATCAATCTAGGAGATAAAAGATGAACTTTAAATCTCCCCTTGGTTAGATGCACCACTTAAATGCATCTACTCTAAAGGAGGGGCAATAACCCCTAATTTATTCTAGAGATACTCAAAGGTAACCTTTTCCAAAGCCTTAGTAAACATATTTGCAATTTGTTCCTTATTAGGTACATACTCCAATCTGACTTCCATGCCCATAATCTTCTCTCTTAAAAAATGATATCGAATTGAAATATGTTTATTCCTTGAATACATCACTAGATTCTTTGAAATGTTAATTGCGCTTGTATTAACACACATAATAGGAATTGCCTCATCATACTTTACCTTGATATCTCCAAGATTTTTCTTCGTCTAAATGACTTGAGTAAAGCAAGATGTTGCTACAATGTATTATGCCTCTACAGTAGATAATGTCATTGAATCCTACTTCTTACTCAACCAAGAGACCAATCTGTCTCGCAAGAAATGCACCACCACTTGTACTTCTCCTATCATCAACATATCTAACCCAATCAACATTTGCATATGCTTTCAAAGTAAAATAATAATCCTTCTTATACCAAAAACCAAAATCCAGAGTGCCTTTCAAATATAGGGATATTCTTTTTACCACTTGATCATAAGATTTCTTAGGATTATCTTGATATTCGGTAACCAAACATACGACCTGCATAATATATGGTCTTGAAGTAGTCAAATACAACAATCCTCCAATAATAGATCTATATTTTTATTGATCAACATCCAGAGATCCACCATCCTTGTAACCTTCAACCAGTAGCCATAGGGGTTGCAAGTAGTTTACAATTCTCCATCTCAAACTTCTTCAACATCTCCTTGACTACTTTGTTTGATAAATGAAAACGTTTTCTTCTGATTGTATAACTTGAAGACCAAGGAAAAATGACATCTCACCTAACATTGACATCTTAAACTCCTACATTTCTTAGACAAACTTCTTACATACATCACCATCTCCTCCAAATATGATATCATCAACATACACAACAACAATCAACAATTTATCACCTTCAACTTTGAAATAAAGATTGATATTTGAAATACCTTTTTTGAAATTTTGTTGCAACAAATACCTATCCAACCGTGCATAACAAGATCTAGGAGCTTGCTTTAGTCCATAAATTGCCTTTTTGAATCTGCAGACCATATCTGGATCTTCTAACAATATAAACCAATTTGGTTGTTCAATGTATATATCTTCTTCAAGTTCTCCATTCAATAATGATGACCTGATGCCCATCTAATATACCTTAAAGTTCTTATATGCAACAAATACAAGAAACATCCTTATAGCTTCCATTCTTGCTACCAGAGAAAATGTCTTGTCAAAGTCTATACTTTCAACTTGTGAATAACCCTTACAAACCAATCCTTCCTTGTTCGATGTGACTTCTCCATCTTCATTTATCTCTTTCTCGAAAACCCACTTAGTTTCTACCACATTCTTATCCATTGGTTTAGGTACCAATTCCCATGTTTTGGTTGTTCTCTATTTGATTCAAATCCTCTTCCATTGCCTTTATCAACTTTCATCCTTGCTATCTTTTGCATAGGTCTCTGGCTCCACTTAAGATAAGAAACAATAATTTGTTGTTTACTAGTTTTTGCAAGTCTTCTTCTTGTCTGGCCTCCTTTATTTGTCTCCAATGATTTGTTCCTCTCAATGATTCTTTCACACATACTTTGCTAGTGTCTTAGGTTGTTTTTTAGATTGTCCTTTTTTTTTGCTTTTGTCCCTTCTTTATCTTCTGAAGCAACCTTCTCTTCCAAAAAAATAGGGATAACATATATTTTAGTCTTAGATTTTAGCCTAATCTGATTCTATTCTTCACTCACTTTGATAGTCGCACTCTCCACAATCTTATTCAGCCCCTTATTGTAACACCAATATGCCTTACTCCTTGTAGAGTATCCCAAAAATTCCTTCATCTGACCTATTGGATATTCCATCATCACTCCACGTAGATAGTTTGTTTATTCTTGTTATAGTTTGTTTTAAATTTCTTATTGTTGGATAGCATATTTAGGATAATATTTGTTAATTTGTTGAATCTGTAGATCACAAGGTTCATCATATTTCATTATGTGTCTTGTAATGCAACAGGAATCAATTTGATTTCTCTACAAATGTTATTATGGTATCAAAGAAATGCACATTATGTGCATGTTATTCTGCGAGTTGGAGTTTATCTACGTGATCTCTACAAGCCTAAGAAATGACTACCATAATCGTCTATATCATAGGCTCAAAAAGACTTCTCAGGTTTGTGCATTCAATGTACAGTGCCAGACATTCACAGCCAATGGTGTCCTCTAGCAGAGTGACCTATATTGTGGTTGACTCTATTAGCTTTCATCGTGTTCTTGCCAATAAGAATCTGAGTTTGGAGCTCCTGTTGAAGGCTCATATCAGATGTGGATTTTCTTATGCGATTCAGTGTGGTAGATTGTTCATTGGTGTTCTTCGATTGCTTGCACATCACAATGTGGTTTTGACTATGTATATATCTGAACTGTAGCAGCTTGCTCGGATTTGTTGGGTGCCTCAGCAAATGATCAAACAATTGATACAAATTTTGGGTTTGGTATTGGTTATTGTGATCCCTTTTCAGATGATTATGTGAAGAACCGAGAGATCTTTTAATAGATCATTTTTGGACCCCTTAATTGGTGGCCGGACTTTTATATTCTACTGGTCACAGAAGTCACTGGTGTCTCTCCCACTGTCCAAGGTAGCTTGCTATAGCTATTGTAAAATCTGTGACTTTAGGAGAGATAATAAACAATTATATGCCACATCATTGTGTTGGAAGTTGCAATTGTAATCCCACGGTTTGATTGCATGGTCGAGGAATTGAATTGTCAAGCAACTTGCATTCTTTGGTGATGAGCTATTCTAACTCAGTGTTCTCGGTGTCAAGAATGAGATCTTGAGTGGAGTTCTGCATCTTGAGGGGTGATCGTCATAATGTAGCTGTTGCAAATTGTATTTGGACTTTGGATAAGTGTGAAGGAAAGAAATGATTGGGTGTGTTGTTGTTACGACTGTTTCAAATGTTTCATCATTTTTGTTAGCGAGAAGGGTTCGTGAAGTGGGATCATGCACTTATTTAAAGTCACTAGTCTATTCTGAAGATGGTCTGGATCAACATGATTGAATTAGCCAAGAAGGGGCCGGTGGAGTGTTGATAATGTTGTAAGTAGAAGTTGTTTACACTTATTTTTGTCCATTCAATTAAATGAATTTATGTTTGTTTAATTATCTTTCATCCAAATATTAATTAAATTCAGATTTAATTAATCCTTTCCCCTTCTCAACTATTAATTAAATTAATATTTAATTAATTCATCCCAACCCCCTTCTTCTATTAGTTAAATAAATTATTTAATTTATTTAAATTAATTCACCTAGCCATATTCAAACCATTAATTAAATAAATAAATCATATTTGTTTAATTAAATCCCCCCTTTCACATTTAATTAAATTAACATTTAACTAAATCACCCTCTCACATTTTATTGAAATAAATGAATTTATTTTAATCAAAATCGTAAATCCTCAACCACTTGCATTCTCCTACAATGCCCACTTACACACTAACCTTTATTCTAATCCCTTCTAAGAATTTGCACATTCGTAAACTAAGGATTAGGAAGGAGTCACTTCTCAAAAATATCAGGGGGTCTTACAAAATCCTTAAAGACTTTCTCCCTTCTACAAGTTAACCCTTGAAGTATCCTCAAGCCTTAAAGGCTTTATTAATCCAACTAACCCACCTTTGAACCTTGGTTTTAGAGGCTTTTTCTCTAACTCAACCATCCATCTAACCCTCAAGTATCTTCAGACATTTAATGTTTTGTCTAAGGTAACCCTTTAAACCTTGCACATAAATGTACCCCTTGAATAAAAGCTTTATCCATTAACCTAACCCTAACCAAACCACCTGGGGTAACCATCACGTCTCTTCAGACATTTAATGTCTCTTCCCTCTCCTCTCAATCCCTCTCATGTTGCCACTTGTCACCATGGCATTGGTGGAAGTTGAAAAAATGGATTGAGGATCAAGCCCTCCTCATGCAATCCTAGCCCTTGCTAAGCCAAATCCATCCTAGCCCTCCATCTCTCTATTTATTCTATAAATAGGAATCATCATCTGATTATCAAGGTGCTACATACATTGTGCTCTCATTATCAAGGTTCTTTCATATAAGCATAGTAGTTTCATTATCATAAGAATACTATTTTTATTATCATAGCATAGTAGTTTCATTATCATTAATAATTATCCATGTTAGCATAATATTTCCATTATCATAGATCGATTTTAGTAGCATGGTTATCATCATATAAGACCTTAATTGCATAGCATGTAGATCATTTCATCATAGCACTCGTTATTTGAGTTGTCATTCTAAAGGTCAATAGCTCAATGATCTGAGAGTAAAACCATGACTTGAGGAATCCTTGGAGATAGAGAAACACTGGAAGTCTTTCAAAAAGGATAGTTTGTTTAGCTTGTTTGTCAAATTAATCCTTTTATGTATAATATTCTATTAGTGTGTCACTAACAATTTGATTATTTCACAATCACACTCCTGTGCACACAGAAGTTTTAGTCATTTTTTAATTTTTTGATTGATAAGTGTTAGACATGTGTCAGTGTACACTTCAAATCAAACAATCTTATTTCTGGAGTATATTATTTTTTATGGATTGATGTTGTCATAGTTCAGTGTAAATTATCTATTCCAAAGCTCAAAGAGATTAATAGTTAGCTATTGTAAGGTTTGGGGATTAATACTAAGTTGGTTCTCTCCTCTATCATGGATTATTGATTAGCGAGACAAGAAATAGAAAAAAAATCCATCTAGGTAACCAAATGGCAGGGAGTTCTCCTAAATTTATTCTTCCAGACTCTCAACTATTGCATGGAAATAACTATTTCTTGTGGAAAACTAAATTCAAAACTCAACTTGAGTTTGAGGAAGTTTGGGATGTGGTCAGTGATACCAAAACATGCCATAAGACAGATGCTGATGAGGAGACAAAATTTGACCAAGTTGACAAAAAAGGCAAAATTCATCATCTTATTCAGCATGTCTAATGAAGTTCAAGCTTTCATTTGATACTCATCCACAACCAAAGATGCATAGGGCAAGCTCAACATGGTGTATGAAGTGAAGAATCAGAATCCGATCTTGATTTTATAGAGTCAACTACATAGCCTAAAGATGAGGAATGGAGAACAATTGGAATCCTTTCTCAAAAGGATTGTAGAGTTGAGAGATTCCTTACAAGAATTGGGAGAAAAGACTGAGGATGTAGTTTTGGTGCCTATTGTTTTATGGGCACTATATTCCAGATACAAGGTCTTTGTGACAAATTTGAATGTCACTAAGACAACCCCACATTTGAGAAGCTAGTAAATCTACTTTAGAAAGAAGAGTCCATCAGTCAAGAACATGATCAGGATGATCATGCCATGAACACACGCCATAAAGGCAAGAAGCCTATGAAGCAGTTCAGTGGGCCTCCCACCTCTAGTAACTCATCCAAACTTCTAAAGAAGTATCCAATATGTGATAGATTTGGACATGATGTGAAAAAATGTTGGTACAACTCCTTAAAAAAAGGATCATCCAACAAATCACATCAAAATAAGTCATTTACAAGTGGCAAACCACAAAAGAACAAGCAAAAGAACAAAGCAATGTTGTTGAAGTAGAAGATTCTCCTAATGAGGAATACGTGTTGTCAACTCACACTTCAAAAGATGGTTCACAATCAACCTCAATATGGTATGTGGACTCTGGTGCTACAAAGCACATGGATAGACAGAAGGAGTGGTTTCTTACATTGACACCCCATCATGGCATAGTCACTCTTCGATATGATACCACCCATGAAATCAAAGGTATTGGTGACATCTCTTTGAAGTTTTGCATTAATCATTGTAGGATTACTAATGTCTTGTACGTTCTAGGACTTACCAAAAATCTCCTTTCTATTAATCAATTTCTTGACCACAACCTTAGGATAGAGTTTGATAGCCATCTAGATAAAAAGATTTGTTTTATCAAAGATAAGTCTAAAAATGAAAATATTGTTGCTAGTGCTACTGAGATTGGAAAAATGTTTAGGCTCGATACAACTACTAATAATCGAATCCTTAGTGACTAAGGAAAATGATCTTGGTCTACTTTGGCATTGTAGATTTGGTCATTTAAGCACTAGTTATTTGCTAAAACTCTATCAGAAAAGAATGGTCAAAGGGCTTCCATCACTTGACAAGTTGATGTTGTTTGTTCTAATTGTATTAATGAAAAACAACATAGAGCACCCTTCTACTCGAGTGAGCACTAAGCATCGTGCAAGCCAACCTTTGCAACTGGTGCATATCGATCTGTGTGGTCCTATCCCACCTAGTCACAATGGATAAAAGTACTTTTAGATTTTTGTTGATCATACAAGGAAAATGTGAATATTTTATTTGCAGAATAAAGATGAAGCTCTTTCTTATTTCAAAGAGTTTCACACTCAAGTGGAGAAAGATATGAATCATTGTATTTGTGCCCTTCACTCAAATCGAGGGGGGAATATACTAGCACAAAATTCTCCACATGTCTAAAGGAACATGGAATTCATTGTCAATTGACTATAGCATACACACCTCAAAAAAATGGTGTTGCAGAATGGAGAAATCACATCACTATGGAGATGGTTTGCAGTATGTTGAAAGATTCTCAACTAGAGCATGCATATTCGGTTGAAGTTGTTCACACGACAATTTATCTTTTGAATTGTGCACCAACCAAAGCTCTTGATGGCATCACTCTAGAAGCATGGATAGGGGTAAAGCCTTCTATCTCACATCTTTGTGTTTTGCATGCATTGCTTTTATGCATATTCCTAAACAAAAAAGGAAGAAGCTTGATTAAAAGTCAATACAACATATTCTTGTTGGATATAGTAATGAATCCAAGGCATATCGCCTCATGGATCCCAACACAAAGAAGATTTACTTTATTAAGGATGTAAATTTTGATGATAAGAGTGATTAAAGTGTTCCTCCCACTTCATCACCTACTACAGACAATGCATGTATATTCAACCTGGATGGTAAAAATTATGGGAATATTGATAATCAATCAATACCCACCAATGTCACAAAACCATTACCAAAATGGTATACTAGTACCATTCGAGATGCAAAGCTAGATGGAGTCCCAGACACTTCCACTACGGGTCCAAGGACTCACAACATGGATCATAATGAGGTAAACTTTGCACTAATGACTTCAATTTTTAAAACTTTTGAGCCATCTAATGTTCAGGAAGCACTAGAATCAAATCCTTGGAAATAGGCTATGGATGTAGAGTATCAATCTCTGATGAAAAACAACACTTGGGAGCTTGTTGATCTACCACCTGGTAAGAAAGCAATTGGTTGTAAATGGATTTTTAAAACTAGGTATAAAGAATATGGTAGTATAGATAAACATAAGACTAGACTTGTAGCCAAGGGTTATGCCTAGAAAGAAGGGATAAAGTATGAGGAAATTTTTTCTCTCACTACAAAGATAAAAAACCATTAGTATGATTTTTCCTTTAGCTACCCAATTTGGATGGAAATTGTACCAAATGGATGTAAAAAGTGTCTTTCTTAATGGAGATCTTAAGGAAGAGGTATATATGATCCAACCAGAGGGGTATGTTGCAATTGGTAAAGAAGAAAAGGTGTGCAAGTTGATCAAGTCCTTGTATGGTCTCAAACAGGCTCCTAGAGCTTGGTATATCAAAATTGATGAGTATTTGCTAAAAGATGGTTTCACTAGGCATCCATATGATCCAAATATCTACCTCAAGGATCAAGGGGGGGATATTGTGATAATAAATGTATATGTTGATGACTTAGTTATCACATGCAACTCAGAAGAATTGATATAACCAAAAATGATTTCAAAAAGGCTTTTGATATGACAGATCTCGAGCTACTGTATTATTGTCTAGGCTGAGAGGTATAGAAAATAGATAACCATATCTTTGTATCACAAAGGAAACATGCCAAGACACTACTTGAAAATTAAGAATGATGGATTCCAAACCCATGTCTACACCTATGGAATCAGGTCTATAGTTTTCTACACCTAATACATCTTCTCATGTGAGTGCAACTCTCTACCATCAGATGATTGGAGGTTTGATTTACCTGACTTATACTAGACCAGACATTAATTTTCTTTTTAATTATCTATCAAGATTCATGCAAGAACCAAAACTTTCCATTGGAATGCAACAAAAAGGGTCTTAAGGTATATACATAGTACGATGGATCATGGATTGGAATATAAAGAGAATGACCAATTCTTCTTGACAGAGTATACAGATGCAAATTATGCAGGCTCAATTGATGATAGGAAATCCACTTCTAGATTTATTGTCTTCTTGGGTTTAAGTTATATTTCTTGGGGAAGAATGGGGAAACCCATAGTTGCTTGTTCTTCAATGGAGGCAAAATATTGTGCAACAAGTGTAGCAGTTTGGCTATGTCACATATTAGAAGGACTGGGGGTACCACAAAACCAACCTATAGTCCTCTATTGTGATAATCAAAGTGTTCTCAAGCTTGTTCATAATCTAGTGTTTCATGAATGGACTAAGAATATTGAAGTTGACTGTCACTTCATACGAGAACATGTTCAACAGAATAACATTCAACTTCAATTTTTCTCTACACAAGAACAATGTGTTGATATCTTCACCAACTCTCTTGCACGTGTGAAGTTTGAAAGTTTTAAAAATTCTCTAATTAGTAATTTAAAGCAATGATGTAATAAGGCGAAATGTTAGATATTCCATCATTACTCCACGTAGATAGTTTGTTTATTCTTTTATAATTTGTTTTAGATTTGTTATTGTTGGATAACATATTTAGGATATTATTTGTTATTTTGTTGAACTTGTAGATCACACGACTCATCATATTTCATTGTATACAGGGTTAGTGCATGATCAAGGGGGGCCAAAAAGTGGCAATGTGAAAAAATAGACTTCTTCACTCACCTAAAAATGCGAAAATTCATGTTGACTTTTTGCTTGGCCTGGGTGTCAGTACACCTTGGCCTGGTAATTACCTATGCAAATCGGATATCCAATTTTTATTTGTATTTTTAATTTAAAAAATATATTATATGTTACATATTATATAATTATATATTATAATATAATACAATGCATATTATATAATATAATAATATATTATATAATACAATATTATATTATATTATATTATATATTTGTAAAGCGGAAAATCACGATCGAACCCTAGTTGTTCTCCCCTCTTCCAACTCCGAGGAGAGAGAAGGGAGGTTCGCTAGGATTCGATGGTTTTCACTTAGGGGAGAGACTTTACATTCAAAAGAGGGGTTGAAACCCACAAGATCCAATCCCACGCAATGCAAGATTGGATGCTAAATGTGTTTCAAAGGTTAAGACAGCAAGGCTACCCTCTTTTGTAAAGAATTAAGCTAAGCATGCATAGAAAGTGATAAAGATTCTCTTATAAACTGAGATAGGAATACAGTATGAAGCTGCGGACCTGGAATTAGCAGTAAAATGTCGATACGGCGCTGTCCTGCAAATTTGAGCAAAAGTTGTTGGGACGATGGCGCCCGGTGCCATGGTCCTCCGAAAAATCCGCGAAACGAAGGGGGATCTGTTCGTCTCTGCACAAGGATTCCAGATCTTCAATTTCAGCCGCGTACCTACAACCTACACACAGAAAAGCGAAGACGATTGGGAGGTTAGGGATTAGGGGTTTGCCTTTAGGTCAAACCCCGGTTTTGGAATTAACCAAGAAATGAGCAAGTGCTGTAAATGTAAATGTATGTAAAACAAGTACTAATACCTTGTTCTAAGGATGTTTGTATCCTTATGTGCGAAGGTATAGATGTTGTATGTTGTTGTAGTAGTATGTGATCTCCTCTTCAATGGTTGAATCCTTGACTTGAATGCAACACTTAGCCTTGAATGGAGACTTGAAATGATCAATTGCTTGAAGGAATGCTTGAATGCTTGAATGCTTGAGTATAATTTCCATGCTTTTTCCATCATATCGAATGAAAGAGGAAAATGTCATTTATATACTTGTCAATTAGGGCTGATAGACTGACTTTCCTGACCTTAGGCCGACCAGGAAAGTTAATTTCCAAATTGCAAACAAAAAGACTCGAGACCCCTTAGGAGACCGGGCCCAAAATAGGACCCAGGGACCAGGGCACTGGGCGCTCTGGTCCCACCTCCCGGGACAGCAGGGTGCAAGGAGGTTCAGGCCAGGGTGCTTGAAAAATGCAGTTTTCAGTGTCGTGAGAAGTTTCGGGGTCTCCATTCAGGTTGCGTGTTGCGTCACCATCGTGAAGACCGAAATGCAGTCGAAATTGCAAGTGTCACAATTTTAGGACGCTACATTTAGCCCCCACTTTAGCGGGAGTATGTATGCTCATACTTCCGGTAAAGTACAAGGAAACAATATTGAAAGACTTTCACCACGTCAAGGAGGCAAGATACACCAAGCCCCCAGTGGACTAAGGATCTTACGACTTCGATTGACAAAGTAAAAGGGAAGGTCACGAGGAAGAACCATGACTGTCAGTAGTAAGGTTCCCTCACTATGAGTCATGCAAGAAAGATATCAAAAAATTTCAGGGCAAGGCTAAATTTACCCATAAATTTTCAAGTATCTTGAAAAGATATGAACGGGATGTATGCCCCCCTACGTTAAAGCAATCGCACACACCTTACCGGGGGTGATTGCTTTAACGTAGTGATACACATAAGAAATGAGAAAGGAAAGGAGCACGTTATCGCAAGGATTTAGCCCCCAAGTGTGAGATAAACCCAAGGATAATAGACAAAAAACACAAAGAACGAGGTGACTTCGCTTTCCTCGGGGTCAGTATGCTGTATGATAATTCATGTATATCATATGTATGTATGCATAATTGTTCTTCATTCCCCAATCAAGGAAGGTCACCTAGAAGAAGGGAACACATGTGTCTTTTGAGTCAACATGAGAGAGATCAAGAGATCTCAATACTTTGCATCGTCCTCAAGTAAACAACACTAAGGACAACAAATAGAAGAATGAGAATAACATATAGAAGAAGTAACGAAAGAGAGGGGGAGAGAATCTGCTATGCTAATGAAACTAGTCTAGCACGTCATCTACCCCCCGATCTTGCTGATCAATGTTTCGGGAAGGCAGGGAACACGCTAGAGGAGGAACATCCAACACAGCAGATGGAGCTATCACAAGATCCAAACACGGGCTATGTTCATGTTCCGAGCCACGTTGTTCTTGTCTAGGAGCTAGGATAAGTGCTTTAGAAAATTCATTAGATAAATGGTTATCAATATCAACAAGTTCATATTCACTATCAGAAGCAAGAGAAGTAACATTTTCATCATGAATAACATTTTCATCCATATCATCATCAAGATTTATAAAAATAGGATCTTTAACTCGCACAGGATCAAGACCATCATGCATCTTATGTTTAGGAGATTTAGGCTCAATGTCCGGCTGAGGAGAAAATGGAATAATGCTTGTTGAAGGTGTTTTTGGAGATTGCAAAGTTCAAGAAGCAGCTGCTTGAGCTCTAAGATGACGCTTTCGTCGGCGTTCGCGTGCAAAACGATTTCATCTAGTCTTAGTAGGAAGTTGAGAAGATTGAGGAGGAGGAATGTTCTCATCCTTAGCACTTGGGTGTTTAGGTTGTGGTCTCTTAGGCTGGATAATAGGAGAAGAAGAAGGTCTCTTCTCTCTATAAAAAGAAGGAGGAGGAACTGCTCCATATAAAGGAGGAATTTTTGGTTTAGGGAGAAGACCAAGTCCATCATGACGAGGAGGTATAGGTCTACTCTTAGAAGGTTTATTAGGCATAGACATAGTCACATCCATAGGGATGGGTTGGGAATCTTCTTGAGGAAAGACATTAGTTTTATCTTTCAAAGGAAGAACTTCCTTCTCAAGAATGATAGGAATATCAAGTTTAGGTGTTCTAGGTTCACTTAGAGATAGGATCATATCTGTTTTCCACTTTTGATAAGATTTGAAAAGATGATCACTTTGCGGAGGAAGAGATTGGAATTGTTTAGGCCAAAAGTAATCAATAGGAACGCTAGAAGTTCTTTCAGCTGGTTTAAAGAGACTATGATTGATAGTAACAACTTCACCATTATGGGGAAATTTCAAACACTTATGAATAGGAGAAGCAATAGCTTTCATGGAAGACAGCCAAGGATAGCCAAGCTTCACACGAAATTGTTCGGAAGATGGAATAATAGCAAAGTTCACATCAAGAGATTTGTTATGGACCTCAATAGGCAAGGTAATAGAACCAATTGCAAGAGAAGAAAATGCATCAAATAATTTCACAATCACATCTGTTTTGTCATAGATCACTTGATTCAATTGCAAAGTAAAAAGGAATTCTTCAGTAATAACATTAATCATGCACGAAGGATCAATAAGCAATCCACGGCAAGGTGTATTCTTGACTTTTGCAACTATGTATAAAGGACCATCAGGTGCCCTAATGGTTTCACTGGAATCAAATGTGATGGAAGGTTCTTTAGGGATTTCTTGCTGCTCTACAAAGTTAATCACATTCAGAGTCATAGACACAAGACCATCAGATGAGAGAGAGGAATCATTAGCCTCAATTGCATTAGAGGTATAAGAAGGTAATGGATCAGTAAAAATCTGAAGATTTTGGTTAGGAGGAGCTACAGATGTGTTGCCTTTATCATTCACTCCAGAAACAGAGATAGTATTATTATCAATCAAATCTTGAATTTTACCCTTTAAAGAAAAACATTTTTCAGTATCATGCCCAGGCTGACGATGAAATTGACAAAAAGATTTGTTATCAAAATAAGGTGAAGTAATCTTTGCAGGATCAATTTGTCTTATAGGAGGAAGAGTAAGCACATTTTGTTCCAATAACTTATTCATAATACTATGCAATGATTCATTCAAAGGAGTATACTTTCTTTCTTTCTTGAAAAATTTAGAAATAGGAGGCACACCTGATGCTGCATTCACATTGCTGTTGATGATGTTTTCATTGAATTTGATGGAATCTCTGTTCGGTTTAAACTTCCCAAATGGTTGTTGACTGCTATCACCCTTATCACTCGGAGCCATAGGATGTGATTGTTCCATTTGACTCACAGTCAGTTGATAATTGTGAAGAGTTACACACAACTGTTGGAAAGAAGTAAACTCAGAAAACAGAAGTTTGTCTCGAATATCTTTTTGTAAATTAGAAATAAAGATTCTTTGAATATCATTGTCAGGCACTGGAAAGGAAATTTGAGCATACAAATGCTTATATCTACCAATGAAATCAGTTACTTTTTCTTTAACACCTTGTTTACAATGCATTAAATCAATCAAAGTAACTTTAGGACTTATATTGTTTTGAAATTGTTGAATGAAAGCATTTGCAAGTTGTTCGAAAGAAGTAATAGAATAAGAAGGCAACGAGCAATACCATTGTAGGGCTTTGTCTCTTAATGTTCTAGTAAACAATTTTGCAAGCAATCTTTGGTCATAAGCAAAATCAGTACAAATTGTTTGAAAAGTCTTAACATGTGTTAGAGGATCTCCTTTACCATTATAAAGTTCCAAATGCGGGATTTCAACATGTTTAGGAGGGATAGCTCGAACAATGTCAAGAGAAAGTGGACTCGCAACATCAAATGTGGGCACACTAAACTTAGATTGGTTCATAGAAGCAATTTGTTGCTGTAAAGAAGAGACAGTTTGTGCAAGATTGTTAATGGTCACTTCAGTCGAAGAATTCATATTAGATGTGTTAGATTGAGATGGAGGTGTTATGTTATTGAAAGAAGGTAAAGAGTAAGGTGGTGGGACTCTATGATAATTAGTCATAGGAGATGATTGGACAAGAGGAATACTACAAGGAGGGATGGAATGGTTAAATGAATTGCCCCCTTGCGTCATGTTCATTTGTGGTGATATAATAGGCACACTCATTGAAGGAATGAATGAAGAAGTCGGATTGAATGAAGGAAGAGGGTTAATTGAAGAAGGGGGATTGCCCCCATGACTGGTGATCACAGGAGGAATGTCTTGTGTAGAAGTAGCCATTATGTTTGATGTAAAGGTAGGTATGCTAGCAATAGGAGTCATCAAAGGAATAGAATGATTGACTTGAGTAGGAGGTCGTGTATAACCTGAAGATTCGGCACAACTCTTCATAGGCATCACATTTGAATCCACAATGTGTGCAATACCACGCAAAATATCAATTCCATTCTTATCACTTTGAAGCATACGTTTTAGACCCTCAATTAAAGGAAGAGCTTGACTATCAGGGTATTCTTGAGACATCCATTGTCGAAAATCGTCAAATTGGTTATCCAATTTCGAAAGTTGTTCTACAGAAACCTCATGGAGAGCTTCTTCATCATTAAGAGGATTAGAGGAATTACCCATGTCCTCATTAAAAAGGCTATTCAAATTAGGTTCCATCTCCTCAGTAGTTAAACCTCGGAAAGACTTAATTCTATGGCTTCGTCTAACAAGAATAGTGTAAGTAGGGCTTATTGTTGTAAAACTCATGCACTAGAAAGAGAGAGAAGATTTTGAATTTAGAGGTAGCAATTTTCAGTAAAATCAGCCAATCTTCTGGATTTAAGCTGTTAAATGCAATCACAACAGTCTCCCGAAATTTCAGAAAAAATGTCTGGGACCGTGGCGCCCGGAGTGCAACACGGTCCTTGCAACTTTTTTCAAAATTTGCAGGGATGAAAGGTATGATAATTTTAGAGCTAATCTGAAAAAATTGAGTGATTTTACGATCTGTAGATAGGCCAAATTAAAGTTGCAATCTCGAAATTGAACCCTACCAAGATTGTCGAAAAAATGCAAAATTTGAATTTTGAAAAAGAGAGGGAAACTGAAATTTTGAATTTTATGATTTTAGAGGGAATGTCAAGAGCAATGCAAATTTTGAAATTTGAAAATTGACTCAATTTCACGCAAAATTCAATTTTGAAAGCGGAAATTAAAGTTGTTGTAATTAAGCGTTTAATTTCAAAAGTCACAAATTGCAAGAATTTGAATAAAGCACTGAAATTTCGAATGAATGCAAACACACTTTTCAGATTTAGGACAGTAAGAACACAATTTTGACACAAAATTTCAATTTCAATTATTTTTAAATGTTTAGAAGCCTTAATCCAAGCAATCACAAGACCAACTTTGATTGTAATTTTGAAGGTGTTATAATTGATAAAATCAGCCAAAATTCTGAATTTTAGCAGAAAAACACAGTAAGATCTCGCTCTCGAAATTTCGGAAAAAATGTCAGGGACGATGGCGCTCGGCACCACGGTCCTCGCAACTTTTTTCCAAATTTTCAAGGATGAAAGATATTGTGATTTTATTGCGGAATCCAAAGTTACAGCTGATTTGGAGATGTTTTGATCAGTGAAATTGTCGGACAAAGGTTGAATCAAGAGGGTTTCAAAAATTAGGGTTTTGACACTTAACCACTTAATTTTCAGAATTAAAGCACAAATATGAATTGATAATTTGTAATAGAAGGGCAGATCTGAAACAAGCATTAACATTTAGACATTTCGCAAGTTCAATTACTAAAAAGAAAATTTAGGGTTTTTATGCAATCACCTCTAAAATTTTGCAAAAGATCAAACATGGAAATGTAATCAATTTTTTTCAGATCTAAGCATGAAAAATCAGAAAGGATGTTTCACGTTGGGTTCACCAAAATGTAAAGTGGAAAATCGTGATCGAACCCTAGTTGTTCTCCCCTCTTCCAACTCTGAGGAGAGAGAAGGGAGGTTCGCTAGGATTCGATGGTTTTCACTTAGGGGAGAGACTTTACATTCAAAAGAGGGGTTGAAACCCACAAGATCCAATCCCACGCAATGCAAGATTGGATGCTAAATGTGTTTCAAAGGTTAAGACAGCAAGGCTACCCTCTTTTGTAAAGAATTAAGCTAAGCATGCATAGAAAGTGATAAAGATTCGCTTATAAACTGAGATAGGAATACAGTATGAAGCTGCGGACCTGGAATTAGCAGTAAAATGTCGATACGGCGCTGTCCTGCAAATTTGAGCAAAATTTGTCGGGACGATGGCGCCCGGCGCCACGGTCCTCCGAAAAATCCGCGAAACGAAGGGGGATCTATTCGTCTCTGCACAAGGATTTTAGATCTTCAATTTCAGCCACGTACCTGCAACCTACACATAGAAAAGCGAAGACGATTGGGAGGTTAGGGATTAGGGGTTTGCCTTTAGGTCAAACCCCGGTTTTGGAATTAACCAAGAAATGAGCAAGTGCTGTAAATGTAAATGTATGTAAAACAAGTACTAATACCTTGTTCTAAGGATGTTTGTATCCTTATGTGCGAAGGTATAGATGTTGTATGTTGTTGTAGTAGTATGTGATCTCCTCTTCAATGGTTGAATCCTTGACTTGAATGCAACACTTAGCCTTGAATGGAGACTTGAAATGATCAATTGCTTGAAGGAATGCTTGAATGCTTGAATGCTTGAGTATAATTTCCACGCTTTTTCCATCATATCGAATGAAAGAGGAAAATGTCATTTATATACTTGTCAATTAGGGTTGATAGACTGACTTTCCCGACCTTAGGCCGACCAGGAAAGTTAATTTCCAAATTGCAAACAAAAAGACCCGAGACCCCTTAGGAGACCGGGCCCAAAATAGGACCCAGGGACCAGGGCGCTGGGCGCTCTGGTCCCACCTCCCGGGACAGCAGGGTGCAAGGAGGTTCAGGCCAGGGTGCTTGAAAAATGCAGTTTTCAGTGTCGTGAGCAAGTTTCGGGGTCTCCATTCAGGTTGTGTGTTGCGTCGCCATCGTGAAGACCGAAATGCAGTCGAAATTGCAAGTGTCACAATTTTAGGATGCTACAATATTATAATATATAATATAATACAATACGTATTATATAATATAATAATATATTATATAATATATTATTATATTATATAATATATTATTATATTATATATGTTATTTAAAAAAAATTGAAGTATAAAAATCAGATATCGGATATCCGATTTTCTGAGACTTTTATATTTCGACAGTGACAGCCCGTAAGTCATTTTTAACTCACGGGCCGCGCAATTTCATCAAAATCCGATATCTGGTGTTTTGACAAAAAATTGCTAAAAAATAGATTTAGAGGTAAGAATTTTATCGTTTTGAATCATTTTCATTCATTTTTTGTATTTTTTGTTAATGTTTATTTGATTTTCCATTGAAAATATGGTTTTTTTCATGAAAACTAGGTTTTTTTAAATCAAATACCTAATTGTTTAAATTTGTTAACTAAATTTAATTGTTTACATTCAATTAGGTTAAAAATGGGGGATAACAGTGAAAACACTGACCAACCACAACTGCAACAACCAAACCCTCATTTGTCAAACCCCCCCTCAATTCAGGATTTGATTGCAAAAAATTTCAATGAATTGAGGGGGATTGCAGAAGTATATCGTAGGATCCCTCGTCTAAACCCAATGTTTGATCCTCTCACGTCGATCATAAAAAGTATGGAAACCATCACTAAGGAGCACAATGCCACCGTTTTGTGGTGAGATTCTATGAGGGAAAAATATGCAGATGGCTTGTCGTATAAGGATATCAAGGATCTCGAGATATCCAAAGCCAAAATCGCCTCATTGTTTGTCAATCCCTGTACTGGTCAACCCATAGATCCCAAAAAACAAAATTTTCTATTAAATGGTGCACAAATGATGGGATTGTGAAAAACATTTGGGATCGTTGGTGGATGGTTTTCGACAAACCACCCAACAAAAATCTTGATTGATAGTTCTAATACTTAAAGATAAGTACAGATGCTAAGCTGATAAGATGTGAGAGGGGGGGGGGGGTGAATCATACAAACTTAATCTTTCATAAAAACATCAGATTCAACCTCGGTAACATATACTTCAGTAATATAACCAAAACTGCTAAACATGCAAACTCAAAAGCATATAAACATCATAAACCTCATAACACTAGATTTAATGTGGAAACCCAAATAGGGAAAAACCACTGTGGGATTTCGGACCCACTAAGAAATATACTCTTCTAGAGTATGCTTGGTTAAAAGCAAATCCTGTTAAAGATTACAAACACATTGTTGGATGTGACCCAGTTAAGGGATTTCCCTAAGATCTGTTAGGATCTTCACCTTGTTAGAAGTGACCTTGTTAAAGGATTTGAAACACTCAATCAGAATGTCACCTCGCTAAAGGGTTTTACAAATAAGATTGTTAAGTCCACTCGGTTAAGAGATTTTCTTTCACTTTCACAAAATAATAGTAATAAAAATCTATCTGCAACTTCACATCTAAAATGCTAAAGCAGATTCTTATTTGCTCAATACAATCTAGACATAGAACTAATCTTTTCCATATGTAGGGCTTCTATACTCTATTATTCAAATAGGTCTTCAAGCTTCTGTGCTCGGTAATCACTATGTAGCATCCCTGTGCATACATTTGCCCACATACATTGTTTATCAATAGCTCCCTCTTTATAAACAATTAGCTAACTGCTTAATCTCTTTGATCACATTTTCCATGATCAATCATAGCGATCAAATCTTCAAACTTGTCCAAGTTCAATGTATCCTTCAATCTAAAAAATGTTTTACCCTGCCTAGGAATTTGCATACATTTATTGGAACTTGTGCTAGGGTAATGCGGTTCAATCTATGTTGTAGATCTTCATGTTGATTTTCCTTTGTCATAGATTCATTAACAAACTTCATGCACGACATACCAATCATTTAATCAGTTCCAGCTCATCAGCTTCCTTCATTAAATAATGCATGTAACCATTTAATGTATTCTGTTACAGCTTGGTTACAACTCTGTAACAACTCGGTAAATACTAAACTTCACTCGGTAGACATTCCGCCTTCATTAACCGATAGCGATAACCTTACGGTTTACCGACTAGGTTCTTTGCTTGGTAACATAGTATAGTATTAACCTTACAATTTACAACATATGTATGATGTTAAAACAATCTAAACATCATGATCTCATCATTGTCTGACTTGGTAATAGTTTCCCATTGAATACCTTATTCATCCCCTTATTCATCATATTCTTTCTGTGTCTTTTACCGACATCTTTATACTCATCAAATCATACTTCTCAAGATATGGCAACATCATATTGAATTAGAAAATCAATTTCTTGACATCAATGACAAAATAATAATATTAAGACAGTAAACATCCTTAATCAGTTATATCCATAATCATCAACAACCTTCTCAATATGCTTATTGAAATGCCAACAATCTCCCATTGTCTGTTATAATGCCAAATGCCAACAATTTCCCCCTTTGGCATTGATGGAAAAACCAATTGATTTGACGTAATTGATTTGGAATGCTGTGAGTTGTTTGTGAGATTTTGAAATGCTCTCTTCCTATCATCAGAATTCTCCCCCATACATTAGACTTCTCCTCTTTTCTCAGTCTTTCTTTTCTGCTTTTTTTTTTCAATATTCTCAGTCTTTTCCAGTCTTCTTCTCCAGTCTTCTCCCCCTTTGACAACAATGCCAAAGTAAATAACTAAAACATAATTTGTTCCTGTATGAAGTGAATTCCTGCTATAATGTGTCAACTTAGTCTCGGTCAGAGCATTTTGTCTTCAATTCCTGTTTGTTGTATTGTATCCTGCACTGTTTCTTGCACACCTTTAGAAAACATCCTAAAGTGTGTAAATCATCATCAACTCTTAAAAGATATTCTATAGAGTCATCGAATTGATTCTTTCACCGAACTCGGTCAGTGAGTAGAAGATAGGTGTAGGACCCCTAACTTACTTTTGAGATACTCAAAAGTGTCCCTTGGTAGTGGCTTGGTGAAGATATCTGCTATTTGTTCCTTTGTGCTAACATACTCCAACACCACTTTCTTCTCTTGAGCTTCTTCTCTAAGATAATGATATTTGATAGAGATGTGCTTTGTCTTAGAGTGCATAACAGGATTTTTTGAAATGTTAATGGCACTAGTATTGTCACAAAATATAGTTACTGGCTCAGTAACTTTCTCATTTATACCTTCCAACAGTTGTTTGATCCATGCTATGTTGGTACAATCCAATGCTACAGCAACATATTCGGCTTTTGTTGTTGACTGTGAAACACATCCTTGTTTCTTGCTCAGCCAACTCACTAGTCTTTCTCCTAAAAAGATAGCTCCTCCACTTGTGCTTTTTCTGTCATCAATGTTGCCTGCCCAATCAGCATCAGTATACACTTTTAAATCAAAATAATTTCCTTTCTGATATACTAAGCCATAATCCTCGGTGCCTTTCAGGTATCTAAAAATTATTTTGATTGCTGTCATGTGTGTTTCCTTAGGATCTGCAGAGAATCTTGCAACTATACCTACTACATGTGCTATGTCAGGTTTGATGTGAACAACATATTGTAGCTTTCCAATCATGGATCGGTAAAGTGTCTCATCAACAGATGCAGATTCATCATTCTTTGATAGTTTAGAGTTGGTAGTCATAGGAGTACTTACTGGTTTTGAATCCTCCATTCCAAATTTCTTCAAGATTTCCTTTATGTACTTGGATTGAGTAATGAAAATATCATTTTTCATTTGCAATATCTGTAAACCTATAAAATACTTTATCTCACCGATTAATGACATCTCAAATTCTTTGCTCATTTTGTTTCCAAAGTTCTTGCATAAAGAGTCATTTTCGCAAAATATAATATCATCAACAAATATGGCTGAGATCAATATTCCATTTTCATCATTCTTCATGTACATATTGTTGTTCTCACTTGTCCTTATAAAACCAATCTTAATCAAATAAGAGTGCAATCTTTCATACCATGCTCTAGGTGCTTATTTCAGACCATATAATGCTTTGTTCAATTTACATACCTGATCTTTACTCTTGTCTTCAACAAATCCTTCAGGTTGTTCAATAAAAACTTCTTCTAATATTCCATTCAGAAATGCAAATTTGACATCCATTCGATATCCCTTGAAGTTTTTGAAAGCAGCATATGCCAACAATGTTCTTACTCCTTCAAGTCTAGCCACAGGTGCAAAAGTTTCACCATAATCAATTCCTTCTTCTTGAGCATAACCTTTGCATACTAGTCTTGCTTTATTTCGAATGACTTCACCTTTTTCATTTAGCTTGTTTCTAAAAATCCACTTTGTATCAATTACATTTTTGTCCTTCGGTCTTGGAATTAGTGTCCATGTGTCATTCTTCTTGATTTGATCAATCTCTTCTGTCATAGCATTTATCCAATCTTCATTGTTAAATGCCTCTTTCACTATTCTCAGTTCAAATTCAGATTTCAAACATGTGTTGTGTCTCAGTTTGTTCCTTGTCATCACTGGATCATCCTTATCTCCTATAATTTGACTTGATGCATGATGTCTTCTAACATACTTGGCTAATACAGGCTTGGTAGGCTTTGTATGATCTTATTCATCACTCGGTAACTAGATATTCTCTTCATTTTCTTCAACAGTTTTCTCGGTAGGACTTATCAGTTGAACATAGACAAATTCATCATAATCTTCTGGTTCTTTGGAATTGCCTTCATCATTTCTTTTTGCAAATTCATCAATTTTCACATTTGCACTTTCTACTATTTTGTTAGATGATTTGATCAGACATTTAAATGCTTTGCTTCTAGAAGAATAACCTAGAGATGTTCCTTCTTCACTTTTCTGATCAAACTTGCAATTTCTATCATCTTTGTGTACATAGCATCTACTTCCAAAGATTTCAAAATAACTTACACTAGGTTTCTTGTCATACCAAATTTCATATGGTGTCTTCAAAGTACCTTTCTTCAGTTGTACTCGGTTCAGGGTGTAAACTGTTGTGCTTATTGCTTCTCTCCAAAATGTTTGTGGCACTTTCTTTTCAATCATCAGGGTTTTGGCACAATCCACAATAGATCTGTTTCTTCTCTCAGCTATTCCATTTTGCTATGGAGTTCTCGGTGCAGACACTTGTCTTTTAATACCATGATCATTGCATAATAAGTTGAACTCATCAGATGTGAACTCTTCTCCTCTATCTGATCTAAGACATTTTAGTTGTCTTCCTGTTTCATTTTCAACTCTTGCCTTATACCATTTAAATATTTGAAAGGCTTCTGATTTTTCTTTTAAAAACATTACCAACATCATCCTTGAGTAATCATCCACAAATAATATGAAATATTTGTCACCATAATAACTTTGAACTTTCATGGGACCACAAAGATCAGTATGCACAAGATCTAAAATTCCCTTAGAGGTGTAAGACTTACTTGTAATGCTCGATCTTGTCATCTTACCTCTCTTGCATCCTTGACACATAGCATTCTTAGGTTTTTCAAGACTCGGTAGACCTCTTACTCGGTGTTTCTTGCTTATGATCATATTATCAAAATTTACATGCCAAAACCTTTTATGCGATAACCAGGTATCATCTATCTTTGCATACTGACATTTATTCCGAGTTGAGTCAAGGTGAAATGTGTTACCTTTTGTTTGTGTCCTGGTAGCAGCTAACTTTCCATGCTTGTCATGAACTTTGACAATTCCTTTCAGAAATTCTATTCGGTATCCTGTATTGTTTAGCTGTGCTACACTCAACAAATTATATTTCAAACCTTCAACCCAATAAACATCATTGCATCTTGCATTGTCAAGAAGTGTTATAGATCCTTTACCTCTTACTGGACATGGTGCATCATTACCAAATCTTACATAGCCTCCATCATAATCTTCTAACATAACAAACTTGTGTTTATCACCTGTCATATGATGTGAGCATCCACTATCTATGATCCAAGAATCATTAGTATTTATGTGAGATATTAAGGCTTTTTCTTCATACCTTTCTTCATCTGATCCATCTTTGATAGCCACATAAACTACTTCCTCTGTATCAGTTTCATCTGATTTATCATCGTTGGATTCCTCATCAACTATTAAGCATGTCTTTCTATCTCTTCTTCTGAAGTCTCGGTGTCCTCTGTAGTGATTATCTTTCTGTCTGTCATCTCAGTAATCTCTCTTTTCAGTAGAATCTTTATTAGGACAGTTAGAAGCCATATGTCCTATTTTATCACAATTGAAACATTTCAAAGGTAGTTTTCCTTTATACTTACCTTTGCTTCTCGGTAAGCTTCTGGCTAATAGTGCTTCAAACTCTTCTTGCTTTTTGATTTCCTCATACAGTTTGTGTACTTCTTCCATGTTCTTATGAAATCTTTCACTTGCTCCAGTGTGATCTCCTTCAGAGTACTTATACTTTCTTTCATTGTAATCATTAGATTCATCAAGATGAAAGAACTAAATGCAGATTCAACTTTATTTACCGAAGATCCACTGTTATCAAAGTTACTTAACTCAAATGCATGTAGCTTACCAATAGTAGCATCTAAAGAAACTGACATATTAGGTACAGACCTCAATTGATTGATTGCAGAGACTCGGATTGCATAAGCCGGTAGAAGGGTTCTTAACAACTTACTTGTTATATTCTTTTCTTCAATAATTCCACCTGCTCCTTTGATTTGATTGACAATCTCCTTTAGTCTTGTACTATACTGGGTTATGTTCTCACCTTCATTCATCCTCATAGCTTCAAGTTGTCCTCTTAGACTGTCTACTTTTTCTCTTTGAACATGTTCATCACCGCCATATACAAATATGAGCTTGTCCCACATTGCCTTTGCATCATTGCAGCCTTCTAGATCATTAAACTCTGAGTCGGTCAATGCAGATGTTATTTCAATCATTGCTTGGATATGTTCTTGCTTTGCCTTTATTTCTTCCATAGTCAATGGATAGGTGCTTGGTGTGATGAAATCATTCTCCAGATAATATACAACATATTCTCCAACTCCTAATAGGTGCAACTTCATCCTTTTCTGCCATGTAGAGAAACTTGACTTGTTCAGCTTCGGTGCATCCCTCTTATACATCTTTGGATCTTTGCCTCAAGTACCTTTAAACTTTTTCTTCTAGAGTCCAAAGCTCTAATACCAATTGATAGTTCTAATACTTAAAGATAAGTATAGATGCTAAGCAGATAAGATGAGAGGGGGAGGGTGAATCATACAAACTTAATCTTTCATAAAAACATCAGATTCAACCTCGGTAACATATACTTCAGTAATATAACCAAAACTTCTAAACATGCAAACTCAAAAGCATATAAACATCATAAACCTCATAACACTAGATTTAACGTGGAAACCCAAATAGGGAAAAACCACTATGGGATTTTGGACCCACTAAGAAATATACTCTTCTAGAGTATGCTCGGTTAAAAGCAAATCCTGTTAAAGATTACAAACACATTGCTAGATGTGACCCGGTTAAGGGATTTCCCTTAGATCTATTAGGATCTTCACCTTGTTAGAAGTGACCTTGTTAAAGGATTTCAAACACTTAATCAGAATGTCACCTTGCTAAAGGGTTTTACAAATAAGACTATTAAGTCCACTCGGTTAAGAAATTTTCTGTCACTTTCACAAAATAACAGTAATAAAAATCTATCTGTAACTTCACATCTAAAATGCTAAAGCAGATTCTTATTTGCTCAATACAATCTAGACATAGAATTAATCTTGTCCATCTGCCGAGCTTCTATACTCTATTATTCAAACAGGTCTTCAAGCTTCTATGCTTGGTAATCACTATGTAGCATCCTTGTGCATACATTTTCACGCATACATTGTTTATCAACGACTCCCTATTTATAAACAATTAGCTAACCGCTTAATCTCTTTGATCACATTTTCCATGATCAATCATAGTCATCAGATCTTCAAACTTGTCTAGGTTCAATGTATCCTTCGATTTGAAAAAAGTTTTACCCCACCTAGGAACTTGCATACATTTCTTGTAACTTGTGCTAGGGTAATGCGGTTCAATCTGCACTATAGATCTTCATGCCGATTTTCCTTTGCCATAGATTCATTAACAAACTTCATGCATGGCATACCAATCATTAATTCAGTTCCAGCTCATCAACTTCCTTTATTAAATAACGCATGTAACCATTTAATGTATTCTGTTATAGCTCGGTTACAACTCGGTAACAACTCGGTAAATACTAAACTTCACTCGGTAGACATTCCGCCTTCAGTAACCAATAGCGATAACCTTAGGGTTTACCAACTAGGTTCTTTGCTTGGTAACATAGTATAGTATTAACCTTACAATTTACAACATATGTATGATGTTAAAACAATCTAAACATCATGATCTCATTATTGTCTGACTCGGTAATAGTTGCCCATTGAATACCTTATTCATCCCCTTATTCATCATATTTTTTTTGTGTCTTTTACCGACATCTTTATACTCATCAAATCATACTTCTCAAGATATGGCAACATCATACTGAATTAGAAAATCAATTTCTTGACATCAATGACAAAATAATAATATTAAGACAGTAAACATCCTTAATCAGTTATATCCATAATCATCAACAACTTTTGCAATATCCGTATTGAAATGCCAACAATCTCCCATTGTCTATTATAATGCCAAATGCCAACATTGATATCCTCTTCTATTTCATAAAAAAATTGTATGCTAAGTTTGTTTTACTCAAACATGTGAACTACTTTGACATCCAACCTTTCCAGGGTGTAGGTTTAGGTATGCCCCAAAATAGACCTGGGGCAGTCGGAGTAGTCTAGGGCCCATATCTCCCCCCTCCTCTTGTTGATCCCCCACCTGTAGTGTAACACCCTGATATCATTTGTGAGGTGGCTTCACGAACCATATTGGCTATTCACTCTTTGAGTAGCATTTTGGTTTCTTAGGCCGCATCAGTAGCTCAGCCTACTCTTGATGGTAGCAGTGCATCTGGTGGCGTTGACACGTCACCCTCAGATCCACACATTTGTGTGCCTCATAGTTGTGTCATGTGTGGGCACATATGCTTGGGTCCAGTTGGACAACCCATTGATCCTCCTGTGGACAGTGCAGATTATGAGGTGCATGAGATGCATGATGCACCAAATGTTATTACACCAACTGGAGGATACCCTGTGGAGTCCTCGCATGCTAGAGGCGAGGAGGCACTATCATCATACATTGATGATGTAGTGGTAAGATTTGTATTTTCACAGTTCACGTTATATTTTAATTAAATATTTATAAATTAGATAATATTAAGTCCTAATTTTTATTTACATGGTATATTTAACAGTTGATGACCGAGGATGAGTTGAGACAGATTCAGGAGGGCACCTTGTCGGCCATTTCATTTGGCCTTGATATCTTGATGGTACATATATTATTGCACCTAATCGTTTGTATTTTATTGTACATACATGCTCATCATTTATATTGGTATTAATTAGATTATGAGGTAACTTGCATGTATATCTTATTTTACTCTTGTAGGGCACAAGCAGCACGAGTGCGAGGCAATGTGATTTAGGATCTAGTAGTGCAGTTGGAGACAAGGGAAAGGTAATTGAATGCAAATATGATTGAATGAATAGTTTAAATAACTAATAGTGATAATACATGTCTAGACATAGATTGATAGTTTCATATACTTGTTGTGTATATATACCAAGAATTCTTGGCTTCACATCCTTGATGACTACACCCAGTATACCTGAAGAAGAAGAAGAGATGCCTCGAGTAGATGTGTGTTTATTTTATTTTTTTATTAGTAGATATAATTTGTTATTATCAGTGACAATTATATGCTAACTTGTATCAATGTCATGTTTTTGAACATATGTAGGTTGTGTATGAAAATATTCAAAAAATACCTCCTCTACCGAAGACATACATCAAGAGTCCTGCAAAGCTTAAGAGAAAATGTGGAGATGAGGTAAACACGAATAGTTCAATTATAGTTCATTTTTATGTTAACTTTTCGAATGTGAATTATATAATATAACTAATATTAATAGTGGTTTGTTTTTCTTGTGCAGGATCCTTCAGAGTCGAGCAGTGCGGCGAAGAGGATCGATTTTGATGATCCATTGGTAGCTTAGGATGTTATAGATAGTTTTGGGATGCTTACATGTCTATTTGGCATGTATATTTTGTATATGGACATACATTCACGTATTTAGACATAGATTTTGTTTCAGTTGCTGTTTATGCCATATTTGTGTATGGACATACATTTGTAATCATTTGACATTTTTATATATATAGAAGTTGATACTCGATCATATAAATTGTTGCTCATCTGTGTGTGGTGTTATCATGGAAATCTTTAATCTTCATTCCAATAATTAACAATGGTTAATAATGGTTATTTAATGAGCAATACAATTCATTTCATTTCATCATAAGTGTTGTTTTTATAATGAACAATACAATGCAATTCATTTAATGAACAATACAATACAATTCATTTAATGAACAATACTTGATACAATTAATTATTACCCTATGCATGGTCCTATTTTTCCCCCCACCTCGATCGAATGCTCGGGGTTTTATTAGGGCAACAATTTTTCGGTTGGCAAAAAAATCGTCAGTCTCACTCAATCGAATGTTGTCACGTGGCCGATTTCTCGTTCTTCTCATCATGATGACGAATCGTCAGCTCTGACATGTCTAGTTAGGCATTATTACCCTACGCATGCTCCTATTTCCCCCCCCCCCACTCGATCGAACGCTCAGGGTCATACCCTACCGGCGTTGTCCCTTGAGTGCCCTAAGTGCTCAAAATTATCAAACTTTGACGGGCCCTAACTCAAAATCCGTGGCACCTGCGAACAATCTGTTTGAACCTACGAGGCCATGAGAGGGGTCCCTACAAAAGCCTATCTTGGTTTTTCAAGTTGCCCTACGGTTTTATTAGGGCAGCAATTTTTCTGTTGGTGAAAAAATTGTCAGTCTCACTCAATGGAATGTTGTCGCGTGGCCGATTTCTCATTCTGCTCATTGCGATGATGAACCGTTGGCTCCGACATGTCCAGTTAGGCATTATTACCCTACGATGCTCCTATTTTGCCCACCCACTCGATCTAACGCTTGGGGTCATACCCTACCGGTGTCGTCCCTTGAGTGCCCTAAGTGCTCAAAATTGTCAAACTTTGACGGGCCCTAACTCAAAATCTGTGGCACCTGTGAACGATCCATTTGAACTTATGGGGCCAAGAGAGGGGTACCTACAAAAGCCTATCTTGGTTTTTCAATTTGCCCTTGGGTTTTATTAGGGCAACAATTTTTCTGTTGGCGAAAAAATCGTCAATCTCACTCAATGGAATGTTGTCGCAAGGTTGATTTCTCAATCTACTCATCGCGATGATGAACCGTCGGCTCAGACATGTCCAGTTAGGCATTATTACCCTATGCATGCTCCTATTTTTCCCACCCACTTGATCGAACGCTCGGGGTCATACCCTACCGGCATCGTCCCTTGAGTGCCCTAAGTGCTCAAAATTGTCAAACTTTGATGGGCCCTAACTTGGAATTCGTGGCACCTACAAATGATTCTTTTGAACCTACGAGGCCACGAGAGGGGTCCCTACAAAATCCTACCTTGATTTTTCAAGTTTCCCTACAGTTTTATTAGGGCAACAATTTTTCTGTTGGCAAAAAAATCATCGGTCTCACTCAATGGAATGTTGTCGCGTGGTCGATTTCTCATTCTGCTCGTTGAGATGATGAGCCGTTGGCTCCGACATGTCCAGTTATGAATTATTACCCTACGCATGCTCCTATTTTTCCCCCCCACTTGATCGAATGCTCAGGGTCATACCCTACTGGCGTCGTCCCTTGAGAGCCCTAAGTGCTAAAATTATATATAAACAAGCATTACACTGTAGACACATAATGATCATGAATATTTCCATGTATTGTATACACATAATTACCATTACACTTGCATGTGACATCCATGAAGGGATATACAAACATGATTTTTTTGTCATTATCAATACAACTACACCAATGTACTCATGTACAGATACATGGACATTATCATCAATATAACTAAACCAATTTGCTCATGGACATTGTATATCATCGTAACAATGTTACATCAATTCACATCCATATACAAATACAACATCCCACTTCATCTGCATGAGACATCCTCATGTCCTAAGAGAAAAGCTTACGTACAGCAATGCCTGCATATAAATGAAGACCAAAATAAGTAACCTTTTTATGCGGAATGAATGTGCTACAAGAAACAAATTATAACACTTAATACAAATTAGTTTGGCAAATTATAAATATGGTAGATATGGTCATTTCTAAATAGCAATACATTCACTTGACTTAATGTTTATGCACAAAATTTTATCTCATTAATGCACAAAAGAATATGTACCATCACCAAGAGAGGGTCTTGTCAACAGTGAATGATCTAGCATGAAATTGTATATCATCAAAAATCATAATGTGATGTACTATTGTATATCATAAAAAATACCTTCATGAGCATTAAGGTTTTGCGATAATTATATCATCAAAAATTGTCAGATAGTGTTCTCTAATAACAAAAATTGTAAAGCTCATCAAATGCATGATAATAAGTCATGTTGCAAAAAATACGTCCCTTCCGATTATATCGTGTACCCGCTATGTGCATGCAAAAACCATGTTGCCAAAAAAAAACGTTCATCAATAGACCTGCATTTTCAACACATCCTTAATATACACGTAACAAACTTGATCATTAAGGTTTAATGATCGTTGTTTGAAATGAAATGAATGATAAAAAAAATAAGGCACCATTAAAGACCTACTACTCAAGTGTGCCTGAAGGGTCATCTCTTTGTTTAAGAGTATCTAGTATTGCTTCATGATCAGCAGTAGTCACTGTCCATAGCTCTTTGGTCTTTGGTTTTACTTTATGCTTCAACAACTTGACATTTGTAGCTATAATAAGGTGTGAATACATTATAATGGTTTTGTGTCTCTCATAGTATTCAAATGCAGGTATTCCATTCTTTCTAATCATGTATGTTCATAACCAAGTTCCCACAACAACAACTGAACCTGTAGGATATGTGAACCCGTCATCATCTGTCATTGGTTGTGTTAGCTTTTGTTTTCCCTGTACACATTATGCCAACCAATATTCTGATCTCTCTTCATTCCCTTGCAGTGAAACAACTGCAAAAACATGTCCTGGTTGTACAAGATCTGATAGACGATCATACTCAAGTGAACTTTCCATGTCATCATTTGACAAGGATATTGTTTGAGATAAAGGAGTTAGATAGTGGAGAACCCACGTATCAACCCACTCACTTGAATCGCACTGATCCCAATCACACCGAACACAACTTTGACAAAAACAAGCCAACGCTCGTGTCCAAATGGTCCATGTACTTGCATCTGAGCTGAGAAATGAATGCATCTTTGAAGAATCTTTAATTGTTTGACAATCCAATCTATCTCCCATTGTTCCCTCCTCAACCAACCAAAAGAATCTACTCACTGTTGAATCAAGAGTACCTCTATGTGACAATGTTGAACTACACCAATCAACAATAGAATGTACATCAGAGAAATTTGCACCTGAAATCCTCAATTGCTCCTTAACTAGAGCTCTTTTCAAACATGCACCTGTTCCATCATGCTCTCCCTTCCCATGCCCTGCCTCAAAAAACACCAAATATGAGGTATACGCCTCTCCACATGCATTCTACTCAACCAATAAAACATATGGGCATTCTTTAATTAACCCCTATAGTTATTTGACCATATTATATGTCGGTCAATTGCAATATCTTTCTCATGCAAGAACTCAAAAAAATTCTCAAAAGAATGTTCCACATACTTGGAGGAGTGTGATCTATCATCACTCATATAAAAATGATACTCCTTGATTATCTTCCTGTCCTCTTTTGTACTATCAGGAGCATGTCTATATGTAATGTGAACAAAAATAGCAATCTAGACTGAATTGTAGTACTGAGACTGTACCTCATTATGTGGTTGCAATGTATAGTTCTCTGCAAAATCAACCACCGATACAATAGTGCCAATCGATAAAGAGCTCTTACACATCCTGAACTGTTGATCCAACCAGTGAGACCTATGGGTGTGCCTTGCATACTTGTAGAAAAGATTTTCCTTAAAATCCAAAATAAAATCAGCAATACTCACTTCTCTTGAGACTAATTCGCATCTAGAACCTTCATCTCCACTCTTCAAAGTATATTTCACTGTCTCGTATCTTTTTTTCTCAACATAATTATTTCCAAACTCATGTTCGCTGCTCTCATGAAAACATGAAACAAACTTTGACAACCCACCGCATTCTGAGCACTTCTCATTCAAACAATTATTTCTATAGAAATAGCAGCCATCATCTCTAGGGCATAAAAATAGATCTTGCAAGTCTCTTGATGATCTCGAAAATAGCATTGCACCACATTCTTGCAACATCTCATTAGTATGCATCGTAGAACAAATATGACATAAAAGTTCACGGTACATTGAAAACTCCACATGGTACTTGCAACAACAGGTATTGCGAATCTTAAGAGGAACACAATAAAATGGTTTCAAAGATTCAAAGGCCCTTTGTGATATTTTCAAAGTTGGATGTAATTCACAAAAAAATTTGTACAACATTGTTTGGCTTGATTCCAAGAAATGTTTGGGATGCGGTGTACGGTCTTAGTTGCCGATTCTTAATTTCAAAATGTCCTTTACATTGGGTGACACTCTAGAATTAGAATACCAAAATTATTGAATCTCTTCCTTCACATTTTCAGTCAACTTTCTATCAACACGTGGAACCCTCCCACTAAATGCCCATGTATCTTGTTGAAGTGGATTGTCAAGTCTTTGTCTTCGTGCAAGTTCTCTATCCAAAGTTTTACGATTTATGTTAAAATAAACACAAGTTTGTCTCATTTGACGAGCCTTCCTCAATTGATGGCTTACTAAGGAGGTTGTAATCACTCTTCGAGCGGCTCTCTTATCTCTTTCTTTGGTATTATTTCCAATAGAATTGAGAGCGCCAAATAGATTTTTTGCAATAATAGAATTTCTCTCCATCTTCTTGTTCATACGAATCTTCAATTTGTTTAGCAATGGTCTCATCTTTATCATATTTAGCAATTGAACAAAGAGCTGGCATTGCTCGGTCAATGTCTTATTGCTAAAATTCTGGTTGAAAAGTTGTGTAGCCCACAACCGAACGGTTCTTGTTGACCTCTTGCCTTCAAGATTCGCAATAATGTTCTCATCGATTTCAAATAACCATTTTGGGGTTCTTGAAGGTCTTGGATTTGGAATTTGTCTTTCATCCATGAGAGGGTCTTCATTTCTAAAGTAATTAGGTGTTACATATGGTTCACTTGGTTGAGCAATTCCACCTTCAATGTTAAAGTTTTCCACATTTTCACCTCCTATGTCAAAATTTTCCACATGTTGAGCATTTTCATTATCACTTTCAACATTTTCAAAATTTTCAGTATTTTCACTTTCAAAATCTACATTTTCATTTTCAATAACTTGTGGCACATTTTCAAATTCAATTTCCTCTTCAGTTGAAGTAACATTAGCAATATTTAACATGCCTTGTCTTCTCCTCCTATGACATTATCTATCTCTTTCTCTATACACTTCAATTTGGTCATTTGAAATTTTTCTTTTGCATTTAGACTTCCGACGACTACTACTCCCCATTTCCCTCCACACAGATGCTCCTTCATGATTGACAATGTAAGTTTTCACTTTAAGAATCTCCCAAAAGCACAAATTTGTCTCTAGGTGTTTGAAAACCCGTGATCCTCGATAGAAAACAGAATATGCAGACTGTGAGCCATTGGAATCTACAAAATGGCCCACAAACCCTTTTTTTCTTTTTTTTTGGTACTAAAATCGGATATCCGATTTTAGTACAAAAATTTGTGGTCCCCAAAAAATTTCCTATTGCCGCCATTTATTTAGTAAACTGCCACATGGCAGAAATCTGATTAAATTGGATATCAAATTTTATTAGTCATATTTTAGAGAGAGAGAGAGAGAGAGAGAGAGAAGGAGAGGGAGAGAGCGAGAAAGAGAGAGAGAGAGAGAGAGAGAGGGGGGGGGAGAAAGAGGGACACCATATGACCCCTAATGACACCATAGGACCCCTTAAGACACCAAATCATGTCGTTAGGGGTCATATGGTGTCCTAAGGGGTCATAGGCCACAATATGACCCCTTAGGACACAATATGACCCAAAGCGACCCAATATGGTGTCATAGGGGTCATATGGTGTCCTAAGAGGTCATAAGGGTTCATGGGACACCATATGACACCTAACGATACAATTTGGTGTCTTAAGGGGTCCTATGGTGTCGTTAGGGGTCATATGGTGTCTTGGGACACCATAGGACCCCTTAAGACACCAAATTATGTTGTTAGGGGTCATATGGTGTCCTAAGGGGCCGTAAGACACAATATGACCCCTAACGAGATGATTTGGTGTCTTAAGGGGTCCTATGGTGTTGTTAGGGGTTATATGGTGTCCATAGGGGTCATATGGTGTCTTGGGACACCATAGGACCTCTTAAGACACCAAATTGTGTCGTTAGGGGTCATATGGTGTCCTCAGGGGTTGTAAGACACAATAAGACCCATAACGACATGATTTGGTGTCTTAAGGGGTCCTATGGTGTCGTTAGGGGTCATATGGTGTCCATAGGGATCATATGGTGTCTTGGGACACCATAGGACCCCTTAAGACACCAAATTGTATTGTTAGGGGTCATATGGTGTCCTAAGGGGTTATATGGTATCCCATGAACCCCTATGGACACCATATGACCCCTAACGACAACATAGGACCCCTTAAGACACCAAATCATGTTGTTAGGGGTCATATGGTGTCCTAAGGGGTCGTAGGACACAATATGAACCCTTAGGACACAATATGACCCAAAGCAACCCAATATGGTGTCATTAGGGGTCATATGGTGTCCTAAGAGGTCATAAGGGTTCATGGGACACCATATGACCCCTAACGACACGATTTGGTGTCTTAAGGGGTCCTATGGTGTTGTTAGGGGTCATATGGTGTCCATAGGGGTCATATGATGTCTTGGGACACCATAGGACCCCTTAGGACACAATATGACCCCTTAGGACACAATATGACCCAAAGCGACCCAATATGGTGTCATCAGGGGTCATATGGTTTCCTAAGAGGTCATAAGGGTTCATGGAACACCATATGACCCCTTAGGACACCATATGACCCCTAACAACATGATTTGGTGTCTTAAGGGGTCCTATGGTGTCCATAGGGGTCATATGGTGCCTTGGGACACCATACAACCTATGATGACACCGTATTGGGTCTCTTTGGGTCATATGGTGTCCTAAGGAGTCATATGGTGTCCTACGACCCCTTAGGACACCATATGACCCCTTAAGACACCATATTTGGTCGTTATGGATCATATTGTGTCCTAGTGGGTGATATTGTGTCATATGACCCCTTAGGACACCATTAAACCCCTAATGATACCATATTGGGTCACTTTGGGTCATATGGTGTCTTACGACTCCTTAGGACAACATATGACCCATAACACACAATTTGGTGTCTTAAGGGGTCATATGGTGTCCTAGGACACCATATGATGCTTATGGACACCACATGACCCCTAATGACACCATATGGTGTCATATGGTGTCATAAGGGGTCGTATGTTGTCCTTAGGGGTCATATGGTGTCCCATGAACCCTTATGACCCCTTAGGATGCCATACGACCCGTTATGACACCATATTAGGTCGCTTTGGGTCCTATGGTGTCTTAATCTCTCTCTCCCCCTCTCCCCTAATATCTCTCTCTCTCTCTCTCTCTCTCTCTCTCTCTCTCTCTCTCCCCTAATCTCTCTCTATCCCTCTCCCCTAATCTCTCCATCTATCACTCTCTCCCCTAATATCTCTCTATCTCTCTCCCTTCTCCCTCCCCATCTCTATCTCTCTGTCTCTCCCCTAATCTCTCCACTAATCTCTCTCTCTGTCTCTCTCTCTCTCTCTCTACCTTCCCTCCCCTCCCTCCTTCCCTCTCTCTCTCTCTCTCTCTCTCTCTCTCTCTCTCTCTCTCTCCCTTCCCCCTCCCCATCTCTCTCTCTCTCCCCTAGGCTCTCTCTATCCCTCCCCCCTGCCTGCCCCCCCCCCCCTCTCTCTCTCTCTCTCTCTCCACTCCCCCCTCTCCCTCTCCCTCTCCCTAATATCATATACTAATTTATTTATAAATTAATATATTAATAAACAAATCTAGTTAGAGAATTTACTGATTAAAATCAGATATCCGATTTTTATTGTCAAATTTTCAAATTTCAAATTTCGGCTCTGGAATGCTTTGGTATTTGGCTTGGAAGTGACAAGACTGGAAAGTCAATTGAAAAAACGTATTTTTTAGTATTCCTTTATTTTCCAGATTTTACACTGGTGGCTGACGACTTTTTTTGTAGCCAAAATATATAAAATGAAAAGGGATTTTTAAGGACGTTCCCATCTTTCCAAAAATATAAGGCTTGTCTTATTTCGACTTTAATAAATAATTATTATTTATTTTCTAATTGAATTTTGACAATAGTCCTGATTGATATACTGATTGAAAAACACTCATAACTTTCAAACGGTATAACATTTTTTGAATCCAAAATATGCATCACATCTTATGCTTCGTCTACTATCACAAAAAATTTTTAAAAAAAAAAAAATTCATAAGGTTTTGACCAAGTTAAGGTGGTTAGACGTAGGAGTTTCTGAATTTCTAAAAAGCTGTAGTAAAAAATTCATAAATAATTATTTACTTTATAAATTTTTTTTTAAAAATATGTGTCACATCCAGACATGAGTCTAATACTTATATTATAAATATTATTAAAAAAATTATGATTTTATTGTGATTAGGGTGATCAGACATACGTGTACTTCTTTTTTTTTTCCTGAAATTTTAGTACCATTGCATTGAAATTTGAAATTTTCATCAAATAGGATTTTTTTTTTCCAAAAAACAACTAGTAGCTTAGAAACTGCATTCAATTTTCTATATATTCTCTTCTTACATATTTTTAAAATAATGTTCACAACTTATTCAAATTTTCATGTCAAGTTGCATAACTCTGATTTTCTGAAATTTCATTGCCACTTAAGGGCCTGTTTTGGCACACCATGATCCTACACATACCCTACATATGTGTCTTGTAATACAATAGGTATAAATTTTAACTTGCATCAAATTTCCCTAGTTCTTTCTCATCTCTCCTTATGTGTCACACCCCGCCATGAGGCCCAAAGGACAAAACAACCAAGAACATGAAAATGCATATATATATATATATATATATATATATATATATTTTTTGAAATAATTAATATAACATAGAAAATGCTAAAACCTAGATAAACCAAATACGTAAAGAAATAACTAGCAAATTTCCTCAAGGCCCCTTAATGATAATATACAAAGATGTACATCATCAGAAATAATTGCAAGGAACTGCTATACATTACATTACAAAATAGTACATGGATACAAGATTCTTGTTACAATGCTCGTGAATTTACATGAGAATTACATATACAAAATAATAGATCCACATTATACAAATCTCCAAAAAGTCCCATATAGGAAAATATACATAAATCCAGTACATCATGGAGTCATTAATTCATCTTCGAGCCACCACGAACATGAAGTTGAAGGAGCCAAACCTAATGGGTGCGAAAAGAACTCCACCCAACCATGTGGCACCAAAATAGGTCCACCCCCCATGCTAGGAGGTACTAGTTAGACCCACCAGGCAGAAGCAAAATACACAAGGGTGCCAACATGACTTAAAGGAGAAGCCACATATCAATACAATCAAAGAATCAATTAAACTTAACAAGCAAGAGGCTCACAAGAGAACATCATAGAAGCACAAGAATTAACTACAATACACTAGAGGCTCGAGCGCAATCACAAATGCAACAAGCAAGATAAAACATCCACTTCCGAAAACTCAACAATACACGGAAGGAAGAGATACGGGACACCACTAGGATTGCAAAGGGAAGAGTTTCATCACTAGGATGTCATGGGTTACCCTAGTAGGTCTTCACTAGGTCCCAACCCCCATCCTGGGTTACCCTAGTGACCTCTCCCAACCCTCGACCCCCATACATACACTAGAGGACCACACCAACCTCTCGAGGAGACAAAGTCGGTGGAAGCCATTCCAAGCCCTTCTCCACTTACCCCCAAACCTATACGAGCATTTGTGGACAAGGAGGCATAAAATAACTTATCTTGATTAGTGTGATCTAACTACCCACCCAGGTTTATTAATTAGGCTATCACTTATTTACCAAACTTCTATTGGATTAGCTTGGCAACCACTTTGGGTCCCGACCCCCAACCCCCAATAGAAACCACTCCTCTTACTTGCACCTAGGATTCAAAATAAACTCAAGGCCATGATATACAAAACTCGAGGAGACAGGACTCCAACAATAGCACAAATTAGTTCACATGCTAGAACGGATCCACCAAAAAGAGTAATAACATCAATAGGCTAGGGATGGTACATCTAGCACACTAAGGCCCACTGATCCAAATCATCAGGAAAAGTTGTACAACATTACTCTACAATGGAGACTTAATTATCAGAGAGTCCTTACATGGTGCCAACCACATAACACTCAAGGGTCTATGGAAGGTACAAAAAGAAAACAACATAATCCTAGACTTTGGAGTTTAAAACTCTACACAACAAGACTATACAATTCCACATATTTAAACACGTTCCAAGAATTCTCGAAGCCACAAAAATTCAAGAAGTTCTAGTCTTACATATAAACAAAAGAGACCAACTTTATTTCTATACATAGATTACACCCATAAATCAATAGATAAAATCCAAAATCAAATCCTAATAAGCTAATTCATTTATTATCTTTAGTTCAATTCTTTTAAATCCAACATATCAATAGCTCATTTGATTCACACTACACAATTACAACTAACTTTAGAATGATTAACTCATTAAGAATTCTAAGTGCATTTCCATGAATCAAAACTAAAACAATAGCAATAAGAATGGAGTAAGAGCTCAAATTTACAATATACATTAATCTATACACTAATGTTGTCTCCCAAATAAGCCTGAATTTAATGCACAATTTTGTTTATCTACCTTATGTCATAATCAAAAAGAAAAGAAAAATATATATACATTAATCTATACACTAATGTTGTCTCCCAAATAAGCTTGAATTTAACACACAATTCTGTTTATCTGCCCTATGCTATAACCGAAAAGAAAAGAAACATTGAATATATTGTTAGCATTTTCACAAAGGGAGATTGTTAGCATCTCAATAAGTTTGTTGGTATGAGGATATTGAGAAGACTGTTGGAGATTGTTGATATATTTGAGAAAGGATGATTACTATCTTAATAATATTATTTTGTCATTGATGTCAAATAATTGATTTTCTGATTTAGTATGATGTTGCCATATCTTAATGAGTATGTTTTGATAAGTATAAATATGTCGGTAAGAGACACAAAATGAATGTGAAAATAAAAGGGGAATAATAAGTTATTCAATGGGAAACTATTGCCGAGTTAGACAGTGATGAGATTATGTTGTTTTGATTGTTTTGATATCCTATATATGAGTATTCAAAGACTGAACAAGAAGGAGAAAAGATTTCAAGCTATAGAATTAGTTAAGGCTTGATACTGTTCTATGTTACCGAGCAAGATGCTAGTTGGTAAACCCTAAGGTTATCACTATCGATTAAAGAAGGCAGAATATCTACCGAGTGAAGTTCAGTATTTACCGAGTAATAATAGAATGCATTGGATGGATAAATACATTATTAAATGTAGAATACCAATGAGCTGGAGTTTATCAAATGATTGGTATGTCATGCAAGAAGTTTGTTGAGGATCTACGACATCGAAAATACAAGAGATAGATCTACAACACAGATTGAATGGTCATAACCTAGCACAAGTTCCAAGGTGAGGTAAAACATTTTCAGATTGAAGGATACAATGAACCTAGTCACGTTTGAAGATCTGATGGCTAAGATTGATCATGGGAAATGTGATCAAGGAGATTAAGCGGTTAGGTATTGTTCATAAATAAAAAACTGTTGGTGAACAATACATGCAGGCAAAATAGAAGAATAGTGACACTATAGTAGTGATCACCGAGCACAGAAGATTGAAGATCTTATTGAAGAATAGATTGAGAAGCCCAACAAGAAGCAAGATAAGTCTTATGACAAGATTGTTTTGAGCATATAGAATCTGCTTTAGCATTTCAGATGTGAAGTTGTAGATATATTTTAATACTGTTATTTATTTTGTAAGTGACGGGAAATCTCTTAACCGAGTGGACTTAACAGTCTTATTTGTAAACTCTCTAGCAAGGTAACATTCTAAATGAGTGTTTGAAATCCTTTGACAAGGTCACTTCTAACAAAGTACAAGACTTTAACAAGTCTGAGGGAAATGCCTTAACCGAGTCACATCTAGCAATGTGTTTTTGTAATCTGTAACTAGATTGGCTTTACATTGAGCATACTCTAGAAGGGTATATTTCTTAGTGGGTCCAAAATCCCATAGTGGTTTTTCCCTATTTGGGTTTCCACATTAAATCTGGTGTTAAATGTGTTATGATGTTTTAAGTGTATCTATTTATGAGTATTGAATGATTTACAGTCATAGTTGCATATCAGTAAAGGCTACTGACGTTGAATCTGGTGAATATATTGTATTGTGAGTTTTTATGATTCATCCCCCCTCTCATCTTAACTAACACACACACACACACACATATATATATATATATACAGTCACAATCCAACTGAAATTTGCCACAAATCAGAGATAAAGGACGTCTTGAATATACAGTATATCCACACACATATATATATGTATATGTATATATATACATATATATATTTATCACCAAACATTAACAAATCTATATATTAATCACCGAACATTAATAAATCTATATATTAATCACCGAACATTATCAAATTATAAAATCGATATACGTTATCGACTGCCAACGAAAACACTACAAGTTTCATACTATAATTAACGAATTGCATTTACCAAAGGTTCAAAGGAAAACAGTATACATGGTGGTGCTGTGGAGAATACCGTGGGGTTTTCCCACACTAGTGGGTAGCTCCCCCAGCCACAGTAGTGGGGAGGGCTCTCCCCATAGCCATGGCTGTGGGTTGAGTCCATCAACTATGTGGGCGACTCTTCCCCGCTCTACCAATATACACAGAGATCAACACTCCACGACGAAATAAAATACATTATGCATGAGCCGAAAATCGTACAATTACGTCGATGACAATAAATTAAATTGAATGGATTAATATATATATTAATAAACAAACAAAAACAGAGAACATTCAAGAATAGATTTGGCATTGACAATTTCAAATTCCAGAATTATAATGGAATAAATATATATATTCTTACATATTCAAAAAAAAATACAAATTGGAATTTTACAGACAAGAGTTATAAATTCAAGCAACCCCAGATTTACAATTTTATTCAGTCCAACTATAGATCTGAAGAATCTAAATAAAATGAAATTTAAAACTTGCAAGATCAATCGCTATGAATATATTTACTTTCATATTTTAGATTTATAAAGAAACTCAGAATTCTAAAATCTTTCCAGCTCAATCCTATGAATCAAACTAATCCTAATTTTTTTCTTATTATACATCATTCTGGAAAATTAGCATGCAAAATAAGAAGAGACAGAGCCTTACCTCTTCTCTATATCTAGTAGGCACATAAAGAAGAAAGAAGAGGAGATTCTCCAGAAGATTCACGCCAAGACTCCCAATATCAGAAAAACTCCCCCAAGAACAATCCAAATCCTTTGCCAATATCTTCAACACTAGATTCTTCCTCAAGATACATAGAACAAAACCCCCAAAACTTAGAACAAATCATGTAGGAAGATTCACGGGAGAGCTTCCTCCAAAAAGCTAGAAAACCCCATAAAATATCTTTTCAAAAATATATGCAACTCTCCACATGCAGATTCCTCCATTAATTAAAAACATTGAGTATTTTTTAATTCATTTGTAACTCCCACACACATGCAAAAATCTAAATTAAAATAAATGACAATTATTTTCTTTCATTAGAAATTAATTCTTTTCCTTAAATTAATTTTTTTTTTAAACAACTAAGGAATAATAGTTTATTACAAGAATAATTAAAACACTTAATCGAATATTTATAATTTCCTATTTAGTCAATCCTTTCAATTTATAAAATAATCTAATTCCTCAAGCCACTTAATAAATAAGTCAAATGGAGAACTAAAATTAATTATAATTAAATAATGTTTAAAAACATGAATATTATTTTTGAATTAGTTAAATAATTTAAATTTCCACCAATTCCTTTTTTTTGTTGTTTTTAAATTAATTACCACATCCCAAATACTAAAAGAGTTAAAATATTAATCATTTCTCAAAATTATCAATTATAAGCAAGAGCGACAATCTACAACAACTCAAAACATTGATTACTAACAAAAAGGGTGACAACTAACAAGACCTAAAAAAATAGGGAACTAGGTTTCCTGACTTAGTATGATTGATAACTCATTGTCCACTTTGCCATTGGGTTGGAGGGCATGCTCAGACGTGAAAATTCAGGTGGAGTCGATGCTCGATACCTAGAACTGCATAAACATACTGTCAAACATACATATATATATGAATCACAAAATCGCATACTGTGAGTAGGGAATGGAAGCGACATAGCTTGCCCGTAGAGAGCAGTGTGGCACTTTTCCCCCTCACCCAAGCACATCAAACATGGAAACAGAGTACATCAAGTCAGTATACATCGATAAATATAAAGAACTCATAGGTAAACTAATGAAATATCATGTATGAATAACATCTAATAGTAACATCTGCTAGATATCATTGGCATTTGATGAACCAACATGTTGATATGATGATAATGTATGTTGTCATTGATGTCAATAAGTGTAAGTGAACCGATATGCAGATTGAAAGAAGTTGGTGAACTAGTATGAAGAGGCATGAAGAGATGTAGTGAACCGGTGTCAGGGTTTCACTAAGTGTGACTACCGCTTGGTAGTTTCAACTCTATGGTTATCGGTTTGGTGATCTAGCTTGTGCGATGCAACCAATGATACTCTGTGATGCGTTAGCTAAGAGATGTGAATGAGATCGAGGTGCCACGTCAGCCTTGTGTGCGTGAAGGATTGAGTTATGAGAAGATTGACCGCATTTGAAGTCTACCTTGGGGATGATCATTCTTCTTAGTGGTATGAGAAGAAAGCATGATGGGTTATTGATTCCCATGTGTGGTGAAGAAAGAACGATGCAGATTGTCTTGTGATCTGTTCAAAATTGTAATACTCTATGCAATGTGTTTGGACGGTCAGGATTGGACCGCCCGTGTTGTAAACCTAAGATGCTTAGGGTTTATGGTTTATGCTACCGACCTGACTGTTGTCTATAAGGTCGATGATGTTTTCTATTGTAAGTTGTTGGCAAATGTTGTGTGTGTGTATCCGAGTGATGAGATACTTGCCAAACCAATGAGTGGAAAACTGCAGAGTGTGATTGCAAAGTAGAGGAAATGAAAATGATCTGCCTTGGCATGTAGTGTTGTTATCAAATCAAAGTTTTACCTGTTGTCTTCTAACCATTTCAATAGTTGGAAAATCCCTTTACCGAGTAGCTTTAACAGGCTTATTGTAAAACCTGTAACCAGGTGACTCAAGATCATTAAGTTCTTTAAATCCTCTACCGAGGTAACTTCTAATAGGGTTTCAACCTTTAACAGGGTATATAGCCATCCCTTAACCAGGTGATCTCTAACAGGATCGGTTCCTAGCAGAACCTTATTGTAAAGTCTTTAACCGGACTAGGCTCTTAATAGGGCGAGCTTCAAAAGAGTTCAAAAACAAGCTTGTGGGTATTCATCCCCACCATGGTTTTTCCCATTTGGGTTTCCACGTGAAAAATCTATGTTATGTGTTATGCATTTTTCATGTGATGTTTATGAAGTATTTGGTTGAAATATTATGCATGCAGAGTTAATAGGTTGTGGTATTTCTAGTATACCACATGCATATGTTTATGGGTGAAGTTGATGTCAAGTATTGATCGTATTTGAAGTGTTTAGACTTATCAGTTTATGGTGTCTGGTGTGAAACTGTGTTTAACCAGTATTGCCATGGTTAAGTTCAGTAATGGTGATAACTAGTTGGTATTGCTTTAGCTAGATAAGTTGTTGAGAAAGTTTTCTGCTTGTACTGATTCACCCCCCCTCTCAGTACTGGTTGGGGTATCTAATGTTCATCATTATTCATCAACATCATCAACTGCATCATATGTTTCCATTGAAGACATTATCAATGACAATCATATTACATCAAAAATAAGCAGATAAACATCTAAGAGCATCAGGATAAAATTCTATTATTACTAAAATGTCCCATCTATAATCATCAAACACATAGAGTGAAGATGTATCGAATAACATCACATGATCAATACATCCAATAATATCAGTGTTTTGACCAACACATAACATGAAATATCATAGTCATATAGGAATCCAGGTAGCAAAAACAATAATCACACTCCAATGATAGTTTTGATACTTAATGTAAGTATAGATCCAATAGCCAACAAGATGAGAGGGGGGGTGAATCATACAAATTTAATCTTCCATAAAAACATTAGATTCAACCTCGGCAACATACACTTCAGTAACATAACCAAAACTGCTAAACATGCAAACTCAAAAGCATATAAACATCATAAACCTCATAACACCAGATTTAACATGGAAACCCAAATAGGGAAAAACCACTGTGGGATTTCGGACCCACTAAGAAACACACTCTTCTAGAGTATGCTTGGTTAAAAGCAAATCCTCTTAAAGATTACAAACACATTGCTAGATGTGACCCTGTTAAGGGATTTGCCTCAGATCTATTAGGATCTTCACCTTGTTAGAAGTGACCTTGTTAAAGGATTTCAAACACTCAACTAGAATGTCACCTTGTTAGAGGGTTTTACAAATAAGACTATTAAGTCCACTCGGTTAAGATATTTTCTGTCACTTTCACAAAATAGCAGTAATAAAATCTATCTGCAACTTCACATCTAAAATGCTAAAGCAGATTCTTATTTGCTCAATACAATCTAGACATAGAACTAATCTTGTCCATCTGCTGGGCTTCTATACTCTGTTATTCAAATAGGTCTTCAAGCTTCTGTGCTCGGTAATCACTATGTAGCATCCCTATGCATACATTTGCCCGCATACATTGTTTATCAATAGTTCCCTATTTATAAACAATTCGCCAACCGCTTAATCTCCTTGATCACATTTCCCATGATCAATCATAGCCATCAGATCTTCAAACTTTGACCAGGTTCAATGTATCCTTCGATCTGAAAAATGTTTTACCCTACCTTGGAACTTGTATACATTTCTTGGAACTTGTGCTAGAGTATTGCGGTTCAATCTGAGCTGTAGATCTTCATGTCGATTTTCCTTTGCCATAGATTCATTAACAAACTTCATGCACGGCATACCAATCATTTAATTAGTTCCAGCTCATCATCTTCCTTCATTAAAGAATGCATGTAACCATTTAATGTATTATGTTATAGCTCGGTTACAACTCGGTAAATACTAAACTTCACTCGGTAGACATTCTGCCTTCATTAACCGATAGCGATAACCTTAGGGTTTACCGACTAGGTTCTTTGCTCGGTAACATAATATAGTATTAACCTTACAATTTACAACATATGTATGATGTTAAAACAATCTAAACATCATGATCTCATCATTGTCTGACTTGGTAATAGTTGCCCATTGAATACCTTATTCATCCCCTTATTCATCATATTCTTTCTATGTCTTTTACCGACATCTTTATACTCTTCAAATCTCAAGATATGGCAACATCATACTGAATTAGAAAATCAATTTCATGACATCAATGGCAAAATAATAATATAAAGACAATAAACATCCTTAATCAGTTATATCCATAATCTTCTCAATATCCTTATTGAAATGCCAACAATCTCCCATTGTTTGTTATAATGCCAAATGCCAACAATCTCCCCCTTTGGCATTGATGGCAAAACCAATTGATTTGACCTTAAAAAGATTCGGATTGCTGTGATTCTGAAATGCTGTAATGCTCCCGCATACATTAGTCTTCTCCTTTTTTTTCAGTTTCAGTCTTTTTAATCAGTCTTCTCCCCCTTTGACAACAATGCCAAAAATTAAGGAACTAAAACATAATTTCTTCTTGTAGGAAGTGATTTCCAGCTATTGTGTGTCAACTTAGTCTCGGTCAGAGCATTTTGTCTTCAATTCATGTTCCCTGTATTGCATCCTGCATTACTTCCTATACACCTTTAGAAAACATCCTAAAGTGTGTAAATCAACATCAACTCTAAAAAGATATTCAATAGAGTCATTGAATTGATGCTTTCACTGAACTCGGTCAGTGAGTAGAAGATAGGGGTAGGACCCCTAACTTACTTCTGAGATATTCAAAAGTGTCCCTGGGTAGTGGCTTGGTGAAGATATCTGCTATTTGTTCCTTTGTGCTAACATATTCCAACATCACTCTCTTGAGCTTCTTCTCTAAGATAATGATATTTTATAAAGATGTGCTTTGTCTTAGAGTGCATAACAGGATTCTTTGAAATGTTAATGGTACTAGTATTGTCACAGAATATAGTTACTGGCTCGGTAACTTTCTCATTTATTCCTTCCAACAGTTGTTTGATCCATGCAATGTTGGTACAATTCAATGCTGCAACAACGTATTCAACTTTTGCTATTGACTGTGAAACACATCCTTGTTTCTTGCTAAGCCAACTCACTAGTCTTTCTCCTAAAAAGAAAGCTCCTCCACTTGTGCTTTTCCTGTTATCAATATTGCCTGCCCAATCAGTATCAGTATAAACTTTTAAATCAAAATCATTTCCTTTCTGATATACTAAGCCATAATCCCCTATGCCTTTCAAGAATCTAAAAATTCTTTTGATTGTTGTCATGTGTGTTTCCTTAGGATCTACAGAGAATCTTGCAACTATACCTACTGCATGTGCTATGTTTGGTCTGCTGTGAACAACATATTGTAGCTTTCCAATCATGGATCGGTAAAATGTCTCATCAACAGATGCAGATTCATCATTCTTTGATAGTTTACAGCTGGTAGTCATAGGAGTACTTACTGGTTTTGAATCCTCATTTCCAAATTTCTTCAATATTCCCTTTATGTACTTGGATTGAGTAATGAAAATCTCATTTTTCATTGGCAGTATTTGTAAACCTATAAAATACTTTATCTCATCGATTAATGACATCTCAAATTCTTTGCTCATTTCATTTCCAAAGTTCTTGCATAAAGAGTCATTTCCACAAAATATAATATCATCAACAAATATGGCTGAGATCAGTATTCCATTTTCATCATTCTTCATGTACATATTGTTGTTCTCACTTGTCCTTATAAAGCCAATCTTAATCAAATAAGAGCACAATCTTTCATACCATGCTCTAGGTGCTTATTTCAGACCATATAATGCTTTGTTCAATTTACATACCTGATCTTTATTATTGTCTTCAACAAATCCTTCAGGTTGTTCAATAAAAACTTCTTCTTCTAATATTCCATTCAAAAATTCAGATTTGACATCCATTTGATATACCTTGAAGTTTTTGAAAGCAGCATATGCCAACAGTGTTCTTACTCCTTCAAGTCTAGCCATAGGTGTAAAAGTTTCACCATAATCAATTCCTTCTTCTTGAGCATAACCTTTGCAAACTAGTCTTGCTTTATTTCGAATGACCTTACCTTTTTCATTTAGCTTGTTTTTGAAAATCCACTTCGTATCGATTACATTTTTGTCCTTTGGTCTTGGGATTAGTGTCCATGTGTCATTCTTCTTTATTTGATCAATCTCTTCTATCATAGCATTTATTCAATCTTCACTATTAAATGCCTCTTTCACTATTCTCGGTTCAAATTCAGATATCAGACATGTGTTATGTCTCAGTTTGTTCCTTGTCATCACTGGATCATCCTTATCTCCTATAATCTAACCTGGCGCATGATGTCTTCTGACATACTTGGCTAATATAGGCTCGATAGGCTCTATATGATCTTCTTCATCACTTGGTAACTGGATATTTTCTTCATTTTCTTCAATAGTTTTCTCGGTAGGACTTGTTGGTTGAACATAGACAAATTCATCATAATCTTCTCGTTCTTTGGAATTTCCTTCATCATTTCTTTTTGAAAATTTATCAATTTTCACATTTGCACTTTCTACTATTTTGCTAGATGATTTGATCAGACATTTAAATGCTTTGCTTCTAGAAGAATAACCTAGAAATGTTCCTTCTTCACTTTTCTGATCAAACTTGTCATTTCTATCATCTTTGTGTATATAGCATTTACTTCCAAAGATTTTAAAATAACTTACATTAGGTTTCTTGTCATACCAGATTTCATATGGTGTCTTCAAAATACCTTTCTTCAGTTGTACTCAGTTCAGGGTGTAAATTGCTGTGCTTATTGCTTCTCTCCAAAATGTTTGTGGCACTTTCTTTTCAATCATCAGTGTTCTAGCACAATCCACAATAGATCTATTTCTTCTCTCAGCTATTCCATTTTGTTGTGGAGTACTCGGTGCAGAGACTTGTCTTTTCATACCATGATCATTGTAGAATAAGTTAAACTCATCAGATGTGAACTCTCCTCCTCTATCTGATATAACACATTTTAGTTGTCTTCCTGTTTCATTTTCAACTCTTTCCTTGTACCATTTAAACATTTGAAAAGCTTCTGATTTTTCTTTTAAAAACATAACTGACATCATCCTTGAATAGTCATCCACAAATAATATGAAATATTTATCACCATAATAACTTTGAACTTTCATAGGACCACAAAGATCAGTGTGCACAAGATCTAAAATTCCCTTAGAAGTGTAAGACTTACTTGTAAAGCTTGATCTTGTCATCTTACCCATCTGGCATCCTCGGCACATAGCATTCTCAAGTTTTTCAAGACTCGGTAGACCTCTTACTCGGTGCTTCTTACTTATTTTGATCAAATTATCAAAATTTACATGACAAAACCTTTTATACCATAACCAGGTATCATCTATCTTTGCATATAAACACTTGTTCTGAGTTGAGTCAAGGTGAAATATGTTACCTTTTGTTTGTGTCTCAGTAGCAGCTAACTTTCCATTCTTGTCATGAACTTTGACAATTCCCTTCTGAAATTCTATTCGATAACCTATATTCTTTAGCTATGCTACACTCAACAAATTGTATTTCAAACCTTCAACCCAATAAACATCATTGCATCTTGCATTGTCAAGAAGTGTTATAGATCCTTTACCTTTCACCGGACATGGTGCATCATTACCAAATCTTACATAGCCTCCATCATAATCTTCTAACATAACAAACTTGTGTTTATCACCTATCATATGATGTGAGCATCCACTATCTATGATCCAAGAATCATTAGTATTTACGTGAGATATTAGGCCTTTTTCTTCATACCTTTCCTCATCTGATCCATCTTTGATAGCCACATAAACTACTTCCTCTGTATCAGTTTCATCTGATTTATCATCATTGGATTCCTCATCAGCTATTAAGCATGTCTTTCTATCTCTTCTTCTGAAGTCTTGGTGTCCTCTGTAATGATTGTCTTTCTGTCTGTCATCTCAGTAATCTCTCTTTTCAGTTAATTCTTTGTCAGGACAGTTAGAAGCCATATGTCCTATTTTATCACAATTGAAACATTTCAAAGGTAGTTTTCCTTTATACTTACCTTTGCCTCTCGGTAACCTTCTGGCTAATAGTGCTTCAAAATCTTCCTTCTTTCTGATTTCCTCATATAGTTTGTGTACTTCTTCCATGTTCTTACGAAATATTTCACTTGCTCCACTGTAATCTCCTTCAGAGTACTTATACTTTCTTTCATTGTAATCATTAGATTCATCAAGATGAAAAGAACTAAATGCAGATTCAACTTTATTTACCGAAGATCCACTGTTATCAAAGTTACTTAACTCAAATGCATGTAGCTTACCAATAGTAGCATCTAAAGAAACTGGCATATTAGGTACACACCTCAATTCATTGATTGCAAAGACTCTGATTGCATAAGCCAGTAGAAGGGTTCTTAATAACTTACTTGTTATATCCTTTTCTTCAATAGTTCCACCTACTCCTTTGATTTGATTGACAATCTCCTTTAGTCTTGTACTGTACTAAGTTATGTTCTCACCTTCATTCATCCTCATAGATTCATGTTGTCCTCTTAGACTATCTACTTTTGCTCTTTGAACATGTTCATCTCCTCCATATACTGATATGAGCTTATCCCACATAGCCTTTGCATCATTGCAGCCTTCTAGATCACTAAACTCTGAGTCGGTCAATGCAGATGTTATTTCAATCATTGCTTGGATATGTTCTTACTTTACCTTTATCTCTTCCATTGTCAATGGATAGGTGCTTGGTGTGATGAAATCATTCTCCAAATAATATACAACATATTCTCCAACTCCTGATAGGTGCAGATTCATCCTTTTCTGCCATGTAGAGAAACTTGACTTGTTCAGCTTCGGTGCATTCCTCTTATACATCTTTGGATCTTTGCCTCAAGTACCTTTAAACTATTCTTCCGGAGTCCAAAGCTCTGATACCAATTGATAGTTCTGATACTTAATGTAAGTACAGATCCAATAGCCAACAAGATGAGAGGGGGGGTGAATCATACAAACTTAATCTTCCATAAAAACATCAGATTCAACCTCGATAACATATACTTCAGTAATATAACCAAAACTGCTAAACATGCAAACTCAAAAGCATATAAACATCATAAACCTCATAACACCAGATTTAACGTGGAAACCCAAATAGGGAAAAACCACTGTCGGATTTCAGACCCACTAAGAAATATACTCTTCTAGAGTATGCTCGGTTAAAAGCAAATCCTATTAAAGATTACAAACACATTACTAGATGTGACTCGGTTAAGGGATTTCCCTCAGATCTGTTAGGATCTTCACCTTGTTAGAAGTGACCTTGTTAAAGGATTTCAAACACTCAATTAGAATGTCACCTTGCTAGAGGGTTTTACAAATAAGACTGTTAAGTCCACTCGGTTAAGAGATTTTATGTCACTTTCACAAAATAACAGTAATAAAATCTATCGGCAACTTCACATCTAAAATGCTAAAGCAAATTCTTATTTGCTCAATACAATCTAAACATAGAACTAATCTTGTCCATTTGTTGGGCTTCTATACTCTGTTATTCAAATAGGTCTTCAAGCTTCTGTGCTCGGTAATCACTATGTAGCATCCCTGTGCATACATTGTTTATCAATAGTTCCCTATTTATAAACAATTCGCCAACCGCTTAATCTCTTTGATCACATTTCCCATGATCAATCATAGCCATCAAATCTTCAAACTTTGACCAAGTTCAATGTATCCTTCGATCTGAAAAATGTTTTACCCTACCTTGGAACTTGTGCTAGGGTAGTGTGGTTCAATCTGAGCTGTAGATCTTCATGCCAATTTTCCTTTGCCATAGATTCATTAACAAACCTCATGCACGACATACCAATCATTTGATTAGTTCCAGCTCATCAGCTTCCTTCATTAAATAACGCATGTAACCATTTAATGTATTCTGTTATAGCTCGATTACAACTCGGTAACAACTCGGTAAATACTAAACTTCACTCGGTAGACATTCTACCTTCATTAACCAATAGCGATAACCTTAGGGTTTACCGACTAGGTTCCTTAGGGTTTACCGACTAGGTTCTTTACTCGGTAACATAGTATAGTATTAATCTTACAATTTACAACATATGTATGATGTTAAAACAATCTAAACATCATGATCTCATCATTGTCTGACTTGGTAATAGTTGCCCATTGAATACCTTATTCATCATATTCTTTCTGTGTCTTTTACCGACATCTTTATACTCTTCGAATCATACTTCTCAAGATATGGCAACATCATATTGAATTAGAAAATCAATTTCTTGACATCAATGACAAAATAATAATATCAAGACAGTAAACATCCTTAATAAGTTATATCCCTAATCTTCTCAATATCCTTATTGAAATGCCAACAATCTCCCATTGTCTGTTATCATGCCAAATGCCAACATCCAAAACCAAAACTGACCAAAACCAGAATCAGGGTCGAGCCATAGATCATACAAATCACAAAGTCTGACAAGCCAAAAGAGGGAGGGGCACTACATTATGTATCACTTTCTTCCAAAGATTTTGGAATACTTGATTGTAGGTGGTCTTCCATTCCATAGTTCATAAGGTGTCTTTATCTGATTCACTCTTACTTGTACCCTATTAAAAATGTAAACAACAATATGCACTTCTTTCCAATATCATTATGTAGGTTAGCATCCTTCAACATAGCTCTAGCCATTTCAATAGTCCTATTCTTTCTTTCAATAGCTCCATTTTGTTGAGGAGTCCCAGGTGTAGATAATTGCCTTATAATATCATGTTACTCACAATATTTATCAAACTCATTTGATGTAAAATTATCCACCTTTATTAGACCTTAAAAATTTGATCTTAGCATCTATTTGATTATCAACCATTGATTTGTACACTTTAAATATTTCTAATGCCTCAAAATGTTCTCTTAACAAAGTAACCCATGTCATTCTAGAATAATCATCAATAAGAAACATAAAATACCTTTCACCACTTAGTCTTCTTGTCCTTCTAGGTCCACATAGATTTGTATGAATCAGCTCCAAAGGACTTGAAGTAGAATATTCCTTGTTCTTGAATCTCTTCTTTGTTTTCTTTCCCAACAAATATTCCCTACACACAATATCAATAGGTTTGATAATCTTTGGCAAATTTCTCACAACATGAGTAGAACCGATCTTCACCATATTTTTAAAGTTGATATGTCTCATCCTTTTGTGTTACAACCAACATTCATTGCTCTGCTCCAACAAACAACTACTTCTACTATTATCATTCACATAGTAGACATTACCATTATTTCTTATACCTTCTGCAACTAATCTCTCACAATTACCTTATCTGATTTCACATCCAAACCCATGAAATATGAGCTTATAACCCTTACTAAACATTTGACTCAAACTCAAAATATTATTTCTTAGATCCTTAATATAATAAACATTATTAGTCTTATGCTTACCATCAATGAAAATAGTTCCTTTACCATAAATAGGTGCATCTTCCACACCTGCAAACTTTACAGATCCACCATCATACTTGTCAAAATCAATTAACTTTCCTTTATTACCTATCATATGATTTGAGCATCCAGAATCAATTATCCACAATTTAGGATCTACTTTTTCATGCAGTACAGTCTTTACACTCACAAGTTTTTTACTGATCTTCATATATTTCACATTGTTAGGAATTACATTATTATTTTCCTCTATAGCTAAAAATATTGATTCTTCATTTGAGTCATCACCATCTTCTTCTTCACATGAATAGGTCTCCATTGGACATAAATTCTTCTTAGGCCTATCTCTATCATCTATTCTCTTATTTTTATCATTCCTTTTGTAAACATCATTTCCCTTATTATTATCATTAGATCTCTTACCATAATTTTCCTTGTAAGTGTATCTAGAAGCATAATGACCAATTATTCAATAATTGAAACACTTGAAAGGTAACTACCCTTTTTTATTTTATGGATTCTTTCTTTAGTGTTCTCACAAAGTTTGCTTCTATCTCACCCATGCCATTGATTGCTTCAAGTTCATCTTGAATCTTCTTGGTAGCTTTGAATGTTTCTTATTTTTTCTATAGTAGAAAATCATATAGCTCAGCAATCTCAAAGGTAGAGAGTGAGCCATAGAGCCGATCCAAAGTGTATTTGTCCATATCATGACTTTCTTCAATGGCATACTTCTTATGTTTATAGGATTTAGGTAGTGTTAACATCACTTTTCTCATAACTTCACTTTCTTCTAATTTTCCACTAGTACCCCTAATTGCACTCACAATCTCATTTAATCCACATAAATATCCTTTAATGTTCTCATCATCATATATCCTCAAAATCTCAAAATTTGCTTTATATTTGTCAACTTGGCTTGCTTTGTCTTCAAATCACCTTCATATACACTACTTAGCTTCTCCCATATTTCTTTAGCAAAATTAAACCTCATAACCTTAGCAAAAATTGGATCACTTAAGAAACTAATAATTTCCACTTTAGCCTTTGCATCATTCACATGTGTCTTGATCTCATCCAAAGTCTAAGGACCATTTGTCAGAGCAGTATAACCAGTCTTGATAATATCCCATATTCTAGTTGATAAATATTCCAAATGTTATTCCATCTTTTTCTTCCAATGGGAGTAATTTGTTCCATAAAACTTTGATGCTTTGTAATTAACTTCTTCCACCATGATTCTTGATCTTCCGTAAGTGGTTAAGCTTCTCTAAGAGGAACCTCACCATGATACCAATTGTTGAACACACCACATGACTAAGAGGGGTGGGTGAATCAATTTAGACCTCAAAGTATTTTACTTCTAATATTTTAAACTTCTAACCATAATTAACTTATTATTGTAATTATAAAACATGAAATCACAAAGCAAAATAAACACATGAACACCATATTTATGTGGAAAACCTTAAACAGGGAAAAAAAACCACAGTAAGAATCACACTCACAATATGAATAACTAATTACAATATTTTAGGCTCAAAGCCAATGATCTCACTTTAGTTGATTGGAATTCCAAGACTAAGGTGCACAACCTTAGGGTGAGATACAAGGCACTTACATTATCGAGACTCACTATCTTAGGGAAAGACACAAAGGAATTGACAAGCTGCCAAAAGAAACACATTATCTTCTGGCAGGTACATGGAATAAATGAACAAAATCTCTTGAGCATGAAATTGTCCTTGAACCATTGTGTCAAGCAACCAATATCACAGAAAACACATCTGACATCAACCATTATCTCAAAATGTTGTCATACTAAAGATATCATCATCAAAGCTCTTCACAAACTGACTTTTACACTTTTGCTACACCAAATTTTCTTGCACATCATTCACATCCACTTCACATCAATTCACACACATTCCATAAATCAACACATACAACTGCACATCTATATATACAAGATCATTCATTAAAACCCTCAACTAGGCTGACCAGAGAGAAAATATATAATATTACATAAATTAGGCCAACCAGACCAATAACACATAATGTGGTCCACTTCAGGAGATAAAGGGGACCCAAACACATCCTTCAAATTGAACATCAAACAAAATGTGTAAACGGTCAATAAAGGACGCTAACCAATCAATCTAAAATCATCATCCAATGCAAAATACACGATTCAAATCTACACATGCCATAGTGAGATTCATATCAACATCCAAACCCAACCTCCAATGCATGTATGGACCAAAAAGGTATGATCCAAGTAAGATAAGTGAACAAACCTAGCCAAAACCCAACAAACTAAGCATGTCAAACACAAAACATCATAATTTCACTTGCTAATCAAACTAGCACTAGAAAAATTAACTGGAATATTGCATGAACCAAATGAACATATCCTCCAAGCTGGAATGGTTGAATCCATATTTGAGAACCACCAACCATTCTTTGAACCAACTCTGATATACAACCTCATTTTTAGAAGCAACAACAACCAACTCTACTATTTGAGCAACAGAGGATTTGGAAACCTGATAATGCAATATAAATAGATCATAAACATTATATCCAAAATTGCAAGCCATAATCTTCACAAACTAGAGGAATGCAAATCATTCTTCCACTGGGACATTAATTACTCTTTCTTGCATATAAATATTGTTTCTTGCATATAAATATTGTTTCTTGCATATTGAAACTTGCACTACACTAGTCTTTCAAAAACACCTCATACTTATTCAACATCACCATCTCCACAATAATATTTGAACACTCATTTCTAGGCCATCTACATCATCCGCAACATACACAGTGACATGAATGACAACACAACTCAGCATAACTCAAGTTCCCAACAATAATTATACTTTTTAACTTGTAATTGATGTTTGTATGAATTGCCTCAAGAGCCACTATTATCCCATTTACATAAGATACTAGCTAGGAGTGAACCCACTCTACTTGGAGGAAATAAAGTGAGCAAGAACAACCTTCAATTTGTTATCAATTATCTTTGAAATGATTTAATAAATGGTATTACATAATGAATGGATCAATAACCCACAAATGAACCACAATCCATTTTTTAATAGTAAGAACAATGCTTACACTATTTAAATCTTTAAGAATCTTTATTGACTCACATAGTTCCTTTACCACCTCACATACATCTCTTCTAATGGATCCTTAACTTTTTTGGTAGAAACACATAGGGAGCTTAGTTAGGCTAGATTCTTTATTAGATGTAATTGGAAATTCACTTTCATTACTTCCAACTCAATGTTTAGAGCCACTAAAATCTCATTATTTTATTCCTTTACTAAGTAGGAAATATTATTTACTAAATTATTTGTGTCACAGTGGTCTATGTCACACTTCTCACCACCATGTTTAAGAAAAAGGAAGTGAATTCAAGATGGATATCTTCACATTTTGTTAGATTATTATTGCCCAATGAAGAAATGTTATCAATTCTATATTGACTTTTCCTAACCTTTGAAGCAATATATAATTTTTTTGTTTTTAAATCTCTTTAGCCAACCAAGTTTCTCTAGAACTGGATTTCTAATAAATCTCTTATCTAGCTAATATTTATGCATGCAAAGACATTAAATCAACTTCTTATAGGTGTTCTACTTTAAAACATACTTGAGGAAATAACCTTTTGATATAATTCTTCTAATCCCTCAAAAACATTTTTGAAATGATTTTTATTCCAATCATTGAGATTTTGTTTTGACGTGAAACATTTTTTTAATATGAACATCTTTGTTATGTTTAGATACATTGGACTAAAACATCATTTACCGAATGAAATCAACCAAACCCTCTCCTATGAACCACATCTCAAATCTAAATTACCATTTGAGAGGGGCTTTGGTTTTTGAGATTATTAGCAACATAAGAAAATGATCAAAGCTTGAAATTGGGCATTCCAAAATTTTATGAGATTGTAGCCAATTGATAGTAAATAAGAACCAATAAAGAATTTCCTATTGGTTGAAATGTATGTCCCATGCTTTTGGATTGCGTCCATGAGATCCACATTCACTAATAACTTTTTAAAAATAATTTGAGATTGTGAAATCCAAGAAATGTCGCTAAATTTTTATCTATATAGAGAATTACATTCAAATCTCCCTCAAAGATAAATTTATGGTAAATTTGAGAGAATTTGAGATTTTAGGTCATTCCATTCAATACCTAAATTTTTTCTTTGGATTAGTCAAACTGTGAACATTATTAATTAAGCAAAAGGAAATTATATCAAAAAGTAAAATTCTTACCTTAAAGGAGCTTCTAATTTGATGAAAAGAGGATTAAATCCATAAATACTTGAAAGTTTTCTATAATGTTCCTAAATCTCTTCTTATCCCAACTTCATCCACACATAATCCTTTCTAACCTAACAATGGTTTAAAAAGAGGTTAACATCTAAAGACTTAATTTCTTCTTGCAATATAATAATATTGACAAATTATAGGTTATTAATTTAGCACTTTGTCATACATATTTTGTTAGGGATATTCAATCCCTTAACATTCCATGTGGCAATCTTCATTTCTCTTTAATGGAGGGAATTGCTCCTTTAGAACTTAACATCTAATTGACTAATATTAAAATTGCTCTTATATTAGCATTTAGTAATTTAGATCTTGATAAGCAATTCGTCAAAATAATATTTTGTTATTTGTGTTAACAATTCAACCATGGCATATTACTCATTATAATCACCAAGTAAGGTGTAAATCAAACAAAATTCAACACATCTATTAATACAATTTATACAACTCGCTAAACATTGATGAACTTGTAAAGCACTAAGAGAGGGGGGGGGGGGGTGGAGGGTGAATCAGGGACACCAAAAACAATACTACTTTAAACACTAACCGATAGATATACTTAACAAGTTTGTTAAACACTATGCATGCAATCCAAAATGATATAAAAGAATCCACCATAACACAAGTGTTTATACGTGGAAAACCCAAATGGGAAAAACCACGGTGAGATGGGACTCACAAGTTAACTATCTGCAGTAATAGATAACTGATTAAGGTCTACAAAAGGTTGCTCTGCTAGGAGCAAATCATGTTAAAGATCCCAAAGCTTAGTTAAAAGCTATACCCTGTTAAAGGTAGTATCCTGTTAGGAGTAACCTCAGTAGAGGATTTCTGAATCCAAACTAATGGATCACTTGGTTAGAGGATTTGTACAATGAAGCTTGTTAGAGCTTACCCAGTTAGGGGATTTGATTGTTGTAGTGATTAGAAAACAACAGGTGTTGTGATCTAGTAGTAGTACAACTTTGTTGAATAGATCCTCTTCTGCGTACTCGAAACTTCATTACCAACATACTTTGCAACTTAACACTTCTACCTTCGCATCAAATCATCTCATATCATATCTCCTTTGCTCATAGAAAATAATTCATTGTGATGTCAATATATAGACATTTAGATTTCATGTCGGCCTCTAGAAATCATATCACAATTTCCTAGGTGTAGTGTATCTAGTCAAACAACCATAACTCATCACAAAAATACCGCCAAAATTTGTCGGTTAGGATAACTCATCACATAATCAATGAATACCAGTTGGAACAATAATACCGGTTGGAGTTAAACATATAAACTATTTGTCCTTTGATGCTCAATCTCTGATGGATCTTCAGGTTGATTTCGAGTTATGTATATCCATATATAAATACACACCGGTTGTCTCCATGTATATACCTGTCGTCACCATGTACCAGTTAGATATAAACTTCTAGTATACCGGTTTCAATATGAACAACTTTGAAGTCATACCGGTAGACAATATGAACATATGTGTGTGTATGTGTTTCATCAATGATAACATATGAAGTTATTCATTACACTCATCATCAAGCCAACAATCTCCCCCTTTGGCATTGATGGCAACACTTAGAAAATTTAACAGCAATACCGCTAAGTGTGCTTACAAAAAAAATTTATACACATATTTCTACTCCTAGTCCCCCTTACTACATACAACATACAAAATTTTCACAACACACATACATATTTCTACTCCCCCTTTGACAACAATGCCAAATTCAAAATAAAAACACACATATATATAGAAAAATTTGTATCAAAATGTTTTACATATACAAAAACTTGAAAATCTGAATCAAGATGCATGCAGTGCAATCCTCAAGAAAATGTCACTAAAGTTTCTCTTCAATTGAGAAAAAGCATGTTCCCATGTCTCTAGTAAGTTCTTAGTGATCTCAATTCAGGTCATAATATGAGTACAAAACTCTTCCATTGAATCAAGTGTACATAACTCTGGAGTAGCCAAAATTGCTTATGCATTCTTGTAGGCTTTTTGCAATATGTCCACTTGGGGTATGAGTAGATTCTTCAACTCCTTCAGGGATCAGAATCTTTTTGCCTTTTCAAAATCATAGGTATCTAACCTGTTTTCCAAATCATTCACAGATTTATCAAAAGAAAAAATAGAATCTTGTAACGGTACATATGCATTGCATATCCTCTCTAGCTCTTTCTCTATTTCAATTCTCCTGTTATTGATATTAGAATAAAAGAATGAAACATTAGAAGTAGATGCAAGAAGTTTCCCTCTTGTTTCAATAAATTTTCTTAATAAATCTTTATTAAGAGATAGAGCAATTTTTTCGGTATCAATCTCTTTCATAAGCTGCTCTCCACACTTCTTCCTGTAGCTCTTCTCAGCATAAGTTTGTGCTACTTCTTCTAGGGACTTAAGCTAGTCAGATGCATCAACAACCAATTGACCAAGCTTGCAAATAGGAGATGACAAATGCCCTGTAGTAGTTTCCGATAGTAGACTTGTTAGAATATCCACAACATTCTGAATAGTTTCTGCTTCCATTCTTTGTTCGTTAAGTCTCTTCTTTTGTGCCCTAGATTGCATGACAGTTGCAATCTTCAACATTTCTGATGCACTCATGTTATCAACAATTATAGGCCCTGAGATGCCTAATGAGTCATCATCATCTTCATCAGTTTATTGTATGACTAATGATTTTACCGATTCAGCAGATGTTACCTTATTAATCTTTTCTTTCTCTTGTTCTTTCTCTATTTCATATTCACAAATTTGTGTATCAACTTTTTCATCAGATTCCTTTTGAGTGGCCTATGAAAACGGTGGGAGTTGGGGTTTCACTAGTTGTTCATTAGCTGGTGGAATATCCGCTCCTATTTGAGTTGCTAGTATCTCAACTGAAGTAACCTGTGAGTCTGAAATTGTTGGTGGCTGCATATCTGGTGCAGTAAGGTTTCCATATAGATCTATTGCTTCTTAAATATCATCAACAAGTATGACTCGTTGGGAAATAGTGTCATCTTCTTATTGACAGGATAGACAACATCAACTTGCACAAATTCTTCCTCATCCATTTCTGGTAGATCAACAGTATCTTGCTCATCCTTACAAGAATGTATAAGCTCTCACATCTGTTGAATATTACGAGCAATCTGATGAGTCTCGATTTTAGCATGTTGCACCTTTCCACTAAGTAGCTTCAATCTCCTTGACTTGAAAGCAAATTGGACTTTGTACTTATCCAGAAATTCATTTAACTCATCTTTTGACAAATTAGGAAAATATTGCACAAATACATCATCTATAATTTCTTTTTCTTTCTTCACAGCTTCCTCCCATTTATTCAAAAGAATAGTATGTAAGGAATTAGAACTATCCTTTTCAAGATCATGAGGTAATCTATTGCAATGGCACAAATAACTGATTACCTATTGAACAATTTGTTCCTTTGGATCTTCATTGAATGAATCAAAATGAACTTTGACATTATCAAATCTATTTCTTCCTAATGTCTTTACCGTTATCTCAAAATTAGTCGCAAGCTTGTAAGTTAAGACATTAATAGGCACAGTTGCCATTGGCACTTCTTTCACTAGTTTGGCTGCTTTACCAGTTGCTGTCATTTTCTTGGTTTCCTCCTCGGTATCAGTAATTTCAGATTCTGCTTGGAGAATCAATTTCCGACCTCTTTTCTTTGATGGACTCTCTTTCTTTACATATACTTTAGGTTCCAGTTTCTTTTTAGTTTGGACACTTCATGTCACTCTAGTACTTTTTAATACTGGAGGTGCTTGCTCAACCTTCTTCCTCTTACCTTTACCACTTATGGTTGGAACACTACTGGTTTCAACTTTTGCAGTTTGAACTTCAACTTTATCCAATATTGTCTTCTTTTTGTCCACTGCAGATGCCAATAGGTTATTGGCATTACTGATTAATAAGTCATAATTGACTTCATAGCTCATGTCTTCCATTTCATCTTCCCTAGGCTCAATAGCTTCCATCAGACATAAATAAGTGGTGACTATGAAAATGATGTCCTTAGCAAAGTTTTTCACCACATCCTCAGGTATCCTTACCCTCATACTCATTTTCTTCTGAAATTCATTGAAATATTTATTCATTATTGGCATTTCAATAAGGATATTGAGAAGGTTGTTGATGATTATGGATATAATTGATTAAGGATGTTTACTGTCTTAATATTATTATTTTGTCATTGATGTCAAGAAATTGATTTTATAATTCAGTATGATGTTGCCATATCTTAAGAAGTTTGATTTGATGAGTATAAAGATGTCGGTAAAAGACACAGAAAGATTGTGATGAATAAGGGGAGAAATAAGTTATTCAATGGGCAACTATTACCGAGTTAGACAATGATGAGATCATGATGTTTAGTTTGTTTTGATATCCTACATATGTTGTTGATTGTAAGGTTAATACTATACTATGTTACCGAGCAAAGAACCTAGTCGGTAAACCCTAAGGTTATCGCTATCGGTTAATGAAGGCAGAATATCTACTGAGTGAAGTTTAGTATTTACCGAGTTGCAACTGAGCTATAACAAAATGCATTAAATGATTAAAAGTGTTATTTAATGAAGGAAGCTGATGAGCTAGAATTGATTAAATGATTGGTATGTCGTGCATGAAGTTTGTTAAAGAATCTATGGCAACGGAAGATCGGCAGAAAGATCTACAGCTCAAATTGAACCGCAATACCTTAGCACAAGTTCCAAGAAATGTATGGAAGTTCCAAGGCGAGGTAAAATGTTTTCAGATTGAAGGATACATTGAACCTGGTCAAGTTTGAAGATCTGATGGCTATGATTGATCATGGGATATGTGATCAAGGAGATTAAGTGGTTAGCAAATTGTTTATAAATAAGGAATTGTTGATAAACAATGCATGCGGGCAAGTGTAAGCACATGGATGCTACATAGTGATTATCAAGCACAGAAGCTTGAAGACCTGTTTGATTAACAGAGTATAGAGCCCAGTAGAGGGACAAGATAAGTCCTATGACTAGATTGTATTGAGAAAATAAGAATCTGCTTTAGCATTTTTGATGTGAAGTTGCAGATATATTTTATTACTGTTATTTTGTAAAGTGACAGAAAATCTCTTAACCGAGTGGACTTAACAGTCTTATTTATAAAACCCTCTAGCAAGGTGACATTTTGATTGAGTGTTTGAAACCCTTTAACAAGGTCACTTCTAACAAGGTGAAGATCCTAACAGATCTGAGGGAAATCCCTTAATCGGGTCACATCTAGCAATGTGTTTGTAATCTTTAACAGGATTCTCTTTTAACCGAGCATACTCTAGAAGAGTATATTTCTTAGTGGGTCCGAAATCCCACAGTAGTTTTTCCCTTTGGGTTTCCACATTAAATCTGGTCTTATGAGCGTAGTTATGATTATGTGTTCTTAAGGTTGCATGTTTTACAGTTTTGATTACATATATCTGTTTAAGCTAGCGAGGTTGAATCTGTTGATTTTATGGAAGATTAAGTTTATATGAATCACCCCCCCCCCCCTCTAATCTTATCAGCTTGGCATCTGTAATTAACATTTAGTATTAGATCAGAACTATCAATTGGTATCAGAGCTTTGGACTCAGGAGGAAAAATTTAAAGGTACTTGAGGCAAAGATCCAAAGATGTATAAGAGGGATGCACCGAAGCTGAGCAAGTCTAGTTTCTCTACATGGCAGAAAAGGATGAAGCTGCACTTATCAGGAGTTGGAGAATATGCTATATATTATCTGGAGAATGATTTCATTACATCGAGCACCTATCCATTGACAATGGAAGAGATAAAGGCAAAGCAAGAACATATTAAAGTAATGATTGAAATAACATTTGCATTGGCCGACTCAGAGTTTAATGATCTAGAAGGCTGCAATGATGCCAAGGCAATGTGGGACAAGCTTATATCTATGTATGGCAGTGATGAACATGTTCAAAGAGAAAAAGTGGATAGTCTAAGAGGACAACTTGAATCCATGAGAATGAATGAAGGTGAGAACATAACCCAGTACAGTACAAGACTAAAGGAGATTGTCAATCAAATCAAAGGAGTGGGAGGAACCATTGAAGAAAAGGATGTCACATGTAAGTTATTGAGAACCATTCTACCTGCTTATGCAATCCGAGTCTCTGCAATCAATGAATTGAGGTTTGTACCCAATATGCCAGTTTCTTTGGATGCTACTATTGGTAAGCTACATGCATTTGAATTAAGTAATTTTGATAACAGTGTGTCTTCGGTAAATAAAGTTGAATCTGCATTCAGTTCTTTTTATCTTGATGAATCTAATGATTACAATGATAGAAAGTATAAGTATTCTAAAGGGAATCATAGTAGCAAGTGAAAGATCTCACAAAAACATGGAGGAGGTACACAAACTTTATGAAGAAATCAGAAAGCAAGAAGAGTTTGAAGCACTATTAGCTAAAAGGCTACCAAGAGGAAAAGGTAAGTACAAAGGAAAGTTGCCTTTGAAATGTTTTAACTGTGATAGAATAGGACATATGGCTTCTAACTACCCTGACAAAGAATCTAGTGAAAAGAGAGATTACCAAGATGACAGAAAGAAAGATAATCATTACAGAGGACCTCGAGACTTCAAAAGAAGAGATAAAAAGACATGTCTAATAGCTGATGAGGAATCTAATGATGATAAATCAGATGAAACTGATACAGAGGAAGTTGTTTATGTGGCTATCAAAGATGGATTAGATGAAGAAAAAGCCCTAATATCTCACATAAATACTAATGATTCTTGGATCATAGATAGTGGATGCTCACATCACTTGACAGGTGATAAACTCAAGTTTGTTAAATTAGAAGATTATGATGGAGGTTATGTAGGATTTTGTAATGATGCACCATGTCCGGTAAAAGGTAAAGGATCCATAACACTTCTTGACAATGCTAAATGTAATGATGTTTATTGGGTTGAAGGTTTGAAATATAATTTGTTGAGTGTAGCATAGCTAAACAACACAGGTTACTGAATAGAATTTCAGAAAGAAATTGTCAAAGTTCATGACAAGCATGGAAAGTTAGCTGCTATCGGGACTCAAACAAAAGATAACACATTTCACCTTGACTCAAATCAGAATAATTATCTTTATGCAAAGATAGATGATACCTGGTTATGGCATAAAAGATTTTGTCATGTAAATTTTGATAATGTGATCAAAATAAGCAAGACGCACCAAGTAAGAGGTCTACTGAGTCTTGAGAAACCTGAGAATGCTATGTGCCGAGGATGCCAGATGGGTAAGATGACAAGATCAAGATTTACAAGTAAGTCCTACACTTCTAAGGGAATTTTAGATCTTGTGCACATCGATCTTTGTGGTCCTATGAAAGTTCAAAGTTATTATGGTGATAAATATTTCATATTATTTGTGGATGATTACTCAAGGATGATGTCGGTTATGTTTTTAAAAGAAAAATCAGAAGCTTTTCAAATGTTTAAATGGTACAAAGCAAGAGTTGAAAATGAAATAGGAAGACAACTAAAATGTCTTAGATCAGATAGAGGAGGAGAGTTTACCTCTAATGAGTTCAACTTATTCTCAATGATCATGGTATAAAAAGACAAGTCTCTTCACCGAGAACTCCATAGCAAAATGGGATAGCTGAGAGAAGAAACAGATCTATTGTGGATTATGCCAGAACCCTAATGATTGAAAAGAAAGTTCCACAAAATTTTTGGAGAGAAGCAATAAGCACATCAGTTTACACCCTGAACCGAGTACAACTGAAGAAAGGAACTTTGAAGACACCATATGAAATTTGGTATGACAAGAAACCTAATGTAAGTTACTTTAAAATCTTTGGAAGTAGATGCTATGTACACAAAGATGATAGAAATGGAAAGTTTGATCAAAAAAGTGAAGAAGGAACTTTTCTTGGTTATTCTTCTAGAAGCAAAACATTTAAATGTCTGATCAAATCATCTAACAAAATAGTAGAAAGTGCAAATGTGAAAATTGATGAATTTGTAGAAAGAAATGATGAAGGAAATTCCAAGGAATCAGAAGATTATGAAGAATTTGTCTATGTTCAACCGACAAGTTCTACCGAGAGAGTTACTGAAGAAAATAAAGAGGATATTTAGTTACCAAGTGATGAACAAGATCATACAGAGCCTACCGAGCCTATATTAGCCAAGTATGTCAGAAGGAATCATGCATCAAGTCAAATTATAGGAGATAAAGATGATCCAGTGATGACAAGGAACAAACTGAGACAGAATACATGTCTGATATCTAAATTTGAACTGAGAATAGTGAAAGAGGCATTTAACAGTGAAGATTGGGTAAATGCTATGACAGAAGAGATTGATCAAATCAAGAAGAATGACACATGGACACTGGTCCCAAGACCAAATGACAAAAATGTAATCAGTACAAAATGGATTTTCAGAAACAAGCTGAATGAAAAAGGTGAGGTCATTCGAAATAAAGCAAAACTAGTTTGCAAAGGATATGCTCAAGAAGAAGGAATTGATTATGGCAAGACTAGTTTGCATTTCTGAATGGTATATTAGAAGAAGAAGTTTTTATTAAACAACCTGAAGGATTTGTTGAAGGAGAGAATAAAGATCAGGTATGTAAATTGAACAAAGCTTTATATGGTCTGAAACAAGCACCTAGAGCACGGTATGAAAGATTGCACTCTTATTTAATCAAGATTGGTTGTATAAGGACAAGTGAAAACAACAATATGTACATGAAGAATGATGAAAATGGAATACTGATCTCAGCCATATTTGTTGATGATATTATCTTTTGTGGAAATGACTCTTTATGCAAGAACTTTGGAAATGAAATGTGCAAAGAATTTGAGATGTCATTAATTGGTGAGATAAAATATTTTATAGGTTTACAGATACTACAAATGAAAGATGAGATTTTAATTACTCAATCCAAGTACATAAAGGAAATCTTGAAGAAATTTGGAATGGAGGACTCAAAACCAGTAAGTACTCCTATGACTACCAACTGTAAATTATCAAAGAATGATGAATCTGCATCTATTGATGAGACACTTTACTGATCCATGACTGGAATGTTACAATATGTTGTTCACAACAGACCAGACATAGCACATGCAGTAGGTATAGTTGCAAGATTATCTGTAGATCCCAAGGAAACACACATGACAACAACCAAGAGAATTTTCAGATACTTGAAAGGCACTGAAGATTATGGCTTAGTATATAACAAGAGAAATGATTTTGATTTAAAAGTTTATACTGATGCTGATTGGGTAGGCAACATAGATGATACAAAAAGCACAAGTGGAGGAGCTTTCTTTTTAGGAGAAAGACTAGTGAGTTGGCTTAGCAAGAAACAAGGATGTGTTTCACAGTCAACAACAGAAGCTGAATATGTTGCTGCAGCATTGAATTGTACTAATATAGCATGGATCAAACAACTGTTGGAAGGTATAAATGAGAAAGTTACCAAGCCAGTAACTATATTCTGTGACAATACTAGTGTCATTACCATTTCAAAGAATCCTATTATGCACTCTAAGACAAAGCACATCTCTATCAAATATCATTATCTTAGAGAAGAAGTTCAAGAGAAGAAATTGGTGTTGGAGTATGTTAGCACAAAGGAACAAATAGCAGATATCTTCACAAAGCCATTGCCAAGGGACACTTTTGAGTATCTCGGAAGCAAGTTAGGGGTCCTACCCGTATCTTCTACTCACTGACCGAGTTCAGTGAAAGCATCAATTCGATGACTCTAAAGAATATATTTTAGGAGTTGATGCTGATTTACACACTTTAGGATGTTTTCTAAAGGTGTGCAAAAAACAAATACAGGGAACAGGAATTGAAGACATAATGCTCTGACCGAGACTGAGTTGACACATAACAGCAAGGAATTCACTTCTAAACGAAAGAAATCATGTTTTAGCTCTTTTACTTTTTGGCATTGTTGTCAAAGGGGGAGAAGACTATTGTATGGAGGAGAAGTCTGATGACAGGGGGAGAGCATTTCAGAATCTCACAACAATCTGAATCAATTAGGTCAAATCAATTGGTTTTGCCATCAATGCCAAAGGGGGAGATTGTTGGCATTTCAATAAGGATATTGAGAAGGTTGTTGATGATTATTGATATAGCTGATTAAGGATGTTTACTGTCTTAATACTATTATTTTGTCATTGATGTCAAGAAATTGATTTTCTAATTCAGTATGATGTTGCCATATCTTAAGAAGTATGTTTTGATGAGTATAAAGATGTCGGTAAAAGACACAGAAAGATTGTGATGAATAAGGGGATAAATAAGTTATTCAATGGGCAACTATTACCGAGTTAGAAAATGATGAGATCATGATGTTTAGTTTGTTTTGATATCCTACATATGTTGTTGATTGTAAGGTTAATACTATACTATGTTACCAAGCAAAGAACCTAGTCGGTAAACCTAAGGTTATCACTATTGGTTAATGAAGGCGGAATGTCTACTGAGTGAAGTTTAGTATTTACCGAGTTGCAACCGAGCTGTAACAGAATGCATTAAATTATTAAAAGAATTATTTAATGAAGGAAGCTGATGAGCTGGAATTGATTAAATGATTGGTATGTCATGCATGAAGTTTCTTAAAGAATCTATGGCAACAGAAGATCGGCAGAAAGATCTACAACTCAGATTGAACCGCAATACCTTAGCACAAGTTCCAAGGCGAGGTAAAACATTTTCAGATTGAAGGATACATTGAACCTAGTCAAGTTTGAAGATCTGATGGCTATGATTGATCATGGGATATATCATCAAGGAGATTAAGCGGTTAGCAAATTGTTTATAAATAAGGAACTGTTGATAAACAATGCATGCGGGCAAGTGTAAGCATAAGGATGCTACATAGTGATTACCAAGCACAGAAGCTTGAAGACTTGTTTGATTAACAGAGTATAGAGCCCAGCAGAGGGACAAGATAAGTCCTATGACTAGATTGTATTGAGCAAATAAGAATCTGCTTTAGCATTTTTGATGTGAAGTTGCAAATATATTTTATTACTGTTATTTTGTAAAGTGACAGAAAATCTCTTAACCGAGTGGACTTAACAGTCTTATTTGTAAAACCCTCTAGCAAGGTGACATTCTGATTGAGTGTTTGAAACCCTTTAACAAGGTCACTTTTAACAAGGTGAAGATCCTAACAGATTTGAGGGAAATCCCTTAACCGGGTCACATCTAGCAATGTGTTTGTAATCTTTAACAGGATTTGCTTTTAACCGAGCATACTCTAGAAGAGTATATTTCTTAGTGGGTCTGAAATCCCACAGTGGTTTTTCCGTATTTGGGTTTCCATGTTAAATTTGGTGTTATGAGTGTTGTTATGATTATGTGTTCTTAAGGTTGCATGTTTTACAGTTTTGATTACATATATCTGTTTAAGCTAGCGAGGTTGAATCTGTTGATTTTATGGAAGATTAAGTTTATATGATTCACCCCCCCCCTCTCATCTTGTCAGCTTGACATCTGTACTTAACATTTAGTATCAGATCAGAACTATCAGAGATGCCAGTAGGTTATTGGCATAACTGATTAATAAGTCATAATTGACTTCATAGCTCATGTCTTTCATTTCATCTTCCCTAGGCTCAATAGCTTCCATCAGACATAAATAAGTGGTGACTATGAAAATGATATCCTTAGCAAAGTTTTTCCCCACATCCTCAGGTATCCTTACCCTCATACTCATTTTCTTTTGAAATTCATTGAAATATTTATTCATTGCAGTAGAGAAGGTGTTCCTCACAGCCTTAATGTTTTTCTTAATTTGGGTAGTTACCGGTAGATCCTTAGACCATTTAAGATCACCAATTCCTGCTAGGAAATTATGGAAATAAAAGAATAAACCAATCAACAACTAACCAAATTGAAACTTTTGACTACTGTCATTCTTGATAGACTAAAGATTCAACATTAATTGGCTCCTTGTGGCCTCACATAGGTCATAGTTAGCATTTTCAACTATCATTTTATAAGCAATATGCACTGTTGCAGATGGTACATTGTTCATTCTGCTAGAATAGAATATCTGGTAGCCTATAACCATAGTTGTTAGTTTAACCACTGGGTCCTTAATGTTATTGATAGAAAAAGAATGCCCATTAGAGGTTGATGAGGTTAAAGTGTTTACTATCTCTTTTGAAATTTGCCTCAACTTAGGTACTTCACCGATTGAGCAAAAACCAGTTATTGCTTGAATAACCTCCTTGGTTATAGGGTGTGTCATTTCCAAATACATATTTTCCCCATGAACACGAGTCAAAATAATTTGGATATATTCATCTTCAAAATCTTCAAGAAAATAAGCTGCATTATGAAAACCTTTCTCATATACCTAATATACTCGGGTTGAATCTTTCCGTTTTCATCGCAAAGGGATTTCAACTGAGAATAAATTGGCAATGATCTTAAATCCTCAATTTTACAATCAATGTAGCTAGACAAATCTCCTTTCACTACTACACCATTAGGAACTTGAGATAAAGCATTACAAGACACAATTCATTCCGACTTCACAACCTCCATAGGTTCAGATGTGATCATTAATTTCTCTACTTGCTTGGATGATGATGCCATTTCAAATAAACTAGATTCGAAGCAAGATTTTACAAAGAAATACCTTAGTTTACGCGCATTGCCTTGTTTGTCAGTTGATTACTCAAGTGCACACCAGTTTAGTCTTCACTAACCTTCAAATCAGCTTGATAACTCAAATCACAATACAACTTTGACTAAAATCAACTAGCAATCCTTTCTTTGCTTTGCAAGTGCTCAAGAATTCTTTCTCGAATGCATTAGGGTAAAAATAAAAAAGTAAGATTTGCTTTTATCCTTTTTACCTACTGCATTGAATGCTTTCCCATTAGGGTTATAAACCCTAATTACACCACTTAATGATGCATATAATACTGACAGATGTAAAACCAGTTGATAAACTTTTGAAAAACTGATTGACAAAAAGTTATCAAAATTTCATGCATTCAAATTCTCTTACCACTCATTCTTTTCAAGGGGTCTGGAAGTAGATTTACCGCTATGCTCCCCTTAGCCATATTGAAAGGCTCAGTTCACCGGTGCAGGATTCTCCACATTGGTTGAAGGATTATTTTCTTTTGTAGGTATATCATCACTCTTCTTTTTCTATATTCGATTCATTTCTTCTCTGGTTTCCTCAATATTTACCTTCTGCTTGCCTTTCTGATCTTTAGAATGATTAATCAGTTTGTACTTTATGGATCTACAAAATTTTGCCATGTGTCCCAATTTATGATAGTGATAGCAGGCCATTCCAGATGATCTCCGAGGTCCTACATTTCTTCTTCCAGTTCTCCTTCTGTAATTCATAGCTACATGACCAAAATTGTTACAGATGGTGCAAATTACACTTGTTACCTTTTCCATCTCAAATGGACTAAACCAATTGACATAAGGTCTTTGCTAGTCCATGTTACCCCGAGTATCATAGTTTCTCATCTAGATTCCATTTAGTCTTGGATTCATATGAGGTACTGGATTATTTTCTCCATATCTGCATTCAACTGATCTATGTCCATACATTTTGCATGTGAGACAATGACCTTCAAATTTCTTGGACATATACCTAGTATTTGTATTGTAGCTTGCATTTCCATTAGATTTGTTTCTACACACATTTGCAGTATGACCAGGTTTATGGCAAAGAAAGCAAACAGATTTAAAAACCTTCTTACTAGTAGGATTTTTAGCCTTAGGAGCATTTTTGTCCTTATGAATGTTGCTCTTTGTACCAAAAGATTCTCCTTTCTCAGATGTGTTAAAACCGAGTCCAGAGGTATCACCTTTCATCCATTGTGATTGAATTTTCTCATCTAGCAAGGTAGAACTTTTGTTGAAATTTTCCAGTTTCCCATTAGCTTCAGTGAGCTGTCTGGTAAGATCTTCATTATGTTTTGACAGAGTCTCTCTTAGAGATGATGTCGATTCAAGATCTAGCTCTAAGGTCTCTTTTTCTTATTTCTCTACATGCCAATGCTCATACAAAGTATCATTCTTTTGCTTGATCTTGGCAATATCATGATCTCTTTCTTTGATGAGATCTTCAGCTGTCCTCCTAGCTTCCAGTTCCCAACTCATTCAGATAGTTAGGCTTTCTATCTCTCTCCTCAATTTTAGCTTTTCACTATTTAGTTTTTCAACTTCCTCAGCTAAAGAATCAATATTGGCCTCATCTGAAGAACTATTATGAAATATTTCCAACAGTTGTTTAGTTAGCTCTCTCATTTTGACTTGAGAAGCTTTCAGTTTGACCCTTACGGTTTCAAGATCATTTCTACTAGCTTCAAGCTCTCTAGCCATCTCAAAGTAGCTCATATCCCCAATGGTGGCTTTAGGGTTTCCTTCCAATTGATTAAGCTTTGAAGAAGTTAGGCTGTGATACCAATTGATGAAATTATAAAGCACTAAGAGGGGGGGTGAATCAATGACACCAAAAACAATACTACTTAAACACTGACCGGTAGATATACTTAACAAGTTTGTTAAACACTATGCATGCAATCCAAAATGATATAAAAGCATGCACAATAAGTAAAACATCCACCATAACACAAGTATTTATATGTGGAAAACCCAAATGGGAAAAACCACGGTGAGATGGGACTCACAAGTTAACTATTTGCAGTAATAGATAACTGTCCGGTTAAGGTCTACAAAAGGTTGCTCTGCTAGGAGTGAATCCTGTTAAAGATCCCAAAGCTTAGTTAAAATCTATACCCTATTAAAGGTAGTAGCCTGTTAGGAGTAACCTCGGTAGAGGATTTCTGAATCCAAACTAATGGATCACTTGGTTAGAGGATTGTACAATGAAGCTTGTTAGAGCTTACTCGGTTAGGGGATTTGACTATTTTAGTGATTAGAAAACAATAGGTGCTGTGATCTAGTAGTAGCACAACTTGCTTGAATAGATCCTCTTTTGCGCACTCAAAACTTCATTACCAACATACTCTGCAACTTAACACTTCTTCCTTCGCATCAAATCATCTCATATCATATCTCCTTCGCTCATAGAAAATAATTCATTGTGATGTCAATATATAGACATTGAGATTTCATGTTAGCCTCTAGAAATCATATCACAATTTCCTAGGTTTAGTGTATCTGGTCAAACAACCATAACTTGTCACAAAAATACCGCCAAACTTTGTCGGTTAGGATAACTCATCACGACCAGTGATAAATCATCACATAATCAGTGAATACCAGTTGGAACAACAATACCGATTGGAGTTAAACATATAAACCATTTGTTCTTCGATGCTCCTTTGATAATCTCCGCTGGATCTTCAGGTTGATGTCGAGTTATGTATATCCATATATAAATACACACCGGTTGTCTCCATGTATATACCGGTTGTCACTATGTACCAGTTAGATATAAATTTCTAGCATACCTGTTGCAATATGAACAACTTTGAAGTCACACCGGTAGACAATATGAAAATATGTCTGTGTGTGTGTTTCATCAATGATAACATATGAAGTTATTCATTACAATCATCATCAAGCCAATAATATCCCCCTTTGGCATTGATGGCAACACTTAGAAAATTTTACAACAATACTGCTAAGTGTGCTTACAAAAAAATTTGTACACATATTTCTACTCCTACTCCCCCTTACTACATATAACATACAGAATTTTCACAACACACATACATATTTCTACTCCCCCTTTGACAACAATGCCAAATTGAAAAGCAAAATACACACACACACACACACACACACACACATATATATAAATTTATATCAAAATGTTTTACATATACAAAAACTTGAAAACCTAAATCAAGATGTATGCAATGCAATCCTCAAAAAAATGTTGCTATTGTTTCTCTTCAATTTAGAAAAAAGTATGTTCCCATGTCTCGAACAAGTTCTTAGTGATCTCAATTGAGGCCATAATTTGAGTACAAAACTCTTCCATTGAATCAAGTGTACATAACTCTGGAGTAGCCAAAATTGCTTATGCATTCTTGTAGGCTTTTTGCAATATGTCCACTTGGGGTCTGGGTAGATTCCTCAACTCCTTCAAGGATCAGATTCTTTTTGCCTTTTCAAAATCATAGGTATCTAACCTGTTTTGCAAATCATTCACAGATTTATCAAAAGAAAAAATAGAATCTTGTAACCGTACATATGCATTCTTCTCTAGCTCTTGTTGTATTTCAATTCGCCTGTTATTGATATCAAAATAAAAGAATGAAACATTAGAAGTAGATGCAAGAAGTTTCCCTCCTGTTTCAATAACTTTTCTTAATAAATGTTTATTAAGAGATAGAACAATTTTTCCTGTATCAATCTCTTTCATAAGCTGCTCTCCATACTTCTTCCTATAGCTCTACTCAGCATAAGTTTGTGCTACTTCTTCTAGGGACTTAAGTTGGTCTTATGCATCAGCAACCAATTGAACAAGCTTGCAAATAGGAGATGACAAATGCCCTGTAATAGTTTTCGATAGTAGACTTGTCAAAATATCCACAACATTCTGAATGGTTTCTGCTTCCATTCTCTATTCTTTAAGTCTCTTCTTGTGTGCCCTCGATTGCATGACAGTTGCAATCTTCATCATTTCTGATGCACTCATGTTATCAACAATTATAGGCCCTGAGATGCCTAATGAGTCATCATCTTCATCAGTCTGTTGTATGACTAATGATTTTATCGGTTCAGCAGATGTTACCTTATTAATCTTTTCTTTCTCTTGATCTTTCTCTGTTTCCTGTTTAGAAATCTGTGTATTAGTTTTTTCATCAGATTCCTTCTGAGTGGCCTATGAAAATGGTGGGAGTTGGGGCTTCACTAGTTGTTCATTAGCTTGTGGAATATCCACTCCTGGTTTAGTTTCTAGTATCTCAATTGAAGTAACCTGTGAGTCTGAAATTGTCAGTGGCTGCATATCTAGTGCAGTAACATTTCCAAATAGATCTATTGCTTCCTGAATATCATCAACAAGTATGATTCATTGGGAAATAGTTTCATCCTTCTTATTCATAGGGTAGACAACATCAACCTGCACATATTCTTCCTTATCCATTTCTAGTAGATCAACAGTATCTTTCTCATCCTTAGAAGAATGTATAAGCTCTCACATCTATTGAATATTACGAGCAATCTTATGAGTCTTGGTTTCAGCATGTTGCACCTTTCCACTAAGTAGCTTCAATCTACTTGACTTGAAAGCAAATTGGACTATGTACTTATCAAGCAATTCATTTAACTTGTCTTTTGACAAATCAAAAAAATATTGCACAAATACATCATATATAATTTCTTTTTCTTTCTTCACAGCTTCCTCCCATTTATTCAAAATAATAGCATGTAAGGAATTAGAAATATCCTTTTCAAGATCATGAGGTAATCTATTGTAATGGCACAAATAACCGATTACCTATTGAACAATTTGTTCCTTCTGATCTTCATTGATTGAATCAAAATGAACTTTGACATTATCAAATCTGTTTCTTCCTAATGTCTTCACCATTATCTCAAAATTAGTTACAGGCTTGTAAGTTAAGACATTAATAGGCATAGTTGCCTTTGGCACTTCTTTCATTGATTTGGCTGCTTTACCAGTTGCTTTCATTTTCTTGGTTTCCTCCTTGATATCATTACTTTTAGATTCTGCTTGGAGAATCAGTTTCCGACCTCTTTTCTTTGATGCAGTCTCCTTCTTTACATATACTTTAGGTTCCGGTTCCTTTTTAGTTTGGACACTTCGTGTCACTCTAGTACTTTTTATTACCGGAGTTGCTTGCTTAGCCTTCTTCCTCTTACCTTTACCACTTATGGTTGGAACACTACTGGTTTCAGCTTTTACAGTTTGAACTTCAACTATATCCAATATTGTCTTCTTTTTGTCCACTGGAGATGCCAACAGGTTATTGGCATAACTGATTAATAAGTCATAATTGACTTCATAGCTCATGTCTTCCATTTCATCTTCCCTAGGCTCAATAGCCTCCATCAGACATAAATAAGTGGTGACTGTGAAAATGATGTCCTTAGCAAAGTTTTTCACCACATCCTCAGGTATCCTTACCCTCATACTCATTTTCTTCTGAAATTCATTGAAATATTTATTCATAGCAGCAGAGAAGGTGTTCCTCACAGCCTTAATGTTTTTCTTAATCTGGGCAGTTACCGGTAGATCCTTAGACCATTCAAGATCACCAATTTCTGATAGAAAATTCTGGAAATAAAATAATAAACCAATCAAAAACTGACCAAATTTAAACTTTTGACTACTGTCATTCTTGATAGACTGAAGATTCAACTTTAATTGGCTCCTTATGGCCTCACATAGGTCATAATTATCATTTTCAACTATCATTTTATAAGCAGTATGCACTGCTGTAGATGGTACACTGTTCATTCTACTAGAATAGAATATCTGGTAGCCTATAACCATGGTTTCCTGTTTAGCCACTGGGTCCGTAATGTTATTGACAGAAAAAGCACGCCCATCAGAGGTTGATGAGGTTAAAGTGTTTACTGTCTGTTTTGAAATTCGCCTCAGCTTAGGCACTTCACCGATTGAGCAAAAACCAGTTACTGCTTGAATAACCTCCTTGGTTATATTGTGTTCCCTTTCCAAATACATATTCTCCCCATGAACACAACTCGGAATAATTTGTATATGTTCCTCTTCAAAATCTTCAAGAAAATAAGTTGCATTATGAAAACCTTTCTCATATACCCTAATATACTCGAGTTGAATCTTTTTGTTTTCATCGCAAAGGGATTTCAATTGAGAATAAATTGACAATGATCTTAAATCCTCAATTTTACAATCAATGTAGCTAGACAAATCTCCTTTCACTACAAAACCGTTAGGAACTTGAGATAAATCATTATAAGACACAATTCATTCCAACCTCACAACCTCCATAGGTTCAGATATGATCATCAATTTCCCTACTTGCTTGGACGATGATGCCATTTCAAATAAACTAGATTCGAAGCAAGATTTTACAAAGAAATACCTTAGTTTATGTGCGTTGCCTCGTTTGTCGGTTGATTACTCAAGTTCACACTAGTTCAGTCTTCACTAACCTTCAAATCAGCTTGATCACTCAAACCACGATACAACTTTGACTAAAATCAGCTAGCAATCCTTTATTTGCTTTGCAAGTGCTCAAGAATTCTTTCTCGAATGCATTAGGGTAAAAATAAAAAAGTAAGACTTCCTTTTATCCTTTTTACCTACTGCATTAAATGCTTGCCTGTTAGGGTTACAAATCCTAATTACACCACTTAATGATGCATATAATACTGATAGATGTAAAACCAGTTGATAAAATTTTGAAAAACCGATTGACAAAAAGTTATCAAAATTTCATGCATTCAAACTCTCTTACCACTCATTCTTTTCAAGGGGTCCGGAAGTAGATTTATCGCTATGCTCCCCTTAGCCATATTGAAAGGCTCAATTCATCGGTGCAGGATAATCCACACTGGGTGAAGGATTAGTTTCTTTTGTAGGTATATCATCACTCTTCTTTTTCCATATTTGATTCATTTCTTTTCTAGTTTCCTCAATATTTATCTTATTCTTGCCTTCTTGATCTTTAGAATGATTAACCGGTTTGTGCTTTCTGGATCTATAAAACTTTTCCATGTGTCTCGATTTATGATAGTGTTAGCAGGTCATTCTAGATGATCTCCGAGGTCCTGCATTGCCTCTTCCAGTTCTCCTTCTGTAATTCATAGCCATGAGATCAAAATTGTTACAGATGGTGCAAATGACATTTGTTACCTTTTCCATCTCAAATGGACTAAACCGGTTGACATAGGGTCTTTGCTAGTCCATGTTACCCCATTATCATAGTTTCTCATCCAGTTTCCATTTAGTCTTGGATTCATATGAGGTATTGGATTATTTTCTCCATATCTGCATTCAACTAATCTATGTCCATACATTTTGCATGTGAAACAATGACCTTCAAATTTCTTGGACATTTACCTAGTATTTGTATTGTAGCTTGCATTTCCATTAGGTTTGTTTCTACACACATTTGAAGTATGACTAGGTTTATGGCAAACAAAGCAAATAGGTTTAAAAACCTTCTTATCGGTAGGCTTTTTAGCCTTAGGAGCAGTTTTGTCCTTATGAATGTTGCTCTTTGTAGTGGAAGATTCTCCTTTCTTAGATGTGTTAAAACTGAGTCTAGAGGTATCACCTTTCATCCTTTGTGATTGCATTTTCTCATATAGCAAGGTAGAAATTTTGTTGAAATTCTCCAGTTTCCCATTAGCTTCAATGAGCTATCTCGTAAGATCTTCATTATGGTTGACAGAGTCTCTCTCAGAGATGATGTCGATTCAAGATCTAGCTGTAAGGTCTCTTTTTCTTCTTTCTCTGCATGCCAATGCTCATGCAAAGTAGCATTCTCTCTCTTGATCTTGGCAATATCATGATCTCTTTCTTTGATGATATCTTCAGCTATCCTCCTTGCTTCTAGTTCCTGACTCATGTGGATAGCTAGGCTTTCTAGTTCTCTCCTCAGATTTAGCTTTTCACTATTTAGTTTTTCAACTTCCTCAGCTAAAGAATACATATTGGCCTCATCTGAAGAACTATGATCAGATATTTTCAACAGTTGTTCAGTTTTCTCTCTCCTTTTGACTTGAGAAGCTTTTAGTTTGACCCTTAGGTTTTCAAGATCATTTCTACTAGCTTCAAGCTCTCTAGCCATCTCAAAGTAGCTCATATCCCCCATGGTGGCTTTAGGGTTTCCTTCCAAGTGATTAAGATTTAAAGAAGTTAGGCTCTGATACCAATTGATGAAATTATAAAGCACTAAGAGGGGGTGGTGAATCAGTGACACCAAAAACAATACTACTTTAAACACTAACCAGTAGATATACTTAACAAGTTTGTTAAACACTATGCATGCAATCCAAAATGATATAAAAGAATGCACAATAAGTAAAACATACACCATAACACAAGTGTTTATATGTGGAAAACCCAAATGGGAAAAATGACAGTGAATACCAGTTGGGACTCACAAGTTAACTATCTGCAGTAATAGATAACTGATCGGTTAAGGTCTACAAAAGGTTGCTCGACTAGGAGCGAATCTTGTTAAAGATCCCAAAGCTTGGTTAAAAGCTATACCCTATTAGGAATAACCTCGGTAGAGGATTTCTGAATCCGAACTAATGTATCACCTGGTTGGAGGATTTATACAATGAAGTTTGTTAGAGCTTATCCAATTAGGGGATTTGACTATTGTAGTGATAAGAAAACAACAGGTGGTGTGATCTAGTAGTAGCACAACTTGCTTGAATAGATCGCCTATTGTGTAGTCAAAATTTCATTACCAACATACTCTGCAACTTAACACTTCTACCTTCACATCAAATCATCTTATATCATATCTCCTTCGCTCATACAAAATAATTCATTGTGATGTCAATATATAGACATTTAGATTTCATTTCGGCCTTTAGAAATCATATCACAATTTCCTAGGTGCAGTGTATATAGTCAAACAACCATAACTCTTCACAAAAATACCGCCAAAATTTATCAGTTAGGATAACTCATCACATAATCAGTGAATACTAGTTGGAACAACAATACCAGTTGGAGTTAAACATATAAATCATTTTTCCTTCGATGCTCCTTTGATAATCTCCGTTGGATCTTCAGGTTGATGTCGAGTTATATATATCCATATATAAATACACACTGGTTGTCTCCATGTATATACTGGTTGTCACCATGTACCAGTTAGATATAAACTTCTAGTATACCAGTTGCAATATGAACAACTTTGAAGTCACACCGGTAGACAATATGAACATATCTGTGTGTATGTGTTTCATCAATGATAACATATGAAGTTATTCATTACAATCATCATCAAGCCAACAAACATTTGATTTGGTGGATCCTAACATGTATCGCATCCATATCACTAGTCACATTTGATCCAAACTAATACAATGTATCTCATACAAACATCATAAATACAAGTTATGACTAACTCATGCATGTGTCCCATATACACTATGAGAGTAGCTCTTACACACATCACATGTATAGATAAATATATGCAATAAAATCCATAAGGGAATGACATGTTAAGATGTCACAATAAGAAAATCATGTTTTATCTCAATAGCATGTTCTATTTAGTGCTTGGAGGTAAATTAACTACCCTACTTTACATTTTATTATGTCTATTAATAATAGCATTGATGGTAGAGAGATGGCTAATGGAAATGTAAACTAAAGAGAGCATGAATGATGATGGGTTGGTAGATATATGAGAGGTGGAATGATAGTATGAGATACATGAGAGAGAAAATTGGGGTTACATTGGATGTGAGAAGTAGCAACTATCAAGACATTAAAAGGAAGTAATATAAGGATATTTCAAAGGTCAAAATGGGGAGGTGGCATATAGTTTATCTCTTATTATATAAATTATAATGAATAATTAAAATGTATCTCTTTAACTCGCCTTTGAATTTACATTTTCTTTAATTTGAAAATTTTATGATTTGTGTAATATCAGCTATATTTAATTTATAAAATATTGTTCATTTTATATGAAATATTTATACATAAGTTTATCTTAGCTTCAAGAATATTTATTCAAATATTCTCTACTAACAAGGCCAACCACATGAAGGTAGAAGCTTGCATGGCCTCCCCTAATTGACCTAAGACAACCATAAAATAATACAACACCACAACAATGTTGGAATTGTATTGTCATTGATGTCAATCGGTATGTATTCACCAGTATGGATGGCTACCGATATGAAAGGTGTATACAAGATGCAAGAAGAAGATGTTACCGATATGGATGTTCACCAGTGAGTAAGCATAACAAAGCATGGAGACAGCTAAAGGTAAGACTAGTTATGTCAACCGGTATAGCATGATCAACATGTATGTATTGTCAACCATATGCAGGAAGGTGTAGTATCAACCGGTAAATAGGTCCATCAACGAGCATGTATGAACAAGAAAAAGATAAACAGACAGAGTGAATGATTATCGGATTACATAGAGTGTGAACAAAAAACTGGGGGAAATCCAAAATAGCTTGAAGTAACTGGCAGAACAATGAAGAGATGATACAAGGGTTGACCGGTAGGGAAAGAGGACAAGTAGCATAAGGAAAAAATTGGTAGTGTGTCTTTAGGTTGGTGCATGAGCCTGAACTGACACAATGGACTGAGCTGAGTTGGATACCAACTGGGATGCCACGTAGTCTCCAAGTGGTAAGTGAACAATGCATCATCGAAGTAGTCAGTGATCGGTAAGACATTTAATGCAGTCTGCATAAATCACGGGATGATGATAGAATTTTGCAGCCAAGACATTGAATGACACATATCAATGATGTTTTTATTGATGTAGGTGCAAATCAAAGTAGGTAAAAGATACGTCGAGTATTAGATCAAATTTGGCAAAGAAAAATATCCAGAGAATTTATGGTGATTGACAAAAAGTAGAGCCGTGTTTACCAAATATAGTAAGCGTGTTCTGGAAGGAAAGGAAATGGTAGTGAGACTTGATTTGTTGCAGGTTGTTAGTCATGGAGAGGAGATCTAATGTGATCTGATATGGTTCGTGGTAGGTAGAAGAAACCCTAACTGCAAATAGTTTGAACCTCTTTCTGGTGGGAAAGTTCATGTATAAATATGTAGATTGAAGAGATGATATGTGATGTCAGTTGCTAGAGAGGAGTGTGCTTGAGCGAATAGAGTGCATATTAGACTAAGAAGAGTATTGCAACTAAGTATCTAAAGGAGAACCAGTAGCAAGAGTTGTAACTGGTAAGGGGGTTTAGTAGAGGTTTAACAGGTAGATAACAGAGCTAAGGTGAACAAGTAGGAAGGCATTTGGGAGTGATAGAGTGCAAGGTGTGTATCAGAGGAAGTCAGCAAAGGTAGAGATTGGCTGGTAAGGGATCAGAGAGAGTAAATTGATAACTGGTAGTGAAAGAACTGGTGAAACAGAGAAGAGTTGTAACCGATAGAGAGAAGTTGAATAGGTGTTACAAAACTCATTTGTAACAAGGTACTTTCATTGTAATAAGTTGTTATTTGATTGTATATCACCAAGTTGGTCCTCGGTGTAGGGGTTGGTTCTCCTTTGGGTTGGTGCCCATAAAATTAGGTGTTGGTGCTCCTTGGGTTGGTGCCTAAAATTAGTAGGGGTTGGTGCTCCTTGGGTTGGTGCCCTAAATCTTTGTAATATTGTTTTTTATTGTGAGGCTAGATTGGAGCAATAGACTCCTACATCATTTCTCACTGAGGTTTTTCCCACATTGGGTTTTTCCTCGTATATCCGGTGTTGTGAGATGCATTCTTTGTGTGTTTGATTACTAGTGTCTTTATTACTTTACTAGTTGCACACACATAGCTGGAAATTGTTTGAAATCACTGATTCATCCCCCCTCTCAGTGACATATTATGTTCTACAATTGGTATTAGAGCCTTAGGTTCCCTATTGGTCAAAGATTTCTCTAGCTTGGGTAGATTCTAGTCTAAGAACATAATGACAAGAAATGAATCCTCTTTCGTGAAAGCCCCCATGTATGATGGAACCAACTATGCCTTTTGGAGTAGATGAATGGAAACCTATCTATCCTCCCTAGGTTTTGATATTTGGATGTCTATAAAGAATGGGTATATTGTCCCTAGTGTTCCTCCCATAGATCCAGATGCTAAGAAAGAGTATGAAAACAATGGAAAAGTTAAACATGATATTCTCAGTGGGCTATCAGATAATGAGTTTGTCAAGGTTATGCACTGCTCATCCGCCAAGGAGACTTGCAATAAGCTACATAGATTATTTGAAGGAGATGTCAAGGTCAAGGAGGCCAAGCTGCAAAGACTAAGAGGTCAACTTGAAGGATTGAAGATGAAAGATAAAGAAAAGATTGTAGACTACCTTCACAGAGTTGATGGAACTATGAATACCATCAAAGGACTGGGAGAGGAAACTGCTAATGAAGTTATTGTCAAAAAGGTGCTTAGATCACTCACATCTAAGTATGATACTAAGGTCTCTACTATAGAGGAAGCCAAGGATCTGAAAATATTTTCAATGGATGAGTTATTTGGCTCTCTAATTGCTTATGAGATGAGGACAATCAGTGAAGGAACTTTCGAGAAAGAAGCTTCCTTCAACTCCACCAAAAGGGGTAAGGAAGAAATTGCTCATAGAGAATCTAGTGGAGACTCGGATAATTAAGTTGCAAACTTTGTAAGAAATCTCAAAAGAGGATTCGATAAGTATAAAGGAAGACTGCCTCTCAAATGCTGTAACTATGGTAAAATTGGACACTTTGCTACAAAATGTCCCTATGGTGAAACCAGTGGAGATGAGAAAAGAAGCTTTGACAGGTCTTTTGGTAAAGATAAAGATAAGAAGGTCTATTGGCAAGAAAGAAGAAGCTAATGGAAGCAGAATAGTCTATATACCTTTGAAGATGATGCCACAGATGAAGAAAGTGCATCAAAAGATGACTTCCATGAGGATGAAAGAGAAGTTAATCTCTTTATGGCACTAGGTGAACCGGTTGATGAAGATGAGGAAGATGAAGACATCAAAGCTGAAGTGGACTTGGAAGGTGATCTCATCAAGGCACTTGAGGAGTTGAAGAAAACAAGAAGATAATTCAAGAAGGTTAAACATGCTGATGCAAAAGAACAAGATCAACTGGAGAAATCTTTGGAGGAATCCAAGAAGACAATATCTAATTTGAAACTCTAGTTGGAAGAAACTAAAAGGAAATATGAGGTCACATGCTTTGATGCATCAGAGAAGGAGAAGAAGCATCACAAGTTGGAAGAACAGATTGTAAGGCTCATAAAGGAGCTTGAAAAGAACAAGGATGAATTGAAGATGATAAGTAAGAATGAGGGCAACACTGAAGCCTTAGACAAGATGCTCAGAAAATAGAAGAATTCACAAGATACTAGTGGTATAGGATTTGAAGAAGGACAAAGTTCAAACAACAAAGACACATCTATTGGCCATTTGGTGGAATTGATTATGTTTTTCATTGATGTTTTACATTGATGTTTTGTCATTGATGCCAATACTAGTTGTTTGGATGCTTTATCGGCACCCTTCTGGTCCTGATAGGTTGAGTGGTTTTTTGGTTAACTTGGATCCGACATGATCTGGTAAGCTCCAGTATAGTCTGATGATGGAATTGTCTTGTTCATGATACTTATACTCAGATTTGGTCAGTTGGTATTGGTCTAGAAATCAGATGCTATCCTGCTTGCTTAGAAGATTGGTTTCTGGTTTCATCGGCAGAGATTTTGATGGAGATCTTTGATGAATTGCATAAGTGGTGTTGGTGTAGCTTTTGATGGAGTTTTAGGATGCTGTTGGTGATCGTGTTTGATACTTGGCGGTTGGAGATCATTACTGAAGCGTATGGACCTATACCTGGTCTCAATTGATCTAGGTTATGGCCTGACTTTAATGTAATGTGTGGATTGGACCTATTGATGTATTTCTGGGATATCTTATGTGTTGATATCATTTGTTTGGTCTAAGGCTGACATGGTTTGTAATTATGTAATCGGTTTTTTATCTGGTGGCCGACTTGATTGTTTATGGTCAAGGGTTTGTATAAATAGACGTAAGATCTCATTGTAGATCATCATGGTTATTATAAGAGGTCATGGTCAAGGAATGTAATGTATGAATAATGTAATATCACTCAGGTAGAGGAGTTGGTCGATCATTGGAGATAGAATTGGTTTTATGTAAGAGGATTTAGTACTCTAGTATTGAGCTTAACTAGAACTATACTCAAGCATAGGAGTTGCTATCTTTTGCAGTTCAACACTTCTCCGTATTGTAGTCTGGATTTGTATGTAGTTAGTGAGGCTCTTTTTGTGATGAGTAGTGTTCTCTAGGCTATTGGCCTTCCTGCAAGTGCAAGCCCCTTCATTGTAATTCACATACTTACTGTAGAAGTATTATCTGACTATAGGTAGGCTTCCCACTGTGGTTTTTGTTGGCAATATGAAGGAATTGATTATGTGTTGTATTGATGATTTGCCATTGATGTCAACACTAGCTGTTATGGTTGGTTACCGACATACTGATTTTGGTTATCGGTAGAAGAACTAGTGTTACCAATAAGGGTTTAAGGTTTTACTGGCAGAGCTTTTACTGAGAATCTTTGACAGAATGCATAAGTGGTGTCGGTGCGGCTTCTAGATGGAATTCAAGATGCTGAAGATAATCTTTGTTTGTGGCTCGACTGATTGGAGACATCGCTTTGGCATGGTGGACCCAAATTAGGTCTAGTACCTATCTAGGTTATGGACTGATATCATATTAACATGTTCTCTACATGTTACCGAGATATTTTATGGATTGGTTAATGTTGTTTTGCTCTAAGGCCGACATGACATATCATTGTAATATGGATGTATGTAATGATCTTATTGTAATATCTTTTAGGTGGCCGACCTAATTGGTTTAGGCCTTAGGGTTTGTATAAATTGATGTAAGATCTCATTGTAGATTATGGTCATGGTCATGGAATGAAATATCATATGTGAAGGAGATTTGGTCGATCATAAGTGATCAAATTGTTGGCATTATAATAAACAAGAAGAAGGTTGGCATTCCAATTACAATGAGAGATTTTTGGCATTTCAATAAGGATATTGAGAAGGTTGTTGATGACTATGGATATAACTGATTAAGAATGATTACTGTCTTAATATTATTATTTTATCATTGATGTCAAGAAATTGATTTTCTAATTCAGTATGATGTTGTCATATCTTAAGAAGTATGATTTAATGAGTATAAAGATGTTGGTAAAAGACACAAAAGGAATATGATGAATTAGGGGATAAGTTATTCAATGGGCAACTATTACCGAGTCAGACAATGATGAGATCATGATGTTTAGATTGTTTTGATATCCTACATATGCTATTGTTTGAAAGGTTAATACTATACTATGTTATCGAGCAAGGAACCTAGTCGGTAAACCCTAAGGTTATCGCTATCGGTTAATGAAGGCAGAATGTCTACCGAGTGAAGTTTAGTATTTATCGAGTTATAACCGAGCTATAACAAAATGCATTAAATGTTTACATGTGATATTTAATGAAGAGAGCTGATGAGCTGGAGCAAATTAAATGATTGGTAAGCCGTGTATGAAGATTGTTAAAGAATCTATGGTAAAGAAAGGTCGGCAGGAAGATCTACAGCTCAGATTGAACCGCAATACCCTAACACAAGTTCCAAGGCGGGGTAAAACATTTTCAAATCGAAGGATACATTGAACCTGGACAAGATTGAAGATCTAATAGCTATGATTGATCATAGGAAATGTGATCAAGAAGATTAAGCGGTTGAAAGATTGTTTATAAATAGGAAACTGTTGATAAACAATGTATGCGGGCAAGTGTATGCACAGGGATGCTACATAGTGATTACCGAGCACAAAAGCTTGAAGACCTGTTAGAATAACAGAGTATAGATGCCCAGCAGATAGACAAGATTAGTTCTATGTCTAAATTATATTGAACAAATAGGAATCTGCTTTAGCATTTTTAGATGTGGAGTTGCAGACATATTTTTATTACTGTTATTTTGAGAAGTAGCAGAAAATCTCTTAACCGAGTGGACTTAACAGTCTTATATGTAAATCCTCTAGCAAGGTGACATTCTTATTGAGTGTTTGAAATCCTTTAACAAGGTCACTTCTAACAAAGTGAAGATCCTAACAGATTTGAGGGAAATCCCTTAACCGGGTCATATCTAGCAATGTGTTTATAATCTTTAACAGGATTTGCTTTTAACCGAGCATACTCTAGAAGAGTATATTTCTTAGTGGGTCCGATATCCCACAGTGGTTTTTCCCTATTTGGGTTTCCACGTTAAATCTGGTGTTATGAGGTTTATATTGTTCATATGCTTTTGAGTTTGCATGTTTGACAGTTTTGGTTATATGACTGATATATATATGTTACCGAGATTGAATCTGATGTTTTTACGGATGATTAAGTTTTTATGATTCACCCCCCCCTCTCATCTTGTTGGCTATTGGATCTATACTTACATTAAGTATCAGAACTATCACGAATTGGGTTTATGTAAGAGGCCAAAGGCCTCCGGTATTGAGCTTAACTAGGACTGTAATCAAGCATGGTAGATGCTATCATTGGCAGTTCATTCTTCTGGATTGTTGTCCAATTATCTTGAGGTGGTTATAACCTCTCTGTAGTTAGTGATACTCCTTTGTAATGAGCAGTACGCTCTAGGCAGTGTGCCTTCCTGCATGTGCAGGCCCCTTATTGTATCACATACTTTTTGCAGAAGTATCATTTGACTGTGGGTAGGCTTCCCATCGTGGTTTTTCACTTTACCGGGTTTTCGATGTACAAATCATGGTGTTATGTGGTATGGTTGCATTGTGTTAATTCTCTATTTCATTCTTAAGTTTTATTGCTTACCGGTGTTTATTTCTTCTATTTCGGTATTCAATGTTTATGTGCTCCAGTTAAAGTTTATAAGTGGCTTGATTAATATAATCTATTGACAATTGATTCACCCCTCATCTTAGTTGTGCACTGGTTATTCTAACAATTGGTATCAGAGCTTTGGTCCTCTTTTGCAGAAGCTTAACTACTTGAGGTAGATCCTATGGCAACTAATACTTCAAATCCATTGGCAACTATTTTCAGAAGAGAAATACCTAAGCTTGATGGAACAAACTATGGGATATGGAAAATCCAAATGGAGACTCATCTTATATGTTTTGGCAAGGATATTTGGGAGATCATTAAGAAATGATATACACCTTATGATCTGGCATCTGACAGTCCTGCTCCTGCAGACTTGGACAAAAATATTGAAAATGATTACAGAGCTAGAGAAGCCCTCTTGTGTGCACTCACTGATCACCAAATCATGGGATTGACTGATAAATCATCTGCAAAGTTTATGTGGGATAAATTGCAAACTCTGAATGAAAGTGACCCTACTATCAAAATTGCTAAACTTGATGGTTACCGGGTAAGATATGAGAACTTGAAGATGGAAGATAATGAAAGAATTGCTACATTTATGGAAAGAGTAAATGAGATTGTCATGGGAATTCAATTTTATGGAAGATCTTTGAGTGAAGATGAAATAGTTTCTAAAGTTTTGAGAGCCCTTCCACCGGCTTACAAAATGAAGGCTTCTGCAATTAATGTATTGAGAACAATGGCAAACACTTCAGTTAACAAAGACATTCTGATTGGGAAATTATCTTCTTTTGAGCTTGAAGAATTTGGACCCTTTGGAGCTGCAAAATATGAACCTAGTTTTCATGCATCATCATCTACCAACAAAAGTGATTGGAAAGCCCTATATGTAAAAGAATTGGAAGATATGAGGAAAGAGGATGTAGAATTTGAGCAACTAGAAGCCTTATTTGCTAGAAGAGTACCTAAAGGACCAATAGGAAGTAATTATGAAGGAAAAACACCTTTTAAATGTTTTGCATGTAATAAGATTGGTCATTTTGCGTCTAGATGTCCTAAAAGGAATGCAAGATTTGAAGAAAGAGTTAAGAAATCATTTAAGCCTAATCATAACAGATATAGATTCAAGAAAAAAAAAATATGCTACATAGCAGATGAGGAAGGATTAAGTGATGACTCAGAGGATGAACTGGTAGGAGACTCTGCTAGTGGATCCGACAATAGAAAGGAATGGGTGTTTTATCTTTAAAAGAAGATGAATTAGAACCAGCTATCACAAATGAAGAAAAGGCCCTGACAACAAAACTTGAAGACAAGGATGAATGGGCAATTGATAGTGGATGCTCACATCATATGAGTGGAGATAAAAGAAAAATTTTGTCCCTACAAGAATACAATAGCGGTCAAGTCAGATTTGGGGATGACAAAGCATGTATGATCAAAGGTAAAGGTACTATTTCTCTGGATGGCAAGCATAATACTGATAATGTCTATTATGTAGAAGGTTTAAAGCATAATCTTCTAAGTGTTGGTCAATTGGTGGATAAGAGATTCCAACTTTAGTTCAAAGGTAGAAAATGCAAAATCATTAACAAAATTGGTTTGGAGATTGCAACCGATACTCAGACTGGAGGTAATATCTTTCACTTGAACACTGGTAATAAGACATGTTTGATTGCTCATATTTATGAGAGTTGGCTATGGCATAAGAGGTTGTGTCATGTTAATTTTGATTGTATTGTTAAGATCAGTTCAACAAAGGCAGTTAGAGATATACCTAAGATTATAAAGCCTCATAATCTGGTATGTAAGGAATGTCAATTGGGAAAGCTAGTTAGAACTTGTTTTAAGAGCATACATGATAAATATAATGATGTGCTTGATTTGATTCATATTGACTTATGTGGTCCAGCAAGGACCAGAAGCTTTCAAGGTGATAGGCACTTCATGCTAATAATTGATGATTATTCTAGAATGATGTGGGTGACTTTTCTAAGGGAGAAGTCTAAAGCTTTTGAGAAATTCAAGATCTTTAAAGCAAAGGTGGAAACAGAAACTAGATTGAAACTCAAATGTATGAGATTAGATCAAGGAGGTGAGTTCACTTCTCATGAATTTAGCAGCTTTTGTGAGACAAATGGAATCAGGAGACAGTTATCTGTACCTCGGACTCCTCAGCAGAATGAAGTGGTGGAAAGGAAGAATAGAACCATTTTGGATACAAAAAGAACCATGATGATGGAAGCCAAATTGCCTCACATCTACTGGAGAGAATCGGTGAGTACAACAGTCTACACATTCAACAGAGTTCATATCAAAGGTGAAACCAGTAAAACCCCTTATGAATTATGGTTTGGACATACACCTACTATTAAATATTTCAAAATTTTTGGAAATAAATTTTATATCAAAAGGGATGATTTAATTAGGAAGTTTAATCCTAGATGTGATGAAGGGATATTTCTTAGATATTCAATTCAGAGCAAATCATATAGGTGTTATAACAAAAGATTGTAGAAAATTGTGGAGAGCACAAATGTGAAAGTGGGTGAGAAATGCAGAGATGAATCTATATCATATGACAAAGAAACGGCAGTGGAAATGATCATAACTGAATAGGAAATGCCTCAACCGGTACAAGACACTGAGATAATTACACCAGTACAATCAGAAAATTCAACTGTGACTAATGATTAGAATAGTGAACCTGAAGTTTAGAAGACACCAAGGTATGTAAGATTAAATCATTTTGGAAGATCAAATCATTGGAGATAGGAACGAGGGAGTTATGACAAGAAGAAGACTGGCAAATGAAGAGGTATGTCTTATTTCTCAAATTAAACCAACATTTATTATTGAACCTAAGATAAACATTGGTTAAAGGCTATGGAAGATGAATTAGATCAAATAGAGAAGAATGAGACTTGGACTTTAGTTCCCAGGCCCAAAAATAAGAATGTTATTGGAACTAAATGGGTTTTTAGAAATAAACTAAATGAGGATGGTCAAGTTGTAAGAAACAAGGCTAGACTGGTTTGTAAAGGATATTCTCAAATGGAAGGAATTGATTGTGGTGAGACATTTGCACCAGTTGCTAGAATTGAAGTTGTTAGACTATTTCTTGCCTATGCAACATACAAGAACTATAAGGTCTATCAAATGGATGTTAAATGTGCATTTTTCAATGGTGAACTTGAGGAAGAAGTATACATTGAGCAACTTGATGGATGTTTACTGAGAGATGACAAAGATATGGTTTGCAAGTTAAAACATTATATGGTTTGAAACAAGCTCCTAGAGCTTGGTATGCAAGGTTGGATAAATATCTTTTGAAGGCTGGCTTTACTAAAGGCAGTGTTGACAATAATTTATATTACAAAATCAATAATGATGATATTCTGATTATTGAAGTATTTGTTGATGATATCATTTTTGGAGGTGAAGATAAATTGTGAATGTAATTCTCTAATAATATGAAGAATGAATTTGAAATGTCTATGATTGGTGAGATGAGATTTTTCTTAGGTTTGCAGATTACTCAAACTGACAAAGGCATTTTTATCTGTCAAACTAAGTACCTAAGAGAATTGTTGAACAATTTTGGTATGGATAATTCCAAACCAGTAAGTACTCCTATGGTGACAAGTGAGAAATTATCTATCAAAGACACATCTGCACCGGTAAATTCAACAAGGTATAAGTCTATGATTGGTGGCTTGTTATATCTAACTCAGACTGACTGGATATTATGATTGCAGTAAGTATTGTTTCAAGATATCAAAGTAATCCTAAAGAAAATCATGAATGTGTAGTAAAGAGGATATTCCAGTACTTGCAAGGAACAACAAAATATTGGTTATGGTATTCTAGAGATGATAACTTCACTTTATGTGCATATACAGATTCAAATTGGGTAGGAGATACAGATGACATGAAGAGCACTTTTGGTGGATCTTTCTTTCTTGGAAAGAAATTGGTTTCATGGATCAGTAAAAAATAGTCATCCATTTCTTTATCTACTGTAGAAGCTGAATATGTTGCGGCAACAACTAATTGCACTCAAGTCTTGTGGATGAAGCAAATGTTGAAGTATATCAAGGTAAATTATAGTGAGCTAGTAGTTATCTATTGTGATAACTATGTAGCTATTGACATATCTAAGAATCCGGTATTTCACTCTAAGAATAAGTACATTTTAATAAAATATAACTTTCTGAAGGAAAAGGTGGAAGAAAAGGAAGTCAAATTGGTTTATGTGAACACTCAAAGAGAAGATTGCAGATATATTCACTAAACCGTTGTCTAAGGAATTATTTGAATATTTGGGAGATAGGTTAGGGGTATCTACCCCTCCGATAGAAACTTGTCATGCCCAAACTTTTGGGCACAAACAGAATAATTTTTTTTAAACATGTCCTAATAAAACTAAGTTTGCAAAAATAACGCAGTATCAAGTCTTGTCTTAACTACGTTTGAATTCTTCTTTAACTAAAGTTAATTTAAACAACTATATCAAGTAAGCGGGGTAATCTAAATTGCATGCAGAAAATTAACTCTCCAAAGAATTTATTATTATCTTATCAAATAATAAATAATAAATTCATTTAAGCAAAAACCTCTAAGTTAATTGACAAGAGATATTATTAATCTCAATTAATCTTTTTAATCATTGTAGGAATTAATTAAATTAACTCTTAGCAATTTGATTTTTAAATCCCATGATTTATTTTAACATTAATTATAATGTGTCTAAAATTTGACTAAAGGGCTAAATAAATCCATAATAAAAAATTCCCTATAAAGTTGAATCTCGACAAGCCTAAATTTAGGTGGACTACAATAATCCCCCTAAGTCAATTAACTTACAAAAATCGCTATGAAGTTTGAAAAGATTAAACTCCACAAGTATTTTAAATGTAAAACATCATATTTAACTAATTGTATAATCTTTTATAAAATATGAATGTTTAAATAAAATAATTAAATTAAAGTTAGATTTATACATTCTCTTTTTGTTTTTATTTTTTTACCATACATACATACATACATACATACATACATACATATATATATATATATATATATATATATATATATCATTAAACACATATATATTTATATATGAGGATATTTATTTTCTAAACAAGATTATTATAAAAATACCCCCCACCCTCTACCCTATTTTTTTCTTCCATCTTATTGTCTTGCCCTAACCCTATTTTTGGGCTAGGGCTTAACTATGTTATTTTATTTTTTTTGTGTGTGTGTGTGTTTGTTGCAGGGCAAGGGAGGCGGTGGCCAAGGGACTCAGCGGCGTCCATGGAGGGAGGAGCGGAGGAGGCATGTATGAGCGTCGGGCGGGGGCACCCCCGGACGCTACTGTGTTTACCAACAGTGGTTGTCGGAAGCCTTTCCACTGTGGTTACCCACAGTGGGAGGCCCTGTGCCAACCACTATGATTGCCCACAATGGCGATCCCATGCCGTCTACTGTGAGTAACCACAGTGGTGGCCCAAGCCGCGCCGACCATTGTGTGCCTACATAGTGGTTCGGCCTTCAACCAGAAACCCCCCCTTTTTTTTAATCTATTTTTTTGTGTTATAAAAATAAAAATAAATATATATATATTCACTTTTATAACTGTACACACACACACACACACAGATATATATATATATATATATATATATATATATATATATATATATATATATATATATATATATATATATATATATATATATATATATATAATCTTTCATTGGTTAAATCAAAGGTAGGTTTAATATGGATTTTCATAGATGAATATTGTTATTTTTAACTTCTAGGAAATTAATAAAATAAATGGTAGCATAGCAATAGTCAAATATTTTATTTCTTCTTTTAAATCTAGGCATAAATCTATAGTGCAAATATTAGACTTTAATTCTGTCACATATGAAATACTAAACATAAACTAACCATTTCCTCTACAAACTACAACTAGTATTGCAAGAGTTCTTTACTTATTTTGCCTAAGATTAAATTTGTAATCTTTTTTTTAAAACACATAACAGCAAGCTTAGTAGATTTAAATAATATATTTTTTTATTTTTTTTTCTAAAGTCTAGATGCTAACTTTAGAGATAGATTATTAATTTTAGATTTATTTTCTGCAATAAGGAAAATGACAGAAATTAATAAATTTTAATAGCAACTACATTAGCCTAGAAAATATTTAAAATAAATCTTAGAGATAGACAATTTAAATCTTTTTTAACCATAATTTGTAAATGGGAATAAAAATGTTTACTTTTTTCTTACTAACATGCAAGCTTACTACTTCTCTCATTTCCATTATTTCAATATGCATAAAGAGATAAAATGAACCTTTATTTTCAAAAATAACATAAATGCAACAATATTATTTCAACAACCATAGGAGCTTAATCCAAAAATAAACATTTCATCATTGCAATAATAACTTAATAGAATAATGCATTTTTTTTTTTAAGCATATTTAGAATACAATATAGTCAACATTACAAATGGCTTAGATACCCAACTAGTCTCTCATTTCTATTAATGAGGACTTAAAATAAAATGAATACATTTCTTTTTCAAAATAAATACAACATATAGCTTTTCTTTTACATTGCTGCAACTAAAATATAATATCTCATTTCCTAATCTTTTTCTGCAAATCAAGTAAAACTAACAACTCCTAGCTTGTCTTTTTCTTTTCTTTCCAAGCAACCTGCAAATAAATCACAAGACTATGACCATGGAGAGCTCACATCCCATCCTAGGCTTACTAGAAGTCACCCTCGAGATTGGAGAACCAAGCCCTAGACAGGTTACACTCAGGGAAACACAACAAGCAAGGGAAAAACATACAACAAACACTTTCCCAACCAAGGCTACACTTCATCACAAAATGTGATATTTTTTACATGGGTGGAAGTGGACCAAATACCCTGAGGAGACTGCAAGAATGGTAGATCACAAAGCCATTTCATGGAAAACAAAGATATATCATAAGTTCATTAACCCCACATCCTTATGTCCCCTAAGGCATTCATGCCATACTTCCTCTCCTTATGACCCCCAAATGCATACACAAGGCTATGCAGCAAGGGTCACATATACAGCCCTTGAGATCACTCTCATAAAGAAAGCCTCTCACTCGAGGGCTGTTAAAATCCTTCCACCCATAAGGCCATCCTACTCTCCCAAGAGTAGAAGGCCTTGGTTACTCCCAAATCACAAGAAAATGCATAAAAAAATAATAGATAGGTCACATAATAATTTCACAAAGGAAAATACAAGAAAACAACTTTTACATACAAACAATCTTTCCAACATAAACATGCAACATGAAAGGGAGAAGATGAACCAACCTTCAATCTGCCCAAAGGTTTGCTAGAACTAGTTTGAGGATGAGAAGCCCAATTCCACAATCCTCTTTTCTACACTTAGCCAAATTTCTATCTCAAAACTATTCTTTTCAAAATTGCAAGATATCCAAAAATGGAGAGTGGGTGATTACCCACAAAGTCTCTAATCCTTGCCTAAAAAGACCTCAATGAGAGTTCTCACAGGTTACTAAAACTGAAAAAGGAAAAAGTAAGAGAAAGTAGGAAAAGGATCTCTCATCAAAAAGGAAGGTTATCTAACCTAGATGGCACCTTCTAAATTGAATTTTCGCTCACCTTAGGAAACCCACTTTTTGAGGTGACTAAACAGTCACATGGGAGTAGTCACATGCCTAAAAATACCCCTAACCCATAGGTATACCTTATGCACTTTAGGAAAAACCTTTAAACTACCCCTAGGAGTCCATTTGACCCCTTAGAAACCCATCTGAAGTTAACTTTCGGGTCAAACCTGAGTTGACCAATCCAAAGACTCTCTACCCAAGGCAAATTTAGAATCACATTCAAATGTTTGAAAAGGCTATGGTTGAAACAACTCCCTACAAGAGACAAGTCAAAAATCAAGACATAAATCAACACATGTCAAGTGACACAATAAAATACATTACAAAATTACACATAAAATTTGTCTCTTGTTGGATTTACACAAATTAATAATTCAATTTAACACACATGCAACATTTACTTTCACAAATAAAATACGAGACATACACGGTGTTGTGTCTCCAAATAGACAACCCCTGGTTTTACGAACGTACATAGGTCTAGGTTTGGTTCTCCATAGTATTTCCATGGTCACATGGATAATTTTCCTACACAACTCAATTACAGATTAGTAATTCCAAATAACCTCATATAGGATTAAACACATGAATAAGAATACACATCAAACACTTTGCATACAAATGATATTAAAGAAATCAATATATCTTATATCCAAATAAATCCACATAAGTAATTATCATAATCCTCATAATTTTGATCCATACATAAAACATGCATCCTATTTCTATCATCATAGTAAAGTCCTGCAAATCCAATAATGACATACATCATCTTAAATTTATCCTATTCTAGACTCATATAGAGTTCTATATCTATATACATAGAAATGAAGCATCAATATATATCAATGTTATCCAAATCATGGAATCATATAAGTTCTAAATCCATAATGCATAAAAATAAAGCATCCATAATAGTCTCAACATGAAAATCACTGAAATGCTAGGATGAGTCGGGGTAGGACCTCACACCCTCCCCCTCTAGGCATGAACTTCCTCCTAGAGTTCATCAAAAAGATGGGAGTACTGTAATCTCATACGTGTTGCGTCCTCCCATGAAGTCGTAACATCATCATAGCAATCCCACTGGGCCCTAACCTGGTCCAGCTCTCGACCTCGAAGGGCCAGTGTCCGGCATGCCAAAATGCGAATGGGCTCCAAAGCTAGCTGTCCATCCGACTCCACCTGCAAGGCATCCCAATCTAAAATATGAGACTCATCATAGATATAATTCCTCAAAACTGATACATGAAACACATCGTGGATGCATGACAGGCTAGGTGGCAATGCTAAGTGATAGGCAACTGGTCCTATCCTCTCAAGGATCTCAAATGGTCCTACAAAGCGAGGTACAATCTTAGAACCCTTTCCATAATGGATTGGACTCTTATGCGGCCACACTCTCAAGAAGACTCGGTCTCCAACCAAGTAGCTATGATCTATCCTCTTCGCATCTGCATACTTCTTCTGTCTATCTTGTGCCTCTCTAAGATGCTACCTAATCAAATCCACCTACTGCTCCATATCCGAAACTATCTTAGGACCAATAGCAACTCTATCCTCTATGCGGTCCCAACTTAACGATGTCCTACAATGCCTAACATATAATGCCTGGTAGGGTGGCATCCCCAACGAAGTGTGATGCCCATTGTTATAGGAAAACTCCACTAAGGGAAGGTACTCTTCCCATCTAGTCTGATGTTCCATGACGTACATGTGAAGCATATCCTCTAACACCTGGTTAACCCTCTTTGTCTGTCCAACCATTTCCGGATGATAGGCTATACTGAAATTGAGCTTGGTGCCCACAGCTGCCTGTAATGCCTTCCAAAAGGAAGAAGTGAAGAGGGAATCCCTGTCAAAAATAATCTTGTGTGGAACGCCATGAAGTCTGACAATGTCTCGCAAGAACACTTGTGCTACTGCTGGTGATGTGAAGGTAGTCCGAACTGGTGAAAAGTGGGCCACTTTGGTCAACTTGTCAACTGTCACCAAGATGGCATCATGGCAACGAGATGACATAGGGAGACCAATGATGAAATCCATGGATATAGTATTCCACTTCCACTCTGGTATAACATGAGACTAGAGCAACCCACCTGGATGGCGGTGCTCCGCCTTGACTCTCTGACACTTGAGGCATTGGGCTACTAACTCAGCAATGAGCTGTCGCATTCCTGGCCAATGATATAACTATCTCAAGTTAGCATGCATCTTCTTAAATCCGGGATGTGCTACATAAGGAGCTCTATGAGCCTCTATGACAATGAACTCTTGCAATCCCCCGGAAGAAGGTACATAGATGCGCCCTCTATGGCATAATAGTCCATCGAACTCTAAGGAATAATCCACATATTTCCCTTCTAGAGTATCCTAAGATCAAACCATCTGACAAACCTCTAAGTACCATCCATCCTCTCGCAACTATTCCAATATACGATCTCTCAAATCCGTGCCCATAGATATGGTGTATACCTCATGACGTCTCCTATTCAAAGCATCTTCAACTACGTTTTCTTTCCCTTTAATGTTTGGCTGAGTGAATATGTACTGAAGGCTCTAATGGTCTGAATGAAGCTCAAAATGATAACCCAAAAGGAAGTGTCTCCACCTCACAAGTGCATGCACTACTACTGCAAGCTCAAGGTCATGAGTAGGGTAGTTAAGCTCATGAGTCTTAAGTTTCCTAGACTCAAAAGCTATAGCCCTACCATCCTGCATAAGGACTGCTCCTAAACCCTCTAGGGAAGCATCTATGCAAACCATGAAATCAACTGAGGGATCTGGCACTACAAGGATAGGTGCGCTAGTAAGTGCCTTTTTGAGTTCCTGAAAGGCCCTCTTGCACTTCTCTATCCACTCAAATTTCTTTCCTTTACGCTGAAGAGAAGTAATAGGATGTGCGACTCTAGAGAATCCCTCAAAAAAGCATCGGTAATAACCTACTAAGCCCATGAAGCTCCTGACCTCTATCACACTGGTTGGCACTGGCCAATCCATAATAGCTCTGATTTTTGATGGGTCAACTGAGATCCCATCACCGAAAATAACATGCCCAAGGTACTTGACCTCTGAATGAAAGAATGCACACTTCGACAAGCTGCCATACAACTGATTGTCCCTCAAACACTGCAAAACCTATCTCAGGTGCTCCTCATGCTCCTTCTCATTCCGAGAATATATCAATATTTCATCGAGGAACACAATCAAAAAAGGTCAAGAAATGTGCGGAATACCCCATTCATGAGGCTCATGAAAACAATTGGAGCATTCGTAAGACTGAATGGAACCATGGTGAACTCATAGTGGCCATATCTAGTGTGAAATGCGGTCTTGTGGATATCGCTTTCCACTATTCTCAACTAATGGTGTCCTGACTTCATATCAATTTTGGAAAATACTTTGGCACCCTGAAGTTGGTCAAATAAATCATCGATCCTGGGCAAGGGATATCGGTTCTTGATGGTTATTTTGTTCAACTGACGGTAATCCATGCATAACCGAAGAGATCTGTCCTTCTTCTTCACGAAGATGACTGGTGCACCCCAAGGGGATACGCTAGGACGTATGTGACCCTTCTCTAGGAGTTCCTCAAGCTGCATCTTGAGCTCATTAAGCTCATTTGTGGTCATCCTATAAGGTGCTCTTGAAACTGGCTCAACTCCTAGTACAAGCTCTATATAAAAGTCAATCTCTCTATGGGATGGCATTCTAGGTAGCTCTGAAGGAAACACGTCTGAATATCCCTTAAGGATAGGATGGTCATCAATCAATGTTTCCTTTTCATCCTCTTCCTCTCTATCACTAATGGTGATGGCAAATAATGGGCATCCCTTTCGCATGCTCCACTTAAGTTGCATTGCAGAAACCATACGAAGAGACACGGGTCTCTGAATCCCGGTGATTACTATGGGCGAACCACGATCATCTTCACACTTGATCTCTTTCAGGCAGCAATCCATCTTGGCTCTATGGGCATAACGCCAATCTATGCCAAGTACGATGCCATATGATCCAAGTGGTGTAACTCTAAGGTCTACTAAGGTGGTGGTATTGCCAATCTGAAGCTGACATGCCCTAACCTCTGACTCCACTGACACTCTAACCCCTGAAGCTAACTCCACTTCCCAACTGACACCTTGTCTAATTGCCACTAGCCCGCAATGCTCCACAACCAATGGAGATATAAAGGAGTCAGTAGCTCCTGAATCAAATAATATAGATACACTGCTACCTCTGATCATACCTGCAGTCTCAATGACTGTGGCCTGGTGCTCTGCCTAGTGGTTGTCAATCGCTGCAAAGACTCTATGGGACTTGCCCATATCTCCAACTGTAGGCTCTGATATTGCCATCCTCTGATTTCCTACCATCTAACCCTGAGGACACTCTCTCACCATGTGCCCCATGGCCCCACATGTGAAACAAGCACCACGTGCTTGAAATTGGATGCCCTAAGGCCTAGAGAAAGGTTGTCCCCCTGTCCTGCTATAACCACTATACCCACCCCTGGAGGACTGTTGAGCCCTTGCCAGAGGTGTGTAAGGAACCTGGGATCGTTGATCTCATCTCTGACCCTGAGACTACCACTGCTTGGGCTTTGTGCCTAGCTGACTCTGCAGAGGCCTCTGCCTCTAGTTCTGTTGTGACTATTGCGGAGGAGGGGGTTTGGAGAACCTTGATGTGTATCTATTATTACCCTTCCAATGGGGTTTTTGAAACCCGTATGTCTGGGGTATAGGGTTTCGGTTCTGGAACCAATCCCTTGTATCCTATGGCCTAACCTAAATCTCCTCTGCTATCAAGGCCTTCTCCACGGCAACCCAAAGCCTCCCTGGAGTAGCCATCCTCACTAGTCCTGCTATGCCAGCATTCAGCCCTCTAATAAAACAGTTGACGAGAAGCTTCTCGTCTTTCAAGTAGTCCACGTATGGCAAGAGCTCAAAGAACTTGCTCTCGTACTGGGTCACTGAGAGACCCTTCTGCTAGAGGTCATGGAACTCATCTATCCTACGCTATCTATAATGCTCTGACAAGTACCTCTCCCTGAACCTCTCTGTAAAAATCTCCCAGGTGAGGGTATCTGCAACTAAACCACACTTGTATTCCTCTTGTCTCCACCATGTGGAGGTCATTCCTCTCAATAGGTGGACTGCTACACGTGCCTTTAGATTTCTCTCATAGGAGCACAATGCAAAGCACCCATCTAGGCTGAAAAGCCAAGCCTCAGCTTCTACCCCATCGGTAGATCCCCCAAAAGATGGTGGCTGGAGGCGCATAACCTCTCTGATTAAATCCCTTGGATCTTGATGTGATCTCTCATGATACACTAGCTCTGCTACTGGAGGTGGTCCTGGTAGGTGAACGGACTCATGCTCGTACCTAGCCTGACTCTCTATGGGATTAGGAGGTGAACTCCTACTCCGTTCCCTATCTATCGATCTATGGCTCCCTGAGTTTTGGTTTTCAACATGATGATCCTCTACTGGAAGCCTATCCTGGACTATACCAATCAGGTTTTGGAGTGCTAATAAGATGTCTCAGTTTGGGTCAACCGGTCATTCAGGAGGAGCCTCTAGGTTCCTTTCCGGAACCGATTCCTCCCTATCGACCTCTTCGCGTGCCATGCGTACACGCCTAGGACCCCTCCCGCGCTTGCAAGCTTGTCGTGTAGTCGGAGGCATCTTTATGAGAAAATAAAATAAAATGAATAAAATAAATAATTTTTTGGAGAAATATTTAATTAATTAATTAAAATTAAATATCATAAAAATTAATATAATATAATTAATTAAATAATTAAAGCAAAACGTAAGGGAGAAAGGTTCCTAGTGTTGGAAACCTTGCTCCGATACCAAAATGTTATACCCAAACTTTTGGGCACAAACAGAATAATTTATTTTTAAACATGTCCTAATAAAACTAAGTTTGCAAAAATAACGCAGTATCAAGTCTTGTCTTAACTACGTTTGAATTCTTCTTCAACTAAAGTTAATTTAAACAACTATATCAAGTAAGCGGGGTAATCTAAATTGCATGTGGAAAATTAACTCTCGAAAGAATTTATTATTATCTCATCAAATAATAAATAATAAATTCATTTAAGCAAAAACCTCTAAGTTAATTGACAAGAGATATTATTAATCTCAATTAATCTTTTTAATCATTGTAGGAATTAATTAAATTAACTCTTAGCAATTTGTTTTTTAAATCCCATGATTTATTTTAACATTAATTATAATGTGTCTAAAATTTGACTAAAGGGCTAAATAAATCCATAATAAAAATTTCCCTATAAAGTTTAATCTCGACAAGCCTAAATTTAGGTGGACTACAATAATCCCCCTAAGCCAATTAACTTACAAAAATCGCTATGAAGTTTCAAAAGATTATACTCCAAAAGTATTTTAAATTTAAAACATCATATTTAACTGATTGTATAATCTTTTAAAAAATATGAATTTTTAAATAAAATAATTAAATTAAAGTTAGATTTATACATTCTCTTTTTTTTTTTTTTACTATAATGAAAATACATACATATATATATATATGTATGTATTTTCATTAAACACATATATATTTATATATGAGAATATTTATTTTCTAAACAACATTATTATAAAAATACCCCCCACCCTCTACCCTATTTTTTTCTTTCATCTTATTGTCTTGCCCTAACCCTATTTTCGGGCTAGGGCTTAACTATGTTATTTTTTTTTTGTGTGTGTGTGTGTGTGATTGTTGTAGGGAAAGGGAGGCGGCGGCCATGGAGGGAGGAGCGGAGGAGGCATGTATGAGCGTCGGGTGGGGGTGCCCCCGGACGCCACTGTTTTTACCCATAGTGGAGGTCGAGCGCTGCCCACTGTGAGCACCCACAGTGGCGGCCAGAAGCATTTTCACTGTGGTTACCCATAGTGGGAGGCCCTGTGCTGACCACTGTGGTTGCCCACAGTGGCGACCTCGTGTCGTCCACTGTGAGTAACCAAAGTGGCAGCCCGAGCTGCTTCGGCCACTGTGTGCATACACAGTGGTTCGGCCTTCAACCCGAAAACCCTCCTTTTTTTTTAAATTTTTTTTTTTTAATCTTTTTTTTTGTGTTATAAAAATAAAAATATATATTTATATATATATTCACTTTTATAACTATATATTTATTCTTTCATTGGTTAAATCAAGGGTAGGTTTAATATGGATTTTCATAGATGAATATCGTTATTTTTAACTTGCAGGAAATTAATAAAATAAATGGCAGCATAGCAATAGTCAAATATTTTATTTCTTCTTTTAAATCTAGGCATAAATCTACATTGCAAATATTAAATTTTAATTTTGTCACATATAAAATACTAAACATAAACTAACTATTTCCTCTACAAACTACAACTAGTTTTGCGAGAGTTCTTTACTTCTTTTGCCTAAGATTAAATCTGTAATCTTTTTTTTTAAACACATAACAGCAAGCTTAGCAGATTTAAATAATGTATTTTTTTTTCTTCTAAAGTCTAGATGCTAACTTTAGAGATAGATTATTAATTTTAGATTTATTTTCTGCAATAAGGAAAATGACAGAAATTAATAAATTTTAACAGCAACTACATTAGCCTAGAAAATATTTAAAATAAATCTTAGAGATAGACAATTTAAATCTTTTTTAACCATAATTTGTAAATGGGAATAAAAATGCTTACTTTTCTCTTACTAACATGCAAGCTTACTACTTCTCTCATTTCCATTATTTCAATATGCATAAAGAGATAAAATGAACCTTTAATTTAAAAAATAACATGAATGCAACAATATTATTTCAACAACTATAGGAGCTTAATCCAAAAATAAACATTTCATCATTGCAATAATAACTTAATAGAATAATGCATTTTTTTTTAAAAGCATATTTAGAATACAATATAGTCAACATTACAAATGGGTGAGATACCCAACTAGTCTCTCATTTCTATTAATGAGAACTTAAAATAAAATGAATACATTTCTTTTTTAAAATAAATACAACATATAGCTTTTCTTTTACATTGCTGCAACTAAATATAATATCTCATTCCCTAATCTTTTTCTGCAAATCAAATAAAACCAGCAACTCCTAGCTTGTCTTTTTCTTTTCTTTCCAAGCAACCTGCAAATAAATCACAAGGCTATGACCATGGAGAGCTCACCTCCCAGCCTAAGCTTACTAGAAGCCACCCCCGAGCTTGGAGAGCCAAGCCCTAGATAGGTTACACTCAGGCAAACACAACAAGCAAGGGAAAAACATACAACAAACACTTTCCCAACCAAGGTTACACTTCATCACAAAATGTGATATTTTTAACATGGGTGGAAGTGGACCAAATACCCCGAGGAGACTGCAAGAATGGTAGATCACAAAGCCATCTCATGGCAAACAAAGATATATCATAAGTTCATTAACCCCACATCCTTATGCCCCCCAAGGCATTAATGCCATACTTCATCTCCTTATGACCCCCAAATGCATACACAAGGCTATGCAGCAAGGGTCACATATACAGCCCTTGAGATCACTCTCATAAAGAAAGCCTCTCACTCGAGGGCTGTCAAAATCCTTCCACCCACAAGGCCATCCTACTCTCCCAAGAGTAGAAGGCCTTGGTTATTCCCAAATCACAAGAAAATGCATTAAAAAATAACAGATAGGTCACATAATAATTTCACAAAGGAAAATACAAGAAAACAACTTTTACATACAAACAATCTTTCCAACATAAACTTGCAACGTGAAAGGGAGAAGATGAACCAACCTTCGATCTGCCCAAAGGTTTGCTAGAACTAGTTTGAGGATGAGCAGCCCAATTCCACAATCCTTTCTTCTACACTTAGCCAAATTTCTATCTCAAAACTATTCTTTTCAAAATTGCATGATCTCCAAAAATGGAGAGTGGGTGATTACCCACAAAGTCTCTAATCCTTGCCTAAAAAAACCTTAATGAGAGTTCTCACAGGTTACTAAAACTGAAAAAGGAAAAAGTAAGAGAAAGTGGGAAAAGGATCTCTCATCAAAAAGGAAGGTTATCTAACCTAGATGGCACCTTCTAAATTGAATTTTCGCTCACCTTAGGAAACCCACTTTTTGAGGTGACTAAACAGTCACATGGGAGTAGTCACATGCCTAAAAATACTCCTAACCCATAGGTATACCTTATGGACTTTAGGAAAAACCTTTAAACTACCCCTAGGAGTCCATTTGACCCCTTAGAAACCCATCTGAAGTTAACTTTCGGGTCAAACCTTAGTTGACCACTCCTAAGACTCTCTACCCAAGGCAAATTTAGAACCACATTCAAATGTTTGAAAAGGCTATGGTTGAAACAACTCCCTCCAAGAGACAAGTCAAAAATCAAGACATAAATCAACACATGTCAAGTGACACAATAAAATACATTACAAAATTACACATGAAATTTGTCTCTTGTTGGATTTACACAAATTAATAATTCAATTTAACACACATGCAACATTTACTTTCAGAAATAAAATATGAGACATATGAGGTGTTGTCTCTCCAAATAGACAACCCCTGGTTTTGCGAACGTACATAGGTCTAGGTTTGGTTCTCCATAGTATTTCCATGGTCACATGGATAATTTTCCTATGCAACTCAATTACACATTAGTAATTCCAAATAACCTCATATAGAATTAAACACATGAATATGAATACACATCAAACACTCTGCATACAAATGATATTAAACAAATCAATATATCTTATATCCAAATAAATCCACATAAGGAATTATCGCAATCCTCATAATTTTGATCCATACATAAAACATGCATCCTATTTCTATCATCATAGTAAAGTCATGCAAATCCTATAATGACATACATCATCTCAAATTTATCCTATTCTAGACTCATATAGAGGTCTATATCTATAATGCATAGAAATATAGCATCAATATATATCTATGTTATCCAAATCATGGAATCATATAAGTTCTAAATCCATAATACATAAAAATAAAGCATCCATAATAGTCTCAACATGAAAATCACTGAAATGATAGGATGAGTCAGGGTAGGGCCTCACAAAACTTAACTGATGGAGCATTGCATCAATTTGGTATGCATCATCAGCTTTATCGTTTGCTCCGGGTTGATGTAGTGGTGCTACTACTCAAGGAGAGTAGTCAGGTTTGAGATTCACAAAATTCTGATATGTATGTCATATCTTTGGCATTGATGTCAAAGGGGGAGAGTTATATGTGAAAAATAATGTTATATGGGAGAGAGATTTAGATCAGGTTCAGATTGGACTGTATTCCTCAGGGGGAGTTGCTGGGATTTTTGAGTTTTTCATTGTTATATCTTCTATGAGAAATGTTTGGCATTTTTTGGCACTTCGATGTTTTCTTTTTCACATCTAGTGTTGTCATCAATGCCAAAGGGGGAGGTTGTTCACAATATAAAGGAATTGATTATGTATTGCATTGATGTTTTATCATTGATGTCAACACTAGTTGTTATGGTTGGTTACCGATAGATAGATTTTAGTTACTGGTAGAAGAACTAGTGTTACCGATAAGGGTTTAAGGTTTTACTGGAGGAGCTTTTACTGAGAATCTTTGATTGAATGCATAAGTGGTGTTGGTGCAGCTTTTAGATGGAATTCAGGATGCTGAAGATAATCTTTGTTCATGGCTTGACTGATTGGAGACATCACTTTGGTGTGGTGGACCCAAATTAGGTCCTCTACCTATCTAGGTTATGGATCGGTATCATATTAACGTGTTCTCTACATGTTATCGAGATGTTTTATGGATTGGTTAATGTTGTTTTGGTCTAAAACCGACATGACATATCATTGTAATATGGATGTATGTAATGATCTTATTGTAATATCTTTTAGGTGGCCGACCTGATTGGTTTAGGCCTTAAGGTTTCTATAAATTGATGTAAGATCTCATTGTAGATCATGGTCATGGTCATGTAATGAAATATCATATGCGAAGGATATTTGGTCGATCATAGGTGATCGAATTGGGTTTATGTAAGAGGTCAAAGGCCTCCAGTATTGAGCTTAACTGAGATTGTAATCAGGCATGGCAGATGCTATCACTGGCAGTTCATTTTTCTAGATTGTTGTCCAATTATCTTGAGGTGGTTATAACCTCTCTGTAGTCAGTGAGACTCCTTTTTAATGAGCAATATGCTCTAGGTAGTGTGCCTTCCTGCATGTGCAGGCCCCTTATTGCATGACATACTTTTTGCAAAAGTATCATCTGACTGTGGGTAGGCTTCCCACCGTGGTTTTTCCCTTTACCATGTTTTCCAAGTACAAATCATGGTGTTATGTGGTATGGTTGAATTGTGTTAATTCTCTATTTCATTCTTAAGTTTTATTGCTTACCGGTATCTGTTTCTGCTATTTCAGTATTCAATGTTTATGTACTCCGGTTAAAGGTTATAAGTGGATTGATTAATATAATCTGTTGACAACTAATTCACCCCCCCTCTCAGTTGTCCACCGATTATTCTAATAGTTTTTCCCTTTACCGAGTTTTCCACGTACAAATCTTGGTGTTATGTGGATGGTTTTTACTTTGTGATTATTGTTTATGCTTAATTGGTTTATCTGCTATTTTGGTATTAATGTTTTGGGTTCTGATATTAAAGTTTAAAATTGCTAATGGATCCTGTAATCTGTGACAACTAATTGACCCCCCCTCTCAGTTGTCTTCTAGTTATTTGAACTGTCTAACAATTGGTATTAGAGCTTTGGTCCTGTCCACAGAAAGCTTAACCACTTGAGGAAGATCCTATGGTGACTAACAATTCAAGTTCATCCAGTTCTTATGGAGCTATCTTTCGAAGAGATATTCTGAGGCTTGATGGAACAGATTACACAACATGGAAGATTCAGATGGAGACTCATCAAAGATGTCTTGGCAAGGAGATTTGGGAGATTACACAGAATGGTGTCACACCCTATAATGCAGGATCTGACAATCCTCCTCCAAAAAAATTGGACAATGAGCTTGAGAGTGATTGTATAGAAAGAGAAGCCCTCTTGTGTGCACTTTCTGATCAACAAATAATGGGATTAACCGACAAATCATCTAGAAAAGATATATGGGATAAGTTGGAGACTCTTAATGAAGGTGACCCTACAGTGAAGATTGCTAAACTTGATGGTTACTGGGTGAGATGTGAAAACTTGAAGATGGAAGAAGATGAAAGGATTATTGCATTCATGGAAAGGGTAAATGATCAGATTGTTATGAGAATTCAATGTTGTGGTGGAACTCTGAGTGAAGATGAATTTTTTTCTAAAGTCTTGAGAGCCCTACCACCGACTTACAAAATGAAGGCTATTGCTATTAATTGTTGGAATAATGATATATTTGTCATTAGTGAATACACTTAGTGAAAACACTTATTCGATTTTGAATGGTTACCGAGCTCATCACTCAGTCCACAGCCTATACCGAGCATTCAGTAAAGCTCACCGATTAAACAGTTCAAACCGAGCAGTAAGACTGTCACCGAGCATATGAGACAAACAACAGTTACCGAGAAGTCAGTTCTCACCGAGTCACCAGTGGTTACCGAGTGACACTATATCTACTGAGTCACCACAGCTACCGAGTTCCAAGCTACACTTCGGGACTAGTATGGACCGAGCTTCTACTCTTACCGAGAGCATGACGATGCCGAGTACTGTAGTGGACGCCGTGTATCAAAAGATCACCGAGCCAGCTTGAGGAACCGAGTATCTACCGACTCAGTAATATTTTGTTCACCTATGTAAGGCCGACTTAAGAATGAGTTTATGTTATTAATTTGTATGAGACCGACTTTATGAAATGTAAATGTAATTATGGACGGTATATATATGTGATGTATTATACCATCTGTAGTATGTATGAAAAATGTAAGATGTATGGATATGCGAAATTAGAAAGAGCAGAGCAGAAACTGCATTAAGGCAGCAGACCAGAACATTTTCGCAGATTCAGTAAAGGAGCAGAATCGACATATCTATCTCAGAAGGAGATCAATACTCAAAGGATCTTATCAGCAATAAATTTGTAAGTCAAGATCTACTGTTTCATCCTAACAGTTGAATCAGTTTGTAAATCCTTTTACCGAGTAGACTTAACAGTCTTTTGTAAATCTCTTAACCGAGTGCATACTTCATTGTATGTTTGTAAATCCTCTAACAAGGTGGACCTAGCAGTCCAAATTTGCTTCTAACAGGGCAGATCATCAGAAGTGATCATTGTAAGCCTTAACCGGCCAACTTTTACTGCAGTACCAAAGTTTTGTGGGTACCATCCCACCCCAATTTTACTTTCTATTTGGAAGGTTTCTGGGTCACCAAATCTTTGTGTTATGTGTTGTGAATGATTATATTTTCATGCATGCAGTAGATTAAATGAATGAATGGTTTAATATATGCAAGTGCAGAAATGAATTAAAAGATTTAAGTGTTACTGATTCACCCCTCCCCTCTCAGTAACTTGGTTAGTCCTGAATATTTTCAACAATTGGTATTAGAGCATTGTGGTTCTCAGAGTAAAAGTTTGACAGCTTGAGAAAAGATCAAGACAATGGAGATATTCAGACTTGACAAAGCTATTGAGAATGAAAAGCTAGATCTGGAAATGGCCATAGCACAACTCAAAGAAGCAAGAGAACATCTTTCCCAATCCCTAAAAAGAAGAAAGGAACTAGCAAAAGAAATAAATGATCATGAGTATGTTGAAACAAAAATTGAAGATCTCTTTCCTACAAGTAGTTCAAATGAAGTAGATGAAGCAAACAATGCAATCAAAGAACTCCTAGAAAAAAATGGATTACTGCAAAAAGAAGTAAGGATGCTAAGAAGAGAACAGGAAATTCAGTCTGCAAGATTTTGTGAAATCTTGGAACAAAGGAATAAAATGCAAAATGAAATAGAAGGAAGAAACAATGAAATTGTACAGCATGAAGATCTCACCGAGCAACTCTCCAATGCAAATGAAGAGATCAGAATTCTCAAAGAACAGAATGAAAGTTTGAAAAATGAGCTAGATATTCAAAAGCAAGCAAATGAAAGGATGATGAAATCTCAAACAGACTTGGATCAATTAAATGAGCAAAATCTTCACAAACAAAAAGGTAAAGCTGGTCTTGGTTACAATGAAGAAGGTGAATCTTCCGAGCAAGGTAGCCAAAGAAATCAAAGACCTACATGCAATTACTGTGGTAAGACAGGTCACACATCAAACAAATGTTGGAGCAATGGAAAGACAAGATTCAAAAGCAAATGCTACAGCTGTAATCAGCATGGTCACAAGGCTAGTGAATGCAAGGAGAAACCAAAATTTGAAGGCAAATGTCACAAATGCAAGAAACAAGGTCACAAGGCATCAGAATGTAGAACAAAGACATTCACTCCAGCAGAACAAATTGTCAAAGCAATATTTGGTTGGGATTACAATACCTAGTGCAGATGTCATTATTGTGGAGAATATGGACACATTGGGATAAATTGTACAAGGCATCATCTAAGGAAGAAAGATACAACCATAAGATGTTATACATGCACTGAACTCGGACATATAGCCAAGAACTGCATGAACACAAAGAAGGTTGAAGATGAAAAGAAAGCTAAAGCTGACAACATTCGGAAACAGATGAGACAGCAGTGGGTTCCTAAATCTACCGAGTAGGATAATTCAAGCAATGGTCCTGTCACTCAAGAATTGGGTGACCCCACCATTACAAATTAGATCCATTAAAGAAGATAAGGAACTGCATCTTCAAAGCCTTACCATAAGCAGTTCCAAAATACAAAAGCATAATCGATGAAATCAGTATTTCCGATACATACAGAAAAGTCACTTACCGAGTTGAATGTTACCGAGCATGGTAAAACTGCAGACCTTACCGAGTTAGGTCAGACATAAGAACACCGAGTTAGGTCAGTCTTACCGAGCAATCGCTAAAGTCATTAAGTCATCTCACCTACCCACTTATCAAGCATTAATGACAGAATTTTAATAAAAAGGGCAAAATCGACTTCATTCTTCACCGCGTTATTCAGCATTCGAAGAGCTTAGGTTGTCAAAGTGCTTAAAGAGATTTAAGACGAATTTGCAGCGAAGGATCTAAAAAAGAACTCGTTCCATTCAGCAATGACTTCCACTAGCACCACCAGCAGGAGCAAGGCGAAGAAGACTTCCAATATGTTAGTGAAAGGAGTTGAATGGACAGCGCCGAACTTCAAACTCGTTCCAGCGATCGCAGAATCACTCGACCCAAGTGGAGCACAGTCCAGAATTCCTTCCAAGGTACTTCTTATCAATGACATTCATACTCATTTCAAATGCACTATTCAGGAGTTAGGGACTTTAGAAATGGACAATGCCCTAAGTTAGCTATGTGTTGACAAAACCCTAAAACCCGAGCATAGACATTTGGAAATCAAAGGTTTGACCCATACCCCACACCTACCAAGAAACTTTCAAGTGAAATGGATTAGGTATGTATTGAGCCGTGTACATGATGGGAAACTATGGTTAGATCAACCTATCTTAATAACAAAGAAGATGATTCATAGAATCACAGGTTTACCGATGTCAGACAAAGCAAAATCCACCAAAACCCTAGGTCGGGACGAACTGCAGGAGTTAACTCTTGCCGAGTGGGATGGCAGAGGATTGAAAATTAACAATGTATCTGATGTTGAACTTAAATTTGGTATTATTATCATTGCATATAAGCTGTATAGTTCCAGTAGGCTAAATAGTGTGGCATGTGAGGCAGTAGACCTTGCCTACAAGGTAGTAAAGAAGAACATGGATTTTGACCTAGCAGAGGTCTTACTAACACAATTCAACAAGAACATGGACAGTATAAGGACATCAAAGAATAATCCATGCAAATTTGGTTCTTTGTTGATTTGTATATTTTTCTATGTACAAAACTTTTTCCCTTCTAAAGGCACGGTAGTATGGAGGAAGGATACTCCAATTTTGTATCAGATAAATGAGTTTATAGCAGAAATAGGTCAGAATTTTGAGACAGTAATGGATAATTATTTTGAAGAATTTAAGGATAAAATGAACAACAGGTTCAGGATTCCTCCTAAGTTGGTAAAAGATTACAAGGATGATATATGCTTCATGGTAGACTGTGATAAAGTTTACATCCAGGCAGCCATACTCCGAGTGGCATGGGTAAAACCATTGCCCTATGAAATTAACATAGATGAAGCAAGGGATATAATAGAAGCCCTGATAAATGAACCAGCCATTCCCAACACCCCTGCATTTGGCACTTATGATGAGGCCAAAGCTAGAATTGAGCTTGAAATCAAGCTTCCAAAGGCCATCACCGGTACCAAGAGAAAGGCAGCTAAAGAAACAGAAGAAATAGAAGAGGAATCAGAAAAGGAAGCAGAAACACCAAAGAAGAAAGGCAAAGTAGTAATCACCAAGCCCAAACCTAAAACTGCAGTGTTCACAAGGAGAACCAGGAAAGGGCAGAAAGAAAGTAAAGTTGTATTCAGGAAACCCCCTCCTACCTTCGAAGAAAAATTGAAACAGTTGGAACAAGGATCTGGCATGTCTAACTTCAAGGCACTGAAGTATGAAAGCAGATCAGATGCAGAAAAGATGCAGATCGAGGAGCTTTTACTGAACAAAATGGGTAAATGGAAATATACCCCAGATGATATCAGTTCTCAAATTCCAAATGAGCTTCTAGTCAGGATTAGACCAAGATGGACTTCAGCAGTGCAAACTGTCAAAGACATTTATGCACAATCCTTAAAATAGTTGTTACCGAACCTGACATATAAAGAAGTAAAAGAGGCATTAAAGGAGAATGAACACCAAATGACACTTAGGTTTCATACCTTCTTAGTTCTCTCCAAGCAGATAGAAGCAATAGTAAATAATGCCACAATTTTGTGGAAAAGGATATATAATCTGCCAATGCCATCTGACCCCACGGTAACAATTGAGGGTGATAAAGATGATGAAGAGGATGAAGAGAAGAAGGATGAAGAAGAAGCAGCTGAGGAAGAAGGTGACACGGTGATAATAGGTGATGAAGAAGATGATCCTGAACAGGTAGCAGCAGAAGTCATTGCATCTCTTCCTCACTCACCTGAGAAAGGCGTTGCATCATCAGCTTCAGCCAGCAGGATTGTGAGCACAGTAGCTACATCTATTGCTCAATCCTTGCCAATCACCTCTCAGCTCCAGACCCCAACAGTTACCTCATCCACCAAGCTGCAGAGCATGTCATTATCTACCGGGATGCAGAGTGTTGCCTCTATCGAACAACAAGTGACTTCTTCAGTCACCGAGATCACAACTTCTCCTGCAGCATGTATAGTAAGTTTTGCAACCTCTCCAGTTTTGACACATTCTTTAGCACAGATGATCACACCAATCAGCACTCCTGCATGTACATCAATTTTGGGAACAGTCGGTACATCCATGAGTCTTCCTCTAGTAAATCCCATTCCAGTTATAACAGCTACTCCAACCTTATCAACCATTGTAACTACATCAAAAGATAAGGAAGTAAGCATAGAAGTAATACAAAAGACACCTTTAAAACTTCTGCTTACCGGCAAGGCTATAGAGGATGATATAGATCTGGATAAAGAGATTGTCATTCCACAAATAGACCTCAATACTGCATCAATTGATGAAATGAGATTGATCAGCCAGTTGTTAGAACAGAAAGCAAAACAAAAACAACTAAGAAGTGAGAGAGACAGGGAATTTAACATCATAAACGGTGCAAAGACTCATCAGGAGAAGAGAAACTGATAGAAAGAACCGAGAAGAAATTTGATAACAAGGTGCTTGAGCACATTGCTCAGCAGATAGCAATAAAACAAGTTGAATTGACCACTATTTTGGCCAAGTTAGAAAATTCTTTTAATAATGTAACTTCATTTTTTGCAAAGTTATGTGATGTTACCGAGTTCACAAAAGGAATCAGAGATCAACTGAAGAAAATTGATGATGATCTGAAAGCAAGTGCACAACAGTTGCAGCTTGACCCCAGCTCAAGCTCAACTCACCATTCAAACATCAGATTCCTATTAGATAAGCAATCAGAATTGCTCAGGGAAGATGCAAGGATCCGGTCTACATTGTTAGATATTCAGAATATGATCCTCCCTAACATGGATACAATGCAGAAACACATTACACATTCCAAAACATTGATCCATGATAACAATTTTTCAGTTGCAGAGCATGTAATTGAACTTTCAGCCAAAGTTCAAGTTGCATTGTCTATTTGCACAATTTTGCAAGAAAATTGGGATAAAACCTTGGCTCATATCAAACAAGTACACTCAGAGTTTATCTCACACTTTAATATTTCTATTTGAGTTATCTATTCTTTGGCATTATTGTCAAAAAGGGGGAGAATATGGAACATATTATTAGAGACAAAGGGAGAATGATCAAGGGAGAATGTAAATAACAATTGGTATAGAGATAAGTGTATAGAATCATATGTATATTCTATGGGGGAGTTATGTACAGTGAGATATACAGGTATATACAGCAATCTACAATTGGTATCAATTTTGAAGAATCAAGTCAGCATGACAGATTCATTTTTGTCTCATAAGTGTTTTTGTCACTAATGCCAAAGGGGGAGATTGTTGGAATAATGATATATTTGTCATTAGTGAATACACTTAGTGAAAACACTTATTCGATTTTGAATGGTTACCGAGCTCATCACTCAGTCCACAGCCTATACCGAGCATTCAGTAAAGCTCACCGATTAAACAGTTCAAACCGAGCAGTAAGACTGTCACCGAGCATATGAGACAAACAGCAGTTACCGAGAAGTCAGTTCTCACTGAGTCACCAGTGGTTACCGAGTGACACTATATCTATCGAGTCACCACAGCTACTGAGTTCCAAGCTACACTTCGGGACTAGTATGGACCGAGCTTCTACTCTTACCGAGAGCATGACGATGCCGAGTACTGTAGTGGACGCCGTGTATCAGAAGATCACCGAGCCAGCTTGAGGAACTGAGTATCTACCGACTCAGTAATATTTTGTTCACCTATGTAAGGCCGACTTAAGAATGAGTTTATGTTATTAATTTGTATGAGGCCGACTTTATGAAATGTAAATGTAATTATGGACGGTATATATATGTGATGTATTATACCATCTGTAGTATGTATGAAAAATGTAAGATGTATGGATATGCGAAATTAGAAAGAGCAGAGCAGAAACTGCATTAAGGCAGCAGACCAGAACATTTTCGCAGATTCAATAAAGGAGCAGAATTGACATATCTATCTCAGAAGGAGATCAATACTCAAAGGATCTTATCAGCAATAAATTTGTAAGTCAAGATCTACTGTTTCATCCTAACAGTTGAATCAGTTTGTAAATCCTTTTACCGGGTAGACTTAACAGTCTTTTGTAAATCTCTTAACCGAGTGCATACTTTATTGTATGTTTGTAAATCCTCTAACAAGGTGGACCTAGCAGTCCAAATTTGCTTCTAACAGGGCAGATCATCAGAAGTGATCATTGTAAGCCTTAACCGGCCAACTTTTACTGCAGTACCAAAGTTTTGTGGGTACCATCCCACCCCAGTTTTACTTTCTATTTGGAAGGTTTCTGGGTCACCAAATCTTTGTGTTATGTGTTGTGAATGATTATATTTTCATGCATGCAGTAGATTAAATGAATGATGGTTTAATATATGCAAGTGCAGAAATGAATTAAAAGATTTAAGTGTTACTGATTCACCCCTCCCCTCTCAGTAACTTGGTTAGTCCTGAATATTTTCAACATTAATGAGTTGAGAAAAATGGCTAATACATCTGTCAACAGAGATACTTTGGTTGCAAAACTATTTTCTTTTGAGCTTGAGGAATTGTGACCTTCTAGAGCTATGAAGACTGAACATGCTTTTCATGCATCTACATCTACAACTGGTAAGCAAGACTGGAAATATTTATATGCAAAGGAATTGGAAGATATGAAGAGAGAAGATGATGAGTTTGAGAAACTTGAAGCACTATTTGCTAGAAGAGTACCTAAAGGACCAATAGGAAGTAAGTATGAAGAAAAAGCACCTTTTAAATGTTTTGCATGTAATAAGATTGGTCATTTTGCATCTAGATGTCCTGAAAGGAATTCAAGATTTGAAGAAAGAGAGAAGATCATTTAAACCTAACCCTGGATATGAGAATAGATATAAATATAAGAAAAATAGAGACAAATCATGCTATATAATGGATGAGGAAGGAATTACTGATTCAGATGATGAACCGGAAGAAGATTCTGCTAGTGGATCCGATAATGGGAAGGAATGGGTATTCTTGTCTATCAAGGAAGATGATCTAGCACTGGAATAGAAAGTACCTGAAGAGAAGGAACTTACTGCTAAAATTGAAGAGAAGGATGAATGGGTAATTGACAGTGGTTGTTCACATCATATGACTAGAGATAAAGGGAAGTTTTTGTCTTTACAAGAATTTGATGGTGGTCTAGTTAGATTTGGAGATGAAAAAGCATGCATGATCAAAGTAAAAGGAACTATATCTTTGGATGGTAGGAACAATACTGGCAATGTTTATTATGTTGAAGGTTTGAAGCATAATATTTTGAGTGTAGGAAAATTGGTAGATATGGGATTTCAATTACAGTTCAAGGATGGGAAATGCAAAATCATTAATAGATCTGGCTTGGAGATTGCAACCGGTACATAGAAAAAAGGTAATATATTTCACTTAAACTCTAGTGAGAAGACATGTTTGATTACACAGATTGATGAGAGTTGGATATGGCATAAAAGGTTGTGTCATGTGAATTTTGATTGCGTTGTGAAGATCAGTTCAACTAAGGTTGTTAGGGATATACCTAAGATTATGAAGCCCTATAATCCGGTATGTAAAGAATGTCAAATGGGTAAACAGGTTAGAACCTCTTTTAGGAGTATACAAGATAAATCAAATGATGTTCTTGATCTTATTCATACTAATTTGTGTGGCCCTGGTAGAGTTAAAAGTTTTCAAGGTGATAGATATTTCATGCTAATCATTGATGATTATTCTAGAATGATGTGGGTTACTTTTCTGAGAGAGAAACATGAAGCATTTGAAAAGTTTAAAATCTTTAAGGCAAAAGTGGAAACTGAGACAGGATTGAAGATTAAATGTTTGAGATCAGATCATTGTGGTGAATTCACATCTGGTGAGTTTAATAACTTTTGTGACAAGCATGGTATAAGAAGACAATTTTTTGCTCCCAGGACACCTCAGCAAAATAGAGTTGTGGAAAGGAAGAACATAACTATTTTGGATGTTGCTAGAACAATGATGATGGAAGCTAGTTTACCTTATATCTACTGGAGAGAAGCAATGCGTACATCGGTTTATACATTCAACATAGTGAATATCAAAAGAGAAACCGATAAGACACCTTATGAATTATGGTTTGGCAATACACCTAAAGTTAAGTATTTCAGAATTTTTGGTAGTAAATGTTATATCAGGAGAGATGATATTACTAAAAATTTTGATCTTAGATGTGATAAAGGCATATTTTTTGGTTATTCTAATGAAATCAAAGCATATAGATGTTATAACAAGAGATTGCAGAGAATTTTGGAGAGTGCAAATGTCAAAGTAGATGAGCTGAACAAAAGTCAAATCAGAGTTTATGAGAAGGAACCAACAGTGGAAATGATTATATCTGAACCGGTAGCACCTTTACCAGAACAAAGATTTGAACCAGTTACTTTGGCAACATCAGAGAATTCTATAGTAACTGAAGAACGGGGAAGAGGAATAGAGAGTCAGAAGACTCCTAGGTATGTGAGATCAAATAATTCAGAAGATCAAATCATTGGGGATAAGAGCAATGGAGTGATGACAAGAAGAAGACTGATAACTAATGAGGTATGTTTAATTTCACAAGTTGAACTAGTATCAATAATTAAGCCATGTAAAGATGAATATTAGTTGAAAGCTATGGAAGAAGATTTAGATCAGATTAAGAAAAATAACACATGGACCTTGGTTCCCTGGCCTAAAAATAAAAATGTTATTGGAACTAAATGGGTTTTTAGGAATAAATTGAATGAGGATGGTTAAGTTATAAGGAATAAGGCTAAATTGGTTTGTAAAGGATATTCTCAGAAGGAAGGAATTGATTATGGAGAGAGTTTTGCACCTGTAGCTAGGATTGAAGCCATGAGATTATTTTTTGCCTATGCTACTTATAAAAACTACAAAGTTTATCAGATGGATGTAAAATATGCATTAATGAATGGGGATCTTGATGAGAAAGTTTATATTGAGCAACTTGATGGTTTTTCACTATCAGATGATACAGATATGGTTTATAGGTTAAGGAAAGCTTTATATAGACTAAAACAAGCACCTAGAGCTTGGTATGCAAGGTTGGATAAATATCTTTTGAAGTTTGGTTTTACTAAAGGTAGTGTTGACAACAATTTATATTATAAAATCACTGATGATGATCTACTAATTGTTGAAGTATTTGTTGAAGACATTATTTTTGGAGGTGAAGATGAGTTATGCATAGAATTTTCTAAGAATATGGAGAAATAATTTGAGATGTCTATGATTGGTAAGATGAAATTTTTCTTAGGTTTGTAGATTACTCAGACTGACAAGGGTATTTTTATCTGTCAAACTAAATATGCTAAGGAATTGTTGAAGAAATTTGGTATGGGAGATTTTAAACTGGTAAGTACTCCTATGGTTACAAGTGAGAAATTGACAAGAAAAGATGTTTCTACACCGATAAATCTGACAAGATACAAATCTACGATTGGAGGTCTACTTTATTTGACTCAGACTAGGCCTGACATTATGAATGTTGTTTGTATTGTTTCAATATTTCAGAGTGATCCTAGAGAAAATCATGAGATGGCTGTGAAAAATTTTTTTAGATACTTGCAAGGTACATCAAAGTATGGTTTGTGGTACCCTAAGGATGATAACTTTACTTTATGTGCATATACAGATGCTGACTAAGCTGGAGATGTTGAAGATCAGAAAAGTACTTCCGGTGGAGCTTTCTTTCTTGGAAAGAAGTTGGTTTCACAGATCAGCAAGAAACAATCATATACTTATTTATCTACTGTTGAAGTTGAGTGTGTTGTTGTTGCTACTAACTATACACAAGTTTTATGGATGAAGCAAATGTTGAAGGATATAAAGGTAGATTGTGATGCACCAGTAGTTATTCATTGTGATAACTCTGCTGCTATTGATATATCAAAGAATCCGGTATTTTATTCTAAAACAAAACACATATCTATCAAGTATAACTTTTTGAAGGATAAGGTGGAAGCAAATGAAGTTAGACTGGTTTATGTGAACACTAAAGAGAAGATTGCAGACATATTCACTAAATCTTTGTCCAAGGAATCATTTGAGTACCTAAGAGAGAAATTGGGATTTTCTGCCCCCTGGTAGAGGCTTGATTGATGCGGTTTGGCATCAGTCCAACATGCATTATCAGAAATACTATTTATTCTGGCACAGATGTGGGATGCTACTTCTCAGGGGGAGTAGTCAACTTTGAGATTCAAGGACTTATATTTTTTCTTTGATGTTTCTGTCAGATTTATAGCATTGATGTCAAAGGGGGAGTGATACTGATGTGAAAAAGAAAAAGAAAAAGAAAGGGGGAGTGATATTAAGAAAAAGAAAGAGGGAGTGATATTCAAAGTTTGGTTGTCTTCCACAGGGGGAGACTTGTTTGGCATTTCTTGGTACTTAGATGTTTTTCACATCTAATGTTGCCATCAATGCCAAAGGGGGAGATTGTTGGCCATTTGGTGGAATTGATTATGTGTTGCATTGATGTTTTATCATTGATGTCAACACTAGCTGTTTGGATGCTTTACCGACACCCTTCTGGTCCTAGTAGGTTGGGTGGATTTTTGGTTAACTTGGATACGACATGATTTGGTAAGCTCTAGTATAGTCTGATGATGGAATTAGATTGTTCATGATACTTATACTCATATTTGGTCAATTGGTTTTGGTCTGGAGATAGAATGCTATCCTACTTTCTTAGAAGATTGGTTTCTGGTTCCGGTGAGGGTTTCACCGACAAAGATTTTGATGGAGATCTTTGATGAATTGCATAAGTGGTGTTGGTGTAGCTTCTGATAGAGTTTTAGGATGTTGTTGGTGATCGTGTTCGAGACTTGGCGATTGGAGATCATTGTTGAAGCGTATGGACCTATACTTGGTCCTGGTTGATCTAGGTTATGGACCAGCTTTAATGTAACATGTGGATTGGACCTATTGATGTATTTCCAAGATGTCTTATATGTTGATATTATTTGTTTGGTCTAAGGCTGACATGGTTTGTAATTATGTAATCAGTTTATTATCTGGTGGTCGACTTGATTGTTTGTGGTCGAGGGTTTGTATAAATAGATGTAAGATCTCATTGTAGATCATCATGGTTATTATAAGAGTTCATGGTCAAGGAATGTAATGTACGAATAAGGTAATATCATTCAGGCAGAGCAGTTGGTCAATAATTGGAGATTGAATTGGGTTTATGTAAGAGGATTTAGTCCTCCAGTATTGAGCTTAACTGGAATTGTACTCAGGCATAGGAGATGCTATCTTTTGCAGTTCAACACTTCTTTGGATTGTAGTATGGATTTGTATGTAGTTAGTGAAGCTCTTTTTGTGATGAGCAGTGCACTCTAGGCTATTGGCCTTCCTACAAGTACAGGCCCCTTCATTGTAATTCACATACTTACTTGATGGGATGGGGTTTGGGATAGACTAGCCTAGTCTATGCTCCTGGATCCTTTCCTTGGATCTCCTGGTGTTCTCCTCACACCCTAGGGTCTCTAGGACTTCCTTTGCTTGAGGAATCCTTTGACCTTTCCCAATCCACCCACCAATGAGTTGCTCTGTTGCTCCTAAGGTCTCACCTACTCATGAGACTCAACACCCCTTACTATGGCTAATAAGGGCTAAGGTTTGTTTCACACTTTCCAAGGTCTTAGCAAGGTTGTTTCAGGTCTATTTCAAGGTTTTTCCACCCATTTATGAGCCCCCAAGAGGTTTCAAGATTCTAACCCCTTACCGATTTCACAAATTTGGATTCTTGCCTTCAAAAAGGGCTACAAGGATTAGGACCAATTAGGCCTCCTACCCGGTCCTTTAGGGCTTTCTCTCACAAACGATGCATACACAACCCAAACTCACAAAATGGACTGCCAATCAATTGGTAAGGGCTCAAGGATTTTCTAGGTTTTGGGCCTCCAAGTGGTCGTACAGTGCCTAGGGTGAATTTTGGGGTTTTCAAGGGTTTTATGAGGGTTTCTAGGGTTTGCCTGGGTCACAGTGAGTGTTTTGAGTTTAAGCCAGCTTGTTTGGATTGGTGGAGGCTCCACCTTCACACCAATGTTGCTTCACTCACTCCTCTACACTTCCTCCAAAGGATACACTCTCCACTATTCAACCTTGCTCTCCAAGACCTCTGCTATCTTGACCTCTCCTAACCGGGCACTGTCCATTCTCGCCTAGGAGTAGGTCTTTGCTTGGTCTTCCTACATTTCCAAGGGCCCTGCTTGCTTGGGACTATAGTATAGGGTCTTCACATCCATTCCCCATGGTTTCATGGTGGTTCCACAACAAGGAATGGAGTTAAGACTGCATTTGCTCAATCCTGTCCAAAACTGGATAGTAAGACTGCAATTTACAAACTATTTACAAACACACTCAACCGGTAAAAAAAAAGATAATCTAATCACTTAGAATGAATATATATACACCAAAGAAGACATTACACACAGGTTTTCTTGCAAATCAATCCATTAGTTTGCTCGGTAACTGCATTCAAACTGACTAGTAACCCCAAAAATAGTCACAGTCAATTCAGTTTGCTTGAGCCATACAATCTCTGACATCCAACCCTTTAACTTAGGGTTTGTAACATCTTATACTACTCATAACTCAGTCGGTGTTCAACATTTAGGGTTGTCCATGCCAACCTAAGGTTTTTGACACCATGGTGGAAAAGTTGCTTGACAACTTTTAAAAGTTGTCATGCAACTTTTGAGCAACTTTCCCAATGTTGCTTTTTATGACTCCTAGACCCACAATGGGCCAACCTAAGGACACCACCATGATATAAAGGACCCCTAAACACCTCCAGGACACACATACCCTCCATTTTCAAGAAAATCACAATCTTGACTTATGACCCCTAAGATCTCCTCTAGGACCCTACCTAGGACCTATGAGCACATGGCTCATTATTTTATATACAATGGCTTCATAAGAAGCATAAAATCAACAAAAAAAGGAGGAGGGAGAGATTTTAAGGGTTCTCCTGCACCATACTCCCCCTCTACACACAAATTAAGAAATAGAAGAAGACATGAGAGCCAGGTCTATTCCAAGTGCCTTGAACCTGCTCTCCTCCACCCATGTAGCTTCAGATACTGGTTGATCTGCCCATTTCACTAAGTGCTCCATGTAGACCTGATGTCTAGTTGACTTCTTCACCCTTGATTCCAAGATCTCCTCTGCTTTAGGCTTCTTCACCTTTGGTAAGACATTAACATCAAGGTCCTGCAGTACCTTGGCTTGGTTCTCAGTCTGCCCTTCTATCTCACCCTTGTACATGATCAGGTCAGCTACATTAAAGACCGGTGATATAGCTAAATCTAAAGGCAGGTCAACTTTTTAGGCATTCTTACCATATTGTGACAGGATTCTACAAGGTCCTACCCTTCTCATCTGCAGTTTGGTAGGCTTACCTCCTTGCATCCTAGCTTTGCTCAAATGTACCATCACATAGTCACCCACCTTGAACTGAACTTCTCTCCTTTTCTCATCCACTTTGGCTTTCAGTTTTTGAGTGGATTCAAGGATGGCCTTCTTAACTTGCTCCTAAACTTCCTTGATGGTTTGAGTGAAGTCTTCTGCTTGCCCACTCTTCATTTCCAAACTACCAAGGTCTCTCAACTCACATACTCCTCTTGGATGTCTTCCATATCAAAAGGACTTCTACTAGTGGTTCTATTCACACTATCATTATATGCATACTTTGCTTGAGAAATTATTAGGTCCCATGTTTGGCCATATTCCTTAGTTAAACACCTCAACAAGTTACCTAACACCCTATTGATGACTTTAGTTTGACCATCTGTTTGTGGATGGTAAGCTGAGCTAAATGACAAGTTAGTCCCTAGTCTCCTCCATAATGTTTGCCAAAAATGACCCATGAACTTGTTGTCCCTATCTGAAACAATGCTTAAAGGGAGTCCATGAATCCTAACAATCTCTTTGAAGAAGAGATGTGCAACATAGCTTGCATCATGTGTAGTTTTACATGGGATAAAATGACTCATCTTGGGAAATCTATCTACTACCACATCGATGTTGTCCATACCTATTTTAGTCTTGGGAAGTCCTACTACAAAGTCCATGCTTATACATTCCTAAGGTCTTTTAGGGACCGGTAATGGTTGATATAAACTAGCATTGCTTGATCCACCTTTGGCTCTTTGGCATACACTACACTGTTCTACATATCTTTTCACATCCCTTGGCAACTTTGGCCAATAGTAGTACCTCTGTACTAAATCCAAGGTTTTGTTGACTCCAAAGTGTCCACTCAAACTGCCATTATTTTTTTCTTGGATGAGGTTCTCCCTCATAGATCCTCTAGGTACACACAACAGGTTACCTTTGAACAAGAGACCATTTTGGAGAGTGTAATCTACATACTCACCATGGAAATGGTTCTCAAACTCTTTGCAAACCTTGTAAGTTGTTGAGAATTCTTCATCTCCTTCATAGAGGTCTTTGAAACCTTCTATTCCTATGCTCTGCAACTGTAACTCTTGAACTGTCAACAACTTCCTGCTCAATGCATCTGCCACCCTATTAAGCTGCCCCTTCTTATGCTTGATGGTGAAGGTGAAGGATTGGAGGTATTCCATCCATTTCAGATGCCTATTGCTTAGCTTCTCTTGAGTGTTTATGTAACTCAATGCCTAATTGTTTGTGAACACTACAAATTCTTTTGGAAGTAGGTAATGCCTCCATTTTTTAAGAGACTCCACTAATGCATACAACTCTAGGTCATAAGTTGAGTACTTTTTCTTTGCTTCATTAAGCTTCTCACTGAAAAATGCCACTGGTCTTCCCTCTTGACTCAACACACCACCTACTGCAACTCCACTTGCATCACACTCCAATGTGAACAACTTATCAAACGTAGGCAGGAGAAGGATAGGTTTTGTGGCTACTTCTTGCTTCAACAATTGAAATGCTTTGTCTGCCTACTCAGTCCACTCAAAGTTAGTTGTAAGACCTCCTTTAATGGTGTCAAGGACTGGTGCACATATGCCACTGAAATTCCTCACAAATTTCCTATAGAATTGAGTTAATCCATGGAAACTTCTAACTTCAGTCCCTGTTTTAGGTGCAGGCCAATTCAATATTGCCTCCACTTTGCTTGGATCCATCTTCAAGGTTACCTTAGACACCACAAATCCTAGGTAAACCAGATCTTGCTTCAAGAAGTCATACTTCTCTAGGTTGATGGATAGCTTCTCCTCATACAACCTTTCTAAAACTAACCTCAAATGCTCAAGGTGCTCTTCCTTGGTTCTGCTATAGATGAGAATGTCATCTAGGTACACTACCACAAATCTGCCTATGAAATCCTTCAACACTTCATTCATCAACCTCATGAAAGTGCTTGGAGCATTAGTAAGCCCAAATGGCATCACAAACCATTCATACAATCCATCTGTGGTTTTAAAAGCAGTCTTCCACTCATCACCCTCCTTAATTCTTATCTGGTGATAACCACTTTTAAGGTCTAGCTTGGTAAAATACATAGCCCCTCCTAAACAGTCCATTAGATCCTTTATTCTAGGAATAGGAAACCTATACCTTATGGTAATCCTATTGATTTCTCTTGAGTCAGTGCATAGTCTCCACTTACCTCCTTTTTTGATGCTAGCACTACCGGGACTACACATGGGCTAAAGCTCTTCTTAATCAATCCTTGTTCCAATAACTCCTGCACTTGCCTTGCTACTTCCTTATTCTAATTAGGTGTGAGCTTATATGTAGCCTTGTTAGGTAAGGATGCACCAAGAACAAAGTCTATTTGATGACTTATAGACCTTATTGGTGGGAGTGTTGCAGGTGCTCCATCACTCACTATGTCTTTATACTCTTGCAACATGTGCTTCACCTCCTTGGGTATTTCTGCCTGCAACTTGTCTTCTTTCTCCCTTGGCTTCACAAAGATGGCACACTTCACTATCTCCTCCTCATGTATTAAGTTCAAAAACTCTTTACTGCTAGCCTTTAAAACACTAGGTGTTTTTGAAGTGCCCTCTTCATCCTCTGTCAAAGACTGAATCTTGAAGGTCTTGCTGTCCTTCTTAAAGTATATGGAGTTCTCCTCTCCATCATAGATCACCTTCCTATCAAATTGCCAGGGTCTTCCTAGCAATAAGTGACATGCATCCATAGGTAACACATCACAAAGGATCTTATCCTTGTATCCTCCAATAGAAAACTCTACCCAAGTCTGCTCATTGACTAGCACACTCTGTCCTTTATTCAACCAAGTCACTTTGTAAGGATTGGTGTGCGGTATTCTTGTGAGTTTCAACTTCCTAACTACCTATTCTGAGATGATGTTGTCAGTTGAGCCTGTATCAACTATCACCTTGCACACTTTACCAAGAACTTTGCATCTCACCCTAAACAATGCTCTCCTATGTTTGGGTTCCTCCTTAATCGGTTGTCTGATCAAAATCCTATTGAACATTATATTCTCACCAACTTCTGATTCAATCTGGTCCACATACGGTGTCTTGCTTCTTGAAGAGTCTTCTTGTGCATAAACAACCCTCTTTCCACTGTTTGATGAGGTAGGCTTGTCAGGGCATCTATATGTCGGGTGTCCCAATTGTCCACAATTGTAACACTTCATAGTTGCAAAGTAGGAGTTACCTCTGCCGGTACCTCTACCCCTATTTGGACCACCTTGTGCTCCTCTTCCTCTGGAATGTCCTCCTCTGAGATTGGTTTCACTACCATGCTCAGTCAACTTGGCTTCTCCTTGGTTCCTTGGCTCATTGGTCTTTCTTTGGTAACCACCTCGGTGATTCACTTGGTCTTTACCTCTGCCTCTACTACTATTATTGGAGTTTCCTTTCCTTTTGTTCCTCTCTTCTACCTTGACATCAAGCTGATGACATTTCTGCACAGTAGTAGGAGTCCATAGGCTTATCTCCTCCTGTATCTTCCACTTTAGGCTGCTTAGATACCTAGCCACCTTAATAGATTCATCTTCTTGAACCTTTGATCTAAGACATAGCTTTTGAAACTCTTAAGTGTAGGAGGTTACATCAAGATCTTTTTACTTCAATCCTTGTCTCTTCTTATGAAGTTGGACTTCATAATCCTTTGGTAAGTAGTTTTCCTTAATCTTACTCACCATGGCTTTCCAATTTGCAATAGGTAGCTTTCCCATGCTAACCCTTTCTTCTTGCAGGTACTTCCACCATGTCAAAGTTGCTCCCCTTAATCTTGATTTGGCAACTTTAACCTTTTGAGCCTCTGTCACTCCTTCACACTCAAAGTGGTTTTCCATGCCCTCAATCCATTCCATAATAGTGTCTATGTCCATTCTTCCACTAAAATGTGGCAATCCTTCAAAGGCTTTGGTGTTCAAAGCCTTAATAGCCTTCACAAAAGGTTCTTCATTGAACAAGGGATCTGGTTCAGGAATTATGTCATCTATGTCTATAGTTCTCTTTCCTTTACCCTTGGTATCTTCATCGCAAGGTTCATGTGTTCTCTGATCCAGCACTTCCTGCAGTTTATCCCTTATCTCACTCATAGTTGCTTCAAGGAGTCTATTCTTCTCCTTCTGTTCTTCTACTTCTCTAGCCAGCTCTGCATTAGTAACCATTCTGCTCTCCCCTATTGATTCACCAGTATATAGAGACATACATAGTCCAACAAGTCTTTAACCTGCTCTGATACCAATCTGATGGGATGGGGTTTGGGATAGACTAGCCTAGTCTATGCTCCTGGATCCTTTCCTTGGATCTCCTGGTGTTCTCCTCACACCCTAGGGTCTCTAGGCCTTCCTTTGCTTGAGGAATCCCCTGACCTTGCCCAATCCACCCACCAATGAGTTGCTTTGCTGCTCCTAAGGTCTCACCTACTCATGAGACTCAAAACCCCTTACTATGGCAAAATAAGGGATAAGGTTTGTTTCACACTTTCCAAGGTCTTAGCAAGGTTGTTTCAGGTCTATTTCAAGGTTTTTCCACCCATTTATGAGCCCCCAAGAGGTTTCAAGATTCTAACCCCTTACCGATTTCACAAATTTGGATTCTTGCCTTCAAAAAGGGCTACAAGGATTAGGACCAATTAGGCCTCCTACCCGATCCTTTAGGGATTTCTCTTAGAAATGATGCATACACAACCCAAACTCCCAAAATGGACTGCCAATCAATTAGCAAGGGCTCAAGGATTTTCTAGGTTTTGGGCCTCCAAGTGGTCGTATAGTGCCTAAGGCGAATTTTGGGGTTTTCAAGGGTTTTGTGAGGGTTTCTAGGGTCTACCTGGGTCACAGTGAGTGTTTTGAGTTTAAGCCACCTTGTTTGGATTGGTGGAGGCTCCTCCTTCACACAAATGTTGCTTCACTCACTCCTCTACACTTCCTCCAAAGGATGTACTCTCCACTATTCAACCTTGCTCTCCAAGACCTTTGCTATCTTGACCTCTCCTAACCGAGCACTGTCCAGTCTCACCTAGGAGTAGGTCTTTTCTTGGCCTTCTTGCATTTCCAAGGGCCCTGCTTGCTTGGGACTATAGTACAAGGTCTTCACATACATTCCCCATGGTTTCATGGTGGTTCCACAACAAGGAATGGAGTTGTAGCATCCTAAAATTGCGACACTTGCAATTTCGACTGCATTTGGGTCTTCACGATGGCGGCGCAACGTTAAACCTGAATGGAGACCCCGAAACCTACTTGTGACACCAAAAACTGCATTTTTCTGCACCTCGGCATGATCCCTCCTTGCACCCTGCTGTCCTGGGAGGTGGGACCATGGCGCCCAGCGCCCTGGTCCCTAGCCCTATTTTGTGCCCGGTCTCTTTTGGGCATCAGGTCTTTAAGTTTGCAAATTGGGAAATAATGTTTCCTGGTTGGCCCAAGGTCGGAAAAATCAATCTATCAACCCTAATTGACAAGTATATAAACTACATTTCCCCTCTCAAAAGGGAGGAGGACATATGTGTGAAAAAGGCAGAAGCGATATTCAAACATTCAAACATTCAAGCATTCAAGCATTCCTTCAAGCAATTGAGCATTCTAAGTCTCCATTCAAGGCTAAGTGTTGCATTCAAGACAAGGATTCAACCATTGAAGAGGAGATCACCTACAACATACAACATACTACATACATTACACCTTCGCATATAAGAATACAAACATTCTTACAACAAGGTATCAGTACTTGTTTACATTACAAACATTTACATTTACAGCATTCTCATTTCTTGGTTAATTCCAAAACTGGGGTTTGACCTAAAGGCAAACCCCTAATCCCTAACCCCCCAATCGTCCTCTCTTTTCTATGTGTAGGTTGCAGGTACGCGGCTGTAATTGAAGATCTGGAATCCTTGTGCAGAGACGAATAGATCCCCCTTCGTTTCGCGGATTTTACGGAGGACCGTGTGCACTTCGGGCGCCATCGTCCCATCAAATTTTGCTCAAATTTGCAGAATAGCACCGTCTCGACATTTTACTACTAATTCCAGGTCCGCAACTTCATCCCGTATCCCTATCTCTGTTTATAAGTGAATCTTTCTTACTTTACATGCATTCCTAGTTCAATCATTCTATCTACATTTCTTTACAAAAGAGGGTATCCTTGATGTCTTGACCCTTGAAACTCATTTAGAATCCAATCCTGCATTGTGTGGGATTGGATCTTGTGGGTTTCAGCCCCTCTTTTGAATGTAAAGTCTCTCCCAAGTGAAAACCATCAACCCTAGTGACCTCCCTTCTCTCTCCTTGGAGTTGGGGAGGGGAGAACAACTAGGGTTCGATTTTTCCGCTTTACATTTTGGTGAACCTGACGTGAAACTCCAATCTTCTCTAATTCTGATTTATGTTTTCAAATTTGAGTATTTATGCTATTTCAAATTCAAATTTGTCTTTACAAGTTTTAATTTCTTGCAAGACTAAAAAATTTAGAGGAAATTTTTGCTAAAACCCTAATTTTTTTAATTCAAAGTTGAACTTGTGGATAGCTTAATTGGGATCACTAATTTCAAATCTGATTTAGGAACTCATTTGAATCATAAATTTCATTTTCTAAATCTACATTCTAAGTGCTTTCATTGGTTGAAATTAAATATTTCCTTCTATTTTGCATGTGTTATCATTTGAAAAAGGAAAATTGTTGTCATGATGCATTCATTTCATAGATGTGATAATGGGTTAGCTTCCCTTGTTTCAATTTTTCCTTCTCCTAAAGGACCTCCCCCCATCTATAACAACATTTTAGTGCCTAAAAGAGTTGCTACCAATCCCTTTGAGACTCTCCCATGCTCTAAGGATGAAGACTTTAAGAGTGACCTTGACAATTCTCCTAAAATGTGCCTTCCTATTTAGCTATCCTAGAGGAAGAGAATGATATCATAAACACCTTTCTTAATGTTACTTCATCTTCCCTACATGATGCCTCTCTAAGTGAAAAGGTATTGATGGACATTGACTTATTTTCTCCTAAAGTTGGTCCTTCCAATGGGGGCATGTTAGTGCAACAAGAGGTTATGAACACTTCTTTCAAAGATCTCCTTCCTAAGCATGAATCTTTGGAGAAATATGTTCATGTTCCTCCTAAAAAACACTCCCTTCATGAGGATCCTTTTGTGCAATAAGATGACATGATCCCTACATTCCCTAGTGATGGCATTTCCTTTTCCAACAAAATTCCCACTAGAGATGATGAATTAATGATAAATGCTTACCCTTCTCCTAAAGTTTGTCTTACCCATAAGCATCCCTTAGAGAAAGAAGATGAAATAATAAGCAATTTCCTTAATTCTCTCTCCCCTAAAGATCATATTGAACATATTTTGAGGAAAGAGGATGAGTTTAACACATCTATTGATGCTCTCCCTCCTAAGGATGAGGAATTAATAAACAATGTTATCTCCTCTCCTGAAATTGACAATACTTCAAACATTCCTTTCAACAACTTCGCTATTTGGGATGAACCATTAGAAGAAGGTGTAGATTATTCTCTACCCCATGAGAGAACCCTAGCCAAAGGGGATGAAATCAAGATTGAAAACTACCTTGATAGTTTCTCACCTTCCTTGAATCTTAATTATTCTCCCTCTAAAAATAAAGCATCTCCCTCTCCTCAACTTGGTTCTACTCATACGGAAACCCTAGTTCAAAGCAAGATGGTTAACATCTCTTTCAAAGATCTCCCTCTCAAAAGTGAGACTTTAGAGAGTAATGTAGATCCTTTGATGATAGAGGATGATATGACCTTTCCTAGTATTACTCTGCCTACTAGAACATCAATGCCTACCCCTTGTCTCTCTCCTAAAATTGATTTAATCCGTGATGAAATTTTAGTGCAAGAGAAGACTATCAATAATTCTTCCAACACTTTTGTTCATTCCTCTGAACCATCCTCAATCAATTTGATACATGTGAATGAAACACCTAACAAACCTCTCTTCACTGTCCAAGGTGCTTGTCCTTCTCAAAATTCTCAACCTTTAAATAAGCCTATCTTAGTGGTTCAAGGTGGTTATGCTAATGATTCTTTTTGCACTCCTAAGAAACCTATTATTACTATGCAAGTAGGTTATTCTACTAAGAGCCCTTATGAGTATGCTAAGCAACTGACTAGAGAGAGTTATAATGCGGTTGCTCATACCTATAACACAAGAAACAATAGGCAACCTAATCCTCCTCCAGTTATCCCAACTTCACTTCCTCCTTCCCAACCTATTCTTCCTCAAGCTCCTTGTATTTCACAAATGCTTAGTAAGGACTATGATTTTATTGAACAACTTAAAACTACTCTGGCAAAGATTTCTATTTGGGATTTAGTTCAAACTTCTTCCGCTCATCATGGAATGTTACAAGATGCCTTGAAAGATTTGAATGTTCCTCCACCTAATACATCTAGTAATATAGTGTCTTTGGTTAACTCTGTGATGAATCCTAAAGCTCAAATTGTGTTTACTCAAGATGAGTTGCCTACTAGTGAAATTCAACATCAATATGATCCCTTGATGATTGTGGTTATCATAAATGACACTGCTATAAGATGAACACTGGTAGATAATGGTTCTGGCCTTAATGTATGTAGCATTAATCTATTGCATAAGATGAATGTGGATACATCCCTTATTGAGCCTGACTCTCATCCCATTCGAGGCTTTGATAATGTGGCTAAGTCTTCATTAGGTATTATCACCTTACCCATCACAGTGGGACCTGTTACTTTGCCTACTCCTATCCATGTTATGTTGGGAAATCTAACATACAACTTGTTATTAGGGAGACCTTGGATTCACAGTATGCAAGCTGTCCCCTCTACATTGAATAGACAAGTTAAATTTATTTATAATAATAAGACATACACCTTGATAGGTGATACTAATTTTCAAGCTTGTTTGCAAACATCTACTTCCAAAGGGAGTTCTTCTAAGCCTTCCTCTTCTAGTGATGACTCGTTAAATAAGATACCTATGGATGAATCATCACCCTCTGATAATCAAAATTCTTTGGATGAGTCTGAAGTTCCTGAAGAAGATTCTTCTCAACTTGAATCTACACATGAAAAGGCTTTTGATCCTGAGAAGGTTCTCGCAGAAGACGATTGGGGATCTCTTGATTTTAATCCCACCTTTGTAGGCGAGTATAGGGTTCCTCCTAGAGAGCTTAAAGTTAAAAAGAAGGAAGAAACTAGAGATCAATCAGCCTTACCTGAACCTATGAGCAATAATTTTGTGGCCGCTTCTCAAACTTCTTCTCCTCACATCTCTAATTCTAAAGAATTTGATTCTTTGTCTTATGAAAAACATCCTTCTCTTTCTGAAATGGCTAATCGTTATGGTCGTGGTTTTCATATTTTGGCTAAGAGTGGCTATAGTGGAAATGGTTGTGGCACAAATGAACAAGGAATTAAAGTTCCTTTAGAACATAACATGCATGAATATTCATTTGGACTTGGATATAACCTTTCTAAGCCCACCAAAGCATCTAAAAGACCATCTCTAAATGTGAATGCTATATTTAGTAGTGCTGATGATCTCACTTCAACTAAATCATCTTCTATTTCTATCAACTCTCATTCCCCTCATAAGGAAATCTTGGTGATGAACAAATCTCTTTATGACTCCCCTCAAATTTCTAAATCCACTTATGAATATTTATCTGCTATTCATCGTAAAGTCCTTTCCTCCAGGGATAAGGCTCTAATAAATTACACTCATCTCTCTTCTAAGATTTCTCGTAACTTTCCTTCTTCAATTTTTATCATTTTATACATGTTTTTGATCTCACTTATAGTTGAGCATTCAGCATGTCATATTCAAATACCTCATTCAATCTATCATGTCTCTAAATAACCTTAATGGCTATTATGTTGCTCATCATTATGTGACATTGGTAGCTCATTTACTGGGGGCTCATTGTCATTCATGATGGTACAATTTCAAGTGCAATCATATTTTTGAAGCAACATAATAGCCTAATTTTTCTATGTTATCTCTTGTTCCTATGGGGTAATAGTGTGGAAATACTAATCATCTTTGCTTTAGAATTTTCTTTTCCTAGATATGGGAGAAGATGTGTATTCTCTTTCTTATCCTACCCACTTCTTGTGAGAAGAATTTTACATACACTAATGTCTTGCTTGCATGAACCCATGTGAGTATGTAGTACATTTTGTTTATATCTAAATCTCTCCCTAGAAGATTGTGTAAGTCCTTCTCATTGTGCTTATCCTTGGGAGGCAATGATCTTTCCTTATTTTTATCTAAGGATCCACTTTTTCCTATTTCATGGATGGTGTGAACTTTATTACTTGATGTTATTCCTTGTATGCATTTGTTGTTGTTTGTTCAAGGATTCTCTCTTACAAGAGGTGTAAGTCCTTGACTACAACCTCTTTTTCACTTGGTAAAATACATCCATAATGAATTCACTCTCCCAGTTGGGTTAAAAAGAGCGTCATCCTTCATTAAGAATCACTTTCACCTCGCAAAAGAAGGAAGTATTGCATTCTTAGTCTCTTCTTTGTCTTATTCTAGAAGATGTTATATTTGTCTAAGACAATTCCTCTCGGGGATAGGTGTCTTTTATACAAAGATCTCTTCTCCTCTAAGGATCTCCTTTACACATACTACAAGATATCCCTTTTTCAACTATCTTATCCTTGCTTAAAGAGTGCAAAACTCTCTTGCTTGGCTCTATGACATTGTTGCATTTTTGGGGTATCTTCTTTTGTGATGAAGGTAGGTATCCTTGTTCTACTTTGATTATGACATAAGCATTACACTTCTTGAGCAATGGGTCATTCTCGGAACCAGAGCACATACTCTTAGAGCGAGATGTCTCCATTTTTCTTTTATGCAAGGTGATTGTTCTCGGAACCAGAGCATAGACTCTTAGAGCGAGATGTCACGCTTTTGTACTATACATATACAGGTTGTAGCATACTTGGGCATAGACTCCTATGAGGTGCTTCTAACCTCCCTTACACACACATGCACGAGGTTGAGTGGAACTAGCGGCATAAGGCTAGACTTTCTCACTCTCCTCCCTTACATGGATCACCTAGACAGATTCTAGGGGCTAGTTTTCCATGGATCACCTAGACAAGATCTAGGGGCGAGAAGTCCATGTTTTCTCTCTCACTATTCTTCTCATGGATCACCAATGTGTGTATTCATGCTTTTTTCCTTTCTTTTCTTCTCTTTGCATTTTTTTTCCATTTACATCCTTCATCTTGTGTTAGAGAACTCTCAAATCCTCACACTCTTTGTTGTGTTGGAATTGAGATTTAGTCCTCTTTCTTACCAAATGATTCTCCATTAGTTTGTTGATCTCATATCAAATCTTCTTGTGAGCATTTGTCATCAATATTCTTTAACAATTCGAAGTGGTAAACATGATACCCTGTTTCAACTCACTAAAATTAGCAAGCCGAAACAAGGGGGGGCATATAGCTACCCTCAAATTTTCATCACCTTCCTTAGTAAGCATTAGGTGATTTTGTGATCTAACACGTGTGTTTTGTAGGGTGCGGTTCCTAACTGTGTACTGCAGATACCGCTAGGGGCTTCATTCGACAAACTTATGGATATATCCTTTTTCAAATAATGTTTACTTTTCTCTACTTTAGCTTGCATATGCACATAGTGTCCATATGACCGCTAAAGTGGGGGCTAAATGTAGTGTCGTAAATTGTACGCACTTGCTAAGTGGTACAATTTCACACTTAGTTTAGCACCCGCCTTGGCGCATTTTGCATTTTGCATTGCATTTCCCCTTTAGCACTTAATTAATTAAATTAATTAGGTCTAAGGTTCTATTTTATCATCTCCCATATCATAAAGTTGGGCCCTTTTCATTAAAGTGTGCCAGTTTCATTTTATTCTTCCAATACATCATTTAATCTAAAACCCTAATTAGGTCCTATTTTGAACTTGGGGGCTTGATTTCGGGGGTCAAAACATCTCGAAATCAGCTGTAACTTTGGGATTCTCTCTAAAATCATCATATCCGACGGCCCTAAAAATTTGGTGAAAAGTTGTCGGGACCATGGCGCCCGGCGTGCACACGGTCCTGAACATTTTTCCCAAAATTTTAGGAGCGCGATCCAATCATAAAATAAAGCTTAACCCCAAGAAATTGGTGGGAGTTTCAATCTCTAGGTCGGCCAAAAGTTGAAATTAAGACCTAGGGTTTCATATATAAGAGCTCTCTTTCTTCATTTGAAAGGATCCAGATTTTTGGTTTCAAGGGCCTTCTATGCAGCGAAAGAGCAGATCTTTGAAGACTTCAACAACATTCAACATCCATCCATCAAGCATTCATCAATTTCATTCATCCATTTAGGGCTTTGAAGACATTGAAGAGCAATAGGGGATCACCGACTGAAGATTGGCTTGTACCCCTCCCTTGGGGTTGGGTATGATTTCATGTTGTTTTCATGTCTTTGCATAAGCCTCATTATATCACTTGTACTCATGCTTTAGATCTCTTTACATCTTGATTTGGAGCATTTACATTATCATTTGCAAGCAATTAGGGTTTACTTTCTAGGTTGCTCTAGTTTGCTTACTTGCATTTTAGGATCTTGCACACACACAAGGTCTGCACACACACTACTTTTACAATACAACTTGGCTATTCGTGGAGGTGGAAATCACCTAAGTGGGGGTTTGACTAAGGAAAAACCCTATATAGTCGCCCACCATACCTTTTCAGATATAAGTGCAGGTTTTGGGATTCGGACGATGCCGCAAGTTGCAGATCTGACGGAAGCAGACGGAGACTGAACTTCACACCAAATTGTAGAGCAAAAGACTAGGACAGGGGCGTGGGGTGCCCTGGTCCTGACAGGATAGGGGCGCTGGGCACCTTGGTCCCTGGGACAGGGGCGCTGGGCGCCCTGGTCCTTCAGACAACAACAGTTTCCAGCACTTTTCGACAACTTTCAGGTTGCCAAAAGGAGCAGTTTCAGGTGCAGAATCAGGTCAGTGGCACATGCGCCCCCGTCTCGAACATTTCCACTCAGATTTTAACCCCAGGTACACATCTGCATTCTCCTCTTATTCTTGTGTTTACAGCATTTCATCACTTAATCTCAATCTTGCAATCTTGTTACTAGTTCATACTTACACTTTAGGGTTAATAGTTGAACTTGCATCATTCTATCTATCATTTGCAACAAAGGAATAGAAATCCTAATAGGTAGCCCATGGCTCTCTCTTCCACAAAAAGAAGTAGCCAATTGTGTGATACCTCTAGGCTCTTTCGTATTCCACAAGTGTGTGATTGAAAGTGAGATTAGGGCATGTTTTCTTAGTGTCACTTTTTCCCCTACACAGGAGTTAAGACTGCATTTGCTCAATCCTATCCAAAACTAGACAGTAAGACTGTAATTTACAAACTATTTACAAACACACTCAGTCGGTAAACAAAAAGCTAATCTAATCACTCACAATGAAGATATATACACCAAAGAAGATATTACACACATGTTTTCTTGCAAATCAATCCATTAGTTTGCTCGGTAACTGCATTCAAACGGACTGGTAACCCCAAAAATAGTCACAGTCAATTCAGTTTGCTTGAGCCATACAATCTCTAACATCAACCCTTTAACTTAGGGTTTGTAACGTCTTATACTACCCATACCTCGGTAGGTGTGCCACATTTAGGGTTGTCCATCCCAACCTAACGTTTTTGACATCATGGTGGAAAAGTTGCTTGACAACTTTTAAACGTTGTCATGCAACTTTTGAGCAACTTTCCCAATGTTGCTTTTTAGGAATCCTAGACCCATAATGGGCCAACCTAAGGACACCACCATGATATGAAGGACCCCTAAACACCTCCAGGACACACATATCCTCCATTTTCAAGAAAATCACAATCTTGACTTATGACCCCTAAGATCTCCTCTAGGACCCTACCTAGGACCTATGAGCACATGGCTCATTATTTTATATACAATGGCTTCATAAGAAGCATGACATCAACAAAACAAGGAGGGAGAGCTTGAAAAGGTGCTCCTGCACCATTACTGCAGAAGTATTATCTAACTGTGGGTAGGCTTCCCACTGTGGTTTTTCCCTTTACCGGGTTTTCCACGTACAAATATTGGTGTTATGTGGATGGCTTTTATTCTGTGATTATTATTTATGCTTAATTGGTTTATCGGCTATTCCGGTATTAAGGTTTTGGATTTCAGTATTAAAGTTTAAAATTGCTAATGGTTCCTATAGTCTATGACAACTGATTCACCCCCCCCCCCTCTTAGTTGTCTTCCAGTTATCTGAACTATCTAACAACATCGGGTAAGGAGATATAATTTGCTTCCCCAAGTGAAAGTAAAGAGAAGTAAATCTTTATAGCCAGCAAAGATATCGGTAAGAAGACCTATGTTGAGGCTACAAGAAAACAACCTATGAACCGGTATGCCCAAAACCAGAAGGCTCACACATCGTACTGATATGCAAATCATAAAGGCAAGCCCAAGGTGGATAGTGAAGGATTCGCTAGAATCAACAACATGAAAGGAAGACATCCGGTGAGACAAAGGTTTGGCGATCCAAAGCAACAAGACTGGTATGTACCCAGTTTCTAGGGTTATTGCTACTAGTGTAATAAGTTTAGACATAGAGTTGTTGATTGTAGACTGATGAATAAGACCCCTGTTAGTTTTGAAAGTAGAAATAATTCTTTTGCTACACTTTGAGATATGGATGTTGTTTGTTATCAATGTAATGGATTTGGTCATAGGAGTTTTGAGTGTAGGAGAAGTCAATCAGTGTCCTACAATAGTTTTAAATGTTCATCTTTTAATGTCATTGTAAAATGTTATAATTTTCATAAGTTTGGGCATATTGCTAAACATTGCAAACTTAGAACAACCCGACAAAAGAAGTTAGTACCGGATCAAGAACCGGTAACAAAACCAGAGCCTGAAATTACAACAGACAAGAGGAAAGAAGCCAACCCGGTTTGGGTTGAAAAAGACAAGAATAAGGCAGAATCAAGTATAATTGTGCAGATTGCCCTGCATTCAGAGAGAAGGAACCTATGGGTTGTAGATAGTGGATGTTCCAATCACATGATTGGTGACAAAAATAAATTTATTAAGCTTTTATGATTGGAATGGAGGCTCAGTAAGATTTGGAGACAACTCCTCCATCAAGATAAAAGGAAAAGGTACTTTGAATATTGATGGAAAATTGAAGGCCCATGATGTATATTATGTGGAAGGTTTAAAACACAATTTACTAAGTGTGAGTCAAATGTGTGATAAAGGTTACAAATTCACTTTTGACTCTATCGGTTGCCAGATAAGAAAAGAGAGTACTAGTTAGATTGTAGCAGAAGGAAAAAGAACATATGGAAATGTGTACAATCTAAAGGAATGCTTTGAGTCCCAATGCATGATGGGACAAGTGGATGAGAGTTGGTTGTGGCATAGGAGATTAGGCCACATAAATTTTGATAATCTGGTTACAGTAAGCAAAAAGGGCTCTGTGAGAAATATACCACCAATCATCAAACTAGTAAGCACATTCTATGATGAATGTGTAAGAGGAAATCACACTAAGGTGAGCTTCAAGACTAAGGAACATAATACCTCAAGGCCACTTGAACTGGTGCATACTGATCTTTGTGGACCAATTAGAACAAGAGCTCTAGCCAGTGAAAGATACTTTATGCTCCTCATTAATGATTTTTCAAGAATGACATGAGACACTTTCCTACTAGACAAATCTCAAGCCTTTTAAAGATTCAATATTTTTTGGAAGATGGTTGAGAGGAAAAGTGGATGCATGCTGAAATGTCTAAGATCAGATCGGGGTGTAGAGTTCACATCAAATGAGTTTGAAGATTACTGTGAGAGACATGTAATAAGAAGACAATATTCAGCTTCAAGGACACCACAACAAAATGGTGTTGTAGAAAGTAAAAATAGGACAATCAAGGAGATGGCAAGAACCATGCTAAATGAGGCAAACATACTAGATATATACTGGAAGGAAGTAGTTCACATTGTTGTATATACTTTGAACCAGGTTCAACTGAGAACAAATAGCAGAATGAAACCTTATGAACTATGGTATGACCGGAAGCCATCAATTAAATACTTCAAAGTGTTTGGAAGTAAATTCTTCATCAAGAGAGATGTGGATGGCTTGGGTATCTTTGATTCCAGGAGTGATGAAGGTATCTTCTTGGGCTGCTCGGCTCATAGAAAAGCCTACAAATGCTACAAAAAAAGGCTAAGAAGAGTCATTGAGAGTGTGCATGTAAGAGTTGATGAAGATATGCATAAAGGAAGACAGGCACAAGTAAATCGGTATGATGAACCGGTGATGAAGATAAAGTTCAGACTAATAGTGAACAGTGAACTAGAAGAAGCATCCAACAAGTCCCCTAACTGGTATGTGCAGAAAAACCACCCGAAAGAGCAGATTTTAGGTAATAAAAATGATGGTGTGCAGACTAGAAGAAGACTTGCCCATAATGATGAACAAGTCAGTTTCTGCCTCATGACTGAAATGGAACCCAAAACATTTAATGAGGCCAGTAAAAGTCAGAAATGGATGGATGCAATGGAAGAAGAGCTGCAGCAAACTAAGAAGAACAAAACTTGGGAGTTAGTTCCTAGACCAGTTAATAAGAATGTCATTGGCACAAAGTGGGTCTACCAGAACAAGATGAATGAAAAAGGAAATATTGTGAGGCACAAAGCAAGGTTAGTGTACAAAGGATACTCTCAAGTAGAGGGAATAATTTTTAAGAAATATTTGCACCAATTGCTAGACTTGAGGCCATTAGAAAGTTTCTAGCCTTTTCAACCTACAAGGGATAAAAAGTCAATGAAATGGATGTAAAATATGTTTTTCTGAATAAAAATTTAGAAGAGGAAGTATACATGGAACAACTAAAAGGTTTTCTACTACATGATGATGAAACCTTTGTGTGTTGGTTGAAGAAAGAAATGTATGGTTTGAAGCAGGCTCCAAGAGAATGATACTCAAGGTTAGACAAATATCTAAAGGAGCAAGGGTTCAGAAAAGGGAGTGTAGATAGTAATTTGTACATTAAAGCATATGGAAACCACATGATTATTGTGGTTGTATATGTGGATGACATTATTTTTAGAGGCAATAAGGATACCTTGTGTAAATATTTTGGTGATTAGATGCAGTCAGAGTTTGAGATGTCAATGCTTGGATAGTTGTCTTACTTTCTTGGTTTGTATATTTCATAGCAAGGTAAAGGGATATTTATCTCTCAAACCAAGTATGCCAAAGATATGTTGAAGAAGTTCCAAATGGAAGACAACAAACCGGTAAGTACCCCCATGGTGACCGGATGCAAGTTGAGCAAGGATGATGAATCACAGGTAGTGGATCAGACATTGTATAGATCCATGATTGGTAGTTTGTTATATCTTATTGCTTCTAGACCAGATATAGTGCAGCCAGTATGCATGGTGGCTAGATTTCAAGTTGCACCCAAACAGTAACATGTGAATATAGTCAGGAGGATATTCCATTATCTACAAGGGACACTTGATTATGGAGTATGGTATCCCAAGAAAGGGGATTTTACCTTACAAGCCTACACTAATGTTGATTGGGCAGATTGCATTGATGACCGAAAGAGCACAAGTGGTGGTGCATTCTTCCTAGGTATCTGGTTGGTCTCATGGCACAACAAGAAGCAGGATTTGGTTTCCCTATCTACTGCTGAGGTAGAATATATTGTTGCTGCCACATGTTGTTCTTAGGTGCTATGGATGAAGAAGACCCTCAAGGATATTCAGGTAGAAATTTCTGACCCCATTTCCATCTAGTGTGGCAATTCAAGTGTAATTAACATGTCAAAGAACCTGGTTATGCATTCAAGGACAAAGCACATTGCCATCAAATACCATTTTCTTAGGGGGAAGGTGGCAAATTAGGAAGTTAAGATAGAGTATGTCCCTACAGGTGAACAAGTGGTTGATATCTTCACCAAACCTCTAGTGGTAAGCACATTTCAGTATCTGAGACACAAGTTAGGAGTTGTGTCAGTCGCTTCATGCACTTAAATGTGTATGGAGATCTATGGTTCAGGCGGAGTTCACTGCCATACCTTTTGACTCTTGAACCGATTGATGGACAAAGGGGGAGATAAGTACATGTAGATTTTGTGCCCTTTGTCATTGTTGTCAGAGGGGGAGAATGAACCAGTTCAAGAAATGCAGAGTGTGTTGACATCAATGCCAAAGGGGGAGATTGTTTGCATTGTTTTATCATTGATGTCAACCAGTATGTATTCACCAGTATGGATGGCTACCGATATGCAAGGTGTATGCAAGATACAAGCAGAAGATGTTACCGATATGGATGTTCACCAATAAGTAAGCATAAGAAAGCATAGAGACAACTAAATGTAAGACTAGTTATGTCAACTGGTATAGCATAATCAACATGTATGTATTGTCAACCGGTATGCAGTAAGGTATAGTATCAACTGATAAACAGGGCCACCAGTGAGCATGTATGAATAAGAGAAAGACAAACTAACATAGTGAATGATTGTCGGATCACATAGAGTGTGAACACAAAACTGGTGGAAATCCAAGTTAGCTTGAAGTAACCGACATAATAGTGAAGAGATGATACAAGGGTTGAACAGTCATTGCATGACCATTAGGGAAAGAGGAATAGTAGCAAAAGGCAAAAACCGGTAGTGTGTCTTTAGGTAGATGCATGAGACTGAACCGACACAATGGACTGAGTTGAGTTGGATGTCGACTGAGATGCCACATACTCTCCAAGTGGCAAGTGAACAGTGCATCATCAAAGTAGTTGGTGATTGATAAGACATTTAATGCAGTCTGCATAAACCACGAGATGATGACAGAAGTTTGCAACTTGAGATAGATTGAACAACACATACCAATGGTGTGTTGATTGATGCAGGTGCAGATCGAAGTAGATAATAGATATGTTGAGTAGCAGATCAGATTTGGCAAAGAAAAACATCTAGAGAATTTATGGCAATTGACAAAAAGAAGAGTCATGTTTGCCAAATATAGTAAGTGTGTTCTGGAAGGAATGGAAATGGCGATGAGGCATGATTTTTTGCAGGTTGTCTGTTATGGAGAGGAGATCTGATGTGATCTGATACGGTTCATGATAGGTAGAAGAAATCGTAACCGCAGATAGTTTGAACCTCTTTCTGGCGAGAAAGTTCATGTATAAATATGCAGATTGAAGAGATGATATGTGATGCCAGTTGCTAGAGAGGAGTGTGTTTGAGCGAATAGAGTGCATATTAGACTAAGAAGAGTACTGCAGCTAAGTATCTGAAGGAGAACCGGTAGCAAGAGTTGTAACCAGTAAGGGGGTTTAGTAGAGGTTTAACTTGTAGATAACAGAGCTGAAGTGAACTGGTAGGAAGGCATCCGAGAGTAATAGAAAAGGCAGAGATTGACCAATAAGAGATCAGAGAGAGTAAATTGATAATTGGTAGTGAAATAACCAGTGAAACAAAGAAGAGTTGTAAATGACAGAGAGAAGTTGAATAGGTGTTACAAAACTCATTTGTAACTAGGTACTTTTATTGTAATAAGTTGTTATTTCATTGTATATCATTCAGTTGGTGCTCGGTGTAGGGGTTTGTTCTCCTTTGGGTTGTTGCCCATAAAATTAGGGGTTGGTGCTCCTTGGGTTGGTGCCCAAAATCAGTAGGAGTTGGTCCCCTAAATATTTATAGTGTTGTGTTTTATAGTGAGGCTGGATTGGAGCAGTAGACTCCAACAACATTTCTCATCGAGGTTTTTCCCACATTGGGTTTTCCTCATATATCTGGTGTTGTGAGATGCATTATTTGTGTGTTTGATTACTAGTGTCTTCATTACTTTACCGATTGCACACACATGGTTGGAAATTGTTTGAAATCACTGATTTGCCCCCCCTCTCAGTGACATATTGTGTTCTACAAACACCATAATACAACAACACAACACAACACAACACCACAATACAACACAACACTACCACAACACAATAGATACATTTTATTTTATTTATAATTTTTTTTTGTATAGCTTTAAATATGAAATTAAAAATATTGATTATAACAATTGATATATTACATGTCAAATTGTCATATTTTATGATCTGTGATGATGCATTGATAAAAAAAATTTAATTAAAATCTCTAAAAATAATTATTTATGTAATTTAAAAATAATGTTAACATGTGATAGTCAAATAGTGCAATGTATTTTGTGATGTGCAATAATGTTAATATGTGGCAAGTCAAAATACTCATTTTATAATTATAATGACATGCTTATATGTAGCTTGTGTATGCTTATGTAGTGTGAATTGCATTCATAAATTGAGCAGATTCTATTTTCACAAGGGTAATGTGAAGTGCGAAAGAGGATTTGTATTGTGATTCATAAATGATTAATTTATTTTCAAATTTGTATGTTTTAACTTTAATGTTGAGAGCAAAATTAATAAATTCTTAAATAAAAAATCAAAATTATTCAAAAAATACAAGGAAAATAATAAATAGATCTTCAAGTATGCCCTTGGACTATCAACCATTCTTTAAGGTGTTGAACAAACGCACAACCTTAATGAATAACAATGACCAACAATTATTCATTTTAGTCTTTAGAAGGGGTTTTTAGCCCCTTCCAATGATTTTTTTATTATTAAACATTATATTTGAACATGTTACAATTCTATTAGGTCAATGTGAGAGTTGAGAAAATACAACACCATAGGAGCCTAAAGATCTTTGCAAGCTGAATAACATGTTACAAGGAGAAGCAAGGAAGCAAATAACAAAAAAGCAATACACAGAAAATATGCTCAAAAAGATGAGAGCTCAATATTCACAAAATGTGTAATGTGATAATGGAATAATACAAAGGAAAAGACTCCAACCTCTAATAGGTCAAGAAACCCTAAAAAGGAAAACCTAGGCTTGCACATAATAATTAATAAAAAAATTAATTATTATGCACCTAAAGTTAGCTTAAGTGTAAAAGAGATAAGGGAACTTAAATAATTAAACAAATGTTGTTTAATTAATCAAGTAAAGACTCGAATACTCTAACACCCCCCCTTAAGCTATACTTAGGGAGAAGCTAAAACCTAGACCAACTACTGAAAGCAAGAAAGATGGGTCCTGACAATAAGTTCTGATCAGATACCCAAATACAACCAAATCTCTATGAACCGGAGAAATAGAGAAAACCAAGTGGGAAAAAAAACTCTACTCCAAACAAAGATGGAAAAGGCAAGAAGAAGGACTGAAAAAGCCTCCAAACAAGAATGTTCCAAAAAGATAGGAACAAGAGAAGAGCAGGAGAATCACTAAAGCATGAAGAACCTGCAAACACTGTCGAAGAATAACTGTTGATCTAAAGAACCTCCACTAAAATAGAACATGACCAAGTAGAGAAGACTATAATCTGTATGAGTGCCCTCAAAAGACACTACTTGAATCATACGGCAAACAAAGGCAAACAACTGAATTCAAAGATACAGATGGCATGAGAAACCAAAGCCTGAAGAGCTAATCAATCGAACCACGGAAGCATTAGAACCAATAGGACAAACCTCCCCATAATGCTAAAAAATGGAGAGGGATAGGTATGAAGAAAAGAATGACCAATAAGAAAACTCATATGGCTGGAAATTACATAGGATAAGCTTTCCAATGATATAAAAGTTTTGAAAAATGGAGTTCGGATGCTCATTCTATGGCTCCCAGAGTGCAAAAAAAGAGACCCCACTTTTACTCGAAAAAAAATAGTCACAAAAAAAAACTAGAAAAAAAATTTCAACACCACAAGGTCCGTCTTGGAACTAGCTTTCTGACACCTATTTGTTTTTAAAAAAATGACTCCGTTTGCCCAAGTTATGGCAAAAAAACCAACCCCCCCTAAAAGAGGTAAGAGGGAGGTGCAACAGGGGCAAGGTTGGGTGGAGGTGGCCCGTGGGTGGTGCTCCAGTGGCAGGTCGGTGGTGTTGCAGTGGACAGGCGGTGGCGCAGTGGTGGCCAGGGCTATTTCTGGTAGTGCAAAGCAGCAGGGGCCGAAGGCCGGCGGCGGCAGGGGCCGAGGCCTACTCAGGGTTTCCGGTGGTGTCGGCGGGGGCCGAGGGCTATCGGGGCCCAAGAAGGCAGACGCCGATAGGCCAGGGGCCGACGGGGAGCCGAGCGTTGGTGGTGTCAGAACCGCCGGCAGTGCTAGACCTGTAGCAGGTCAGGGGGCCCCATAGTACCTTGCGTACCGTGGGAAAACCCCCCAACAAAATTTTTGTTAAAAAAACACTTTTTCCGCCTTTTTTTAAATAACTTTTTTATTTTTTATTTTTTGATTTTTTTTTCAAAAAATCGGCTTACATGCCGTAAAAAGGCAAAAACTATTTTTTTGAAATTTTTTTCTTGAACTACGTGCCAGGGTCGTACGACCTGGTACTGGAAAAAAAATAATCCCTGAGGCTCAAGAGACAAAAATGGTCAAGTTTTATATGACTATAGGGGTTTTACATAGAAAAACTACGTGAAACCCCAGATCTGCTTCCAATGCAAAAATTCTCAAAACAAGAACAGATAGCTGCAGATCCAAAGCTCTGATATCATGTGAGAGTTGAGAAAATACAACACCACAAGAGCCTAAAGATCTCTGCAAGATGAATAACATGTTACAAGGAGAAGCAAGGAAGCAAATAACACAAAAGCAATACACAAAAAATATGCTCAAAAAGATGAGAGCTCAATATTCACAAAATGTGTAATGTGATAATGAAATAATACAAAGGAAAAGAATCCAGCCTCTAATAGGTCAAGAAACCCTAAAAAGGAAAACCTAGGCTTGCACGTAATAATTAATAAAAGAATTAATTATTATGCACCTAAAGTTAGCTTAAGTGTAAAAGAGATAAAAGGAACTTAAATCATTAAACAAATGTTGTTTAATTAATCATGTAAAGACCTGAATACTCTAACAACAATGCTATTAGGTCAATGCCCGATTCCATCCCTTGTTGCTCGAATACATGCTAGAGATCTCAGCACTAGGCTTTTTCCCACCTTACTTATGAAAAATAACTAGTTCAAAAAGTTACTCAACTGTCTTTGAGATTTTCTTGTTACTTGTTGGCAATTTTTGTGCCAACCCTTGCAAAGATTAGTTCTGAGATTTCAGTGTGACTAACACGTTGTGTTATCGTACTCAGCAGAGTTAGTTGTTTCTTTATTTTTCAGAAATGCACATAACATGAAGGTTATGTGAGGGTCAATAACATGAGGGTTATTGACCCGTGCCTTGCAGTTACACCACCATCTCGTGCGAATAACACATTGTGTTATTTTCCATCTTGTTATAGACATTGTGTGTTATTCTGTTGCAACGAGCTAGAGTTTTGGTTGCTCAAGCTTTGTAAAGAAGAAATTATATGTGTGTTGCGCGAGATGGCGGGGGAAAGAAAGAAAGTTGGTTCTTTTTCTCCCGTGCGGGCAGATGAGATAAGGCAAACGTGGCACAGGATAGCGGGAGATAGAGACTCGGTCTCTCCCCGTTACCCCATGAAGGAAAACTATAGTAGAAAAAGGTTGTATGGGGTAACAAATGGATAGTGCAAGGAATGTTCCCCACCATCCTGCAGGATGAAAGGCGACAAGGAAGAAGTGTTGTGAGGCAACAAAATACAAAGGCATGATGAAGATACATGGCCCCACCATCCTATGGAAAGTTAGTGGACATCATGAAGACCTCACAGGGTAACAAGGTGAAAAAAATGTGGTTCCTCACTACCCCACACCAAAGAGAAATCATATCAGAGCAGCTTGTGGGGTAAGAAAAAAAGTGAACAAGGGCTTCCCTGCCATCCCACAAGGGATTCTGAGGAAGAAGTTAGGCCTTGTGGGATAAGAAAATTCATTACGAGATGGTTGTTCCCCATCATCCTATACCCAAGATATAGAAGTGATATACAAAGTGAGCCTAACTCATCATGTGGCATGCATGCAACTGCGGGTTTTCACTTAGTTCCCGATCAAATGACCATGTTTTAAAGTTTCATTGAGCCCTTTTGAGCGCTACGTGGAGAGATCTCATGCATCCATCTTCACACGAATCTCGCCAATCAATAGCTGATTTTAAAACTAGTAGGGGCCATTCGGCATTCAAACCTCTGTGCAGGGTGGTTGGTGACCTGATGGTAGAGGCCCCTTTTTTCTACCTAGTCGGAGCTCGATTTTGGATAAGATTTTATCCAACCACTGGATTCCTTCAACATTACTCCAGACATGACTCCTGTAGCTAATTTCAGATGTTGCCCATGCTCATTCAATATGGAATAAGGACTTTTGTGCCTGTAGATGATATCCCATTGCATTCAATTGCATAGATTTCCCCTTTTTTTTGTAGAGTTTGCTTTTCTAGAGGTTGAGGATGCTCTCAGAGCCAGATTCAACACGCCATCAGATTGTGCTTGATTTGATCTTCCTCCTCTCTAATATTTTTGTAACCTAACCTTGGCTAGGGTTAGGGTTTCTTAACTCCATCTTGATCTGAGTTATGTCTGAGATTTAAAGGCAATTTTGTAGCCTTGCTTCAGGGTCCTTTTTTCATCTCTCTTGTAGAATTTTATGTTTTCTATAACTGTAAATGTTGTCTTGCCTTTGCAATAATAAAATTATCTTTCTTACCTCTTTTCGGTTTAGATAATCTATGTAGTGTGATCTACCTCTTTATTTGAATGCATCTCTTTTTGGTTTTTTAATTTATCTGACTGTGTTGATCCCTATGTGTATGTTGACTGTGAATTACTTTAATTCCTCTCTTTGTCCCACAGAATTCAAGCCTTCACTTATTCTTAGGAAGCTAATTTAGATAGAAACTTGTGCATATCTTAGTTTTATTGATGTCTTGTGCAATAATAGGCAGATAGGATCAAACTTCCATCTAGGTGCAAACCTTATTTCCCCTCTTTCAAGCATCCCTTCTTTCTCCCTTTTCCCTCTGAAAACTAGTAGAATAGATATTGCAGTGTTGGGTTTATCCAACACTTGCACTCAAATTGGAAAGGAATTAAACCTTCTCTAGAGACTCAACCCCTTCTTCGGAGACTCAACCTCACATATGCAAGTTCCACACTTGGGAGGTTGTTTCCATGTTGCACAAGGTTGATGATCAAGGTTGTTCATCAAGCGGGTTCAACTTTTGTGACAACAGTTTTTCGCACGCCTGGTGGGACCTATCATTCAAGATTCCAACATTCTTGCTAAGGATTCAGTGTCAATTCTTGGCATTCCTACCTACCTTTGGAGGCAATCAATCAAGCACCTGATGGCTCTAAGGAACAGATTCAGACTCTCGGTGATTACTAGTGCAACTTTTATGCCAAGAAGACAAACCAGGTCATCTTCAAGAGGTAATTTTTAATTCACTTAGCTTCCTTATTCAGGTTGTGTGGGGGAAAAAGTGACACTAAGCAAACATGCCCTAATCTCACTTTCAATCACACATTTGTGGAATACGAAAGAGCCTAGAGGTATCACACAATTGGCTACTTCTTTTTGTCAAAGAGAGAGCCATGGGCTACCTATTAGGATTTCTATTCCTTTGTTGCAATTGAAAGATAAAATGATGCAAGTTCAATCCCTAACCCCAAAGTGCAAGTATGAACTAATAACAAGATTGCAGAATTGAACTTAAACAATGGAAAGCTGTAAACACAAGGACAAAATAAGAATGTAAATGCGTACTCAGTGTTAAAATATGAATGAAAATGTTCGGGACGGGGGCGCGGGCGCCACTGTCCTGATTCTGCACCTGAAACTGCTGTTTTGCAAACTAGAAAGCTGTCAGAAAGTGCTGAAAACTTGTTGTCTGACAGAAGGACCAGGGCGCCCAGCGCCCCTGTCCCAGGGACCAGGGCACCCAACGCCCCTATCCTGGCAGGACCAGGGCACCCCACGCCCCTGTCCTAGTCTTTTGCTCTGAAATTTGGTGTGTTGTTCTGTCTCGGTCCGCTTCCGTCGGATCTGCAACTTGCGACATCGTCCGAATCCCGAAACCTGCACTTATATCTGAAAAGGTATGGTGGGCGGCTATATAGGGTTTTGCCTTAGTCAAACCCCTGCTTTGGTGATTTACACCTCCACGAATAGCCAAGTTGTATTGTAAAAGTAGTGTGTGCAGACCTTGTGTGTGTGCAAGATCCTAAAATGCAAGTAAGCAAACTAGAGCAACCTAGAAAGTAAACCCTAATTGCTTGTAAATGATAATGTAAATGCTCCAAATCAAGATGCAAAGTGATCTAAAGCATGAATACAAATGATATGATGAAGCTTATGCAAAGACATGAAAACAACATGAAATCATACCCAACCCCAAGGGAGGGGTACAAGCTAATCTTCAGTCGGTGATCCCTTATTGTTCTTCAATGCCTTAAAAGCCCTAAATGGATGAATGAAATTGATAGATGCTTGATGGATGGATGTTGAATGTTGTTGAAGTCTTCAAAGATCTGCTCTTTCGCTGCGTAGAAGGCCCTTGAAACCAAAAATCTGATCCTTTCAAATGAAGAAAGAGAGCTCTTATATATGAAACCCTAGGTCTTAATTTCAACTTTTGGCCGACCTAGAGATTGAATCTCCCACCAATTTCTTGGGGTTAAGCTTTATTTTATGATTGGATCACGCTCCTAAAATTTCGGGAAAAATGTCCGGGACCATGTGCACTCCGGGCGCCATGGTCCTCTCCGGGCGCCATGGTCCCGACAACTTTTCACCAAATTTTCAGGGCCGTCGGATATGATGATTTTAGAGAGAATCCCAAAGTTACAGCTGATTTCGAGATGTTTTGACCCCCGAAATCAAGCCCCCAAGTTCAAAATAGGACCTAATCAGGGTTTTTGATTAAATGATGTATTGGAAGAATAAAATGAAAGGGGCACACTTTAATGAAAGGGCCCAACTTTATGATATGGGAGATGATAAAATAGAACCTTAGACCTAATTAATTTAATTAATTAAGTGCTAAAGGGGAAATACAATGCAAAATGCAAAATGCGCCAAGGCAGGTGCTAAACTAGGTGTGAAATTGTACCACCCTAGCAAGTCCGTACAATTTATGACGCTACATTTGGCCCCCACTTTAGCGGTCATATGAACACTACGTGCATATGCAAGCTAAAGTAGAGAAAAGTAAACATTATTTGAAAAAGGATATATACATAAGTCTGTTGAACGAAGCCCCCAGCGGTATCTGCAGTACACAGTTAGGAACCGCACCCTACAAAACACACGTTAGATCACAAAATCACCTAATGCTTACTAAGGAAGGTGATGAAAATTCGAGGGTAGCTATATGCCCCCCCTGTTTCGGCTTGCTAATTTTAGTGAGTTGAAACAGGGTATCATGTTTACCACTTCGAATTGTTAAAGAATATTGATGACAAATGCTCACAAGAAGATTTGATATGAGATCAAAAACTAATGGAGAGTCATTTGGCAAGAAAGAGGACTAAATCTCAATTCCAACACAACAAAGAGGGTGAGGATTTGAGAGTTCTCTAAGACAAGATGAAGGATGTAAATGGAAACAAAATGCAAAGAAAAGAAAAGAAAGGAAAGCAGCATGAATACACACATTAGTGATCCATGAGAAGAATAGTGAGAGAGAAAACATGGACTTCTCGCCCCTAGATCTTGTCTAGGTGATCCATGGGACAAAGGACATGGAAAACTAGCCCCTAGAGTCTGTCTAGGTGATCCATGTAAGGGAGGAGAGTGAGAAAGTCTAGCCTTATGCTGCTAGTTCCACTCAACCTCGTGCATGTGTGTGTAAGGGAGGTTAGAAGCACCTCATAGGAGTCTATGCCCGAGTATGCTACAACCTGTATATGTATGGTACAAAAGCGTGACATCTCGCTCTAAGAGTCTGTGCTTTGGTTCCGAGAATAATCACCTTGCATAAAAGAAAAATGGAGACATCTCGCTCTAAGAGTCTGTGCTCTGGTTCCGAGAATGACCCATTGCTCAAAAAGTGTAATGTTTATGTCATAAGAAAAGTAGAACAAGGATACCTACCTTCATCACAAAAGAAGATACCCCAAAAATGCAACAATGTCATAGATCCAAGCAAGAGAGTTTTTTACTCTTTAAGCAAGGATAAGATAGTTGAAAAGGGATATCTTGTAGTATGTGTAAAGGAGATCCTTAGAGGAGAAGAGATCTTTGTACAAAAGACACCTATCCCCAAGAGGAATTGTCTTAGACAAATATAACATCTTCTATAATAAGACAAAGAAGAGAATAAGAATGCAATACTTCCTTCTTTTGCGAGGTGAAAGTGATTCTTAATGAAGGATGATGCTCTTTTTAACCCAATCGGGGGAGAGTGAATTCATTATGGATGTATTTTACCAAGTGCAAAAGAGGTTGTAGTCAAGGACTTACACCTCTTGTAAGAGAGAATCCTTGAACAAACAACAACAAATGCATACAAGGAATAACATCAAGTAATAAAGTTCACACCATCCATGAAAATAGGAAAAAGGGGATCCTTAGATAAAAATAAGAAAAGGTCATTGCCTCCCAAGGATAAGGACAATGAGAAGGACTTACACAATCTTCTAGGGAGAGATTTAGACATAAGCAAAATGTACTACATACTCACATGAGTTTATGCAAGCAAGACATTAGTGTATGTAAAATGCTCCTCACAAGAAGTGGGTAGGATAAGAAAGAGAATACACATCTTCTCCCATATCTAGGAAAAGAGGATTCTAAAGAAAAGATGATCAATATTTCCACACTATTACCCCAAAGGGAAATTTTAACCATAAAAAGAAGAGATGTATGAAATCACTCTTGTCCCCATAGGAACAAGAGATAACATAGAAAATTAGGCTATTATGTTGCTTCAAAAATATGATTGCACTTGAAATTGTACCATCATGAATGACAATGAGCCCCCAGTAAATGAGCTACCAATATCACATAATGATGAGCAACATAATAGCCATTAATGTTATTTAAAGACATGATAGATTGGATGAAGTATTTGAATATGACATGCTAAATGCTCAACTATAAGTGAGATCAAAATCATGTATAAAGTGATAAAAATTGAAGAAGAAAAGTCACAAGAAATCTTAGAAGAAAGATGAGTGTAATTTATTAGAGCCTTATCCCTAGAGGAAAGGACTTTGTGATGAATAGGAGATAAAGATTCATAAGTGGATTTAGAAATTTGAGGGGAGTCATAAAGAGATTTGTTCATCGCCAAGATTTCCTTATGAGGGGAATGAGAGTTGATAGAAGTAGAAGACGATTTAGTTGAAGTGAGATCATCATCACTACTAAATATAGCATTCACATTGAGAGATGGTCTTTTAGATGCTTTGGTGGGCTTAGAAAGATTATATCCAAGTCCAAATGAATATTCATGCATGTTATGTTCTAAAGGAACTTTAATTCCTTGTTCATTTGCACCACAACCATTTCCACTATAGCCACTCTTAGCCAAAATATGAAAACCACGACCATAACGATTAGCCATTTCAGAAAGAAAAGGTGGTTTTTCATAAGTCAAAGAATCAAATTCTTCAGAATTAGAGGTGTGAGGAGAAGAAGTTTGAGGAGCGGCCACAAAATTATTGCTCATAGGTTCAGGTAAGACTGACTGATCTCTAGTTTCTTCCTTCTTTTTAACTTTAAGCTCTCTAGGAGGAACCCTATACTCACCTACAAAGGTGGGATTAAAATCAAGAGATCCCCAATCGTCTTCTGCGAGAACCTTCTCGGGATCAAAAGCCTTTTCATGTGTAGATTCAAGTTGAGAAGAATCTTCTTCAGGAACTTCAGACTCATCCAAAGAATTTTGATTGTCAGAGAGTGATGATTCATCCATAGGTATCTTGTTTAACAAGTCATCACTAGAAGAGGAAGGCTTAGAAGAACTCCCTTTGGAAGTAGATGTTTGCAAACAAGTTTGAAAATTAGTATCACCTATCAAGGTATAAGTCTTATTATTATAAATAAATTTAACTTGTCTATGCAATGTAGAGGGGACAGCTTGCATACTATGAATCCAAGGTCTCCCTAATAACAAGTTGTATGTTAGATTTCCCGACATAACATGGATAGGAGTAGGCAAAGTAACAGGTCCCACTGTGATGGGTAAGGTGATAATACGTAATGAAGACTTAGCCACATTATCAAAGCCTCGAATGGGACGAGCGTCAGGCTCAATAAGGGATGTATCCAAATTCATCTTATGCAATAGATTAATGCTACACACATTAAGGCCAGAACCATTATCTACCAGTGTTCGTCTTATAGCAGTATCATTTATGATAACCACAATCATCAAGGGATCATATTGATGTTGAATTTCACTAGTAGGCAACTCATCTTGAGTAAACACAATTTGAGCTTTAGGATTCATCACAGAGTTAACCAAAGACACTATATTACTAGATGTATTAGGTGGAGGAACATTCAAATCTTTCAAGGCATCTTGTAACATTCCATGATGAGCGGAAGAAGTTTGGATCAAATCCCAAAGGGATATCTTAGCAGGGGTAGCTTTAAGTTGTTCTATGAGATCATATTCCTTATCGAGAACTTGTGAAATACGTGGAGCTTGCAGAAGAATTGGTTGAGGATTAGGAAGAGACACTGGAGTAACAGGAGGAAGATTAGGCTGCCTATTATTTCTAGTATTATAAGTATGGGCAACCGCATGATAACTCTCTCTAGTCAGTTGCTTAGCATACTCATAAGGGCTCTTAGTAGAATAACCTCCTTGCACAGTAATAATAGGTTTCTTAGGAGTGCAAAAAGAATCATTAGCATAACCGCCTTGAACCACTAAGATAGGCTTATTTAAAGGTTGAGAATTTTGAGAAGGACAAGTACCTTGGATAGTGAAGAGAGGTTTGTTAGGTGTTTCATTCACATGTATCAAATTGATTGAGGATGGTTTAGAGGAATCAACAAAAGTGTTGGAAGAATTATTGATAGTCTTCTCTTGCACTAAAATCTTATCACGGATTAAATCAATTTTAGGAGAGAGACAAGGGGTAGGCATTGATGTTCCAGTAGGAAGAGTAATACTAGGAAAGGTCATATCATCCTCTATCATCAAAGGATCTACATGGGGGATAAACTCTCTAGGAGAAGGATCAACATTACTCTCTAAAGTCTTACTTTTGAGATGGAGATCTTTGAAAGAGATGTTAACCATCTTGTTTTGAACTAGGGTTTCCTTATGAGTAGAACCAAGTTGAGGAGAGGGAGATGCTTTATTTTTAGAGGGAGAATAATTGAGATTTAAGGAAGGTGAGAAACTATCAAGGAAGTTTTCAATCTTGATTTCATCCCCTTTGGCTAGGGTTCTCTCATGGGGTAGAGAATAATCTACACCTTCTCCTAATGGTTCATCCCAAATAGTGAGGTTGTTGAAAGGAATGTTTGAAGTATTGTCAATTTCGGGAGAGGAGATAACATTGTTTATTAATTCATCATCCTTAGGAGGGAGAGCATCAATAGATGTGTTAAACTCATCCTCTTTCCTCAAAATATGTTCAGTATTATCTTTAGGGGAGAGAGAATTAAGGAAATTGCTTATTATTTCATCTTCTTTCTCTAAGGGATGCTTATGGGTAAGACAAACTTTAGGAGAAGGGTAAGCATTTATCATTAATTCATCATCTCTAGTGGGAATTTTGTTGGAAAAGAAAATGCCATCACTAGGAAATGTAGGGATAATGTCATCTTCTTGCACAAAAGGATCCTCATGAAGGGAGTGTTTTTTAGGAGGAACATGAACATATGTCTCCAAACATTCATGCTTAGGAAGGAGATCTTTGAAAGAAGTGTTCATAACCTCTTGTTGCACTAACATGCCCCCATTGGAAGGACCAACTTTAGGAGAAAATAAGTCAATGTCCATCAATACATTAAGAAAGGTGTTTATGATATCATTCTCTTCCTCTAGGATAGCTGAATAGGAAGGGCACATTTTAGGAGAATTGTCAAGATCACTCTTAAAGTTTTCATCCTTAGAGCATGGGGGAGTCTCAGAGGGATTGGTAGCAACTCTTTTAGGCACTAAAATGTTGTTATAGATGGGGGGAGGTTCTTTAGGAGAAGGAAAAATTGAAACAAGGGAAGCTAACCCATTATCACATCTATGAAATGAATGCATCATGACAACAATTTTCCTTTTTCAAATGATAACACATGCAAAATAGAAGGAAATCTTTAATTTTAACCAATGCAAGCACTTAGAATGTAGATTTAGAAAATGAAATTTATGATTCAAATGAGTTCCTAAATCAGATTTGAAATTATTGATCCCAATTAAGCTATCCACAAGTTCAACTTTGAATTGAAAAATTTAGGGTTTTAGCAAAAATTTCCTCTAGATTTTTTGAATCTTGCAAGAAATTAAAACTTGTAAATACAAATTTGAATTTGAAATAGCGTAAACACTCAAATTTGAAAACATAAATCAGAATTAGAGAAGATTGGAGTTCACGTCAGGTTCACCAAAATGTGTGGGGGAAAAAGTGACACTAAGCAAACATGCCCTAATCTCACTTTCAATCACACATTTGTGGAATACGAAAGAGCCTAGAGGTATCACACAATTGGCTACTTCTTTTTGTGAAAGAGAGAGCCACGGGCTACCTATTAGGATTTCTATTCCTTTGTTGCAATTGAAAGATAAAATGATGCAAGTTCAATCCCTAACCCCAAAGTGCAAGTATGAACTAATAACAAGATTGCAAAATTGAACTTAAACAATGGAAAGCTCTAAACACAAGGACAAGATAAGAATGTAAATGCATACCCGGTGTTAAAATATGAATGGAAATGTTCAGGACGGGGGCGCGGGCGCCATTGTCCTGATTCTGCACCTGAAACTACTGTTTTGCAACCTAGAAAGCTGTCAGAAAGTGTTGAAAACTTGCTATCTGACAGAAGGACCAGGGCGCCCAACGCCCCTATCCCAGGGACCAGGGCGCCCAACGCCCCTGTCCTAGCAGGACCAGGGCGCCCCACGCCCCTGTCCTAGTCTTTTTCTCTAAAATTTGGTGTGTTGTTCTGTCTCGGTCCGCTTCCGTCGGATCTGCAACTTGCGACGTCGTCCGAATCCCGAAACCTGCACTTATATCTGAAAAGGTATGGTGGGCGGCTATATAGGGTTTTGCCTTAGTCAAACCCCCGCTTTGGTGATTTACACCTCCATGAATAGCCAAGTTGTATTGTAAAAGTAGTGTGTGCAGACCTTGTGTGTGTGCAAGATCCTAAAATGCAAGTAAGCAAACTAGAGCAACCTAGAAAGTAAACCCTAATTGCTTGTAAATGATAATGTAAATGCTCCAAATCAAGATGCAAAGTGATTTAAAGCATGAATACAAATGATATGATGAATCTTATGCAAAGACATGAAAACAACATGAAATCATACCCAACCCCAAGGGAGGGGTACAAGCCAATCTTCAGTCGGTGATCCCTTATTGTTCTTCAATGCCTTAAAAGCCCTAAATGGATGAACGAAATTGATAGATGCTTGATGGATGGATGTTGAATGTTGTTGAAGTCTTCAAAGATCTGCTCTTTCGCTGCGTAGAAGGCCCTTGAAACCAAAAATTTGATCCTTTCAAATGAAGAAAGAGAGCTCTTATATATGAAACCCTAGGTCTTAATTTCAACTTTTGGCCGACCTAGAGATTGAATCTCCCACCAATTTCTTGGGGTTAAGCTTTATTTTATGATTGGATCGTGCTCCTAAAATTTCGGGAAAAATGTCCGGGACCATGTGCACTCTGGGCGCCATGGTCCTCTCCGGGCGCCATGGTCCCGACAACTTTTCACCAAATTTTCAGGGCCATCGGATATGATGATTTTAGAGAGAATCTCGAAGTTACAGCTGATTTCGAGATGTTTTGACCCCCGAAATCAAGCCCCCAAGTTCAAAATAGGACCTAATCAGGGTTTTTGATTAAATGATGTATTGGAAGAATAAAATGAAAGGGGCACACTTTAATGAAAGGGCCCAACTTTATGATATGGGAGATGATAAAATAGAACCTTAGACCTAATTAATTTAATTAATTAAGTGCTAAAGGGGAAATACAATGCAAAATGCAAAATGCGCCAAGGCGGGTGCTAAACTAGGTGTGAAATTGTACCACCCTAGCAAGTGCGTACAATTTACGATGCTACACAGGTAATAGGAGAGCTAGCGGTAGACATTCTTTATCAATGATTAGGGGAACTTGGGAGAAGCATCTACACCCCTAAGATCCTATTCTACCCCTCCAATTACAAGATTATCACAGCCTAAAGGCCCTTCCATTCATATCAATAGGTCACTATTTGCCATGGCAGTTCCAAGAGCACATACATTTATCACCTTTAATGGTGGGAGGCCTTTAGTTCTAGCCCAAAATAATGACATCCTAGTTGCGACCCTAAAGGCTATACCATTCTTTACCAGGGAAACCTTTGTTACTCTTAATGAGCACATCTAAGATGTTGTAAGAATATGTATGGTTTTTTGTGTCACAGAGGATAACATTACAGTGAGGCTTATTGCCTCTTCATTCAAGGGAAAATCCCTACAGTGGTACAGGGGTATGCCCTCTGGCTTGATTCACAAGTGGGATGAGTTAGGGGAGAAATTGTGCAAACACTTTGAGGAAAAAAGTGATCATTTCTCTTTGGTTGAGTAGCTAACAACAATAAAGAGAGCACCCCATGAATTCATGGGAGACTTCAACTACAGATTTCAGAAGACTTGGGACAGGATCCCAAAATTGGTAAACCCTCTTCCAATTATGCTTTCTTATATTTTCTTAGGGCTTTGAATATTGATATAGTTACAATGATTCTAATCAATGGGAAGAGATAACCTTCCAAGGGCTTATGATATTTCTATTAGGGAAGAGAATTGCTTAATTCAAGCAGGGAAATTAGCTCTGAGGCCTCCAATGCCTTTGTTTCCAGAAGCTCATACACAACAACCTACTTGGGCACCAATACCAATGATATCTATGAGTCATTTTCTCACACCTACACCAGCTCCACCATCTTCAAAGATTAAGGAGTTGTAGGCCTCTCTTGAAGCCTCAATACAGAAAATGATCAGTCTTTTACAACAACAACTGCAGGGGTTGGAAAACAATTAGTCTCAATCAAGAGGCAGCTTTTGTAGGCCAACAGGAGGCCTTACCAGGCATCAAATCAGAAATATCAATAGCAGAGGCCTAACTTTCAAGGGAAAAAATCAATGGAGCAATCTAGGCCCTTAAATAGTTTGAATCCCTCAGCTACAAGCACCTCAAAAGAACTAGTGCCAATTCAGAACAATCTTGTTCAGGAACTAGATTAGTGTGTCCCATGCAATCAGCCACATAATCAGATTGCATGCCAGAATGGTGAGTTCTCTCAGACCTTAGTAGCACAAAATTAACCAACAACATCAGAGAAACAACAATTTGGTGATTTCTCTAATCACCCACGGGGAGATTCATCTTTCATGAATTGGCAGGAGATTGATTTTTGTGGGATAAATCAAGCAAGTGGGGAAAATGTGGCCAGCAACACAAGATCCAAGAAGAGGTCCAAAGACCTTGGTGTTACTTCTACCATAATAGTCCAAGCTCCACAAGCCACCAGGAAGTCCCCAATGTCAAAGACCCCTGATGAGGTGGTTGTTCCAAATATAGAGCGGGATTTGACTCAAAAGTTTACACAAGGGGAGCAACCAAAGGTTCCTGCAATATCAAAGCTTGATATTATTGCTACAAAGGCTTCTACTAAAGTTGTCATTCATTTTAACATAGTAGAACAAATGAAGAAGGCCAACCTTAATGTTACTATGTGGGATGCACTCTCTATTCCATCTCAAATGGATCTACTTCAGGAGGCCCTAAAAGATATCAACGTTGTAGAGGTTCCAAGAAAAGGTAGCAACTCTTCCACTCCTACAAGCTTGGTGCAACCTTTGGAAGCAGAAAATAAATAAAAAATTAGTAAGCTTCCCCCCTTTTATCTGTCATTAATCATAGGAGATAAAATTATTCATAATTGCATGATAGATAGTGGGGCTAGTAGTTCAGTTATGCCTAAGGGAGTACCTGGCCACCTAAGTATCAAGTATAAGCCTATAAAGAGAGGGGTGGTGCATATTGATGGAACATCAATTCATACTATGGGGGTCATTATGGATTTAAATCTAACCTTGCATGTCTACCTGGGTTGTAGTGTATTGCAAGACATCTCAGTGATTGAACTCCCTACTCACTTTTCTATTTGCTTATCTAGGGAATTCACTGCTAAGATAGGTGGCTACCTATCTTCTGATTGGTTTCACATGTTGTTTAGGACAAGATATGACACCAAAGTAACCATTAGGGTTGAGCCTATAGCCAATGATCATATAGAGCCCTATACCCCAAGTCCTATTAACATGAATTGTACCCTTCATGAAGAGAAAGAAGAAATTTCAGTAAGAGAACCCGCAACCCAATTGGAGAAGGTCTTGATTGCCTACTTGATGAGTGGGTAAATGAATTCTAGTTTGATTCTATAGAGGAGGCTGATGAGATAGGCCTTGGTACATACTGCATCCATGAAGAGGATGCCCCTATTCCTAATCTATCCAAAGAGAACAATGGCATTCCTTGACTATGGGATATGTTCTGTGATGGCTCAAGGAACAAGAATGGAATAGGGGCCAATGTACTTATTTCTGCAAGAGGGGAGAAATATTACTTTTCATTCAGACTTGATTTATGTTGCACTAATAATGTAGCCGAGTATGAAGCTTTAATTTTGGGTCTCCAAACGACACAAAGAAGAGGGATCAAACCCTTAAAGGTGCATGGAGATGGTGAGATAGTTGTGAATCAGATTAGATCTTAGAGTACCACAAAGAACAAACTTCTCAAGTCCTACAAGCATAGAGCATGGGATCTAATTGAAGGATTTGAGGCCTTCAACATTTCTAGCATCCCTAGAAATCAGAACAAGCATGTTGATAGATTAGCAACAATTGCTGCTCAACATGACATTCCATCTCACGTTGCAGTAGAGAAAGATCAGCAGATCGGACTTGTGATGAGACCTGTAGTGCCTGATAACCAAGTGAATTGGCAACTCTTTGATTCTAATCTACAAATTATGAGCTTCCTACAAGATGAAACAAAGTTCTCACACAAAAAGCAAAGCATGTTGTAGGACCAATATGGAGGTAAAATTATGCAACTAAGATCAAACAAGCTACCCAAGGGATTGATCACCTTGGAAGGGATCTTTGACATTGATGATCAAATTAAAGGAAGAGCAATGAACCTGGCTGCAAAGAAGGGAGACTACAAATCAGTCCCTATATCTAAGGGTAGAGCTCTCAACTTGGGAAAGTTATGTTCCCAAAGTGATCAAGGAACTTTTGTCAATCTTTGTCAAGAGTATAATGATATTTTTGCTTTTACATATGAGGATCTAAAAGGGTTTGACCCTAACTTATCTCAGCATACCATAGAATTAGATCCTAATGCAAAGCTAGTTAGACAAATGCAAGACCTATAAACCCTAAAATTGAGCCTTTGATGAGGAAAGAGTTATCCAAGCTCATAGAATCTAGTATTATTTTTCCAATCAAGCATTCTTCTTGGGTAGCTAATCTTTCTCCAGTTAGGAAGAAAATTGGGGAAATTAGATTGTGTGTAGACTTTAGAGGCCTCAATAGAGCCTCCCTCAAAGATCATTATCCCCTTCCTTCCATGGAATAAATTTTAGCCAAAGTTAGTGGCTCAGGAAGATTTTCATTCTTGGATGGGTACTCAGAGTACAACCAAATCCTGGTCCAAGAATCAGACCAATACAAAACTGCATTCACTACTAAGTGGGGCACTTATGCCTATTGTAAAATGCCCTTTGAACTAACAAATACAGGTGCCACTTTTCAAAGAGCCATGGATATGGCCTTTAAGGGAGTATTAGCAGAATTTGTACTTGTACATCTTGATGATATCACTGTATACTCCAAGCATGCAGCAAACCACTTTTCTCACCTTGAGCAAGTGTTCAAAAAGTGCAGAGAATATGGTGTATCTTTTAACCCCAACAAGTGTGTATTTACCACTGATCAGAGCAAACTACTAGAACACATTGTATCCAAAGATGTTCTGACCATAGACCCATAGAGAGTGGAAGCCATTGTGTCTCTTCCACTTCCACATCACAAGAAAGGACTTCAAAGCTTTCTGGGAAGAATAAACTTTGTTAGAAGGTTCATCCCAAACCTTGCAACATTGATTAAGCCTCTCACAACCATGATAAAGAAGGATTTTCCCTTCAAATGGACCAAGGAAGGGAAGGAGGGATTTTATCAGATCAAGAACACTATTGCTCAAGCTCCTACCCTAATCAATCCAAACTATGCAAAGGATTGCATCCTCTACACCTTGGGAGGAGAATCAAGTATATATGTTGTCCTAACCCAGTTAAATCGGGATGATTTGGAGCAACCCATATCTTTTTTCAGTGAAGGCCTAAAGGACTTTGAGGTTAGGTATAGCTATATGGAAAAGTGGGTCATCACAATTGTGAGAGCACTAAAAATTATTACACATGCTCTCAAACAACAAGATTCAACTTCTAGTCCCACATGCAAGCATTAAAGATTTCCTTCTCAACAAGGACATAGGTGAGAAGAGAGTCGAATGGATCACTAAGGTCATGGAATATGACCTTGACATCAATATTACTAGGTTAGTGAGGGGAAGAGGACTCTATAAGAAGTTCAATTCATGTTTTGGAAAGGATTCAGAGGTCTCCCTCTTGCTGCAGGAAGAAGAACACATTGAAAATCAAGAAAATGTGCAAACTAATTGGTTTGAGAACATGATTGTCTTACTAAGGGATGCAAACTATCCTCCTCACTTTGATAGAACCAGGAGGAGACATCTTAGGCTATAGTCCATCCCCTATGCTTTGGTGGATGAGGTTCTATTCAAGAGGGACCTAAACGATGTCCTGATAAGGTGCATTCAGGGTGATCAGACCCTCAAGTTGCTAGAAGAATTTTATAATGGACCCTCAAGTGGTCATTTCTCAGCAAGGACCATAGCCATGAAGATCATTAGAGGAGGCTATTATTGTCCTTACCTATTTGGTGATGCTCACAAGTGCGTCAGGAAGTGCAAGGAGTGTGCACTCTTTGCAAGAAAACAAAGATTGGCAGATCTGCCCCTTCATCCTATCTTTGTTGATCAACCCTTTACACAATGGGGCCTTGATTTTATTGGCCCTATCAATCCAGTGTCAAGTGCAGGCCACAAGTGGATTTTGGCCACTACAGACTATTTCACAAGGTGGACAGAGGCAGTTGCTTTGAAGGATGCAACTGAAAATTCGGTAGTTCAATTCCTTGAGGGTATTGCAACTAGATTGGGAGCTCCCTCCATAATTATATCATACAATTCTAAGTCTTTTGTGGGGTGTCAAATCAACTTATGGGCAGTCTAGCCTGATGTGTTTATGAAAACATCATCAAATTACTATCCCCAAGGCAATGGCTTAGCTGAGTTATCCAACAAAAATCTTATTAGAATCATCAAGAGGACTCCTGAAGATAATCAAAGGTCATGACACCTCAAGTTGGGAACAACCCTATGGGTTGATAGAATCACTCCCAAAAGAGCTTTGGACAAATCACCTTTCATGTTATTATATGGAAGGGAAGTCGCCTTATCCCTTGAGTTTCCATCTCTAGACAACACATCAGTTAGAGCTCTTGGAAAATGATTCCCTATCAGTACGATATGTCGAGCTTACAGAACTTGAAGAGGTCAGAGAAAGAGCCAAGCAGACTTTAAATGTCCATCAGGGACAGGTAAAGAGATAATTTGACAAGAGAGCCATTTTGAGGACCTTCCAAGTTGGATATTGTCCTAAAATGGGATGCTGACAGAGCAAAACCAAGTAGGCACTCAAAATTTAATGTCATTTGGAGTGGCCCCTATGTGATTATAGGCTACAAGGAGGCTAATTATTTCAATATAGCCAAGCTAAATGGTGAAGACTTCCCTATTACAGTCAAAAGTATACAACTCAAAGCATGTTCTTAGGGTGACTCTCAGCCATTGTAAATATTAGTTAGTTTTTCCTCCATCCTTTCCAAGAAGTGCGCATGCACAGGTCATCTCTTCTAGAATGGCCAAATTTTCATTTTTTTGTTTCAAGTTGCAGGGGAAGATGGTATCTAATTTTGTTCAAGCCTTGACTCTATTCCTAATGGATATCTAAGACTTCTGGTCTTGCCCTAAGAAGGCTTAGGGCCCCCTTTGAGTCACAAAAAATGTTGGCAATTTTTGTGTTAACCCTTGCAAAGATCAATTTTGAGATTTCAGTGAGACTAACACATCATGTTAATCAGTGTGACTAACAAGTCATGTTATCATACTTAGCAAAGTTAGTTTTTTTTTTTATTTTTTAGAAAAGCACATAACATGAAGGTTATGTGAGGGTCAATAAGACGAGGGTTATTGACCCGTGTCTTGTAGTTACACCAGCATCTCGGGTGAATAACACATCGTGTTATTCGCCATATCTTCTTATTGACATTGCACATTATTTGGCTACAACAGGATAGGGTTTTGGTTGCACAGGTTTTGTAAATCAGAAAGTATATGTGTCGCACGGGATGGCAAGGGAAAGAAAGAAAGTTAGTTCTTTTTCCCTTGCGTGGGCAAAGGAGAAAAGGCAAACGTGACACGTGATAGTGCGAGATAGAGACTCGATCTCTTCATGTTACCTTGTGAAGGGAAAATACAACAGACAAAGGCTATGAAGGGTAACAAATAGGTAATGTGGGGAATGTTCCCCACCATCCCGTAGGGCGAAAGGCATGTTGGCATATGCACACTCCAATGAGACATTGTATGTGATTGAAGGTTTTGTCATTGATGGAAACCTTGCAATCCTATGGCACTGGCAAGACATTATACCGGCAAAGCATTACACCAACAAGACAGTGCACTAGCATCAATAGATCACTCAGGACACCGGCACCAGCACAGAAGAAAAGATGTATAACGGCACAGAGGCCGACAGGATTTTTGTTTTATAACATTTTGTTTATTATTGTAAGCTGACTTGGCAAATTGTAAAATGACTCTTATATATAAAGGACATCAATGTAGACATTTAAAAAAGAGATGGTAGAAGCAGAAAGGAAAATATTAGGCAGACCTAATGTGCGAAATATAGGTCAAGGGTATATGTAAAGAATAGAGTAGAAACTGGTATTGAATCTGGTATTGAAGATGCTATTGTAAAGCAGTACAAGTCATTGGATTAGTATAATCCTTATTGTAAGTCAGTGTGACTTCCCATTGAGCAGTGAGCTCTAGGCAGTTGGCCTTCCTGCATGTGCAGGACCCTATTGTAAGTAATATTCTCTTATTGGCCAGTGAGTGAATATTGTGGGTCACAAATCCCACCAAGGTTTTTCCCACACCGGTTTTCCTCGTTAAACATCTTGTGTTATGGTGTACTTTTCATGTGGATGTTCTTGATTCTGTTTATTGCATTATTTCTTGCATACCGGTACACTGTTATATTATGTTCTGCATGTTTTAACTTAAGAAATACTTATTACCGGTCAGATACTAATTCACCCCCCACTCTCAGTATCTGTGGGACCCTTAACAATTGGTATCAGAGCCTGGTCCTCTATTTTAAGAAGCCTAATAGCTTGAGGAAGATCTTGACACAGATAAAGATGGAAAATCTGATGAAGCAACTTGAAGGAGCTCTCACAAATTATGATGCAGAGAAATTGAAAAATATCAAATTAGAAGATGATTTAAGAGTAGCTCAGGATATCATTTAGGCACTTCAAGAAAATTTTACTATTGCAAGAAATAAGAGAAGAGAACTTTGTGAAAAACTGCAAAATGAGAATGATGAAAAGGAATCACTTAATGATATGATAAGCAAGTTGAAACAAGAGATCATGACAACAAAAAATGAAATGTAGGATATGACTATGAGATTTTGCAAAGAGATTGTTGATAGGAAGAAGAATGAAGAAGAATTGACCAGAAGACTAAGTGATGCAGCAAATGAGAACACAAGACTTAGCTATGAAAATGACATGTTGAAGACAGATCTGATGCATACTTAGAATGACTCAAATGAACTGATGAGACAAAAAGAAATCTTGGAATGGGAACTGGAACTGCAAATCAACACAAAGAAAAATTCAAGAAAAGCTTAGAGGAACTTGATACCTTACTGAAGAATCAAAAACCTAAAGGTGACACTTCTGGAATTGGCTTTGAAGTTGGTGAAAGCTCTAGTACTGCAAATACTCAAGATCACAGCAAACCGGTAAGACAACCTAATGCTCATAAATTCAATGGAAAATGATTTAACTGTAATAAGTATGGTCATAGAGAAAATGAATGTAGATCTAGGAATTATCAGAATATCAAAACACCCACCAATCAATGTTCAAAATGCAGCAAAGTTGGTCACAACTCTGAAAATTGCAGAATGAATGTGAGATGTTATGTTTGTGGAAGATTTGGACATTTATCAAATCAATGCAGAACACAAACCAGCATAGGTTATGGGAAAGCTATTCAGAAGAATAATGTAACTTGTTATGCATGTAACAAGATTGGGCATATTGCTAAATTTTGTAGAAGTAAAGGAACACCGGTAGACAACAAAAGTGCTAGCTTGAAAGGTAAAGAAAAAGTTGAGGAAGTTAAGCAAGAATTCTCAAAACAATGGATTAGAAAAGCTGATCTAACTATTGGGAATACTTCTCCACCGGTAGAACCAACCAATGCTTCACCGGTAGGAAAAAGTGATGCCTCACTAATAGGACAGAGCAGTGCTCCACCGGCAGGAAGTTCTTCATCTAATTGAAGAAAATTTCCTTGAGGGTTTGGAAATCTAATGACACATGTGCTAATTATTCCCTCAGTTAGAGATAAGAAGTTGAAAATTACTTATTACCGGCAGACAATGTTAAGTGAATACTTAACCGGCATATAATAAATGTGGTAGATGGTGAAAAGACATTATAAAATAAGTTTTTGGCTCCATTTCATTTCACCATGATTTCAAATTTTCAGAGAGCGCGAAGATTCTGAGCTAAGGCATTTCGAGCAAGAAGCAAGCACACTCCAAGCAATCATCCATCCAAGGCAGAAAAAGGTATTTAATCATGGCATCCACCTCTACAATTGAATACATAGCAAACTCTATTTTTGTTGAAGTAATCAAAAGACCTAGGCCCATATTTCAGTTAGTTCCCGAGATAGAAAAGAAGGATGATACCTTAGGTGCTTTTTCTCAAATCCCTAAAGGAGTTGTATATGCTGAAGACCCTAGAATGTACATCGACTGCAACATTGAAGAGTTAGGAGATGAGGAAATCAAAACCATGTATAAAACCATGATATGTGATGATACCAGCAATGTTAAAGATGAACACAAGGTTATTGAAACCCTAGGATTTACATAAACCCTTAGCATTCCTGAATTTCCTAAGGATGTGATTAGGATAGTTTTAAGCAGAGTTCATGGAGAATTTTTTTGGTTAGATGCAATCCATAAGATCACCAAGGAAGCTATGAAAGCTATCATAGGGTTACCGACCACCAGTAAGAGACTAGATAAAACCAAGAAGGTTCCAAATGACCTAGTTACAAAACTAACTAGTGCAACATTCGACAAGAGATCTTTAAGGGTTAATGATGTAAAAGATATCAATGTGTGATTCATAAGTATGATATTAGGTTACAAAGCCACTCATGCTAATAGACTTAACTCAGTTTCAAGTTTATGCATTAAGAGTGCTTATGATATGGTAACAGACAATGCAAAAATTGACATCTGTGAATGGTTAAAGGATGAACTAATTGACAACCTTGGAAAATTCAAGAAGGACAAGAAAGGAAGTTTCATATTTGGAAATCTGTTAGTATGCCTAATGCTACACATAACAAAACAGGTTCCCAGTATAGGTTATAAAGAACTTGGATATGACATACCAGTAGGAAAGCACTGTTCAATACCATGGGTGAGAACAAGGAGAACAATATTCATGACTTTTTCCAAGCATTGAAGACCAAAATGAAGCAAAGAATAAGGTTATCTCACAAAATAGTAGACAAATACAAAGATTATATATGCTTTGTCATTAAGAAAGATGAAATCTGGATGGAAGCAGTCATCCCAAGGACAATTTGGGTAACCGAGATGGGCTATGAAACAGATGACCACATAGTTGAAACATATGCCAAAGCACTTCTGGAAGCCCCCAATGAACCTAAAGAAGAAGTATTTGGTAGTGCTGAGACTATAGAAAGCCAAATACAATCAAAGAAAAGAGTAAAGAAGGTTGAGGCATTTGTAAGGAAAGGATCTAGGCAAGCAAAGGCCATTAAGGAAGATGTATTGAAGAAAACCAACATAACAGAGGATGAGTTGGTGGCTCCACAACCTGAAACTCACCTATCACCGGTAGGTACTTCTTCGGAAGGTGACATGCCAGCAACTTTTAAAAAAGTTGTTAGAAAAAGAGATCCTTCATCGGCAACCACTCCTTCACCTAGAAGAACAAGACAAAAGCAACAAGCAGTGAGATCTCCAGTTAGAAAGGCCACGCCCAAGAAGAAACTAACACCAAAGAAAAAGAAAAGGACAAACAGTGACCTAGCACCTCTTGATATACTGTTAAATGAAATCATAGAGGAAGGAAAACTGAAAAATATAGAGAAAAATTATGACACTCTAATTGCTGATGAGAAAGAGCAAGTTGAGAATAGTGTGATACTGCATATGGACATGTACAAGAAATTTTTTATGGAAGTAGCAAATGAAATTCCTGATGATTTATTCAAAAGACTTGAGGCTAGAAGGCAAGCAGTGATAGAATTAGATAAGAAAATAAAAATAGAGAAGTTACTTGCTGTATATCCGGTAAACTCTCCCAAGGAAATTGATGATTTGATTGCTCAAGCAAACCGATCAGTATTCTCTACTGCACACCGATATATTTCACTAATGGCAGGAAGAGTTACTAAAGTAATAGAGGAAACAAAAGATGGTTGGGATATATTCATGGTTGACAAAGAAAAACAAGAAGAGTACAGGAACCCTAAACCTATAAAGGTATATCAGAAAGACAGGGACAAGGGGAAAGGCAAAGTTGGTGCACCACCAAGCATAAAAGTTAAAGACAACCTACCCCCACCGGTGAAAATTACAACTACTGAAAATCAACCGGCAGCAGAAAGTATGGACGTAGAGGATAACAATCCTAATTCTGAAGTCCTGTATACTATAAATGTTGATACTCAAAAAATCAACATAATAGTAGATAAAGATACAACTAATAAGTCAAATATGGCAAATGAGCCTCCGGTAGCAGGGGAAACAGAGAAATCGACAGAAGATACAGAGAAAAAGGTAGAAACTGAGGCACAGACAGAGACAACACAACATACAGAGAAACCAACAGAGCTAAAGGCTCTGGAACAACAGGTACATAAGGAAACAGTGCCACCGGTAAGTAGTGAAGTAGGAAAACCAATGCTAAAAGAAATGCAGACACAAACTAACCTACCAGAGGTCAATACAAGCATGGTTACTTCCACCGGTACTCAGATTATTGGATCATCATCAACATTCAAGTCAACAAATGTGACTGAGGTATTACTAGATTCTATAAAGAAAATAACTGACTGCAGCTCATAGGCTTATAAGGCAATTGATGATTCTATACCAATTTTGAAGGTAATAGCTCCCAACTATAATATAGATAATAAAGATTCTTTAGGACAATTGGATACATTGTGTAAATATATTTCTAAAAACATTGAGAAAATAAAGGAAGAATCAGTAAAGGATAAGGTAGAGAAAGAGAAATAGAAATTCTTTGATGAGGAAATAAAGAAGTGTAACAGAGATTTTGACACACTTCTACCGAAACTATGTAGTTTGTTGAAAGAATACAAAAATCTGTATAAAGACACATGCAAAACAAACTTTTTGACTGTAGATATTGACATGAAAATAAGCAAGGCACAGGATGAGATAAATAAGCTTGCAGACAATTTTGTAAACTCACCTGATTCATTATCAGTTTTTGAAGAGAAGATAGCAAATTTTGAGGAAGAATTGTTCAAATTGGAAAGAGAGAAAGAGAGAATAATAAATAAGGAAAAACATTTGAGATCTAAACTAAGTCCAAGATTGGACTATTTAGCATCTCCGCGGAAGGAAATTTCAGAGGCATTAACACAGGGAAGCAAAACACCGGTAGAGCATTTGTAGCATCTCACCGGTACAGTAAAAAGAACTGAGACAATAATAAAGGACAGTAAGAAGTTTACGGATAGTCTAAACTTAATTTTGGGAGACCTTTTTCAAATAATAACTACCCAGCTACAAGGTTGAGGATATGGATAGATGAACCTACAAACTCTACTGACATCTTGACAACCTTTGTCATTGATGCCAAAGGGGGAGTAGTGGGATGAGAAAATTCAAAACACAGGAATCATATGCTCAAGGGGAGCTCTAACATTTTTGGTAAACATTTTTGATAAACATTTTTGGTAAACATTTTTGGTAACATTTTTGGACTACACATTTTTTGATACTTTTTGAAATTTCTCATGAGTGTTGTCATCAATGCCAAAGGGGGAGATTGTTGGCATATGCACACTCCAATGAGACATTGTATGTGATTGAAGGTTTTGTCATTGATGGTAACCTTGCAATCCTATGGCACCGGCAAGACATTATACTGGAAAAGCATTATACTGACAAGACAGTGCACCGGCATCAACAGATCACTCAGGACACCAGCACCGGCACAGAAGAAAAGATGTATACCGGCACAGAGGCCGACATGATTTTCATTTTATAATATTTTGTTTATTATTGTAAGCCGACTTGGCAAACTGTAAAATGACTCTTATATATAAAGGAGATCATTGTAGACATTTAAAAAAGAGATGGTAGATGCAGAAAGGAAAATATTAGGCAGACCTAATGTGTGAAATATAGGTCAAAGGTATATGTAAAGAACAGAGCAGGAACCAGTACTGAATCTGGCATTGAAGATGCTATTGTAAAGCAGTACAAGTCATTGGATTAGTATAATCCTTATTGTAAGTCAGTGTGACTTCCCATTGAGCAATGAGCTCTAGGTAGTTGGCCTTCCTGCATGTGCAGGCCCCTATTGTAAGTAGTATTCTCTTATTGGCCAGTGAGTGAATATTGTGGGTCACAAATCCCACTGGGTTTCCTCGTTAAACATCTTGTGTTATGGTGTACTTTTCATGTGGATGTTCTTGATTCTATTTATTGCATTATTTCTTGCATACCGGTACACTGTTATATTATGTTCTGCATGTTTTAACTTAAGAAATACTTATTACCGGTCAGATACTGATTCACCCCCCCCCCCCCCTCTCAGTATCTGTGGGACCCCTAACAAGGTGTTGAGGAAGGAGTATTGTGAGGCAACAAAATACAAAGGTGGGATGAAGATACATGGCCCCACCATCCCACGGCAAGTTAGTGGACATCATGGGGACCTTGCGGGGTAACAAGGTGAAACAAATGTAGTTCCCCGCTACCCTGCACCAAAGAGAAAGTACATCAGAGCTGTCATGCCCAAAATTTAGGGCAAGAATGGGATAAAAAAAAATTTAAATCACAACTTAAAAAATTAAATTAGAAAATATGAAATGCTCTAACATATTTTGTCTTAACTATGTTTAGAGTTAACTGTAACCACTAACACAAGTAGACAAAAATAATTTAATCAAGTGCGGATTACTAAATGAATAGTTTTATTACTTCATCGATTTTAATCAATAACTAAATTAAATCAATTAATTGGCGTAGATCAAATTAATTCCCAAAGGAACACCATAAATTGTCTCTATGAATTAAGTAAACTAGCCCTAACGCCTAGTTTATAAAAGTCTATGTTTTATTTCAATATTAATTAAAATATGATTAAACTAAATCGATTTTAAGGTCAATTAAGTCCAAAATGAAAATCATCCTATAAGGATTAATCCCATAACCTATATCCAACAATAATATTTAATTTTTATATTTTTACATCATTTCTTTAAGATACCCTTAGGTTTATTAAAACTAATATTTTGTCCACTTGATTATATAAGCATATATACTATTTACAAACACTTAAATAAAATGTTTAATCTAATATTTGCCTTTAAACAACATTAATATTAAATGGCTAAATGAAGATAAACATTACTATATATATTAAATTATAAAACTTCTTTAATATATATATATATATATATATATATATATATATATATATATATATATATATATATATATATATATATATATATATATATATATATATATATATATATATATATATATATATATAAAATTAAATTATATATTTTTTCCCTTAACCACTATTATTACAACTTACCCATTTTGATTATATCATCTTAACCTTCTCTATATCTATATCTATATATAGAAAATTTTCCATTATCCAATAAACCCATGGAAGCCCTAAATTCTTTATTCATATAAAAATGCCTTCTTTATTCTTTTAATCTTTATTTCCCACTACCCTAGCCCTAACTGGGCTAGGGTTTTATTTTTTTTATTTATTTATTTATTTATATTTTTAATATATATATATATATATATATATATATATATATATATATATATATATATATATATATATTGCATTGTATTTTAAATATGAGTATAAATTTATATACATTTGATGCATAAGGAGAAATAACATTACTCTGCATTTAATTTCTATATATATATTTTTTTAAACTACTAAAACATATTGCTAACGAAATCTTGAATTAAACCCATGTATATTTTTATTTTTTTTAAAAACCCAAAAATACTTTATTGCTAAAACATAGATGTACTAAGTTAACCTTAGATTTATCTTCTGCATAAAGTAACTAATTGGATTAAATTAATTTTATACAACAACTGTAAAAATATATCTTTCTATAGACTAGATAAACTATCTATCTTAGATATTATTTTTCTGTAATAAATGAAAAGACAATTTCCAAAACTCTATTGTACTATATTGCATTTATAGAAAACATAAATATATGTTTTAATTTCAGCCTACAATATGCATGCAAATCTAATTTATTCCTTTCCTGTTTTAATTTATTTTAAATGCATAAGAATGAAATAAATTTCTTGCTATTCAATTTATCATAAACACATCAGATATAAAAATTGTTGTTGAACTTTGGAAAAAACTAATTTAGGAATAATCATTTCTTTTCTACAATAAATAGCATACTAAAATATTACAACTTTTTAAAATGTATTTCAAAGACACTATTGTCTCTTTACAATGGGTCTCTCATTTCTAATAAATGGGGACTTTTTAATTATTAATTACATTTACAAATAATTTCCTGCGACAAATAACTCCTGCAAACTTCCACTTGTCCTATTCTTTTCTTTCGACAACCTGCATTTTAAATCAAAGCTATGACCATGGAGTGCTCACCTTCCAACCTAGGCTAACTAGTAGCCACCCCCGAGCTTGGAGAACCAAGCCCTAGACAAGTAACACACATGCAAACACAAAAGACAAGGGAAAAACAATCTCAAACACAATCCCAACCAAGGTTACACTGCACCACACATTGTGATGTATTTTCAAGGGTGGTAGTGGGCCAAGTACCCTGAGGAGACTGCAAGTATGATAAAACATATAGCCACCTCATGGCAAACCAAATACATCATAAGTATATCAACCCCACATCCTTATGCCCCCCCAAGGCATTCATGCCTTATTTCCCTCCTTATGACCCCCAAATGCATAAACAAGCCATGCAGCAAGGGTCACATAAAATCCCTTCTGATCACTCTCATAACAAGAGCCTCTCACTCGAGGGCTATCACTTCTACCACCCACAAGCAGGAGGCCTTGATTACTCTCAAAGCACATAAAATGCATACAAAAAGTAAAACATAGAACACAATAATTTTCCAAGGAAAACATGCATGAAACTAGCCTTTTTACACAAGCAAATCCTTTCAACACAACATGCAATATAAAACAATACAAGGAGAAAATATGACCAACCTTCAACTACCCAAAGATATGCTAGATTAGTTGATGATGAGCAGCCCAATTCCACAAACCCTTGCCTCTCTACACATAGCCAAATTTTCTAAAACCAAATCTGTCTTTCTTTCAAAATCTTGTCTCCAAAAATGGAGAGTGGGTGATTACCCACAAAATCTCTCATTCTTGCTTAAGAAGACCCTAGTGAGAGTTCTCACAAGTTTCTAAAACTGAAAGGGAAAGGTAGGAGAGAATGGGAAAAGAATCTCACATCTAAAAGGAAAGTTTACAACTTAGATGATCCTTCTAATTTCAATTTCGCACAACTTAGAAAATTCACTTTTTAGGGTGTCTAAATGGTCACATGAGAGTTGGTACATGCCTAAAATTACTCCTAACCCTCAGGTATACCTTAAGGGCTTTAGGAAACACTTTTAAACTACCCCTAGGTGTCCATTTAACCACTTTTAAACCCATCTGAAGTTAATTTTCGGGTCAAACTTAAGTTGACCATCCCAAAGATTCTTTACCCTAGAAAAATATAGAACAAAATTAAATTAATTGAAAAAGCTATGGTTAACAACTCCCTCCAAGAGACAATTAAAAAAAACCAAAACATAAATCGATCACGTGTCAAGCGACACCATAAAAATACTTTTACCAAATTACACTTGAAATTTGTCTCTTGTTGGATTTACACAATTTAACAAAATTCGATTTAACATTCATGCAACAATCACTTTCGCAAATAAAATACGATACAAACGGGGTGTTGTCTCTCCAAATAGACAAACCCTGGTTTTATGAACGCACATAGGTCTAGGTTTGGTTCTCCATAATATTTCCATGGTCACATGGATAATTTTCCTGCGCATCTCAATTACACATTAGTAATTTCAAATAACTTCATATAATATAAAGCACATGAATAAGAATACACATCAAACACTCTACAAACAATATAAACTTAAACAAATCAATACATCTTATATCCACAAATCCACATAAGCAATTATCATAATTCTCATAATTTTGATCTACAAATAAAACATACATCCTATTTCTATCATCATAGTAAACACCTGCAAATCCAATAACGACATATATCATCTCAAATTCATCTTATTCAAAAATCATGTAGAGTTGTATATCATAAAGCATATAAATGAAACATCAATATATAGCAATGTTATCCAAATCATGGAATCATATAAGTTCTAAGTCCATAATGCATAAAAATAAAGCATCCATAATAGTCTCAACATAAAAATCACTGAAATGCTAGACTGAGTCGGGGTAGGGCCTCACACCCTCCCCCTCTAGGTATGAACTTCCTCCTGGAGTTCATCAAAAAGATGGGGGTACTCAGATCTCATACGTGTTGCATCCTCCCTTGAAGTCGTAACCTCATCATAGCAATCCCACTGGACCATAACCTAGTCCAGCTCTTGACCTCGAAGGGCCAGCATCTGGCATGCCAAAATGCGAATGGGCTCCAAAGCTAGTTGCTCGTCCGAGTCCACCTGCAAGGCATCCCAATCTAATATATGAGACTCATCATAGATATACTTCCTCAAAACTGATACATGAAACACATCGTGGATGCGTGACAGGCTAGGTGGCAATGCTAAATGGTAGGCAACTGGTCCTATCCTCTCAAGGATCTCAAATGGTCCTACAAAGCAAGGTGCGAGCTTAGAACCCTTTCTGTAACGGATTGGACTTTTATGCGGTCGCACTCTCAAGAAAACTCTGTCTCCAACCAAGTAGCTATGGTCTATCCTCTTCACATCTGCATATTTCTTCTGTCTATCCTGTGCCTCTCTAAGATGCTGCCTAATCAAATCCACCTACTGGTCCATATCCTAAACTATCTTAGGACCAATAGCAACTCTATCCTCTATGCGGTCCCAACTCAACAGTGTCCTACAAGGCCTGTCGTATAGTGCCTGATACGGTGGCATCCCCAAAGAAGTGTGATGCCCATTGTTATAGGCAAACTCCACTAAGGGAAGGTACTCTTCCCATCTGGTCTGATGATCCATGACGTACATGCGAAGCATATCCTCTAACACCTGGTTAACCCTCTTTGTCTGACCATCCATTTTCGGATGATAGGCTGTATTGAAATTGATCTTAGTGCCCATAGCTGCCTGTAATGCCTTCCAAAAGGAAGAAGTGAAGAGGGAATCCCTGTCAGAAATATTCTTGCATGGAACGCCATGAAGTCTGACAATGTCTCGCAAGAACACCTGTGCCACTGCTGGTGCTATGAAGGTAGTCCGTACTGGTGAAAAGTGGGCCACTTTGGTCAACTTGTCAACTATCACCAAGATAGCATCATGGCGACAAGATGACATAGGAAGACCAATGATGAAATCCATGGATATAGTATCCCACTTCCACTCTGTATAGCATGAGACTAGAGCAACCCACCTGGATGGCAATGCTCCACCTTGATTCTCTAACACTCGAGGCATCGAGCTACTAACTCAACAATGAGCTGCCGCATTCCTTTCCAAAAATATAACTGTCTCAAGTTGCATGCATCTTCTTAACTCTGGGATGTGCTGCATAAGGAGCTCTATGAGCCTCCATGACAATGAACTCTCACAAACCCCCAGAAGAAGGTACATAGATGCACCCTCTATGGCATAATAGTCCATCAGACTCTAAGGAATAATCCACATATTTTCCTTCTAAAATTTCCTAAGATCATAACACCTGAGAAACCTCTGAATACCATCCATCCTCTGGAAACTGGTGTAGTATACGGTCTCTCAAATCCGTGCCCATAGATATAGTGTATGCCTTGTGATGTCTCCTACTCAAAGCATCAACAACTACGTTTTCTTTCCCTTTGATGTAGTGAACGTCAAAATCATACTCACACAAGAACTCCATCCATCTCCTCTACCATGCATTAAGGTTCGGCTAAGTGAATATGTACTAAAGACTCTGATGGTCTGAATGAAGCTCAAAATGATGACCCAAAAGGAAGTGTCTCCACCTCACAAGTGCATGCACTACTGTTGCAAGCTCAAGGTCATGAGTAGGGTAATTAAGCTCATGGGTCTTAAGTTTCCTAGACTCAAAAGCTATATCCCTACCATCCTGCATAAGAAATGCTCCTAAACCCTCTAGGGAAGCATCTATGCAAACCATGAAGTCAGCTGAGGGATCTGGTACTACAAGGATAGGTGCGCTAGTAAGTGCCTTTTTGAGTTCCTGAAAGGCCCTCTCGCACTTCTCTATCCATTCAAATTTCTTCCCTTTATGCTAAAGAGAAGTAATAGGATGAGCGACTCTGGAGAATCCTTCAACAAAGCGTCGGTAATAACCTGATAAGCCCATGAAGCTCTTGACCTTTGTCACACTGGTTGGCACTGTCCAATCCATAATAGCTCTGATCTTTGATGGATCAACTAAGATCCCATCATCGGAAATAACATGCCCAAGGTACTAGACCTCTGATCGAAAGAAAGCACACTTCGACAAACTGCCAAACAACTGGTTATCCCTCAAACATTGCAAAACCTACCTCAGGTGCTCCTCATGCTCTTTCTCATTCCGAGAATATATCAAAATATCATTGAGGAACACGATCACAATATGGTCAAGGAATGTGCAAAATACCCCATTCATGAGGCTCATGAAAATAGCGAGAGCATTCATAAGACCGAATGGTACCACGATGAACTCATAGTGGCCATATCTAGTGCGAAAAGCGGTCTTGTGGATATCGCTCTCCACTATTCTCAACTGATGGTACCTTGACTTCAGATCAATTTTGGAAAATACTTTGGCACCCTGAAGTTGGTCGAATAAATCATCAATTCTGGGCAAAGGATATCGGTTCTTGATGGTTACTTTGTTCAACTGACAATAATCCATGTATAATCGGAGAGATCCATCCTTCTTCTTCATGAAGATGACTAGTGCACCCCAAGGGGATATGCTAGGATGAATGTGACCCTTCTCTAGTAATTCCTCAAGCTGCATCTTGAGCTCATTAAGCTCATTTGTGGTCATCATATAAGGTGCTCTGGAAACTGGCTTAGCTCCTAGTACAAGGTCTATATGAAAGTCAATCTCTCTACAGGGCGGCATTCCAGGTATCTCTGAGGGAAACACGTCTAAATATCCCTTAAGGATAGGATGGTCATCAATTGATGTTTCCTTTTCATCCTCTTCCCCTCTATCACTGATGGTGATGGCAAAAAGCTAACATCCCTTCCGCATGCTCTGCTTAAGCTACATTGCGGAAATCATACGGAGAGACACGAGTCTTTGAATCCCAGCGATAACTATGGGTGAACCATGATCATCCTCACACTCGATCTTTTTCAGGCAGCAATCCATCTTGGCTCTGTGGGCATAAAGCCAATCCATGCCAAGTACGATACCATAAGATCCAAGTGGTGTCACTCTAAGGTCTACTAAAGTGGTGGTATTGCCAATCTAAAGCTGACATGCCCTAGCCTCTGATTCCACTAACACTCTAGCCCCTGAAGCTAACTCCACTTCCCAACTAACACCCTGTCTAGTTGCCACTATCCCGCAACGCTCCACAACCAATGGAGAAATAAAGGAGTCAGTAGCTCCTGAATCAAATAATATAGATACACTGTTACCTTTGATCATACTTGCAGCCTCAATGACCGTGGCCTGATGCTTAGCCTGGTAGTTGTCAACTTCTATGAATACTCTATGGAACCTGCCCATATCACCAATTGTAGGCTCTGAAGCAGCCATCCTCTGATTTCCTACCATCTGACCCTGAGGGAAATCCCTCGCCATATGCCCCATGGCTTCACATGTAAAGCAAGCACTGCATGCCCGAAACTGGGCACCCTGAGGCCTAGAGAAAGCTTATCCCCCTGTCCTGCTAGATCCACTGTACCCACCCCTGGAGGACTATTGAGTCCTCACCGAAGGTGTGTAAGGCACCTAAGCCCGCTGATCTCGCCTCTGACCCTGAGACGACCACTTCTTGGGCTTTGTACCCTACTGATACTGTAGAGGCTTCTACCTCTGGTTCTGTTGTGATTGTTGCGGAGGAGGGGGTTTGGAGAACCCTTGTGAGTTTCTGTTATTTCCCTTCCAATGGGGTTTCTAAAATCTGTATGTCTAGGGTGTAGGGTTTCGGTTCCGGAACCGATCCCTAGTATCCTGTGGTATGACCTGAATCTCCTCTTCTATTAGTACCTTCTCCACGGCAACCCGAACGCTCCCTAGAGCGGACATCCTCACTGGTCCTGCTATGTCGGCATTCAGCCCTCTGATGAAATGGTTAATGAGAAGTTTCTCATCCTTTAGATAGTCCACGTATGGAAAGAGCTCAAAGAATTTGCTCTCGTACTGGGTCACTAAGAGATCCTTTTGCTGGAGGTCATGGAACTCATCTATCCTACGCTGTCTGTAATATTCTGACAAGTACCTCTATCTGAACCTCTCTGTGAAAATCTTCTATGTAAGAGTATTAGGAACTAATCCACACTTGTATTCCTCCTGTCTCCACCATGTGGAGGTCGTCCCTCTCAACAGATGAACTGCTACACGTGCCTTTAGATTTCTCTTGTAAGAGCGTAATGCAAAGCACCTATCAAGGCTTAAAAGCCAAGCCTCAGCTTCTACCCCGTTGGTAGATCCCCCAAAAGATGGTGGCTGGAGGCACATAACCTCCCTAATAAGATCCCTTGGATCCCGACGAGCTCTCTCATAAAACACTGGCTCTACCCCTGGAGGTGGTCCTGGTAGGTGCATAGACTCTAGCTCATTCCCACCCTGACTCTCTGCGAGAATAGGAGGTGGACTCTTTCTCTATTCCCTATCAGCGGATCTATGACTCCTTGAGTTCTGATTTCCAACATGATGATCCCCGGCTGGAATCCTATCCTGGACTATACCAATTATTAGTTGTGGATTGCTTCTAAGAGGTTTCGATTGGGTCAACTGGCTGTTCGGGAGGAGCCTCTGGGTTCACTTCCGGAACTGATTCCTCCCTATCTACCTCTTCGCGTGCCATGCATACACACCTAGGAGCCCTTCCGCGCTTGCGAGCTTGTCACGTAGTCGAAGGTATCCTTAAGAGAAAATAAAATAAAAATAAATTAAATTAGATTAAATAACTAATTTTTTTTGGAAAAATATTTAATTAATTAAATTTAAATATCCTAGAAAATTAATATAATAAAATTATTTAAACAATTAAAGAGAAACGTAATGGAGAAAGATTCCTAGTGTTGGAAACCTTGCTCTGATACCAAAATATCATGCCCAAAATTTAGGGCAAGAACGGGATAATTTATTTTTTTTAAATCACAACTTAAAACATTAAATTAGAAAATATGAAATGCTCTAACATATTTTGTCTTAACTATGTTTAGAGTTATCTGTAACCACTAAAACAAGTAGACAAAAATAATTTAATCAAGTGCGGATTACTAAATGAATAGTTTTATTACTTCATCAATTTTAATCAATAACTAAATTAAATCAATTAATTGACGTAGATAAAATTAATTCCCTAAGGAACACCATAAATTGTCTCTATGAATTAAGTAAACTAGCCCTAACACTTAGTTTATAAAAGTCTATGTTTTATTTCAACATAAATTAAAATATGATTAAACTAAATCGATTTTAAGGTCAATTAAGTCCAAAACGAAAATCGTCCTATAAGGATTAATCCCATAACTTATATCCAAGAATAATATTTAAATTTTTTTTTTTTTTTACATCATTTCTTTAAGATACCCTTAGGTTTATTAAAACCAATATTTTGTCCACTCGATTATATAAGCATATATATTATTTACAAACACTTAAATAAAATGTTTAATCTAATATTTGCCTTTAAACAACATTAATATTAAATGTCTAAATGAAGAGAAACATTACTATATATATTAAATTATAAAACTTCTTATATATATATATATATATATATATATATATAAATTATATATGTTTTCCCTTAACCACTATTATTACAACTTACCCATTTTGATTATATCATTTTAACCTTCTCTCTCTCTCTCTCTCTCTCTCTCTCTCTCTCCATTATCCAATAAACCCATGGAAGCCCTAAATTCTCTATTCATATAAAAATGCCTTCTTTATTCTTTTAATCCTTATTTCCCACACTACCCTAGCCCTAACTAGGCTAGGGTTTTATCTTCTTTTATATATATATATATATATATATATATATATATATATATATATATATATATATATATATAGCTTAATATATATAGGTATATATATACATATGTATGTATTTTGCATTGTATTTTAAATATGAGTATAAATTTATATACATTTGATGCATAAGGAGAAATAACATTACTGTGCATTTAATTTCTATATATTTTTTTTAAAAACTTCTAAAACAGATTGCTAACGAAATCCTGAATTAAACCCATGTATATATATATATATATATATATATATATATATATATATATATATATATATATATATATTTTTATTTATTTTTTTTTTTAAAACCCAAAAATACTTTATTGCTAAAACATAGATGTACTAAGTTAACCTTAGATTTATCTTCTGCATAAAGTAACTGACTGGATTAAATTAATTTTATACAGCAACTATAAAAATATATCTTTCTATAGACTAGATAAACTATCTATCTTAGATATTATTTTTCTGTAATAAATGAAAAGACAATTTCCAGAACTCTATTGTACTATATTGCATTTATAGAAAACAAAACTATATGTTTTAATTTCAGCCTACAATATTCATGCAAATCTAATTTATTCCTTTCCTGTTTTATTTTATTTTCAATGCATAAGAATGAAATAAATTTCTCGCTATTCAATTTATCATAAACACATCAGATATAAATTTTTTTGTTGAACTTTGGAAAAAACTAATTTAGGAATACTCATTTCTTTTCTGCAATAACGTATTTCAAAGACACTATTTTCTCTTTACAATGGGTCTCTCATTTCTAATAAATGAGGACTTTTTAATTATTAATTACATTTATAAATAATTTCCTGCGACAAATAACTCCTGCAAACTTCCACTTGTCCTATTCTTTTCTTCTGACAACCTACATTTTAAATCAAAGCTATGACCATGGAGTGCTCACCTCCTAGCCCAAGCTAACTAGTAGCCACCCTCGAGCTTGGAGAACCAAGCCCTAGATAGGTAACACACATGCAAACACAAAAGACAAGGGAAAAACAATCTCAAACACAATCCCAACCAAGGTTACACTGCACCACACATTGTGATGTCTTTTCAAGGGTGGTAGTGGACCAAGTACCCTGAGGAGACTGCAAGTATGGTAAAACATATAGCCACCTCATGGCAAACCAAATACATCATAAGTATATCAACCCCACATCCTTATGCCCCTCCAAGGCATTCATGCCTTATTTCCCTCCTTATGACCCCCAAATGCATAAACAAGCCATGCAGCAAGGGTCACATAAAATCCCTTCTGATCACTCTCATAATGAGAGCCTCTCACTCAAGGGTTGTCACTTCTACCACCCACAAGATTATCCTCTCTCCCAAGAGTAGGAGGCCTTGATTACTCCCAAAACACATAAAATGCATATAAAAAGTAAAACATAGAACACAATAATTTTCCAAGGAAAACATGCAAGAAACTAGCCTTTTTACACAAGCAAATCCTTTCAACACAACATGCAATATAAAACAATACAAGGAGAAAATATGACCAATCTTCAACTGCCTAAAGGTATGCTAGATTGGTTGAAGATGAGCAGCCCAATTCCACAAACCCTTGCCTCTCTACACTTAGCCAAATTTTCTAAAACCAAATCTGTCTTTCTTTCAAAATCTTGTCTCCAAAAATGGAGAGTGGGTGATTACCCACAAAATCTCTCATTCTTGCTTAAGAAGACCCTAGTGAGAGTTCTCACAAGTTTCTAAAACTGAAAGGAAAAGGTAGGAGAGAATGGAAAAGGAATCTCACATCCAAAAGGAAAGTTTACAACTTAGATGATCCTTCTAATTTCAATTTTCGCACAACTTAGAAAAGTCACTTTTTAGAGTGTCTAAATGGTCACATGAGAGTTGGTACATGCCTAAAATTACTCCTAACCCTTAGGTATACCTTATGGGCTTTAGGAAACACTTTTAAACTACCCCTAGGTGTCCATTTAACCCCTTTTAAACCTATCTGAAGTTAATTTTTGGGTCAAACCTAAGTTGACCATCCCAAAGATTCTTTACCCTAGAAATATATAGAACCATATTAAATTAATTGAAAAAGCTATGGTTAACAACTCCCTCCAAGAGACAATTAAAAAAAACCAAAACATAAATCGATCACGTGTCAAGCGACACCATAAAAATACTTTTACCAAATTACACTTGAAATTTGTCTCTTGTTGGATTTACACAATTTAACAAAATTCGATTTAACATTCATGCAACAATCACTTTCATGAATAAAATACGATACAAACGGGGTGTTGTCTCTCCAAATAGACAAACCCTGGTTTTACAAACGCACATAGGTCTAGGTTTGGTTCTCCATAATATTTCCATGGTCACATGGATAATTTTCCTACGCATCTCAATTACACATTAGTAAATTCAAATAACCTCATATAATATAAAGCACATGAATAAGAATACACATCAAACACTCTATAAACAATATACACTTAAACAAATCAATACACCTTATATCCACAAATCCACATAAGCAATTATCATAATTATCATAATTTTGATCTACACATAAAACATACATCCTATTTCTATCATCATAGTAAAGTCCCGCAAATCCAATAACAACATATATCATCTCAAATTCATCCTATTCAAAAATCATGCAGAGTTCTATATCATAAAGTATATAAATGAAGCATCAACATATAGAAATGTTATCCAAATCATGGAAACATATAAGTTCTAAATCCATAATGCATAAAAATAAAGCATCCATAATAGTCTCAACATAATTATCACTAAAATGCTAGACTGAGTCGGGGTAGGGCCTCACAAGAGCATCTTGTAGGGTAAGAAAAAAAAGTGAATAGGGGCTTCCTGCAAGTGATTCTGAGGAAACAATTAGGCCCTGCGCGATAAGAAAATACATTGTGAGATGGTTGCTCCCTGCCATCCCACAAGGGATTCTAAGGAAGCAGTTAGGCCCTGTGAGATAAGAAAATACACTGTGAGATGTTTGTTCCCCGCTATCCCGCACCCAGGATACAACAATGATATACAAAGTGAGCCCAGCCCACCACTGGCATGCATGCAACCATGAATTTTCACTTAGTGGCTCGATCGAACGACCATGTTTTAAAGTTTTATTGAGCCCTTTGGAGCGCTACGTGGAGAGATCTCACGCATCCATCTTCACGTGAATCTCTCCAATCGATGGTTAAATTTCAAATTAGTAGAAATCATTGGGCATTCAAACCTTTGTGTTGGGTGGTTGGCGACCCGATGGTCGAGGCCCCTTTTTCTACCCAGTCGGTGCTTTATTTTGGATCATATTTCATCTAACCACTAGATTCCTTCAGCATTACTCCAAACATGACTCCTGCAGCTAATTTCAAATGTCTCCCATGCTCATTCAATCCGGATTGAGGACTTTTGTGCCTGTAGATGCCATCCCATTGCATTCAATTGCAAAGATTTCCCCTTTTTTGCAAAGATTTTTCTTTTCCAGAGGCAGAGGACACTCTCAGAGACAGATTCAACACACCATTAGATCATCCTTGATCTGATCTTCCTCCTCTCTGATATTTTTTTAACCTAACCTTGGCTAGGGTTAGGGTTTCTTAACTCCATCTTGATTTGAGTTATTCCTGATCTTTAAAGAAAAATTTTGTAGCCTTGCTTCAAGGTCCTTTTTCATCTCTCCTGCAGAATTTCATGTTTTGTATAACTGTAAATGTTGTCTTTCCTTTGATATAATAAAATTATCTTTCTTGCCTCTTTTCAATTTAGATAATTTGTGTAGTGTGTTCTACCTCTTTATTTGAATGCGTCTCTTTCCGATTTTTTAGTTTATCCGATTGTGTTGATCCCTCTGTGTATGTTGGCTGCGAATTACTTTTATTCCTCTCTTCGTCCTACAAAATTTCAATCTTCACTTATTCTTAGGAAGTTGATTTAAATAAAAACTTGTGCATACCTGAGGTAGTTTTATTGATGTCTTGTGCAGTCATAAGTAGAGAGGATCAAACTTCCATCTAGGTGCAAGCCTTATTTCCCCTCTTTCAAGAATCCCTTCTTTCTCCCCTTTCCCTCTCAAAACTAGTAGAATAGATATTTCAGTGCTGGGTTAGTCCAACACTTTCACTCAGATTGGAAAGGAAGTCAGCCTTCTCCGAAGACTCAATGTGAGGCCCTACCCTAAGTCGTCATAGCATTTCTGTTATTTTCATGTTGGACCCATTTTGGATACTATATTTTGATGCATTATGGACCCGAATTCTATTTGATCATGTGTTATGGATAGCATTGATATGTTTATGTCATTTACTTTGATTTGCAGTACTTCATTTTATACTAGAAATTATGGATGCATGTTTTATAAATGATTTAATTCTATGTTTATAAGGATGATGCCATTTAGTAGATGATTGTATGAGGATGTTATTAGATAATTGGATACTTGATTTTATAATTGAAATTTTATGCGATGTTTGAATTTTATTCTTTTGATAACATTATACGTGATTTTTGGAACTACTAATGTGCAAGTGAGATGTGCAGGAAAATTATCCATGTGACCATGGAAATTATTCGGAGAATCAAGCCTAGGCCTATGTGCGATTGTGAAGCCAGGGGTTGTCTATTTGGAGAGACAACCCCTCATTTGGAAAATATATTTTAATTTGTAAATGTTATTCTTGGTTGAGTGTTTAATTTGGAAATTTGTTTAATTTATAAATTTAAAAAGAGACAATTGTCATGTGTGTATTAGTGATGTGTAATTATTTTGTAGTGTCACTTGACACATGTGTTGTAAGTTGAGTTGGCATTGTTATGTCTCTTTTTGAGGAATTTATTTTACCAATGTTTATATTTTCAATTATCCTTGACGGTCCCAAGTAAACCTAGGATAGTGAGCCATTAGAGGTGGTCAACTCAGAGTTGACCCATAGGTAAACTTTGGGTGGACTTCCAAGGGGTTAAACTAACTCCTGGGGTCAAGTTTGGGGCACTTTTAATAGGCCATATGGTGTACGTATGGATGAAGGCCAAATTTGGCCATGTGTCCACTCCCTAGAACTTGTTTAACCTCCCCAAAAAGTGAGTTTCCCAAGTTGGCCGAATTTCATCTTTAGAAGAGCCTTCCTTGATTAGGTAACCCACTTCATGAGTGTCATTCCTTTTCCCCATTCTATTTCCATTTTTTGAGGTGCCTTGGTTAGGGAGTGTGTAAGGCTTTGGGAAGACCAACCAATGAGCATCCTTCACCCTTCCCAAGTGGGTTGGAAAGAGTGAGGTGTGGCTTCATAGGGAATAGTTTGGTAGGGAAAAGTTTGATGACCCACTCTCCATCTTTGGAGACTTAGAATCTTGAAGAGTTTATGAAAAGTTTAATATAGAAAATTTTGGCTAAGTCTTGAGAAGGAAGAAGTTGTGGATTTGGGCAGCTCTACTACAAACTATCCTTTGCATCCCTTTGGCAGATTCAAGGTTGGTGGAATCACTATCTATGTATGTTATAAATTTTGAAATATTGTATGTTTGCATTTGTTTTCTCCCATTGTTGTTTTTATTTGTGTAGGAAGATGTTGTATTCTTCCCTTTTATTTTTGGTTGAGTTTTATATTTAAGTTTTGGGAGTTTTCAAGGCCAAACTCACCCTTGGGAGGGTAGAGTGGCCTTGGGGTGAAGGGTTGTTTGACAACCCTTTTGAGTGAGAGGCTCTCTTTGGAAAAGAGTGATTCTCAAGGGATTTTTGGTGGCCCTTGCTGCATATAATTATATTTATAAAATGGGGGTCATAGGGGGAGTTGTAGGCTTGTATGCCTTGGGGGTCATAAGGAAATTAGGGGACAAGTTTGGAACTTGTGGATATGTTATATTTGCAGCCATGTTATGGCATTATGTGCACTATTTGCAGAATTCTCCTCAAGGGTATTTAATCCACCTTCACCCCACTTAAAAAGTCACATAAGTGACATTGTTTTAGCCTTGGGATGGGAATGTGAATTTTGTGAAATTTGTCTTGCTTTTTGTGTATTGCTTGTGTGTATCCCGTTTAGGTCTTGGTTCTCCAAACTCGGGGGTGGCTTCTAGTAAGCCTAGGTTGGGAGGTGAGCCTCCATGGTCACAACCTAAAAGCTTTATATTCCAGGTTTGCTTGGGAAAGGAAGGAAAGAGAAAGATAGGAGTTGATCCTATTGTTATTTGTATTTAGTTGCAATAAGAAAAATGTATTTATTTTGGAAGCCCTCATTTAGTAGAAATGAGAGGCTAAGTTGGGTATCTACATATTTGTAAAGTTTACCAAGATGTATTAAATGTATTTTTTAAACTATGTTTTATCATGAAATAAGATTTATTCTTTATTTAGATTTTGATCTTGCAAGAAAGAAATATATTTAAATTTGAAGTATGTTTCTATAGTTATTGAAATATTATTTATTTGTATTTCCTTCATGAAATGAAAAGTTATTTCTTCCTTTATAGCATATTGTAAAATGGAGGAAATAAATGAAATATTAAAGCATAGATGTTAGTAAAAGAAAATAAACATTTACTTCTTTCTATTGTTTCAAAATGCAAAATAAGGTAAATAGGTTTTAGTGTGAATAATAATATTGCATCAACATGTTGGCTATGGATTTAATGATTTGTAGATATTTTTAGTTGTTGTTGTAATAAATTAATTTCTACTATTTTTTCCCTTTTGAAAATGCAGAAGATAAATTTATTTAGCTCTAAAGTTAACTATATGTCATTTTTAAGAGAAAGAAATATATTTTTTTCAGATTTGTTATTTCAAAGTAATCTGCTCTAATGCTTAAAAAAAAAAAAAGAATAGACTTAGACATAAAAGAGAAATCTAGATATTCATATATATTTTATAAAAAAAGAGTTAAGTTTAAATGCCTTGTATTTAAAAATCAAATATATGCATATATAGATTTCCATACTTTAAATCTATTGAAAAAAGAAATATTTAGATATAAATGTTGTTGGTTTATTTATTTATTTATGACAATCATTATTTTATTTCCTACATATTAAAAAAAAAATAGAAAAAAAAAATTAAAAAAATTAAAAAAAAAATAAAAATATATATATATATATATATATATATATATATATATATATATATATATATATATATATATATATATATATATATAATTTATTTATATATTGTTTTTTTGCTTTATAAAAAAAAAAAAAAATGCAGAGGAAACTCTACCTGAAGCCCCCGGTGCCGAAGCTCCCAACGGGCGGCCTAGGTCCCTCTGTGGGGTCGCAACCCACAGAGGTGCCAACATGCCACTGTGGGTCAAGGCCCACAGGGGTGCCTATGGTGCCATTGTGGGTCGAGGCCCATAAGGGCGCCCGCAGCGCCGCTACGGGCCGCGACCTACAGGGGCGGCCCTCAGCGCCACTGTGGGTGACACCCACCATCATCATCGCCATCCCACTACAACCCCCTGCGCCATAAAAAAATAATCCGCCATTGCTAAAATATGAACCTGCATAACATAGTAAAATAAAATGTTAAACAAGGTGCCCTAACCCAAATTTCGGGCTAGTGTTAGCCTTTGTAAAAAAAAAAAGAATGGATAGTTTAGTTTTATAATTTTTAGTTAGAGTTTCAATAGAAGTTTTAAAATTAAAATAAAAAAATATGGGGGGGGAAACCCTTTTCAAATTTGAAAAGGGCAAACCCCATATATATTTAGTTAATGTGGCTATTGCTTTATTTTAAGGGGTTTTTAGTTTTATTGTATCTTTTATTTTTAATTAATTATTTCTATGCTATATATATATATATATATATATAGGTTAAATTCTTTTTGGAGTGTTTATTAATGAGAATTAATAAAAGACTATTGTTAACATTTAGCCCATAGGGGATTATTTTAGTCAACATTAAATTTGGTATTTTAATAATTGTAAGGTATCAAAATTGGCATTTCGGGAAATGAATGTTTTTAGGCAATTGCTATTATTGTTTTAGTTAACTTTATAGTTGAATCTAATCGCATTAATTACATTTGCTCTAATGATTATTTAAATTTAATAAACTTATTGTTAACATTATTTTAATTATTCTTAGGAGCAATTAAATATTATTTGGGATTATTAATATCTCTTGGCTAATAGATTTAGGATTTTTGGCTAAATTAATTTATTAAATAATAAAATTGTAATGACACTTTTTGGAGAATTATTTTCCATGTTTAATTAAATATGGATGTTAGGTTAAATTTAATTTGGGGAAATTTATTAATGAAAATTATTAATTGTTTTAGGCAAATTCTAGCCTAGGAGGTCATTATTGGCCAAATATTTAATAGTTGAAATTTAAATGTATTAAGGGATTTAAAATTGGCTTTAATATATACTATTTTTATTTGGCAAATATCATCATTGAATTAGTTAACTTTAATGGTTATATTTAAAAAGTGAATTTGTGTGCGCTCAATTAAATAATTTTAATTTGAGATAACATTATCATCGTTTTAATTAGCCATGAGTATTTTAAATGTTGTTGAGATATTTAATATCTCTCGATTTTAATTAGAGGAAATTAATTAGATTAATTAGATTAATTAACTAAGTTGCGATGACCCTCTTAGGGAATAATTAGTCTTCTCTAATTATTGTCGTCATTTTGATTTAGTTAATTAAATCTACTTTAGTAAACGATTCTATTTACCCCTTAGTTAAGACAAAACTCATTTGATTTCATTTTTAATGTAGATTATTTAATGAATTTATGTTGTTTAAAAAAAAATTTGTTGTTCCATTTTTTACCCAAAAGTTTGGGCATGACACTCAACCTCACTTCTGAAAGTCCCACACTTGCTAGGTTGTTTCTATGTTGCACAAGGTTGATGATCAAGGTTGTTCATCAAGCGGGTTCAAATTTTGTGACAACATTACCCATTGTTGCAAGAGTGGCCTTTAACCCACCTATTCCAAAGAGTGTTTTTTCTTGCAACATACTTCCAACTTGTAGTCTATTTGTTAAACAAAATAAATGTGTGGGTAACATCTTTTAACGAAAGAACATAAAGAATATAATCATGAGAGTGACTTTACCTATTAATCCCAATTATTTTTAATACAATGCATTTATATTCAAAGCAAAATGGTAATGAAATGTATACCAACAATAAAGACCCCAAATCTATATAATACTTCTTAAAATTTCATCACAAAAAAAGGAAATGTATACTCCAGAAATGCGCCAAATCTATAAATACTTCTTAAAATTTCATACCAAAAGCCCAATAGGGCATTGTAGCTATATGCAAATATAGATACAAATAATGTTATCAGTGGGTGTTGTGCACGTGACAGAAAAGGCCAATTCAATAATTTGTGCAAAAGTCCCTCCTATAGTACCCATTATTCTTAATGCAGATTAAGGAGTTTAATAGAATGAAGGGTAAAACATGAAATGAAAAATCATAGAACTAAAATTACTTGTGTTGAGGTATTGCAGCGATTTCCCTCGTATTCACATTTTTTAATGGGCCACCTTTAATGGGAATAAGTGTGATACACATCACAAACATAAGGATTTTCCTTGTGTTTTTCATCTTCATCTTCATATTACAATAGTAAGCTTGCTAGATATGCCTGCTACAAAATACCTGCATTGTCAGGTATCACTTGCTTTACAATAATGATAATAAATAATTTGTATAATGGAAGAGCTTAAAATCTGTAGCAAACGAGAAACAATCAAAGATAGGAAGAACAATTTGGACTATCCTCAATTATCATTAGATTATCAGTACAAGCATACCAATGTTGCTCTTGTAGTATTTTTTATGACATTATCTAATTAACCTATGCTTAATCAAATTTTAGCTAGTGTCTCTTAGGAACATGCTCAACATCTCTTGATCATGAACTAGAATTGTTGGCTTATTTAATATTTTATATGAGGTAAAACCAAAGTTGGAAAATAAAATGAACTTTCTTAATCCCAAAGTAGAAGTTTAGTGCAAGAATTAAACACGAGCATTTCAAAACTTACTTTCTTAATATTATTGGCTCTCACAATTCAACAAATGTATTGGAGCCATCCTTTTATATGCTGCTAGTAAACCCATTGATGTAAACCTTAAGTTTAATGACTACATTTGGACCATCCTCCAACCATTCAAGGGTTATGAAGTGTTACAAATATAAATGTAAATTAATATGCTGAAATCATACCAATTATCCAAGGATGCTAAAGACAAGATCCGTTGGGTCTCCAAGGATGCTAAATACAAGATCTATTGGTTCTCCAAGGATTAATTGAATAAATAAGACTATGATACCATGAGAATCTAAACAACATAAAAAGATCCAATACCTGGAACTAGGTTTTCGTCGCCAGTTCCTTCTATACCTGGATAAGGAGTCTCAGTCTTATCTGGACAATGTGTGTCTAGAAATGCCAGCATTGGCCATTTTCGAGCACTAAATTCCCCGACCAACCACCTTGTTCTCTCCTCCACCATAACATTTAGTTGTTGATTGGGTACTTGAGCAGCCTGCCATAGGAGGATCATATCAGTTTTTCTTCTCAAATATTTTTAATTTGGCATTAGAAATAAGACAACATATAATGCAATGCTTATCAATGCATTACTAAAATCAATTTATATGGAACCAAAATAATTGTTTGAAAATTTGTAATTTGAAAATGCTACTATATACATCAATTTCAATAATTCAGGAAAGAGCTTAGTTTTTAATTCGTTCCATGTCAACTCTATGAAGGGATAAAACTTAATCAGTTGACAAATATTTCAAAAACACGAGAAAAAGACGTGGGACACTTTAGTGCATGATAGAGTATGTCAAGCCATGAAAAATGTAAAGTACTGACTTTTCGAACAACATTTTGTATTGTAATCCATGTTTTTTACCTACAAAAGATTTTTATGGACAACAAAGTGTCCAATAATCATTTTATTGATCTTAAAGAAACCATTGTTCATAAAAAATATTTGATCCCAACATATGAAGATAAAAGGTGTATCTCCTAATCAAAATATACACATTAAATTTTATAATTCAATTGTAGAACTTAAATGAAAAGGAAAAGTTAATACCTAGTGCAATGTATGCGTCGAAGCACATGGTGACTTCCCTATGCATGAGTTTGGCTAATCCAAAATAATCCTTTTGGGCCTCCATGTGACCATCCATTAGTACATTGGTTGGCTTCACATATCCATGCAGAACCAAAATCAAATCATCGAGGCAACCATTGGGCATAAATTCATACAGAAGTAACAGATATTGAAAACCAAGTTGTCATATGAGGATGATTTGAACAGGACCTCTCCATGGGATTTGTGCTTGATAGAAAATCCAAATGGATTAGCCGTGATAGAGAAGATCAACTCATTTCCTGAGAACACAGAGAATTCAAACATTAGGTTAGTTATGTGATCTACTTGTTGCCTCAAAGCAACTACTTGTGATCTACTAAGCAGGTCATAAGGAACTTCCCATGTCTTCTTCTCTGCTTTGGTTAGATGAACTCTTGTTGGATCAAGCTTCTCGTGCCTACATTGGAATCTAACTTCATGAGTCCTTTACTCAAGCCAAAAGGATTTAAAAGGAGAAAAGAAAATCATAAGATAAAATTTACCTAAAAATAAACATAAGTGAAAACAAATCAAAACATTCATTCCCAAAGAAATCAGAACACATTGTGAAAACTAAAAGATAAAGAAAAAAATGGTTGTCTGAATCTGAAGTATTTTATTTTCAATTCTATATTTCAAAGTGACAAAAATAAATATGAGTATTAGTTGAAAATGTATTACTTATCTTAAAGCATTAATTATCTCCAAAATGAAACATGTCATGCCCATCACTGTCATCATAATACAAGCAATAGCAAAAGTGAAAGGAATAGCAAGAGAAAGAAATAAAATGAAAATCCAAGTAAGTTATTGATTGAAGTAAAAATAACCAAGATAGAAGAACAACTTGAGAGCAATCACCCAAACATGAAGAGGAGACACAAGAGATTTTGAAAGGGAAAAAGCAAAGAAAAACCCCTTATGTATTATGAATGAAGGTAAAGCCTAGAGAGAGAGAGAGAGTCATTACAATAATCTCATGAGGTGAAGAATGAGAGGAGAAGCATCTCTTAAATAGAGATGAGGAGAGTTGCAAAGTAGCTCCCATTTCTATGAATGCCAACATTCACAATATGTGTGCACAATGTGTCAACATCCTCTTAAGGAGGAAATTTAATATTCCACATATTTGGAATTAATAAAATGAGTTGCGAGAACTCAAATAAGACAAAGGACTTTTAGGGATTCCTTAGGAATATTTCTATAAGTAACAAATAAAAAGTAATTAACTTTACCAAGTAAAGATTAATTCCTAACACCCAAGTTTAAGCTTTACTTGGGGAGTTTACATCAAACCCTTCAATGGGTTACAAAAAAAGATTCTTACAATGAAATTGAAACTTTTCTTTACAAAGTGGCTTTGTTAGAATATCAGCAACTTGATCTTCTCACTTGCAATACAGAAGTGAAACTTGTTTGTCTTCAATTTGTTCTCTAATAAAGTGGTGTTGTAGAGAAATATGTTTGGTCCTTGCATGAAAGATAGGATTCTTAGCCAAAGCAATGGCACTTTGATTGTCACAATATAAAGATGTTGGATCTTGTTGAAGTAGCCCCAAATCTTCAAGCAATCTTATAAGCCATAAGGCTTCTTTAAATGCATTAGTGCATCTTTTATATTCATCTTTTGTGGAACCAAGAGAGGTAGACTGTTGTTTTTTACTAGTCCAAGAAATGACACCTGAACCAACAAAAAAACAATATCCACAAGTAGATTTTCCATCATTGGGATCTCCCCCTAGATCTGAATCAATAAATCCTTTTAAAACAAAATCACAATTTGCATCATAAAATAAACCAACATTAATAGTTCCTTCAATATATCTTAAAATTCTTTTTGCAACTTTAAAGTGAGTTTGTTGAGGTTTAGACATAAATCTAAAAACTAAACCCACACTGTAAGCAATATCTGGTCTATTAAGAGTTAAATAATTTAAACTTCCAACTAGTTATCTATATAAATTAGCATCAACTAGAGGAGTTTGCATATCAGGCTAACTTTGTTCCTAATTCGCAAGGAGTAGATACATGATTAACATCATTCATTTTAAACTTGTCTAAAAGATATTGAGCATATTTACTTTGAGATAGAAAAATTCCTTGAGGTGTTTGCCAAATTTGCATTCTCAAAAAATACTGTAAAATTCCTAAATCTGTCATTTGAAACTTTTGATTCAGTTGAAACGTAATTTTGGAAATCAAATTATTGGAACTTGAAGTTGGAATTAAATTATTGACATATATAATAATAATCACAGTGTCATCTTCACTATGTTTAATATATAAATTTGGATAATTTTTGCTTCTAATGAAACCTTGAGAAAGAAAGAATGCATTTATCTTAGAATACCATTCTCTATAAGATTGTTTCAAACTATAAATTGATTTCTTTAACTTGCAAACCAAATGTTCATCACCTTCCTTAAGAAAACTAGGAGGTTGAGACATAATTTTTCTCATGCAAATCACCATTTAGAAAATCACTTTTAACATCCATGTGTTGAATAGGCCAATGCATATTAGAAGCTAAAGCAAGAACTAGTTCAATAGTAGGCATTTTAGCTATAGGAGAAAGAGTTTCATTATAATCTAAGACTTCAATTTGATAAAATCCTCTAGCAACCAATCTATCTTTAAACTTACTAATTTTATTATTTTCATTCAACTTAGTTTTATATAACCACTTACAAAAAACAAGATTTTTACCTTGAGGTAAAGGAACTTAATCCCAAGTTTAATTTGATTAACAAGCAAAGTATCATATTCTTCTTGCATATATTTTTACCAATGAGATTGATTTTTAGCTTGCTCAAAATATTTAGGATCATTTGAATTCATAATAGTAGACATCAAAGCATAATTGCAATAATTTACTCTTCTAGCCTTAAGTTTATCCATTCTAGCTAAGTAATTATCACTTTCTTGAATAAAAGTTTTAAACCATTTAGACTTCCTTTTAAAAGTAATAGAAACATTACTAAAAGAAGAAAAATTAGGAGTATAATTATCATGATCATCACCACTATCACTTTGAGAAAGAGATGCATAAGGAGTAGGGTTTAAAGGAGGTTTGTCCTCCACAATCACAACTTTACTTTCAACAAATTCATTATCATGCACTTTAGAACAATCATGAATACCATTTTCAGCAATACAAACATCTCTATCAACTTTAACTTTGTTAGTGATAGGATTGTAAACTCTATATGAATACCATTTTCATGAAAGATTTAATATTAAATAGTTGTTCTTATCAACATCATCAATATCAGTATCTATAAATTCTAATTTCTCCATTAATATCTCTATATATTTTGTTTAAGATAATCATGTGTATTTGTTCTTGAAATGCCTTTGACCTTCTAGTTCATTTACCAAAGTTCGCCTACCTTCAGAACATAAATAAATCATTTTCAAAGAGAAATTTTGCCTCTGCTATTTATTTGTTCCTTTTCTTGCATTGTTATTCCATCTGTTTGGTTGTGTGTTACATTTTTTTGTTGTGTTCTTTTCATTCATGTACTTTTTTTGTGCAATGTTCTTTTCTAACATGTTACCTAAGCCTACGCCTCTACTATATATTTTGATTGTAGATATAATTGTCTACGAGTTGGTTAACTAAATTGCATTTGCATTTGTCTTTGTTACGCATGTCTCCTTGCATCGTATAACGCCTCTTCTCACTAATGTATCTTCTCCCTTGCATCGACTAAGTTCGAGCATGTGACCATATAACTCAAACTTTTTTTTTAACATTAAAACACATGGGTCATTTCTTTGTAGCCCACTGGTTAACCTCAAAGTTAGCAGTTGCAACTGCACGGGTTCGAATTTGGCCATGAGAGAAGAGGAAGTGAGAAAAGAAGAAAGGTGTTTCAATAACAAAAACACAAGATTAGCTTAAACGAAATACACAGAGATATTAATAGAGAAATTAGAATACACAGATATCAATATTGATGATGTTTTGTTTGATAAGAACTATTTAATATTTGATGATGTTTGCTCTAATAAGAACAACTATTTAAATCTTTACTACAACAATATCAGAGAACTTATTGAGATTTTTAAAACAAGCCTGCAAATAAAACAGAGATGCAACCTTATTGTAATGACCCATTTGGCTTAACCCAAAAATTTCTACTTATTTTTTTTTCTTATTTATATATTCTTGTGTTTGATTCAAACGCATACTCAGATACTTCTATCCAACTAGGATGGGCATCCATCCATCTGGGATAGATTTTTAACCATATAGGTTAGGCATCTATCCATATGGGACATGAGTTTCATATATCCAATTTGGGATAGACATCTACCCAAACAGGGTAGGCATCTTTTCATAAAGAATAGGAAATGCTCTGGCCAGAGACTTAGACTCATAGGGACCATCTGGGTCCTAAGTCACTCTCTAAAAACTACACTTCCCTATTAGGAGTGCACTAAGGCTACCTTCCTTAGGAGTATATAAAAAAAAATTATATAAATAAGATTGAGATTCGCCTCGAAATTCGGCCTAAAGCCTCGAGAAGTCAAGTGAGTCCATACGAGATTCCTTCCGAGTATGCATTGAATTAAATTTAATATTATCTAGACCCTTAGATTGAAGGACTAAGGAGCTTTGAAAACTAACAACTCATCCTTAACCAAATCCTAATCCCCATCCTTGAATGCCTGAGTACTGGAGACAACTCCATCCCTAGACTACCTACATTACTCGTTTTGGCACAGGATCAAGGTGTAAAATATGTAGTTATGGTTTCTATCTATGTTTAATGTAAACCATTTGGTGGGTACACAACCCTTTCTAGGGTTAATGTCCCAGACAGTTTCTCTATGGTTGCTACCCACGATGGTAGCTATATAGCAAAAAGGCTCAAGGAGGCCTTCTTCTTATGGTCTAAAACAACTAAGCCTTATTTCCTATTATTTACATCACCCTTGACCCATTATCATCAAGATAAATAATTTTTAAAATCACCACACACAACCAAACCCTATTGGGGTTTTCTAACATTTAACTGAATGGTTGTTAATTCTTTTAAAAATTTATCTTTTTAGGTTATCAATCCAAGGGGGATTACTCGCCCATTGGATTTTAACTTCCAAATGACCCTTATTTCTCCTCGACAATTTATAGGGACGATGCCACAGATGCCGTTGTTGCAACTTTTTTAGGTGTTAAGTGCAATAGTTCAACACAACAACATTACCTGTAAGCGTGACCCAAAGACACCATAGATACTGAACACTGCTAAGTTTTGGGTTTCATCTCCTCTTTTTTAATTATCTTTAACTAAGAATGATGAAATTGACTCTATTATATGAAAATAAATCTATTCACTATCAATATTTGAAAAGTTAAAATAAATCAATTTACTTGAAAAAAACTATTTGCTTGAAGATAATAGATCTAATTTACTTGTAAGGAACTATTTGTTTGGAATTTAAAACTATGATGATAATTCAAAAAAATCAAATTACCTGAAATTAATATTTTCTCTAATAGTTTCTTATTTAACCTTGATAAATATTAAAATCATATATATATAAATGATAAACTATTATTAAATGTAACTTATATAAATCAATATTATAAATATTTACAAGAATCTTAATAATAATAATCTTTATATTAAAAGTGTTAATTGTTAATAATAAAATATATTTATAATAAAATCTGACGTTCACTTTCTATTAAAACTATGAAGTTTCTTTATGTCTAAAATAGGCATGGAGCTTTTTTCAAGGCTTTGCCTACACAGTTGCGCATGCATGTCACTACCACTGCCATAATTAAATATATGATATGCCATGCTTATAAATAGCTTTAAACTTATATGTAATATTATATCTTCTTTTTTTTTTCCTATTTTTATTTCTAAATTATAATATGCTATTAACATTGCTATTATAACTTACGTAATATTTACTTAATGAAATATGTCTTCAATTAAATTCTCAATTTAGAAAAATCAACCCTTTTCTGGCTTTCATCTAAATATTGATATATTTTAATATTTAAATTATAAATATTTCTATTTAAGTATATTTTACAATAAATCTAGCTTTATTATTATTTTTAAAAATATGATAATTATACTTTTAGAAATATATGATACATATTATTAGTACTTCTCATTAGGTTAGTACTATTGCATTCACTTAAGCCTAATTAATCACTTTTTTGCACCAATAAAAAGTGATTATTATTTTTGTTTTCAAAATAATCATGATTTTTATAAAGTTGAGATTTATATTTTTAAACTAGAATTTATTTTTTATCAGTAAAGGGCCATAGCCAAATATATTTAATTTAATAATATAAACATAAGATACATAAGGAGTTTACCAGTCCAAAAATCAAACCTTAGACTAAAATAGATTACAAAATTGCCTAAATATTATGGAGGGCAAAACCAGAATAACCAGAAACCATAGTTCAAAATAGGAGAAGGCAAAAGATTACTAGACTAAACCAGACATGTCAGTGAAAATTAAATCTCTTAACCTGGACAAAAAGGAGAATTTTGACAAAAAAGGAAGTCACCCACCAAAGGAGGGAGAGCCTAGAAGAAGATGAGGATCAACCCACTCAATAATGATAGGAACACACCTACCCTAGTTGATTTTCTTTATTTTAGGGAAGCAATCAATCACTTCCTCAGGTTCTTGTCCACCACGAGCCATAATTTCCTTTAATTCTTCCTCCTGAACCAACAAACAATCTTCTTAAGAAAATTTTGAATATCCATGAAAGTCTAGGATTTTTTTTATCCAATCTTCATTCAACGTCTTAGTCTGCCTAAATAATACCCAGAGAAAGTTGGTGTTTCATTCTACAATAAAATTTCTGGCTTTAAAACTTTTCTCATCCTCGAAATATAGAATAGGAAACCTTGGAGGCTGCTTCCCATTCCTAATGGTCACATTGAAGTCAATCGGTAAAGGGATGGTCAAGTTTTCATCTATATTTTTGAGGACATGATACAGACCCCCCAACATATTGGCCTTGAATACTTTCCTACATAGAATCTATGTTTTCTCCTTTGACAAACCAAAGTGAAGGAGGGTGGTGAGGAAGACTGCAAGAATCTCTATATTGACTCTGTATTTGTGGTTCGTTCTTGGAAAAAAATGTCACCCAAAATCTGCTTTACTACCTATAGATGACAAAATGATACTCCACCTATACCTCTTGCATCCTCTTCTCTTTAATTTCCCCTAACACTATTTTCCTTTTTGTTGACAGAAGCCGAATTGGGGTATCCATCAACTCGACTTTGAATTTTTACCTGCAATCACCAAGAAACCAACTAGAAAAACAAGGTAACCCTTAGAAACAGAATCTAGAAGGGATGGAAAAAAGATGAAGAAGGTAATAACTCTCTGATAGCTTGGAGGAGATGAAAGGCACTATAAACAAGGAAGAAGCCAAATTGAGCATTTCCCATCTTGTCTAATAAATAGATTTGCAAGTTGAAAGAGTTCTAGCAACTTTTTACATGTTGCCTCTGATAATAATGGCTCTCAAAAAATTAGGATAACTAAAAATAAGAAGAATACTAAAAGAAAACACCTCTGCTAAAAAAGGAAGTGAAAATTAAGGATCAACTTCAAACGGAAAAATAGAAGACATCATGATTTGACAACAACTACTAGATTTGGAAAGTATTCCACCAAGTAATAAATACTTTCAACTACTATGGATGAGATTCTGACGAAGTTAATAGCTGAAGCCTTTCCAAGCCCTTCTTTCGCCAACCAGTGGAGATGGGAAAATTAATAAAAATATCCTCCCTCCTCATCATAATTTAAAATTGTTGTCATGTTGCCTTGGAGATTGATCCTTTTATTTCTACCTTGAGTAAATTCTATGGGTCATTTCAATATGTCTGTTGGCTCCAGAATTTGAATCTATTTAGATTTTGAATTTCTAAATTAAGTTCCATCTTGCTAAAACATTTGTTGGGATCATAGACTCCACTAAAAGTCAATAATTGTTAAACCTTCCCAGTGAAGCAAAATTCAAATAATGAGGAGAGGAGGAAGGGTTATTCATTCAGAGAACAAACAACTCTTTATGATTTGATGAATTTCTTAAAATTTCCATCAGCACCTCTATTTGCTAGAGAATCTGCCATCCCATTGGCTTCTTTGTAAATATGATTAATAGTATAAGCTTCAAAATCTTTAAGTAAATCAGTTGCTCTACTTAGGAAAGAGTTGAGTCTCCAATTTGGAGTATTTCCAAACCTGAGAGAATTGATAATAATTGTTGAATCTCCTTCAATTTGAATCTTTTTAAAACCAAGTTCCCTACAAATTAAAAAGCCTTCTATAGCAGCTTGAATTTCTGCTACATTATTGGTATCTTTTATTAACATTTTAGCTATCTTGGCTTGAATCTGACCATCTGAAGAGTGAATGATGCAACCTGCCCCTGAAACCCTTGGGTTTCCTCTAGAGGCCCCATCAAAATTCAGTTTATACCAGCCAGCTTTCAATGGACACCATACTGCCTTCTTTCTTTGATTTGTAGTCTCCTCACCCCCCTTTCCAACAAAGGAAGGAATCTTTAAGCCATACTAATTTGCTCGCATCTGAGTATCTCAAAAAGAAAATTGAGTTTCTTTTGGTAATTGAACTAAGAGTCCACTATTTACTACTTCCACAATAGCTACTTCCAATTTGTTAATTATGCTTTCTCAAGGTAATTTCTTCCCTCTAAAGATTCTTTTGTTCCTTTTCTTCCAAATTTCATAAATAGTTATTGAAGGGGAAGAAATCCATAATGAATGGAATAAACTTGAAGAGTAGAGATTAGGCCAACTTTTGAAAAAAATTCAATGTTATTAGGCAAGGCAATAAACCAACCTAATTTGGTGCAAAGTTATTGCCAACACTTAGAGGCAAAGGGACAAGAAAGGAGAATGTGGTTAATTGATTCTTCTTCTAACTCACAAAGGACACATTTTGAGGGCCCTGAAAAAATCAATCTTTTTGAACCATTCTGTTGTTAGGATTCTTCCTTGCAATGCTGCCCATGCAAAATACCCAACTTTGGGAAGACATCTTTTATCCTAGCATAAGGAAATGATAATCTTAGTTTTTTCTAAATTCTGATTTTGGACTATAGTCTTATATCCATCCTTAGAGTTATAGCTCCCTGAATTTTCCCCTAGCCAAATGATTGGATTATAGCCATCTTTAATTACTAGGGATTTTTGTTGTAGGATATCCTCAAGAGCTTTTATTTCTTCCATGTCTGCTGGTAATTCTTCAAAAAAATTCCATTTCCAACCTAATGATTAGTTCTCCTCATCCTTTTCAATATAATCTTCGATAAAGAAACCCCGCCTATTCTTAGCAACAACCTTAAGGTTGATTTGTCCTAGCTCTGAATCTAAAGCCAACTAGCCACCCCAGGAATCTAACCAAAACATAGCTTTGCTCCCATCTTTCACATTCCATGAGATGTTGTCTAAAATCAAATTTATGCAACTCGAAATAAAGTTCCAAACCCTTGATCCTTTTGGCGGGTTTTGCGTTCTGAAAATTCCTTCTAAGCTCATGTCATCCAAGTACTTTCCTTTGAGAATTCTTACCCATTTCCAATTAGGATCTCTATAGATTTTCCAGCTTAGCTTTGCTCCTAAAGCTTTATTCTGCCATAATTGATTCCTCAAGCCAACCCCCCTAAAGCGTTTGGGGTTTACAAACTTTTTCCCATTGTATCAAAGCCATTTTCCTCTTTTTTGTCATTCCTTGCTAGAAGAAGGATCTCATTTTCTTAACTAGTTTAGTATTAGCTCCAATTGAAAGGGATAAACATGACATAAGATATATAGGGATAGCTTAAAGGACTATCTTCAACATGATGATTCTTCCTGCCCAAGAGAGTCATTTTGATTCCCAGGATTCCATTTTCTTGTCCATCCTTTCTCCCATCAGATCCCAAACCTTAGAGATTCTAATACCTTTGTCTAAGGGTAAACCTAGATAAATACAAGGAAGTTTTCCTTATTTAAAATTAAGGAGAGCAAGAATCTGGGACTCTATACTCTTAATTACTTTAAAGAAGAAAAACTCATATTTTTCTTTATTTACTAGTTGACTTGATGTTGAATCATACATCCTCAAAACTTTCTTGAATTTGATAACTTCTCTTCTTTCAGCTTTACCAAATAACATTGTGTCATCAACAAACTGTTGATGAGTCATTGTCTCTACTGCATTTGTGATCCTGATACCTTTAATCATTCCATCCTATTGATATTTGTGAAAAGCTCTACCCAAAGATTCAGCTAAGATGATAAAAAGGAAGGGAGAAATTGGATTTCTTTGTCGAAGCCCTCTAGAAGATTCAAAGAAACCTTGAGGAGATCCATTCACTAAGACTGAAAAGTGTGGAGTAGAGATGCAATAAAAAATTAAATTGATCCACTTTTTTGAAAATCCAAAGGCGTCCAGACATTTACATAAGAACCTCCAATCTACTTTATCAAATGCCTTGTTGATGTCCAATTTGATCATCATACTTGGATGCTTGTTGATTTGTAAAGAGTGGATTGCTCCTTGGGCAATGATAACTCCATCCAAGATGGACCTCCCCGGGACAAATCCTATTTGTTCTTCTAAGATTATTAGGGGTAGGACAATCTTCAATCTGTTGGCTAGAACTTTTGCTAAAATCTTAAATAAATTATTGTAGAGGAAAATAGGTCTAAAATACTCAAACTTTAAGGAATTGTCCCTCTTTGGGACCAACACAATGAAAGTGTTGTTGATCTCCTTCAAAAATCTTCCTAAATTTCTTGTTGTGTCTAAGGCATCTGTTAACTCCTTGCCTAGAATAGACCAACATTTATGGAAAAAACAAGCTAGAAATCCATCTGGCCCCAACGATTTGTCTATGTGGAATTCTTTAAGAGCTTTTTCTACTTTCTGAGAGGAATTTTTTTTATTTAGCTTTGAGTTATCTTCTTTCGGTAATATTTTTGGAATATTTCTCAGATAATCCTTTTGTGGATGTAATTTTGATCCCTCCCAATTGTTTAGGATATTTGAGAAGAAAGACACTGGTTTTTTGAAATTTCCTCAAAATCCTCAATCATATTATCTTTCTCATCTTTAATTCTCAAAATTTTATTAAAAGCTCTTCTCTATTTTGTGCTATTATCAAAGAATTCAGAATTTTTCTCACCTTCTGAAAGCCAAACATCTCTTTATTTTTGCCTCCAAAATGTTTCCTCTTTAGCTAAGATTTCTTCATGAAGCTGGAGTAGTTCCTTCTCCTTTAAAAACCTATTTTGATCCATTCCAAAATCTAAAACTTCTAAATTCATTTGCTCTATTTCTTTTTCAACTCTAAGCTTTTCATGAAAGATATTTAATTTTTTTTCCTTATTCCAAATTAGAGGTTTTTGTTTGATCTTTTTAAAATTTTATATAAAGAAAAAAAGCTTGGAACCTTAAAAAGTCTCTTTATTCCACTAATTATCTATTAGAGAAACAAAGTCTTGATCCCTCATCCATATTTTTTCAAATTTAAAAGGGCAGTTTATGGGGCGCTTCTTATCTCTAAAAATATATAACTGAATCAGATAGTGGGTTGAACCAGAAACAAGCATTATTGCTGATTTTAGGGTAAAAGTTACTTTGGAGAGATCCCCTTTGAAGAAGAATCTATCCATTTTCCTAGCTATATAGCTAAAGCCCAGTCTTCTATTGTTCCAAGTAAAAACCCCATTTCCAGTGACTATATCCAATAGGTTGTTCATGACTACCCAGTCTTTAAAGTCAATTTGGGACTGAGACTTCTTCTAAATGCCTCCATACTTCTCTAAAAGATGAAGAACCACATTAAAATCCCCTCCTAACACCACATTTTGTTGGGGAATATTTTGCATTAACCTTTCTAAATCTTTCCATAAAGCCAATTTCATGTTGTCTTGAATTGGTCCATAAATGTTGAAGATAGAAATCTTAATATCTTCCTGAAAGTTTGAGAGTATTCTTGATATCCAATGTTATCTAAGGAAAGATGCAAGTATGATATTTTCCTTGGGTTCCACAAAAGAGCTTACCCACCTGCAACTTCTACTGCATCTATTGAATCCACTTCCCAATATCCCAATTTTTTTGTGAAAGAGGAAATTTGATCCTTATTCAATTTAGTTTCCTAGAGCATGACCACCTCTGGCTTAGAGATTTTTATGCAGTGCCTAACTAGGTATTGCTTTGTAGGGGCATTCAATCCCTTAACATTCCATGAAATATTTTTCATAACTCAAAAGATGGGGAGTTCCCCTTTCCTTTTCTCCAAAGGTCTGTTATTTTTAGCTGATTCTTATCTCCCCCCTCCAAAGATCTTAAAATTGCAAATAATTTTTTGCCTCTTCTGCCATCTGGAGATTGTCTGTAGTCTAGTTTTTGTTTAATAAATTGTTGCTCAAAGATTTCAAATGATTCGTTATCCTTTAGAACTGTATTTGCCTCCCCTTATTTCAGAATTAAATTCATTTGAGTCATCCTCTACCTCTATTGAATCATCCATATTCAGTATTTTCTTAATTGATTCTTGTTTTTGTGACCAAGAATCATCTGATTCCCCAGACTGAGGCGATGAGATACCTAGGAAATCACAAACTACTGCTAATTCTCTAGATGCACAATCCTCATGTTCATAATTAATGACATGAGGGGAGCACTGCAAGGGGGATTCATTATCTTGGAATTCTGTGAAATCAGGAAAGGAAATAGGCAAACATATAGGATCCTTAGAAGGAATAGAAGGGATAGTTGAAAATTTCTTTGAAGGCATAGATTGGGAACCTTTCAAATTTTGTTTCTCCATAAGTCTTTGAGATTTTCTTTTTCCCATTTTCAAACTTGAGACATGAGAGAAAGATTGATTATGCTCCCTTTTAGATTTTTCTCTTAAACGCTTGGATGTACACATGGGTCTATCTCTTTTTGGTTTAAGAGGGGTGAAATGCCCAGTGCCCCTCGGATAAGCATTTGGCTCAGGTTGAAGAGAGATAAAAGGGGGAATGGCTAGATCCTTAGGGATAACTTTTACTAGTTCTATCCTTAACAAAGGGGAAAACTTATATAGTGACAAGAGGTGCTAGAAAAAGAAGATGATTTGCCTACCAACCTCATCCTTATAGATATTATAGGAGGGTTCTCCTTCATTCTTAAGAAGATTCAAGCTTGAATATTGAGGCAACACTTGCAATGTTGTAAAATTGCCTCCCTCTTTCTTATTAGTATACTTAGAATCTGGGGATTCCAAAATTCTTGGCCTATGCAGAAAGTATTTTTGAATGGGATCCCTTTTTCGATTTATACTTAGTTCCTTGAAAAACGAAACCATCTTCTTTACCACTTTTAGCCACCACATCTTTGAAGCTGAAAAAGAGAGGGGAATAAAGGATTCTAGGAAACTAAGGTTAAGTGATAGACAAGGGAAGAAAGAAGGCTTGCTCTTCCGTTGCATTTGAATTAGAGACCCATTCTATTTTAGTGACAAATCATTGATCTCCAACTAAGAAGTAAAGCTTTGAGCCTCCCCACTTCCAATCTTGTTAATCTCTTGTGACTTGCCTAGAACCTGATTTGCTATTTCCTCAAAAATCTTAGCTTGAATATCCTCAATCTAATCCTAAAGAAAACCTTCCAACTCCTATGGGGGAGCCTTCCAAGTAGGAGAGCCATTACATCCCACAAAAGCTTTATTATCCATATGCGGCTGACCATAACTAGGGACCTCTAGGAAAACATTTGAGAACAAAGGTCTATATTCTGAAAAGTGGGCAAGAGAGGAAAAACAACTTTCCTCAAACTAAATAAAGAGGATTCAAAAGTGAGTGAAAGTCTAGAGTCTGGACACTCCAAATAACAATGCTCTGATATGTGACAATTCTCAAAAACTAGATCAGGTGCTTCAAAAAATACCTTTTGGGACCAACAACCATTTTTAGAGGTGATATTTAGAGAGGAAGGAAGATTCTTAGTTATGTCCATAAGAAGACACATCCTGACTAGAAGATTAGGATTTTCAAAGAAGTTTAAATCTTCCTTTAGAAAGATTCCCAACGAATTTCCTAAAATCTCTATGATCTCTAGTTCTCTGTATTCTAGAGAAAGATGTTGAAGATGAATCTGGAAAGGAACAAACTTAATAATAATAGAATGGGGATTAAAATTAGGAATCCACATATGCATATAAAGACCAGAGGATTTATAACACCATGGTTTGATCTTGAAGACTTTATCTCTATATTCCTTAGAATGAAACAAAGTAATAAAGAATCAATTTTCATTGTCTATCATAAAAACCTCATTTACTCCTCCCAAGTTTTCAGAAACCCATTGGAATAAATGTTTTTTCTTAATAGGCATGTTACAAAACTTACAAATTATTGCCTTTTGGTGGAATTATGCCATATGGGGAGAAAGAAAAATCTTTGAGAAGATGACATTCACCTCAGGATCTTTGTCTTTGCTCTACTGAATTGATTTCGGGTCTTTATCCTTGTCCTCACTTTTTGTTTGTGTGTCAGAAGATGAAACCTCTCGATCTTTTACTTCCATACTTATTCCTATTTCTTCATTTTTTATCTCTCCTTCTTGAATTGTTGATTTTAGACTCCTCTCCTTAGCTACATATGAGCACTGCACCTAATCAATCTGACTCTCTTTAGCTTTCTCTTTATCCATAGGAATGAAGGTTTTTTTTTTCCTATTTGACTGATCTTGTAGCTTCTGATGAAAATAATATGGCCGGTTCTGGTTGTTACAGTAGTTCCTAATCTTATTTCTTCCCAAATATTTCTTTCGTAACTGGAATTCCTCTCCTAATCTTGAATACCCCCGGATAACAGGGACACCATTAAATCTCAGTTGGGAAAGATGGATGTTATTTGGGTAAGATGGATTAAAGGAGGAGGATAGGGGGTTCTTGTTCAACTTACCCATGTACGAACGTGAAAAGGGCTTTACAGGGTATGAAGGATACCCCTTTTCAAGAGAGCTTTAAGGGTTTAGAATCTTATTTTTGGATAATATAGTATGCCAATGCTCCCAAGTCTAAGCCTTCTTTGGCAGAGGAGGATTAATCGACTTCCTCGAGAACCCTATAGGGAAAATCGGGATGTTATTCGAGAATGAACACAATCCTTTGATTCCTTTCAAACTTTCACAAATGACTCCTTTGATTCCTGGTATCTTTGTTGAAATTAACTTGCTGAAAGTTTGAAGTATATGACTATGGGAAGCATTTGTATGCCTTTCTTCCCACTATTCTCCAACCTTCTTTGTTCGGCTCTGAATATCTCCAATGAGCCATTCTCTTTAAACTAGAAACTATTTATCTGTGATATGATTCGATGAAAATTTGGTGTTATAGGAACAATTTTATAAGAATGATAGATTTTATAGGATTTTTTTTAGATCTCTTTATATTTAAAAAATAAATATCTATTTTAACTAATTTTTTAAATTTTTTTATTGATAATCTTGTAAATAAAATGAATTTTCTCTATAAATATATAAAAAATTTAATAAATTTTATATTTTTATTTTTGAAAATACAAGTAATCAAATCAATTAACTATTGTAAGGGATTTTATTCACACGATTTAAATAAAATAAAATAAAAATGTAAATAAATACTTAAACTATTTCATTACAAGCATTACACAACAAATATTTCTATTAAAAAAAAAACCAAGTATGTATCTTTAATTTAAATTTTATATAGTTTTGTTTGGAAATCATTCTACTTTTTATTAATACTTTTTGAAAATCATAATTTTATTTTTAATCATTTTAATATATACAATATTATTTTATAACATTCAATCATAAACTTAAATATTTTTCATTTAGTCATTAAAAATACCCATTTTCCCTTTATTATCTATATTATATAATTTTATAATTATTAATAGTTATTTTATTAAGTCCAAGGGGTTGAGCTTAACTGGTTAAAACATTGGGTTCTCACTGTGGAGACCCAAGTTCAATTCCCAATAGGGACATCTAAAGTGGAATTCTAAGTTGTGACTCTTGGCCTTCCATAGGATGGGGAAGATCTTGGGTCAATCTAATAATAATAATAATAATAATAATAATAATAATTCAAAATATTGCGGCTACGACCTATTACCTATCAAAAAAAATAGTTATTTTATTAAGATCAATTATAATTAATATTACGTAAATATAATTAAAATAATATATAATCTTAAATTAATAATTAATAATTAAGTTTAGTACCATGTAAAAATAATAATAATAATTAAGTTTAACAATAATTTTATTATTATATTATGACAATAATACAATAACAGAGGAATCTTTTCTAAGAAGATGGCTCAGCTTGCGAATAATTTTTGCAATTCCTATGCGACAACTAACTTGCTTTCGAGGCCTCCTTATGGCAACTATCTGGGCTATGCAAATCGATTTTTTGTTCTTGCTAGCAAACACCAGGATGATGGCAATAGTCTTATCTCAGAAGCAACAAAAACGTGAGATCAACAGACCTTTTTTGCGAAGACCAAATATTCACTGATAGATATGGGAAGGGCTCCCCCTCCTCCCCTAGACATTGACGACCAAAATTGGCAGAAGGCTGGACGCAAGCAACCCAAATGCCCAACAAGTGAGGTGAATCATCAACTAGTATGCCATGACCGTTGTCCACTGCGTTATACGAAGAAGGGTTTTTTAAAACCTACCCATAAAGACAGAACCATAAATCGGGGAAACACTCTCCAATGAAAAATTACAAAGAAGAATTCGTGGGGCAAGGAAACCCTAGCTAGACATTCACTGCACCACCATCAGAAACCATCGGCGGATAAACAAATTAAGGGTGACCAATCAATGTGTCCATCAACGACAGAGGAAAGGCTAGTGATAGAAATTGACAATCAAATCCTAGCAAAGCATCAGAGGCACTGTAAAGAATTTGTCATCTTTGCTCGATGGGAAGGTATAGGTACTCCAGCCGAACAAATCGCTGAATGGTTAAAGACATCCTTTCAAGGCCTGGTAAGTATCGACTTCCTCCCTGGTAGTTTTCTTTCAATAGAATGTAGCAATCTAGATCTGAGAAATAGGCTTCTGAATGGGGATATTCCAGCATATAAGGGTTTTTGCTTAGAATGTTGGGAATGGCAACCCCTTTTTGATCCATCCTATTTAAAACCTTTTATGGTAAATAGAACAATATCAATTGATAACTTACCAGTAGAACTTCATAATTTAGAAATCTTAAGAATGATAGGCAATAAGTTAGGAAAATTCGAAAGTGTCAAAAAAACCCCATTTAAATTCTCAAACAATGTTCTCATGGTGAATATGGATATCAATATCAAAACTTTAAAAAAAATAGTTTTAAAAATCAATAACCACATTTTAAATGTCAAACTTTCCTTTTATAACGGTCCCATTGTAGATGATATTCCCAAGAAAACCTCACATGTGATGTCATACCCTCGGATAAAACATAATAAAGAGGGTGTAAAAATTAAATTTATGGAAGGACTTGGGGGTTTCACTTTGGAAGGCGATGAGTCTTTAAAGATAGAAACTAAGCATCAAGCCTCTGCAACGGATACGACATTGGATCAATGCTATGAGTCCTTATCTAAGGACTCCTTGAATAGGAAGACAATCTCCCCCTTCCTCCCATCTCTGGAAGTAGGTTTGACAAAAATAGTTGAACCTTGGAACATGGAACAAGATTTAGAAGATGGGGAGATTAGTGAGCCACCAATGCAGAAGGAACTTCCGTGTATATGCACTCAAGGGGAAAACCTAAATACTAACTTTGGAATAAGCATAGACTCGGGGAAGGAAAAAGTGAGCCCCCTAGGGCATTCAACAGAAGTAAAATTATCCCTTTTAGAGCGACCATTGGTGAAGGAAATGTGTTCCCCTGCTGCGGATAGAGGATCTAAGCAAGAACAACCGATAACACAAGATAAGGATATGGAGGAAAGTGGGGGGGCAGAGGAAAATAGACCACCCCAAAATATTGATTTAGTGGTGGTAGGAGTGGAAGAGAGAGAACAAGTTGAAAGGGAAGTCAACATTATTTCCAACTTTATTGAGGAAGAAGTAGTTAATGACCTAATGGAACAATTTGTTGATGAGGTTTGTGATTTCAAAGAATTGGAAAGGCAAAGGGAGCTATATGTGAAAAATGTAGTGGATAGTGCTAGAGTCAATATGGAAACAAAAGAATTGTTCATTGTCCTAGATAATTTGGAAAATGAGAACCCAAACATTCTAGGCATTCATAATACAGAGGAGAGCAGAGACTCTCCTGACTGTGCCAAGTCCATCAAAAGGAGGGGTAGGAGATCCCTTGCTGAATTAAGAGCCAAGGATGGGGAAGCTAGGGGCCAACCCAAAATTTCATCACTATTTAATGCAAGGGAGGGGAAGTTCCTCCCCATAGAGCCATGAAACTCTTATCATGGAATGTTAGGGCATGAATGCCCCTAACAAGAAGCGTATCATAAAACGTTGTATATCTGAATCAAAACCAGACGTAATTCTAATCCAAGAAACTAAAATGAACTCAACCGAGATAGACCTCTTTGAGAAGAAATTAGGTTTTAGAAAACTGAAGTATTCCCCAACCCTTGGGGCTTCAGGAGGCTTAGCAATCATCTAGGATCCTAGATATTCCTCTTTACACCATCAGAGATAAAACAAAATTAGATAGGCGGAAAGGTAAACTGCTATAATAATAAGTTAAGATTTAACCTAATCAATGTATATGGTCCTATTCAGAACATGGATAAAGCTCAAGTCTGGTTGGAACTTGAGACTTTCTTAAGAAACAATCTGAATGAGATGTGTATTATTGGAGGAGATTTCAATGCCATCACTAAGGCATCAAACAAAAGAGGAGGTAGTAATAAGTTACCTACCGCGGCACTAGACTTCAATGATTGGATCAATAGGAATTCTTTGTTGGAAATCCAGGCAATAGAGAACACCTTTACATGGAACAATAGAAGGATAGGCTTTAGCAATATTGCTGAAAAGCTCAATAGATTTTTTATCCATGGGGGCCTTATGAATTTCAATTACACTATGGAAGCAGAGATCCTACCTTTATCGGGTTCTGACCATTATCCACTCCAACTTAACATTCTAGCAGAACAAGGACCAAGAAACTGCCCATTCAAATTTGAGAACATGTGGTATAAGGATGATAACATCATCAACCTGATTGAACAATGGTGGAGTGAATCATTATTCTCAGGCTTAAAGATGTATATTGTTGCAAATAAATTGAAGTTAATCAAAAGGAGGCTCTTGGAGTGGAATAGAGAGCACTTTGGTAACATCTTTGATAAGAAACTTTTAGTAGAAAAGGACCTCAAGGATGTTAATAGGGAAGTTTTGGATTGAGGGATGGATGAACCTCTCTTTTTAAAGGAAAAAATATTACTAAAAGAGTATGAAGAGATTCTGGCAAAAGAAGAAATCTTCTGGAGACAAAAATCTAGAGAAACATGGTTGAAAGATGGAGATCGCAACACAAAGTTCTTTCATAATAGCACCAAGCAGAAAAGATGGGTAAACCGAATCTCTAACATTAAGAACTACCAAGGAGTAAATCTGGAAGACCCGTTAGAGGTGGAAGAGGAAGCGGTAAGGTTTTTTGAAGGAATCCTTAACAATACTGTTGGTTCCAACCTTAGAGGCCAACATAATATAACTAGAAATATTCCAAAACTCATTGATGCAGAACACAACATATGTGCTTGAGAAATTTACAGAGGAGGAGGTTAAAATTTCCCTCATAAAAATGAATCCAGATAAGGCTCCGGGCCCAGATGGATTCCCAACTAGTTTCTTCCAAAAATGTTGGGGTTTTATGGGTCTGAAGATCACATAGGCCTTAGAGGGTGTTAGAAACTCAGGTAAGATACTAAAGGAGATCAACAATACATTCTTAGTTCTGATTCTGAAAAAAGAGAAACCTGATAGCTTTAATGAATTTAGGCCCATAGCCCTGTGTAATACCCTTTATAAACTACTTACCAAAACTCTAGCAACTAGACTTCAGAAACTTCTCCCTATCATCATTAGTGAAAAACAAACAGGCTTTGTGCCTAATAGATCAATCTATGATGGGGTAATCATAGCTTAGGAAGCTATACATTTGGTCCAACATAATGGAGCACCAAGCATGCTAGTCAAATTAGATATTAGTAAAGCATATGACAAAGTGGATTGGAGATTTTTATGCAAATGTTTGGAAGCATTTGGCTTTACCAAATCTTGGATCAACCTTATTTTTGAATGCATATCCACCCCAAATTCTCTATCATGGTCAATGGCACACCTGAAGGTTTTTTTATTAGCTCTAGGGGACTTAGGTAGGGAGGCCCTATGTCTCCATTCCTCTTCATCATTATGGCAGAGGCTCTTGGTAGGTCTATCTCAAAGGCCAGAGAAGAGGGTGGAATCATAGGTATACCCATTACCAGTGGTCTAACTCCCATTACCCACCAACAATTCGTAGATGATACAATGCTTTTTGGTTGAGGTGACATTAGGGAAGCAAGGGCTTTCAAAGGTATCCTCAAATCCTACATGGAAGCCTTGGGTCAAGAGGTCAATTTGGAGAAGTCAGTTGTGTTCATGTTCAACATAGAAACCACATCCGAGAAAGAGATATGCAAGGTCTTGGAGATCAAGTCTGGTCTCCTCCCTTGCAACTATTTAGGCATCCCTTTGGATAAAGGGAGCAGGACATCTAAGTCTTGGGACCACATGGTGAAAAAAATCAAGAAGAAAATTAACACTTAGAAAGGGAAATGGTTGTCCTCTACAGGCAAGGCAACCTTGGTCAAATCAATTCTGGCACCAATGCCCATTTACCAACTTTCTTGTCACAATTTATCGACTAAAACATGGGATGAGCTAAATAAACACCTTAGAACTTTCTTTTGGCAAGGTGCCAATGAAGATAAGAAAATATCACTCCTATCTTGGGATAAGATTTGTAGACCAAAAGAAGGAGGAGCTGACATTAAAAATATCTGTGACCAAAGCAAGGCCCTTGGGGTAAAGTTACTATGGAGAATGTTCAGACATCCCCATTTAAAATGGGCGAGAATCTTGTACCATAAATACCTTAAAGAAGACAACCCTATCCAAATATCTAGAGAAAACAATCCACCCAGAGGCTCTCGCATATGGAGCTTTATGCTGGAATGCAAAAATATTATCACAGATAAACTCACATGGAACCTAGGGTCAGGGGAAGATGCCTTGTTTTGGTCAGACTCTTGGGGAGGATATAAGGTGATCGATAAAATCCATGACTTTGGGCCTACAAGAGCACTCCCAGAATCAAATAGAGGGAAATTGATTGGGAACTACATTTCCCCCTTAGAGGATGGAGTAGGGTGGCAATGGATAGTCGGAGAAAATGAGGATATCCCTGCAAGGGATAAAGATAAGGTCATGGCAATTCTAAGAGATAGAAACATCTCCTTTAGTATAGGAAAGGATAGGCTTGTGTGGGATGGATCCATGAATGGGGAATACAACTCCAAGGATGGGTATAATCACATCACTAAAGCTCAACTTAGACCCAAGACGGAGTTGCCTCTGAAACTCTGTTGGGACAGGTATTGCCTACCCAAGGCTGGAGTCTTCACATGACTTGCTCTCCAGAATAAGCTCTTGACTGCTGAAAAATTTAGGAGGATGGGGTATGAGGGACCTAGTAGATGCCCTCTTTGTGAAAAGGATGAAGAGGACACAAACCACCTCCTCCTTAATTACAGCTATGCAAACCAATGTTGAGTATGGTTTATCCATAAACTAGGCTGGTCCTCTCCCTTTCCTCAAATTATTTTAGGAATGCTCAAAGCCTGGCCCATCCTAAGAAGAGGTTGTCTATTTGAAGGCTTATGGATATATCTACCATAATTTGGGAATTGTGGAATGAAAGGAATAGCTGTCTTTTCAAAAATGAAAAATTAGAGGTGAATCGGGTAATCAATAAAATTGAGGTTGCTATGATCGAAAAAATCAACAATATGATCAACTTCGGTCTGAAGAAGAATGCTACAATAACTTATTGGGATGAGAAGATGAAGGGGATATGGGAGGGACTATCTATCCCACCCTATATTGGGGATGACCCTGAAGTAAATCTAAGGAAAAGAGTTGAATGTAAGTGGCAACCTCTAGGTGTAGGATGGCTGAAGCTAACTTTGATGGGGCCTCCATAGGCAACCCAGGGGTGGCAGGGATAGGATGCTCTATCCATAACTGGGAAGGAAATAAAATTTCCCTCAGGGCTTACCCAATAAGTAATAAGACTAATAATTGGGCTGAACTGGTTGCCCTGCTGGAAGGCCTTAATATTTGCGGAAAGATGGGAGTGAAGAATTTGGAAATTGAAGGGGACTCAACAATTATCATCAACTCTCTAAGAAAAGGTAGTATGCCCAATTGGAGACTCAACTCTTGATTGACATGGGCCATTGATTTATGCAAAGGTTTCAAGAGATTTAGGATCAATCACATCTATAGGGAAGGCAACAAAAGGGCTGATGAGTTAGCTAACTTGGGAGTTGATGGCATTCATCTTCCTTGAAGCTCTATCTTAGGTCATCTCATTAAAAGTTAGATATCATAACATTTAAACAAGGAAATAGCATAGCAGATGAGCTTTCTTACTTAGGAGCAGATGACATGGAGTTCAAAATCCTAGGCAAAACCAATGCTTTGTCTGATAAGGCAATGCCTCCATCAATCTAGCGAAATCCATATGTCATCTCCAATAGGAGGATAATCCTCCCTCTTGCTCTCTCAGATTCTAGCAATAGATTATCCTTGTCCCTTTTAGGAACTTCAACTACTCTAGGTTTGTTCTATTACTCCTTCTGCTTCCTTGGCCTCCCTTTAGCAAGCCCATCTTGAGAATCATCTACTACGGAGCTCGGAGAAGCAGATCTGATGTCATCCTGATCAAGTCACCTTCAGTCATTGGGGTAGCATCAGCTATCGGGTGGACTTGTTCACCGTTATGCCGATACCCGATGGATTCACCTTAGGCAATCCGGGTTGTCATCGGCTATCAGAGATTCAGGATTAGAGTTACACCGATACCCAATGAAGTCGCCTTAGGCAATCGGGTTGACATCGACTATTGGGAGGACTACATGGAAGCTACGCCGAAGTCCGATGGATCCTCCTTAGGTCATCAGAGTGCTATCGGCTATCGAAGGAGTCTGTGAGAAGCTACCTTGATATCCGATGGATTTGTCTTCAGTGATCGGGTCCACCATTGGCCATTGGAGATGCAGTTTTGGAGGTATGTCGATACCCGATGGAGTCGACTTGTCTAGAGCCACATATTTAGGAACCACATACTTATTAGTCGGGGATCGGGGTAACCTTGTTGAGGGTCTTTCGATGACCGATAAGGTGCGATCGACTGCGGGTGCTCACTTCGAACCGAAGTCCATAAGATGAGCTTGTGGTCACATTAGAAGTTCTTGCTGGTGTATTTGAATACAAACCGGTTCGATTCTTGGGTGCATGTGGGATAATTGTTAGATGTCTAACTGATTGGTGCAACTGACAGTTGAACTTGGCCTCCCTTTAGCAAGCCCATCTTAAGGAATCACACCAATATATATATTCTTATATATATACACTTATATATATATATATATATGGATTTATATATATATAATGTCACTCATATATATACATATAATTACATATATATGCTGATATTCATAGGAGTCAGATTTATATACAGTCATACTCATACATATATATGTATAGTCTCACAATATATATATATATATACAATTAACATCTATAATTTGATTAGCAGTTTATGTTATATGTATAGGTATTCATTCAAGATATAATCCAAAACTTATATATACCCTGCTAGATATATGAATATGGGTATAGTCATAAAGTATAGAGTTATATGTATATGTAAAAACCATGAATATTATATATATATATATATATATATATAGTATCAGATGATATATATATATATGCACACATAAACGCATGTATATATGTACAGGTATATAAAGGTATAGACATCACATTTATATATAGTCTCGGCATCCATCCACCCACCTTCCCACCCTCGAGGATCAGACTATTTCAATGGAGACTGCCAGGAAATTATTGTCTCGGTGATCCTAACTATCATAAGTGTTAGATCTCCCTCCCCCATTATTATCTCGGAAATGACATCTGTCGGCACTCATTAATCCATCTCATTAACCCACTTCGAATTGTGAAACTCGGTCGTACCTTCTTTTGAGAAATTCACCTCACCGGTTGAGTCGTATCAATCATCTCAGCACATGTTGATCATGCATATATTAACCAGACACTAAGCATGTGCGATATTGAATGATGGAATCTCGAGGACGGTCTTGCATTCATTTATATGTGATATGCCTCTCAAGAAAGTACTATCTCCAATGTTTTAATCATTCTGGCTCATTCTCACACCTGACTTTCGAGATAGACTTCTATCTTTATAAAGACCGGTTTTTCTCTGTCTCTTCATTCTCTGCTAAGCAAAATTCAAAATACCATGGATACTATACTCAAGCTCTCGAGCTCTAAAAGACAAATGACCATTTTTGGGGAAATAAAGGTAGCCTAGCTGATAGGCCTCTTGAAATATCCTCACGATCTGGTCGTCAATAGGGTTACTCAAATTTTAGGAAAAGATTTCATCACCAATGAGGATAGGACCAGAGAAAATTCTAATACTTCCTCTATGTTCCTAGCCGTAGTACTCCATTTCGAGCCTAATAGGGTTTTTAAGAAAATCATTCTCATAGAGCTTGACCGAGTAATGGTGAATGTTACTTCTGATCTCTTGGCCCCCAAGCCAAGGCATTATGATATCTTCATGCAAAACAACCGTCGGGTTCCTCAGTTCCCAATACTGATTCATGATAATCTTGTGAAGTTTGCCAATAGAAGGCCCATCATCTAGAGGAATGTCAATTACCTCATGTGGTGGTTCAATGTGAAATATCCTCCCTACAGCCATTGGTTGGCAATATACCTTCGAGACGAAGGTCTCAACATGGGCATGATAGCCAAGATGGAGAATCTAAAATCCTCTGATTCGCCAAAGGGCTCTCCATCAGACTAGGCAGGGGCTCGAGGGAAAGGGCCTGCCTTTTGAGGAAGTTGTTACGACAATCTGTTTAATCTAAGCTAAGCTAATCTGTATGAAAGACTTTTATACTTTACTATTTTTAGATAGCAGATGAATTACTTGAAGCTGTATGTTTATAGTAATCAAATGCTCAAGTTAACTACTATCATATGCAGACGCTTAAGATAACCCCTATAATATGCAATACCTTTTTTAGTGGCTTTCACATATTTATATCAATGATTTTAGGATGTAGAAAGGATGCAATTTTATGCTATAGGTTTTATTAATGAAGTATCTATCTCAGCATAAGTATACACACATAGATGCAGGTGTGCTCATATAATGCAAGGCAGACATATTAACACATCTGCATTTCATGTGGCTATAGGTATGATGTTGTAGATACTTCTATTAATATTTTACTATTGGCAAATGCGCACTCCAATGAGAAATTGTAGGTGATTGAAGGTATTTTCATTGATGGCAACCTTACAATTCTATGACATCGGCAGACTCTACACCGGTGCCAGCACCGACACTGACAAAGATGTTTACCGGCACCCCAACTGACAGGATTTTGTTTATTATATTTTATATTTAATTATAAAATCTTTTTGTAAAGCCGACAAGGTGAATTGTAATAGGACTCATATAAGTATGAGATCTTGTAAATCATTTGTGTAGGGAAGTATGGAATGTAATAAGTAGATGCGAATATTAAGGCAGACTTTGGAATAAGGTTTATGGAAGTTGTATGAGCTTAAACCGGTACTGAACTTGGCATAGCAGATGCTGAACCGAAGCTGTACATGATATTGGATTTGCATAATCCATTTTTGTAAGTCAGTGAGACTTCCCTTTTGTATTTAAGCAGTGAGCTTTAGGCAGTTGGCCTTCTTGCATGTGCAGGCCCCTATTGTAAGTAATATTCATTTATTGGCCATTGAGTGAATATTGTGGGTCAAAAATCCCACCGAGGTTTTTCTCACACCGGGTTTCCTTATTAAAAATATTGTGTTATGGTGTGCTTTCTATGTTGTGGTTATTAATCTTATTTACTGCATTATTTCTGGTTTATCGGTACACTGTTTTGGCATGCAATTCATTTAATAAGTTCAGAAAATACATTAACCGGTTTGATACTAATTCACCCCCCTCCCCCTCTCAGTATCTTTGGGAATCCTAACAATTTGTATAAGAGATTGGTTCTCTATTTTCAAAAGCCTAACAACTTGAGGAAGATTCTGACACTGGTATAGATGGAAAACTTGAGAAAGCAATTGGAAACAACTCTTGCAGATTATGATGCAGAAGAGTTGAAGAATATGAAACTTGAAGATGATCTGAAGGCTGCACAGGAAATCATTCAAGGACTTCAAGAAAATATCACTATTGCTAGGAACAAAAGAAGAGAACTTCATGAGAAGATACAGAGTGATGATGATGAAAAAGAAACTCTTAATGATCTTATAAGCAAGATGAAGCAAGAAAACATGGCCTTGAGGAATGAGATGCAAGATATGACTATGAGGTTTTGTAAAGACATTGAAGGCCGAAAGAAGAAAGAAGATGACTTGACTAGGAGAATCAATGATGCTGAAAATGAAAATCTAAGATTCAGTCATGAAAATGATATGTTGAAGACAGATATATTTCACTTGGAGCATGATAAAACTGAACTCATGAGACATAAATATTTCTTAGAAAATGAGTTGGCTGCTGCAAATCAACACAAAGAGAAATTCAAGAAAAGTTCAGAAGAACTTGATGACATTTTGAAAAATCAGAAACCTAATGGAGATACTAACGGCCTTGGCTTTGAAGTTGGTGAAAGATCTGGTACTGCAAACAATCATGATCACAGTAAACCGGTAAGACAACCTAATGCCTACAAATTCAAAGGAAAATGCTTTAACTGTAACAAGTATGGTAATAGAGCAAATTAGTGTAGATCTAGAAACTATCAGAACACCAATGCACCCACCGATCAATGTTCCAAATGTAACAAAATTGGTCATAATTCAAAAAATTGCAGAATGAATGTAAGATGTTATGTTTGTGGAAGATTTGGAAACTTATCTAATCAATGTAGAACACATATCGGCATAGGATATGGAAAAGCTACTCAGAAAAACAATGTGACTTGTTATGCTTGTAATAAGATTGGACATATTACAAAATTTTGCAGAAGTAAGGCATCACTGGCAAATAACAAAGGACCCAGTTTGAAAGGTAAAGAGAAGGTTGAAGAAGTAAAACAAGAATTCTCAAAACAATGGATTAGAAAGTCAGATCAGAATGTTAATGAAGTTATTCCTTCACCGGTAGAACATAGTATCACTCCACTAGCAGGAGATTCTTCATCTAACTAAAAAGAAACCTTTTTAGGGGTATGGCAACAAATTGAAAAACATGCTAATTTACCCTCAGTTGATGGTGAGAAGTTGAATTACTTCTTTACCGGCAGATATGTTAAGTTTCACTTAACTGACAGGCATTTAATGTGGTAGTTGAAGGAAATGACATTATAAAGCAAATGTTTTGGCTCTTTTTCATTCACCGAGCATTCAAATTTCCTTAGAGCGCGAAAATCCTAAGCGAAGGCATCCACAGCAAGAAGTGAAGCAAATCATTCAAGAATTCAAACCTAAAGGCAGATTAAGGTATTTATACAATGGCTTCCTCCTCTGCACTTGAATTCATTGCAAATCCTACTATAATTGAAGTGATTAAATGCCCTAGGCCCGTATTTAAAATTATTCCCAAAATTGCGAAGAAAGATGATACCCTAGGAGCATTTTCAAAAATACCCAAAGGAGTTGTATATGCCGAGGATCCTAGAATTTACATGCATTGTCATATTGAAGAACTAGGAGCTGAAGAGATTATGAACATGTATAGGACTATAATTTGTGATGTTAATGGAAATGTGAAACCGGAACATAAGATAGTTGAAACCCTAAGTTTTGTGGAGATTCTTAGTATCCCTGATTTTCTAAAGGATGTTATAAGCATTGTGTTAAGCAGAGTACATGGGGATTTCTTTTGGTTGGATTCCATTCACAAGATAACAAAAGAAGTAGTTAGGGCAGTGACAGGCTTACCTTCCACTGGTAGTAGGCTTGACAAAACTAAAAAGGTTCCAAATGACATTGTAATGACCCTAACCGGCACAACCTTTGACAAGAGATCCTTGAGAGTCAACGATGTAAAGGATATCAATGTAAAATTCATTAGCATGATTCTTGGATACAAAGTTACACATGCCAACAAATTAAAGTTTGTTTCTAGCTTATGTATCAAAAGTGCTTATGACATGGTAAACAACAATGCAAAGATTGACATATGCAAATGGTTAAAAGATGAGCTAATAGACAATCTGAAGAAAATCAAAGGGGACAAGAAAGGGACATTCAGATTTGGCAACTTACTTGTATGCTTATTGCTATATATCACCAAGAAAGTTCCTGGTATTGGTAGAAAGGATTTTGGATTTGACATACCAGTAGGAAAACAACTTCTGGATATTCTAAACATGGGAGATGATAGGGAGAAGAACATAAATGAACATTTTTAGGCACTAAAGGCTAGGATGAAAACTAGGATAAGGCTATCTCAAGCTATAGTTGATAAGTATCAAAAGGAAATATGCTTTGTCATAAAGAAAGATGAAATCTGGTTGGAGGCAGTGGTTCCAAGGACAGTTTGGGTTACAGAAATGGGATATGAGGCAGATGAGAACATAATAGAAACTTATGCAAAAGCCCTTCTAGAAGCCCCCAAAGAACCAAAAGAAAAAGTATTTAGAAATGCAGAAGCAATTGAAAGCAAAATTCAATCAAAGAAAAGAATAATGAAAATTGAACAAACAGTTAGAAAAGGAATAAGGTAGGCAAAAGAAATCAAGGAAGACATTGAATAAAACTAGTATTAAGGAGAGCGACTTGGAAGGATTACAACTAGAAGCACACCTTTCACCGGTTGCTACCTCCTCTGACAGTGAAATGTCGACAGAGTTTAAAAGGGTAGAAAGAAAAAGAAAACCCTCACCAATACCCTCTCCTGCACCCAAGAGAACAAGATAGAAACAACAGGCAGTTAGGCCTCCGGCAAAGAAAATGACTCCAAGAAAGAAGAAAGAAAAACAAGTTGTCCCTCCACTTGACAATCTTCTACATGAAATAACTGAAGATGGTAACTCATCAAACATTAGCAAGTTGTATAACACATTTTCAAATGAAGAAAAAGAAAGCATAGAAAATAGTGTTATCCTACACTTGGATATCTACAAGAAATTTTTGATTGAGGTTGTAGATGATTTACCCAATGACTTATATAGAAGGTTAGAAGCAAGAAGAGTAGCAATTGTTGAACTAGATAAAAAGATGAAGATAGAAAAACTACTTGCAGTTCACCCAGTGAATTCAACGGAAGAGATTGATGAACTAATTAGTGAGGCAAACCAGATAATTTTTTCAACCGGTCACCGGCATGTAGCATTAATGGCTGGCAGAGTAAATGAGATCACTGAAGAAACTACGGACAAGTGGGATACATTCTTTTTTGAGAAAGAAAAACAAGAAGAGCTTAAAAGACCAAAGACTTTTAAAGTCTATCAAAAGGAAAAGGATAAAGGTAAAGGTAAAGTAGGTGGACCTCCGAGCATAAAGATAATAGATAACTTGCCCCCACCTTCTTCTGATACTCCACCAACACAAACTGTTGATACACCACCAATAACAGATAATGTTGAGAGTATGGAGACAACACATGAGGACACAAATCTTGATTCAGAGGTGTTGTATACAATGAATATTGACACACAGGAAGTCAACATTGTGGTTGATAAGGAGACAAGTGAGAAGAGAGATGTGGTAACTGAGCCACTGGGAGAAAACATTGCAATTAAGACAAATATTGAGGACACAGTTTGCAATATTGAAATTGAGGCTCAGCAACAAATTGAACAGTCAACTAACCCCCTAGATACAGGAAAGGTAGATACCACTAGTGTACATATTGATGTATCTACTAAGCAACCGACAACTGATAGCATTGAAAAATTTGTTGAGATACCAACAGTAGACAATTCAGAGGTAAACATAGAGAAACAGGCAAAAAACCCAGAGTCACAATCAGAGAAACCGACAATGGAAAGCTCTGAGAAACAAACTAAGGTACACACTAAGAAATCAGAAGAGAAGAAGGATGAGGTAAAGGTTAATGAAGAGATTGTGCCACCGACATCAGCTGAGAAACCTAAACCCTTGCTAGTAGAAATGCAGACTCAAACTGGCCTACCAGAGGTCACCACAAGCAAAGAGGTTCCTCACACCGGTGGATTCCAAATCGTTAGGGCAGTTGGTCAATCATCTGGTTCTTCACTGAGAAAATTCTGGCCAACCGGTGTAACAAAGGTATTGCTTGATTCAATTAAGAAAATAACTGATTGCAATGCACTTGCATATAAGGCAATTGATGACACCATACCAATTTTGAAGATGAGTGCACCCAAGTGTAACATAGAAAACAAAGATTCTTTAAGCCAATTAGACGCATTGTCTAAGTACATAACCGACAACCTACTAACAATTGATCAGATCAATGAGGAGACTTTCAGAGAGAAAATAAATAAAGAGAAGGAAAAATTCTTTGAGGAGACAGTAAAGAAGAATAAGGAACATATTGATACATTATTACTGGCACTAGGAAAGATAATTTTGGACTTCAAGAAATTGTACAGAGATACATGTAAGACCAACATTTTGACAGAGGATATAGATACAGAAATCAGCAAAGCACAAAAGGAAATCAATAATATTGCTGATAATTTAATAGGTTCATCAGACACCATATCGGTAGTAGAACAGGAAATTACCAGCTATGAAGAGAAAATTGAAAAACTTGAAAAAGATAAGGAGAGATTAAAGTTTAAAGCAAAGGAACTGAAATGCAGACTAGGTCCTAAACTAGATATCCTCGTCTCTTTGAGAAAAGAGATTTATGAGACTCTTGTTCCAGAACTTAAGACACCGGAAGAGCAAATGCACATACTCACCGGTACAATCCAAAGGACAAAAGAAGCACTAAAGGATAGTGAGAGGTTCTATAACAGCCTAAATTTTGCATTAGCGGATCTGTATCAGATTGTAACCAACCAGCTACAAGGATCCAAACAAGAACTACACTCAATTGACATTTAATGACAACCTTTGTCATTGATGGCAAAGGGGGAGTAGTAGAGGATGAGAAAAAGGAGTAAGGAGAACACAATTAATGTATGATGGAAGAGATCATCTGCTCAGAAGGAGCACATAGTTTTGGAGCACACAATTTTGGAGCAGACAATTTTGGAGTAGACAATTTTGGTAAGATTTTTGGACAACACTTTTTGGATACAATTTTGGCTTTTTCTCATGAGTGTTGCCATCAATGCCAAAGGGGGAGATTGTTGGCAAATGCACATTCCAATGAGAAATTGTAGGTGATTGAAGGTATTGTCATTGATGGCAATCTTACAATCCTATGACACCGACAAACTCTACATCGACACCGACAAAGATGTTTATAGTCACCCCAACCAACAAGATTTTATTTATTATATTTTGTATTTAATTGTAAAATCTTTTTGTAAAGCTAACAAGGCAAATTGTAATAGGACTCATATAAGTATGAGATCTTGTAAATCATGTGTAAGGAAGCATGGAATGTAATAAGTAGATGCAAATATTAAGGCAGACTTTGGAATAAGGTTTATGGAAGTTGTATGAGCTTAAACCAGTATTGAACCTGGCATAGCAGATGCTGAACTGAAGCAGTACATGATATTGGATTTGCATAATCCATTTTTGTAAGTTAGTGAGACTTCCCTTTTGTATTTAAGCAGTGAGCTTTAGGCAGTTGGCCTTCCTGCATGTGCAGACCCCTATTGTAAGTAATATTCATTTATTGGCTAGTGAGTGAATATTGTGGGTCACAAATCCCACCGAGGTTTTTCCCACACTAGGTTTCCTCATTAAAAATATTGTGTTATGGTGTGCTTTCTATGTTGTGGTTATTAATCTTATTTACTGCATTATTTCTGGTTTACCAGTACACTGTTTTGGCATGCAATTCATTTAATAAGTTCACAAAATCCATTAACCGGTTAGATACTGATTCACCCCCCCTCTCAGTATCTTTGGGAATCCTAACATTTACCTTCCTGCGTCTATGATCATGTGGATGGGGTACATTCGGTACCTTTAACTCCTCCACTTGTTTGACCACGACTTTAATGGCCTTGGTTCGTTTTATATTTTATTTTTTTAAATGCACTTTTGCAAGACAACCTTATTCTAGGAACTTTAAGGGCACCGGTCTTAGTCATAGATGGAGCCGATGCAGGTGACTTCCTTCCTTTCATGATATTACATGGTTAAATGGAATCCTAACTTTGAGTTTGCAGGAAAGCATTGCTTTGTGTTTGCAGAATTCAGAATCCAACTTGTTCATCCCCCGCTCGGTCAGCACTCGAATAAATCCTTGGTCTCCCCGCTCGCTCCTTACCACCTGAAGTTCTCACCTATAATTTTGATCCTTGATGTAGAAGTCATGTTTAAATTGTCAACATCAAGATGTATTTTTCAAATTATTATTGTAATCCCTTAAGAAGTCAGATTTATGGCTACCAGGGACATGTAAATTATTCCAGGATTTTTCCTTGGGCAAGACCAGAGGTTTTCTTCATTCGGTTCTTTCCAACTGATGCCCACACCGAACCAAATTTGTATAATATTATAATTATTTTCTTCAGAATTAGTAAAGTTTATGGCCTCGACCCATTATCGATCAAAAAACATAAAAAAATATTATTACTATATTATAATTATGTAGATTTTATAATTAACTTAGTATTATTTTAAGAAAAACATAAATTTTCACTATAATGTTTATATTATATATTTTTTGATGGATAATATAATATTTTTATTGTTTTTCAATAAAAGTGGACAAGCCACTAAACTTTATTTATTTATTATTATATTTAATAATTTTTACAACGGGTTCAAAGGGCATACTGACAGGAAAGAACTCACAAGAAAACCTCCGGTTATCGCCTAAAATAAACCAGTCTATTCTACCTTTACAAGATAGCTATTACATAGCCAATTGATCATATAACCCGCCCAAACCCAATCCTTTGAAATATACAATGAGGTCCCATAGGACATTTTTGGATACAATAGAACATCATGAATATATCCATAAAAAACATAAGCTCAATTGATGACAAAATGAAGAGCAGGATGCCAACAAATATCTCCTCGTGAAAATCATGCCAAGACACGAAGAAGCCCGCATGCTTTTACCAATAAGGGATAAAAAAATACTTCAGCTTGGCTCGACAAAAAAGAATGTACCAAATTTTCCCATACTTGCATCAAAAGACATAGCACATCTCCAAGATAGCATAGAAAAATATCATGCATTTAAAAACCAAGTACTAGTGCCTTCAGAAGGGGGATCATTATTTATATTCGAAGGAGAAACAACCCTTAGAGGGATTCCGAGTCGTGCGGGAGCAGAAAACAAAAAGCTCAAAGAAAGTAACGAGTGCAAGCCATCTAAAGCAACCAAAGCTTTATCCACAATCTGAGCGGGAACCCAATTCACAAGAAACTCCATGCATGCTCGGGTATCATCCAAAGAGTCACATATTAGTCCCATTCTTAAATCAAATAATAATTGGCCATACCATCCATTACCCAAAAGCTCATGATGAGGAAGAAAACCCCCGTAATGGAAAAACCCCACATCAAAATGATAACTATCCAAAGCAGAAAAAACCAAATCCCCATTACACATTGTTGGAAACATGAACGTGGAGACCAAAAGATGAACCAATTCAACATCAAGTAAAATATCATAACAAACAGTAACAATTCGAGACATAATCTCAGAGTAAGAAATATTAAGACTGATTTCTAACCAATGATTCCCCAAAAGCCTACGGATTCCATTACCCACCTCAGGAGAAAAAGGTTAAAAACCTTAACAAGCTTTTGAAGATTATCCTCATTTTCTTCTTCCTGAACCACAGATTCAAGCACCACTCTATATTTAACAGAAGATAAGAGATTCGACATTTGCATAAACAAAACTACCCAGGAAACCCACAGTCTATGTGACACAAAATGCCGACTACCACAAGATAGATAGATGAAGTGAAAGGCCAAAAAGAAGAAATCAATGACTATCAACAAGTTACCATCATGGTGACAGCAAGGAAGATAGAAAAAAAACAAATTAGAAAAGCAAACTACATCAATGTGATATTTCAAAAAAGATAACAACACCTCAAACCTGACAGCCATCAATGATATCTCAAATAGGAGAGGACACATATGCCAAAAAAAATGATTAAAAACATCATAAAACAATTCCAATCCTGCCACGACCAAACTCACACAAACAATTTTCAAGAGAGTACAAAGACATCATCAAACAATAAAAGTCAAAGTACGTTCAACAGATGAACCCACACACATGCCAATATCCATTTTAAGCCAAAAAACAAAAAGCACTTTAAATGGCACATATTGCCACCGTTGAGTGTATCAGGAATATCCACACCCTCACCCTGTGAGTGACATTCGTATATTACAAATATAGAAAGCAGAAATACCATTTCTACTTCAAATACCCGTCATATAACGGTAATCAACCATATGATGAACATGAACACAAACCTGACAATTCAAGGAGGGTGGGAAAGGACATGTAATAAAACTATTAGATACCAGATTGCAAAAGAACCATATAGTCATTAATCAGAGAGCACACTATCCCAAACATTAGACAAAATTTCTTTGGGATCCACTATGCGAAAATGAGCTTTGCTATCAATAGCTGGATTAGCCAAAAAATCCGCCACTGTGTTAATTTCTCTATAACAATGACAAATTAAGAAGGAATCAAAAGAATCTAACTTTTGCAGAATATTATCAAGCAAATATTGCAACTTCCAGTAGTTAGATTTCTTCTTCATAACACTCTGAATTATTATCATAGAGTCACCCTCAATCACTTTGTTTTTAATCCTTAATGAAATTGCCATATCCAAGCCAAAGGATAAAGCTTGATACTCCACAAAATTATTAATACTAATACCAATATCATGACATTTCACAAGAATGAGTTGCGCATTATGATAAAAAATAGCCATCCCAACCCCTGCCTTCCCAGGATTTCCCCGGGAGGCACCATCAAAGTTGAGTTTGAAGTGTCCCCAAGGAGGAGTTTTCCACTTGGCCAACAACCGCTGACCATAAAACTTGTTATTCTTGGAGACAAAGCCATGAGAAGGTAAGATCGAAAGAGAATTCCAAACCCTGGTAACCCTATTATCCCAATGGGAAAAAAATGATTGGTTAGCCAAGTTCTTATAAATGTATGACAAAGCTACCTCTGAAATCGAGACTTCAATTTTTTGCAAAACATCTGATAAAGAAGAACACACCTTTTTGAAAATCCTACTATTTCGTTCAAGCCAAATATTCCAGAGCACAATAGAGGGAGAAATAACCCAAATACATGCATAGAAAGATGATGAAAACATGAGAGGCCAAGAATAAAAGTGAGAAACAAGATCCTTACCAATAACAAAAGATAAACCTAACTTTCCCAGTAGCCATTGCCAGGACTCATGAGCAAAATCACAATGAAGAAACGGGTGAGAAGATGACTCAAGATTATTATTACAGAGAACACATAGAAAAACAACAGTAATACCTAATCTATCCAACCTCATACCTGTTAAAAATCTATCTTGGACAACCAACCAAGAAAAAGCTCCAGCTTTTGGTAAACAAGCCGAGTGCCAAAACAACTTATAAGGCCAATATGAACAGGATTTAGCAGGTAAAAGGGAGTTATAACCATCTTTAACAGAATACTTACCAGAATCATTCCTAGTCCAAACAAGTTCATCCTCAAAGTCTAAGAGAGTACCCACCCTCTCACCCAAAATCTTATCAAATTCTTCTTTCAAATGCAAATCCACATCAAGGAAATCAATCGACTTCCATTTAGCCAATTTTAGAGGACCATTCTGAACAATATCAAAATAGTCCGCCACATACACACCCCAAAGAGAAGTAAGGATTTCAATCAAGGGAGACCAATCTCTAATACTAATCAAGGAACAAATTTCATTCCATGATTCATCCCAAAACCTAGATTTCCTTCCATTATGCACAACCCATGTGAGACAAGGAATAAAAACTGCTCTACATTTACATAAAAAATTCCATATGACAGATCCAGAGGGCAGATTAGAAAATTTAAAAATGCATTCTCTAGGACCATTATTCAGATACTTAGCAAACATTATCGGAGCCCACAGGGAGTTTGGCCTATCATAGAGTTTCCAGACTAATTTAGCCCCTAGAGCTAAATTTTGATTCACCAAATTACGAATACCAGTACCACCTAATTCCTTAGGAAGGCAGATCTTATCCTAGGCTACCAAAGGCAACCTCATTTTGCCATCCTTATTGTTATTCTAGAGAAACGACCTAAGAGTCTCTTGAAAATTCACAATAACAAATTTTGGAGATTTTAAAATCGACATTAGATAAATAGGAACATCATTCATAACAGATTTGATTAACATCAATTTACCAGCCAAAGACAACCATTTATGGTTCCAAGAAAGAATTTTTTTCAAAATGACCGAAATAACCTTATCCAAAAAGCCAATCTTGTCTTTCTTAATGAAAAAAGGAATCCCAAGATACACACATGGCAACTTACCAATCTCAAAACCCCAAAAGGAATGCAATCTCTCCTGGACAAGAAGTGAAGTATTAAGGAAAAAAACTTTTGACTTATCTACATTAAGTTTTTGGCTAGAAAACAAAGCATATTCCTATATTATTTATGAAATTATCCGAGCCTCAGATAAAGAAGCATGACCAAATAACAGAGTATCATTAGCAAAGAGACGATGTGAAATATTATGAGGATAGTTCTGAATCCTAATACCTCTCCAGAGACCCCCCGATCTAGTAGCCCTGATAGCCCAACTAAATGACTCAATAAGCAGAATAAACAGAAAAGGAGAAAGCGAATCTCCTTGCCTCAACCCCATGGAAGAAGAGAAAAAACCACAAGGGGAACCATTCAAAATCATTGAAAATCTTGCAGAAGATATACAAGAGTGAATCTACTTTACCCAAGCATTAGAGAAACCCAAACTCAACAATACCCTACACAAAGCTTGCCATTCTACTCTGTCATAGGCCTTCATCATATCAAGCTTGAGAATCATGGCCGAAGATTTGTTGGAAGAAATAGAATACAACACCTCATGAGCCACAATAGCACCTTCTGCAGTTTCCCTCCTTGAAACAAAACCCCCTTGCTCCAAAGAAATAATCTTAGGCATAATCTTCGCTAATCTTATAGAGATTGCCTTGGTGAATATTTTATATAAGGTATTACATAGAGAAATAGGCCAAAAATCAACAAAAGACTTAATTTCCTCCTTTTTAGGAATAATTGAAGTCAAAGTTGTATTCATTTCTTTCAAGATAGACCTATTCCGTCTAGCCTCCTCAAGAGCCAATAACACATCATTTCCAACAAAATCCCAACATTTCTGAAAGAACAAAAGTGTATAACCATCTGGACCTGGGGCTTTATCAAGACTCATAGCAAAAACTGCTTGTCTAACTTCTTCTAGGGAGAAAGGTGCCATTATCATCCTATTATCATCCATAGAGACCAGAGGAGGAATATGAGAGTCAAAATTGCTGACACCATTTACATCTGATGTCAAAAGGGTTTTAAAAAACCTAACTGCCTCCTTAGCAATATCATCCTGTTCGGTCAATAATTAACCATCCTGATCCTATATAAAAGCAATCCTACTCCTACTCCTCTTCAACTTGGTAGAGGAATGAAAGAATTTTGTATTCCTATCCCCATCTGAAAGCCATAATTCCCTAGACTTCTACCGCCAATAAATCTCTTCCCTAGCCAAAATCTCCTCAAGCTGAAACTTGAAGGATTTAAGATCATCAAAAACCCTAGGAACCATCCCATTCTGAATCACATGATTATTGAAACACTATCATATCCTGAATTCGCTGCTTTTCTTCAAAAATATTCTTAAAGTGAACTAAGTTCCACTCTCGAATATTCAATTTAAAAAAACTGAGATTTCTAACAATCTGATACATTCTAGAACCCGAAACAAAAGGAGCAACCTCCCACCATTTTTTTAGTAAAGGAAGAAAATAGGAATCTCTAAACCACATAAGCTCAAACTTAAAGGGTGACTTATGAAGAGGTCTATCCTCAAGGATGGAGAAGGAGACCGGAAAATGATCTGAACCCGAATTGGGAAGGATAGAAGAAAAAAACTCAATATCCGAATCAATCTAATTTTCAGATAATAAGAAACTATCTAATATTTCAGCTATTGAATAAAAACCCCTTCTCATATTAGTCCATGTAAAAACACCATTATGAGATTTGCAATCAAAAAGACCCAGATCAGACATAAAGGTCCCAAAATCTTCCATAATCCTCTTGTTAGGAAGAATACCTCCACTCATCTCCCCTAACTCAGAAATAGCACTGAAATCTCCCCCAAAGACAACAAAAGATCCTTGTCTTAAAGGGGAGGCGATCCTCCAAAGCTCACTCCACAAATTACATTTGTCTTGAATTCTTGAAGGAGCATATATATTAAAAAGCCAAAATTTAACATTTGAGACCTTACTCTTGACAAAAGTCAACATCCAGTTCGTAGAAGAAGCAACAAGTTGTAGCTCAACATTAAAACAATCCCAAAGAAGAGCCAAACCATCTGAGGTCCGAGAAGAAGAAATAGAGACATACTTCCATCTTTTCCAAGAAGAGAAAATCACATCTGCAGATTCTAAAGATAACTTAGTTTCCTGAACCAAAAAAATATCACACTTAATTAAGCATCTCTTGTTAGGGGTATTTAAGCCCCTAACACTCCATGAAATGAGCCTCATTGTCCTCGAGGGGAGGCAGAAGCTCCCCTCTTCCCAAATTTTGGAGAAACATTACCATCTCCAAAGCTACTCTGCAAGTTCCTCTTAACAGCCACAGACCTAGTAACTGGGGGGGCTAGAAACTTAATTAGAATTCCTTTTTATCAGGGTTTCAGAAATATGACCTAACTTTTTAGGTCTGCCCAAAGAGAGTGAATGCTTCCCTAGCCTATTAACAAAAGATACTGACAAGGTTTTTTGAATACCTACATCAATCTCTATCTGTGTTTTGCGGTTTTTTGGAGGTCTCCCCCTACCAGGAGAAACCACCGGAGATGACAGAATCATATTAGTTTGGACAATTAGTAATTTGTTACATGAAATAGGAGACACCATCTCACCTAAAATGTCATTAGAAGCCTTAGAGGCCAAAACCTCAAAAGGATTCTCGGAAGCAGATAAAGGAAGAGACTTATTAATATTTCCCAAGTCACATTCAATAGAATTAACAAACCCCTCAGTCACATTCTCATCCATTTGGTGACCATGATCATTCAAAATCTCATTTACCTGACGAACTATATTAACATCTAGGATAATGACTGAAACATCTGAAGGCAAAACATCACCCGACCTATCTTTATCCTTCACTAAATCTTGTATCTGTTGGATCAGATGGTCCCCATTTGGAGAACTCAAAAAAGAGGCTCCCTTAATAAATTTTTTTTTCAGGCCTATGCCCCAAAACCAAATTATCATTATTCAGAATTGAAGTGATATCCAAACATTCATCAGGTTTATCTTTGTTGCACTTATTAGAGGATTGCCCATCAATAACATGCAAAGGAGACCTAGGTTGTTCTATAATATTATCCTCTGGGAGAATACCATACATAGAGATCAGGTTCAAAACATTCTCAGAAACTTTAGGACCAACAACATTTCCCATATTAGAAAGATTTTCATCTGTTTCCAGATTATTGGACAAAACCTTCCCTACTTTAAAATCCATAAATAGAGGCGCATCCACAATAAAAGGTGACAAAATAAGATCATTGTTCATCTTATCAATTGGTTGCCGCCAAATGCCATCATTCGACTTGATATTACAAGTCCTAGGATAAACACAATCAGAGCTAATCAAAACACAAATTTTTACCAGAACCAACCCATCCACCAAATTTGATTTAGAAGTTAAGAAAGTACCAAACTTATCACCAATCATTTTCAAAACCTCGGGATCCATGAATTCAAATGGAAAATTAGGCAAGTCGAACCAAACCAGACAGATTTTAGGTTTAGACCGATCTGGAACAAAAAAGGCTTCCAAGCTGAAACAGAAATCACATTATTCCTAAACCAATGATATTTAGTTTTAAGAACCTCATTCCTAACCAAAGGAGAATCAAAGACAATGATGAATGAATTGGCAGGTAATAATTGAAAAAACAGCATACCTGACCAACGTTTTTGCATTTTATGATGTAGTTTAGACAAACATGTTTGATTACCCCAAATAACCCGAGAAATAGCTACCGAATGTAAACAATTTGCCTTCTTTGCAATGTAAGATCCAGCTAGGTCAAAACACGGGATAGGAGCCCATACCTGAGATGAAGAACCATCTGCCAAATTAGGAGCCATGACATTCTCACTTACCTTGTTCCCCTGTAAATGTGACCCAGGTAAGTCCGCCGAAAAACCCTTATTTGGTTTCTTGCACAATAGTTCCTCTGTGTGTTTTGAAGGAGCAAAAACCCTAGCCCACTCCTTCTCCCTCACCATTGATGACTTAACAATCTTAGCATATGATTCTTTACCACCCATCCCAACAGACCATTTTCTCAGAAGATTGAAAAAACGATTATGATTTAAAGCCTTTCCACCATGTTGTCAAAACAACCACAAAAACGTTACCCATTATATACGAGAGAGCCGTGCACACCCTGGTGTCTGGATTCCCCAAAACACACCTGAACAGTTTCAAAAACCATCGGCCTCTTCCAAAATCCCAGAAAATATTTAGAAGTGGGACGAATAAGGTTTGTAAACTTCCTTCGCTCATTCTGAACCGCCATGTCCACCCAGTTCCCCTTCCTAAAAACCCACTGTGGGACATGTGGCGGATCTTCCCAGCCCACATCTGCCCAAGCACCAACACCTACCTTCTTGCCCATATCGAGCAAAAAAATGCAGACCTGAATTATATTAGTTAATTTGAGATAATATAATATTATTATTAATATTTAAATTTATATTTTATAAATTATTCATATGTCTATAACTGTAAAATTCAAAGGACTAACCCTAACTACCACTCCATACATTTGGCCATTTATACAAAATTACAAAAATATCAACAAAATTGGACACACACATAGGCACGTGCACACACACACACACACATATATGAACTAAAAAAAACCTACATTGTATCCATAAAAAATTGCCCATTTCCCTTACAAACTATTTTTTGGCTACCCTGAGGGGTCCGTTGACCCAATAATCTTCAAGTTTGAACTTCGCATGAGCTTTCCCTTTCTACCCCTTTGTCGTGCCAACACCATCTCATTCCATTCTATGTTCATGAAGATAATCTTTCAAAGCATGTAGCCAATATGAGATTCAACTTTCTTTTTATCCATATAACTTGACTCACTCCACTGAATGAAAGGTTGAAGTGATGGATTTTGATCTCTAATTTTCAACCAGTCGCCCTTTGGTGCCATGAGAGTTTCACCAAGATGTGCCCACTCCACAATCAGCCTTAAACCAAAAGTCCACTCATCATCCACACATTCCTTTAGGACCTAATGAACATCCTCCTTGCTTTGCAACTCCAACCCCTATGCCACAAGTAGGGAAACGATATCAATATTAGGTCAATATCAATGCTCTATTCTCATAAATTCTTCCCCAAACAAGATGTCCAAAATCCACACAAACAGGGGATCATTATGCTTGGAAATGCTCTATAGTGTCTTCTTTGAGATTTGACCCAAAAATGCCAAATTCGCCTCCAACTTGCAACTCTTTGCCACCAAAACTTTGCATGCCACCTTACACCAATTTCAAATAGTTGTGCAATAAAAATGACCAAAATGTCTTTAAAATAGAATGTCTATCCCATCACATTTAAATAACATACCTTTCCATAATGGTTGTTGCAGTTGGCGACATACAACCCATCACTATTAATCAAGTTGGATCTTTGAGAGATCCTCCCAATAAAATTTTGTTTGCACTTCCATTAATGACCACACTCACTTCAATAACCTATCCGCCACCATATTTCCATTTCTCAACACACAAGTAATTTTAGAATCCTTAGAAGTTATTAAAATCTCTTATAATTTTAACATATTTATTTAATTTTCACATTGAAATTTCACCCCAGATAATGGCATTGATAACAATTACAGAATCACCCTCCAAATGCAATTGCGATACTGATAATTTCTTGGCCATCTAGACTGCTAATAAAGCCGCTTGCATTTCAACTTTATTGTTTGTACCTTCCTTCAATCTTTTAGGTCCAACTACCAAAATATTTATGTTCCAATCTCTTACCACAAAGCCCACACCTAAAGGGCCTGAATTTCCTCTTGACACCCATCAAAGTTGAATTTCACCCATCCTACATCTAATTTCATCCAATCAACAACTTCCTTCCCCTTGGAATCCAAATCAACCTCGAGAGGCCCTTTAACAGGCTAATGTTTATAATATATTATAATTGTTAATATTATTTTATTGAAGTGAGATTAATAGTTAATATTACAAAATGTAATTAAAATAATATAATTTTAAAATAACAATAATTCAAAACTATAATAATTAAGAATGTACAACATATATTTTCTTAGAATACTATAAAGTCAAGTACTCGCCACTATGTGACACTTGTTATTTATACATACATTGAATTGAAAATATTGTGCATGCAACCACCCTTATTAAAGAAATAAAATAATTTTAATATTATCTATTGCATTTATTGTTGAACACAAGATGCCACAGAGGGGGGGGGGGGAGGGGGGGGGGCGCTGGGTGAATCAGTGGTTTCCAAACTTGTGTGTCTACCGGTTAACAAATCCAACATAAAGCAGACATACCAGTTAGATGGAAGATTAACACAAATGTCACCACACATAAAAGGGACATCACATAACACTAGATGTATGAGGAAAACCCAAGATGGGAAAAACCTCGGTGAGAAATGTTGTTGGAGGCTATTGCTCCAATCCAGCCTCACAATGAAAACCTCAGTTACAACATTTAGGGCACCAACCCAAGGAGTACCAACCCCTGATTTTAGGGCACCAACCCTTGCATCGAGCTCCAACTCAGTGATTACAAGATCATATAATAAATACAAAAGTTATCTTCTTCTTACAAAAGAACTTTGTAACTCTAATGAATGTCTCTCCATCGATTCTCCTCTCTACAGATCTTTGTCGGTTCTCAGTCCACCTTCTCTCTGCGGCAACCTTATCTCCTATTGCAACTCACTCTTTGTTGCACCCTTGCTGGTTCAGCCTCTTCTCCTTCTATGTCGGTTATGCTCATTGCACACTACCAATTCTCAGCTTGCGGGTTACTTCAGTTGCACGCTTAACTCTGTACTAATCTTCTTTGTTTCTTCTCTACAAGATCACTCTTCTCTTGTTCCTCTGTTGGTTACTTCTCTTGCTCACAAGTTCACACCACTATCAAGCTCAATGACATTCTATCGGTTTCTTTACCCCTGCCGGTTGCACTCTTCTCACTGGTTCTCTCTTGAGCACACAGTCACCATGATCTTCAACCAACCCTCTGACTGGTTGACTCTTTGCTTCTCTTTCACTCTCTATCCTTCATCACACAACCTGCAACATCATCAAACCCTTATGTCATGAGTTGAAATATTTATACTTGAGTTTTCCCGCCATGACCGACATTCAAACTTCTTGCTTGCTAGGGTTTCTTCATCAAACCTGAGGCAGATCAAATCCAATCAGATCTCCATCCAGAGATCAACTGCCTGTAATGGATCAATCAGACTTTTCCAATCCTGCTACGTTCATAACACGTTTTCCCTATTTGGAAAACATGACACCTTCTTTGGTCTGCATTTGTCAAACACATATGAAGTGATCACATGGATAGCTTCACCTACCCTGATCAACACCTGGACACTCGACCTCGATCATGAAGTTATCAAATTAGATATTTGTCCTCTGATCAGTCTCGAGCCGCACTCTTCTGCTCTTCGACCCGTGAAACACACTATCAACATTAATGTCGACCAGCAACCACCTACCTCACCGACAACACTTTCACCGACCTGTGCATGCATGCCACACTTCACCTCAACTTAGTCTACTATGTCGATTTGGAAAGGATCAACGACCAACCACACAATCGGGTTCATCTACCGGTTCATAGACCCTGTCGGTTATACCCTAACCGGTCTATCTTCACTCTTGCACTCTGCTTCTCTTCCGGTAGAACACTTAGTCTGGTTGGCATACTTGCGAACTTACCTTATGCACATCACCAACAGATGGGAGTCTTCTACATCTGCACTTTGTTAGCTTACCGATCTACATCTATATCGGTAGTATCTTCTGCATGTATACTGGTAAGATACCATGCACACTGGTGGCACCAAACTTCATCTTCATTCCAACAACATTCTCTATCTGCAGTTGTTCCAATTTGCATTCTTCATCATTTAACCCGTTCTCCTATCAACTGGTTTGTCAAAGTGACAAACATATCCTTCCTTCTCTATATCGACAACATATTATGTCTTCCCTTGCAGATCTGATACATATCTCTGATCTCATGCACCTAAGGCAATTTAGTGTTTCACTGGTTGATCCAGTGTGAACCTTCAATCACCTTCCTTCTACTCTTTTGTCTTATCTCAGAGAGATATGCTACATTCCAAGCATATTAGGAGATAAGCTCCACTTACCAATGGGAGTGGATCCTTGTCATCTGCATCTTGCAATGCACCAATGTGGCTTCCCTGTTTGAGAAACATATCTTCAAACAAGCACATGTGATTCGGTTGGGGCACATTCACTGTCAGTCATCTCTTCAAATGGTGGTTGCATCTTTATTCGGTGGGAGTCTTACTATTTCACATCCACACAGCATACTGGTGGCCCACACATACTTCTTTGGTGTTGATGTGATTTTGGTAACATTCCCCCTCTTCATCACAATCAACCACCCACCATCTTGCTCTCTTGTTGGTTGGCAACTATGCATGTCATTTACTGGTCTGCAGTCCTTATGTCTTCAACACAAGTCTACACTAACTTGTGTACCAGTGACTCCAATGGCCATTATGCTAGATGACACACTCTTCCTTATCGGTTACCTGCTAAGCTAGATGACATCAATGACACCATTTCCGGTATTCATCAATGACAATACTGCACATACATCTCTCATACCGATTGCCATCGTATATCGGTTGCCATCAATGACAACACAATATCAACATTTATAATATCAATAAATGTTGATGTTTTAATTAAAATATATTTATATAAATTTTTTTGCATTTTAAATATTTAATAATTGGTTGGTACTATAACATTTTATTTATTTACTTATCCTTAAATGGGACCAAACAAAATATCATTTTAGATTTATGTGTTATAATAATTTTCTTTTTTAAAAATAAAAATTGAATCAGAAGAATAAGATAAGTGTAAATATCTTTTTGTCATTATTTTTTTTTTTTAATATTATTTTATTTTATAAAGCATATTTTTAATTAAAATGAAAAAATAAGAAATATTATATAACAAAGATATTATTAATATTTTTATTATTATTTTAATGTTAGAAGAATGTTGGAAGAAATTTTTAAGAGAAACATATTGATAGATTTATTCAGGCACTTCAATTTTTTAAATTTTCCTTTACATTTCCCTCAAATAATATTATTATCTAATAATTTTTGTAACATTAAATATTTACCCAAGTAAATCCAAACAATCCACTCTTAATTTTCTAAATGTAATGAATTCAAATAATCCTCCTCAAAATAGCCGAATAATATACTTGTATTCAAATAATGAATTCAAATAATCATACTCAAAATACCCAAATAATAATTTTCCTTTACATTTCCCTCAAATAATATTCCTTATCTAATAATTTTTGTAACATTTAATATCTACCGAAGTAAATCTAAACAATCCTCTTAATTTTCCAAATGTAATGAATTCAAATAATCCTCCTCAAAATACCCCAGAAGAAAATTTAATTGTATTCATATTTAATTCAAACAAATGTAATGCATTCAAATAATCCTCTTCAAAAATACCCAAGAAACTGTGTGCATTCATAAGAAAATTTGCTTGCATTCAGATTCTACTCAAGGTATAAACATGTATACTCTAAAACCTACATGCATTCAAATTTTACTCAAGATATAAACATGCATACTCTAAAAAAATGAGAACACTTTATTTTCAAAATATGCACAAAAAAATCAAATAAAATGAATAAAAACCTGGATTAGCTAAAAGATCAAATCTGTTCTTTGTTGAACCATGCTCCTACTTCCAACTTCATTTCTTCAAATTCCTTCTCTCCTCTAATTCATGATAGCATTCTCCTCCCAAAATAGTATCTATACTCTATTCACATTTTATCAAAAAATCTCTTTCAAAAGTTTTATCTATATTCAATTCATATTTCATCAAATATCTCTAACAAAACTTGTTGATAAACTTCATCTAAACTAAATCTAATTCATATAATGAAACTTCAATAACATCTCCCAAAAAAGAAGTGTATAAAATGCATACGATATTCTTATAATTTATAGATTTTGAAGTTGTAAATAATTTTTACACATTGTAAGAATAATTTTCAAATTAGGGAGATTCTTCAATTAACAGTTGTAACAAAATATGCCAAAAAAAAAATTGTAGCTCCCTTGTCAATTTATTTATTTCTTCCATTTTATCAAAAATGAATTTTGTAAACTCCTTTGTCATAAAAATATTATGAATAATGATATTTCTGTCATAGAATTAATTTGTAACTCCCATGTCATAGCATTTGCTAAAATAATATTTATTTCTTCCAAAATAAATAAATATTGTAACCTCCACTTCTCATAGAATGTGCTTATAATAAATTTCCACTTCTATTGTGCCAAGTGTCTTTTAATAAAAAATATATGCATCAAAATAAATATAAAATAAGTATTTAATACTTGCATTTATTTATTATAATGTAAGGAATATACTATTACATTGAATTATTTAATTTTATGCATTTATTAATTTTGAGTTTATTTGATTTATTAGTTGATTTTTAATTTATTACAAATAAATAATTAATCAATTTCAACCTTACCTAAAATTAATCAAATAATTTTTGTGTTTTGAATATTCTAATTGAGGGGATTGTAAACACATATACTCTAAAACCTACATACATTCAAATTTTACTGAAGATATAAACATGCATACTCTAACAAAATGAGAAGACTTTTTTTTTAAAATATGCACAAAAAGTTCAAATAAAATAAATAAAAACCTGGATTCGCTAAAAGATCAAATCCGTTCTTTGTTGAACCATGCTCCTACTTCCAACTTTATTTCTTCAAATTCCTTCTCTCCTCCAATTCATGATAGCATTCTCCTCCCAAAATAGTATCTATACTCTATTGATATTTTATCAAAATATCTCTTTCAAAAGTTTTATCTATGTTCAATTCATATTTTATCAAATATCTCTAACAAAACTTATTGATAAACTTCATCTAAACTAAATCTAATTCATATAATGAAACTTCAATAACATCTCCGAAAAAAGAAGTGTATAAAATGCATACACTATTCTTATAATTTATAGATTTTGAAGTTGTAAATAATTTTTACACGTCGTAAGAATAATTATCAAATTAGGGAATTTCTTCAATTAATAGTTGTAAGAGAATATGCCAAAAATAAAATTGTAACTCCCTTGTCAATTTATTTATTTCTTCCATTTTATCAAAAATGAATTTTATAAACTCCTTTGTCATAATAATGTAAAGGTGAGGAGAGCCAAGAATAGAATCTCGCAAATTACCAATGAGGAAAACCAGATTATCATAGATCAAAAGATGATTGTGAAGGATGCAACCCAATACTTTAGAAACTTATTGAATAATTGGGAATACTCGAATCTCCCACACAATCGGGATTTGATTAAAAACATTCCTAAAATACTATCAGAAGAGGATAATAAGATGCTTAATGCTAAAATCACCAAGGAAGAAGTAAAACAGGCTCTATTTCAATTTTCAGGGGACAAGGCCCCTAGACCAAATGGATACCTTGCTGGCTTCTATCAGAAATGCTGGCATATTATAGGTGATGAAGTGTCAGATGCCTTAGAAGCCGCTAAAAATGCAGGCAATTTTCCAAAGGAGATAAACAGCACATTCTTAGCACTTATACCTAAAAAAGAAAATCCCTCAAAATGGGAAGAATTCAAACCCATATCCTTATGCAACATGACATATAAATTATTAACTAAAATCATGGCTAATAGATTAAAAAAACTCCTACCAGTTATCATTTCTGAAGAACAGACAGGATTTGTTCCTAACAGATCAATCTTGGATGGGATAATTATTGTACAAGAGGCTATTCATTCCATACAAAATCAAAGACAACCAAATATGCTAATAAAACTTGATATCAAGAAAGCATATGATAAAGTAGACTGGTATTTCATATGCAGCTGTATGAAAGCCTTTGGCTTTAATAGACAATGGATTAATTGGGTATATAGATGTATTTCAAGTCCCAGTTACTCGGTCTTGATAAACGGAAAACCGAAAGGATATTTCGAAGCAACAAGGGGCTTGAGATAGGGGGATCCGCTCTCACCCTTCTTATTTATTATAATGTCTGAAGCCTTAGGAAGAGCCTTTAATGCCTCAAGATTAGGAGGTAGGCTGCAAGGTATTCAGATAACAACAGGGGTAGAACCTTGTACGCATCAACAATTTGCAGATGATAAAATGATATTGGGAAAAGGAAAACTTAAAGAGGCTAAGGAAATCAAAAGAATACTAATCACATATGGGAAAGTGTTGGGAGAATTAGTAAATAACCAAAAATCAGAATTTTTTTGCTTTAATATGTCCACACAAGAGGAAAAGAAAATAGCTAGCTGGCTTGGGTATAGAATTGGACAATTACCATGCACATATTTAGGAATACCAATAGATAAAGGAACAAGATCCAGCAAGCTTTGGGACCACCTCATTGAGTGCATCAAGAAAAGACTCTCGTCTTGGAAAGGCCTTTGGTTGACAGGGGCAGGCAGAATAACATTGATAAAATCAGTCTTATTGGCATTACCCATTTACCTTCTTTCTTGCATTCCTATATCATTGGGAGTACATAAAAACATATCCCAGATTATCAGAAATTTTTATTGGCAGGGAACAGAAGACAAAAACAAAATAAAACTGATATCCTGGGATAAAATATGCAGAGACAAATGCGATGGGGGCACGGGTATAAGGAACCTGATATGGCAGAACAAGGCCTTAGGGGCAAAATTAATCTGGAGGTCATATGTCTCATCCGATGCCAAATGGGCTAGAATCCTAAGAAATAAGTATCTGGCAAACAGCCATAAGGAGGCAATATTCAGGGAAAAACACTTGCAGAAGGGTTCAAGAATCTGGAATTTTATGAAAGATTGTCGCCTCATCATAACAAATCATTTGGCTTGGGACATCCACAATGGCAAATCGGCATTGTTTTGGGAAGACTCTTGGGGGGATCAACCTCCAATAGATGTATTGATGGATACATCCAACATCAAGCATCAAATAAAGAACCTTTGGGGGAATTATGTAAAGGATTACATAATTCCTGAACCAAAATCGACGCTCAGATGGAAATGGAAAAACATGCATCCATTTATGCCTGAAATCAAATTCCAAGAAATGCAAAAGATACTTAATCACCGACTGATTTCATTTAGAGAAGGGGATGATATTTTAGTATGGGCAAAATCTAAAGACGGGCACTATAACTGCAGAGATGGCTTCAGGAGCATATACAATAAGGCAAAAGTCAACAAAGATCACATCCTAGTCGAACTGTGCTGGAATAAAATGTGTCTTCCAAAGGCAGGCTTCTTTGCTTGGGCAGCAATTCAAAGGAAAGGACTTACTACCGATCAATTCAGATGTAGGGGATATGAAGGACCATCAATTTGTCTATTATGTAAGGAAGATGAGGAAACAAGTGATCATATTTTCATGACATGCAAATATACCCAGAAATGCTGGTACTGGTTAATGGCACAACTAGGATGGTTAGGAGCTATTACCTCCTCCTTGATAGAATGGTGTTCATACTGGCCAATTATCAAGAAAAAAAGTCTATTTCATCATTTATGGATCTGCAGCCCATCCATAGTAATATGGGAGATCTGGAAAGAAAGAAATAGAAGAATATTTCAAGAAAAGGAAATGCAAGTAGAAAAACTCATAATTAAAATAGAAGTGGCTATAACTGAAACCTCCAATAATATGAATATGAACACTCCATTACATGGAAAGTCATTCACAGAATGGGACAACTTTATTAGAAAGAAATGGAGTGGAATAAAAATCCCTCCTTTTACTGGGAAAACGGGAACAGACAAAGAAGAAATAAGGAAATCATGCAAGTGGCAACCTCCAAAGCACGGATGATTCAAATTAAATTTTGATGGAGCATCTAGAGGAAACCCTGGTACTACAGGGGCAGCATGTATAATACATTCAGATAAAGGGAAGAGTATTGGATCTAAATCCATTCATTTAGGACAAACCACCAACAATATCGTTGAATTCCTAAGCCTCATAGAAGGATTAAAGATGTGTAGAGAACTAAGGATAAGTAAATTAGAAATTGAAGGTGACTCAGCATTAATAATCAATGCAATTAGGACTAAAGGAATGTCGAATTGGAAACTCAAAGGTATGCTTGATAAAGCATTGGAATTACTCAATTATTTCACAGATTTCACTATCAACCACACATACAGAGAGGCAAACTTGGCTACTAATGCTCTAGCCAATTTAGGGGCAAATGGGATAACTAAGACAACAATTAATTTATCAGACTCTATTGTTAAGGAACAAGTTGGATAAATAAATTTTATATATCTATACGCTTATAGATAAGGCATAGACAAAAATGTTCTACATATTTGCTCAGACTCGGTCAAACTATACACATACAGAGACACCCACAAATATATATATATATATATATATAGATTGGACAAGTATTGATATATATTTACATATGCACTTATATACATAATGTATATATATATATACAATTGTATAAATATATATACAATTGTATATATATATGTGTGTGTATATATATATGTATATATGTATATATACATGTACATATATACATACATATATACATATATATATACATATATATACATACATACATATATATATATATATATATATATATATATATATATCTTTGTTTACTTGTATATCTTGATATATATTTAATCATATATACCTATATATATATATATATATATATATATATATTTGTATATATCTATATACATACAAATATATATACAGATAGATATATATTTTCATAAACATTTGGGTATACATATACTATTATATATTCGTATATTCATATAAATGCATTTATATATATTTGGTCTTATACCCTTATAACCTAGCTCACTCTCTAGTAGAATTTATTACAACTGAGCAATATAAAAGCATTGATCCAGACTGGCCAAATTTATGGAGATCGACACGGATGCTCTCCAAGAGGCTCGATCCTCTATACAGACTTAATAGCATAATTAAGAATGAAGATTATGCATTAGTTTCAATGATATTGATATCCAAAATTATTTTTGAAACATGTGAAGGATAGGACAGATATGACCTCCGAAGCATGTCGTCTCAAATGAATCAATTAATGATAAATTAAGCATGATCTCAATCTACGGAACATCTGCTAGTCATTAAAGGGGAATACGACATCAAGAGAATTTTAGATACAATCTAGATCTTCACAATTAATAAAAAGTTTACTTGGATTATCAATAATTGAAATGGCATGAAAACACATGTTGCCATTTCGAATAATGATTATAACCTAATATTTAGTCTGGCTCACATTTATATTAAAACATAGACCCCATATCTCTCAAACTCAAACTGGAAAAATGGATACAATCATCAGACTCAAGAGTGACAAGAGACAAATGGCTTTTTGTGGGGAAATTTCCAAAAAATGCCTAAATGAGATTATCTTACTTCCGCATGAAGTTGTCATTTATGTAGTAAAGAAGGTGCTAGGAAAGGATTTCCTTCAGAATGACGACAGAACCAGGGCAAACAATGACATTGCTGCAATGTTCCTCGCAGTAGCCATGCATTTCGACAACAACAGAGATAATATAAGGAATGTATGCGGAAACATCTTTATTCCATCCATTCTCGGAGAACTAGACAGGGTTCTTTTCAATATAGATGACAATCTCACAATCCCTCGGCCTAGACATTATGACATTCTCATAAGAAATAACAGACCACCACCGAGGTTCCCCATCTTAATGCTAGGGGAGGAAGACAATTTCGGATCTCGATAGGAAGAGCTCAGGTGAAGCATGGATTTTCTATGCTGGTTAATGCATGTGAAGCCTCCAACAAAGGAGGATTGGTTTGAGGATTATCTGGCAACAGAAAATATCACTGTATCCGTGGAACCAGTGGTTCCTGTTAATATGGGTTAAGGCTGTATTTAGGCAAACACTTTCTAATATAGCTACAAGATGACTTAATATGTGAATAGGTATGCAAATATAGTCCTAAGTTAAGACTTAAAATTAGAATAGGCTATGCTCTTAATACACTCTTTCGACTTTACTAGATTATGTGGTTGAATTTTTTGATCAAACGCATACCTATATCTTCATGTATATAGACATATACATATAGTAACATAAGGATGGTTTACATACTGCTTATGAGCTATCCTAAATGGCATGGTAAGATGAGCAAGGGTTTACGAATGACATTTTTAGTATCTGCTTACTTTCCTTTTTTGATCGGCTAACACTCCTTTTGAGATTTCCACGGCTGTAATGGCCCTTGGAAACGGTAGTTGGAACATAAGGTTCAGGATTGAAGGCTAAGAACTCAAAAGAGGCAAATGCAGCATTGGTAGCATTAAGGCTTTGTCAACCAGGTAAATTGGGACACTACAAACATGGTAAGATTTTGAATTGTTTTCCTACATCCTTATATTCAAAAAGCCCAGTCCGGAAGTGGTCGGCAAGAACTCCAGATTGTAAGACATGACTTAACTTCATTTATTGTAGCCTGGATAGTCTCTTATCTTGGTATAATCATAACAATGGGATATCAAAATAAGAGCTATACAGGGCTACAATAACTGCTTGAAGAATAGATCAACAATTTTATATTATGAAATTTGGCTTATGATGCTACTAATAAATTTACTAGGCTGGGAGGGTCGGTATGCCTGAATATCCTGCACCTACTCTTGATTTTTGTAGCCTGGGTTTGATCCTTTACGAAGGACAAAATTCAGGAGCATAAACAAGAGTTGGTAGCCTAAAGATTATTTGGTTGGTTAGGACAATGGTCAATCTTGCTCCAGCCTAATCGCAATCAAAATCTCTATTCTATTTTTGTTAAAATTCTTTATTGTATGATCTGAAAAGATTGGTTTTCACAGGAAATTGCATGATAGGCAGAGTCTAACTTTACAGATGAATTTTCATATGATATAAATAATTGGATAACACTAACAGATCTACCAAGTGTTTGAGATATAACAATGCAGGTCAAACAGGTTATCTAGGATAATTAAGGAGAGAGTATAAACAATCAAAAAACAACCTCTGAGCCAAACCGACAAAAGCTGAAGGAATGATTAATTGATTATTAAAAATTATACTTTTGGGCTTGTAAGGGGAGGAAAATAAAATACCCCCCACCTGATCACCCTAGCCCGGGGTGAAGATGTATTCAATCTAAAACTAGTATAAATGTTTTGTTGGACTATGGTCCCGGGCAAGGCCGGAGGTTTTCTCACCTCCACTCTTTCCTACCGGTGCCCGCATGAGTGGAGTAGTGTATAATTAAAAATGATTAATAAATTCTTGGCCTCAGCGTTTTACCGAAAAAAAAAAATGATTTTTGTAAACTCCTTTGTCATAAAATTACTATGAATAGAGATATTCCTATCATAGAATTAATTTGTAACTCTCATGTCATTGTATTTGCTAAAATAATATTTATTCCTTCCAAAATAAATAAATATTGTAACATCCACTTGTCATAGAATGTGCTTATAATAACTTTCCACTTGTATTGTGCCAAGTGTCTTTAAATAAAACAATATATGCATCAAAATAAATTTAAAATAAGTATTTAATTAGTTGCATTTATTTATTACAATGTAAGGAATATACTATTACATTGAATTATTTAATTTTATGCATTTATTAATTTTGAGTTTATTTAATTTATTAGTTAATTTTTAATTTATAACAAATAAAATAATTAATCAATTTCAATCTTACCTAAAATTAATCAAATAATTTTTCTTTTTTGAATATTCTAATTCAGGGGGTTGTAAACATGTATACTCTAAAACCTACATACATTCAAATTTTACTCAAGATATAAACATTCATACTCTAACAAAATGAGAAGACTTTCTTTCCAAAATATGCACAAAAAGATCAAATAAAATGAGTAAAAACTTGGATTCCCTAAAAGATCAAATCCGTTCTATGTTGAACCGTGCTCCTACTTCCAACTTCATTTCTTCAAATTCCTTCTCTCCTCCAATTCATGATAGCATTTTCCTCCCAAAATATTATCTATACTCTATTGATATTTTATCAAAAAATCTCTTTCAAAAGTTTTATCTATATTCAATTCATATTTCATCAAATATGTCTAACAAAACTTATTGATAAACTTCATCTAAACTAAATCTAATTCATATAATGAAACTTCAATAACATCTCCCAAAAAAGAAGTGTATAAAATGCATACAGTATTCTTATAATTTATAGATTTTGAAGTTGGAAATAATTTTTACACATCGTAAGAATAATTTTCAAATTAGGGATATTCTTTAATTAATAGTTGTAACAGAATATGCCAAAAATAAAATCGTAACTCCCTTGTCAATTTATTTATTTCTTCCATTTTATCAAAAATGAATTTTGTAAACTCTTTTGTCATAAAAATACTATGAATAGAGATATTCCTATCATAGAATTAATTTGTAACTCCCATGTCATAGCATTTGCTAAAATAATAATTATTCCTTCCAAAATAAATAAATATTGTAACATCCACTTGTCATAGAATGTGCTTATAATAACTTTCCACTTCTATTGTGCCAAGCGTCTTTTAATAAAAAATATATGCATCAAAATAAATATAAAATAATTATTTAATTACTTGCATTTATTTATTATAATGTAAGGAATATACTATTACATTGAATTATTTAATTTTATAAATTTATTAATTTAGAGTTTTGATTTATTAGTTGATTTTTAATTTATTACAAATAAAATAATTAATCAATTTCAACCTTACCTAAAATTAATCAAATAATTTTTGTTTTTTGAATATTCTAATTGAGGGGGTTGTAAACATGCATACTCTAAAACCTACATACATTCAAATTTTAGTCAAGATATAAACATGCATACTCTAACAAAATGAGAAGACTTTCTTTTCAAAATATGCACAAAAAGATCAAATAAAATGAATAGAAACCTGGATTCACTAAAAGATCAAATCCGTTCTATGTTGAACCGTGCTCCTACTTCCAACTTCATTTCTTCAAATTCCTTCTCTCTTCCAATTAATGATAGCATTCTCCTCCCAAATTAGTATAAAAACTCTATTCATATTTTATCAGAAAATCTCTTTCAAAAGTTTTATCTATGTTCAATTCATATTTCATCAAATATCTCTAACAAAACTTATTGATAAACTTCATCTAAACTAAATCTAATTCATACAATGAAACTTCAATAACATCTCCCAAAAAATAATTGTATAAAATGCATACGATATTCTTATAATTTATAGATTTTGAAGTTGTAAATAATTTTTACACATCGTAAGAATAATTTTCAAATTAAGGAGTTTCTTCAATTAATAGTTGTAAGTGAATATGCCAAAAATAAAATTGTAACTCCCTTGTCAATTTATTTATTTCTTCCATTTTATCAAAAATGAATTTTGTAAACTCGTTTGTCATAAAATTACTATGAATAGAGGTATTCTTGTCATAGAATTAATTTTTAACTCCCATGTCATAGCATTTGCTAAAATAATATTTATTCCTTCCAAAATAAATAAATATTGTAACATCCACTTGTCATAGAATGTGCTTATAATAACTTTCCACTTCTATTGTGCCAAGTGTCTTTTAATAAAAAATATATGCATAAAAAAATATATAAAATAAATATTTAATTACTCGCATTTATTTATTATAATGTAATGAATACTATTACATTGAATTATTTAATTTTATGCATTTATTAATTTTGAGTTTATTTGATTTATTAGTTGATTTTTAATTTATTACAAATAAATAATTAATCAATTTCAACCTTACCTAAAATTAATCAAATAATTTTTGTTTTTTGAATATTCTAGTTGAGGGGGTTGTCACATTCCCAAATAAATTTAAACAATCATCTCTTAATTTTCCAAATGTAATGAATTCAAATAATCCTCCTCAAAATACCCAAGAAGAAAATTTACTTGCATTCAAATTTAACTCAAACAAATGTAATGCATTCAAATAATCCTCCTTAAAAATACCCAAATAAACTGTGCATTCAAAAGAAAATTTACTTGCATTCAAACTCTACTCAAGATATAAACTTGCATACTCTAAAACCTACATGCATTCAAATTTTACTCAAGATATAAACATGCATACTCTAACAGAAACGAGAATACTTTTATAAAAAATATGCACACGAATATCAAACAAAATGAATAAAAACCTAGATTTGCTAGATCAAATCTCTTCTTTGTTGAACCATGCTCCTACTTCCAATTTCATTTCTTCAAGTTCCTTCTCTCCTCACATCCTGATAGCAATCTCCTCCCAAAGGAGTATCTATACTCTATTCATATTTCATGAAAGAATCCCTTTCAAAAGTTTTATCTATATTCAATTCATATTTCATCAAATATCTCTAACAAAACTTGCTCATATACTTCATCTAAACTAAATCTAGTTCATATAATGAAACTTCAATAACATCTCCCAAAAAATAAGTGTATAAGATGCATATACAATATTCTTCTAATTTATAGATTTTGAAGTTGTAAATAATTTTTACCAATCGTAAAAATAATTTTCAAATTAAGGAGATTCTTCAATTAATAGTTGTAAGAGATAATGTCAAAAATAAAATTGTAACTCCCTTGTTGTCAATTTTTTTATTTTTTCTATTTTATCAAAAATGAATTTTGTAACTCCTTTGTCATAAAAATACCATGAATAGTAACTTCCACTTGTCATAGAATATTCTTATAATAACTTTCCACTTCTATTGTGCTAAGTGTCTTGGCCTTCCCCTTTCTCCTACACCATGTTTTTAATAAAAAAAAATATATGCATTAAAATAAATATAAAATAAGTATTTAATTACTTGCATCTATTTATTATAATGTAAGGAATATTTTCTTTTTTTGATTTTCTAATAGAATGAGTTTATTTGATTTATTAGTTGATTTTTAATTTATTATAAATAAATAATTAATCAATTTTAACCTTACCAAAAATTAATCAAATAATTTTTTTTTGAATATTTTAATCGAGAGGGTTGTGATAGTTATGATGTAAAAGTTTTGGGGGCAAACATTCCAAAACTAAAAAAACTTTAAACTAGAATCAAGAAGAATTAGACCTGCAACAAGTTTGTAAAAAAAAATTCAAACTTAAATCGAAACTTGCAAAAACAAGTTAGAGAATAAGCTTCTACTTCTCTCAAAGAGTGCCTCCAAGAAAGGTGAGCTTCAAAAATAAGCAATGGCAATCTTCATCAATTTCAACTTAAACAAGGATTAGTAACCACCTGCTTTGATACCATGAAAGGAATAACAAAAGCAAGAAATAAAATGAAAATCCAAATAAGTTATTAATTGAAGTAATATTTATCAAGATAGAAGATAAACTTGAGAGAAATCACCAAAACATGAAGAGGAGACACGAGCTTTTAAAAGGGGAAAAGCAAAGAAAAACCCCTTTATGTATAATGAATGAAGGCAAAGCCTAGAGAGAGAGAGAGAGAGAGTGAGAGTGAGAGAGAGAAATAGAGAGAGACGGGGGGAGAAGAATACGAATGTGTGTGCAATGTGTCAACATCCTCTTGAGGAAATCTTATATTCCATGTATTTGGAATAAATTAAATGAGTTGTGAGAAATCAAATAAGACAAAGGACTTGTAGGGATTCCTTAGAAATATTCCTACAAGTAACAAATAAAAGGAAATTAACTTTACCAAGCAAAGATTAATTCCTAACAAAAAGCTTCAAGCGTAATAACATGAAGGGTAAATAATTAGGGCTTAGTGCTTACAGCTTAAAAAGCAGAAGGTAACAATAAGGGTGTATAAAACCATTTGATAGAATGTGGTCTCAAGACTATGTAGATTGAGAAAAGGCTGCAACATACCATCCATCAATCAAACATCATTGCTATTTATGCCAGCGAAATACCTGGTATTCACAACTTTGACCACTTGATGGGTGCCTTCAATCTCCAAGGTATAGGGGTGAGTCTGAGATAGATATTGGAGTATTTGGTTTAAATTTTATGACAAGAGATTATGAAAGTGGGTATTAAGAGGATGAAAATGGTGTGAGTGATGAGAAAAGGTGATGAAAAAGGGGAACAAGAAGTTGGTATTAAGAGGATGAAAACTACTAAGATTAAATAATTTCAAATCAAAATGAAAGTTCTTTACAAATTTTATCATGCTAGTTTGAATTGATTGGATTTGCAAAAGTAATAATGAACTCTTTCTTGTCTATGAAGAATTACTTGAAGAACATTTTTCTCTTGGTAGCTTTGCCTCTTCCTATGCATTGCCACAAAAACGTAACACCAAAACACAAAAGTAGAACAAATAGAAGATGAATAAGATTAACAAACAAACCAACATTCACACTATACAAAAAATAAAATAAAAAAATGAAAACAAAACAAACACTTGGAAAAGAACAAACGGAGAGGAAGAACAAAAGACAAAATAGAATATTGATAAAAATGAACAATCACAAATAAGAAAGAATGTCTACAAATGAATGAACAGAGAATGAACAGTATAAACAAAAAAATACATATTAAAATAACTCGTAAAATTTTATCATAGAAAAAGGAATGGTATACGTAAGAAACACATAAAGGCATTAGTCACACAAAATGGTGATGAAAACAATCTAAAATGTTACCGGATCCCATTTCTAATCATCCATGTCAACCTCATCAAGCTTGTCAACTTCAATGATTGTAGCTTCTTTGTATCAATACAGCTGACAGATAATCCTCGTAGTTATTTCTATATTATTACGGTCCATAGATAATCATGTTAGTTTTTTACTGAGTGAAACAATGGCACCCAGCTAATAAATTTTCAAAACATTTCAAACATCTCAATACTAGAAATTGGGGTTCCATTCTCTATTTTATAAAATCTCCTTACCTGAAGCCAAGGAAACTTATATCCCTATATCCCATTTGAAATACTAAAGAAAATGAATAACTCCAACATACAGGTACCAAAGCTCCCAAAACAAGGAACCAAAAACATATTAAACCCTGAAGCAAAATTACTAGATTCCAATGGTAATCAAACTTTACTACTTGGTAAAATACATAACCAAACAAAGATCACTTAGCTGATACTTAGGCTTACTAAATATTTAGAAAGCCAATAAACAATACCATTCTACACCAAAAAAACTAGAGTTAGAAAATAAAATCAACTTTCTTAATCCTAGAGTAGTAGTTGAGTGCTAAAATTGAAAGAGTATTTCAAAACTTATGGCACAATGAGGAAAGGAGGCTTATCTGGACAATGTGTGTCTAGAGGTGCCAACATTGGCCATTTTGGAGTTCTGAACTTCCTGGCCAACCATAGATTATCAGTTGATTCGGGACTTGAGGCGCCTGCCAGAGGAGGATCATATTACTTTTTCTTCCCAAATATTATTAATTTGGCATAAAAAATGAGACAACATATGATGCAATGCTTAGTATCATAGTTTTTTCTGATCCAAGTCGATTATATCAATGCATAACTACAATTAATTTATATGGAGTGGGAACAGTTTTTTTGCAAATTGGTAATTTGAAAATGCTGCTAAATTCATCAATTTCAATAACTCAGGAAAGAGCTTAATTTGAAAATGCTGCTATGTAAGTGCCAGTGAACTGTTGAATTACATATAATGGAGACAATGTCAGTACATACATGTTCTCAAATACCACTTGCATTAGAATAATGACAAGAGAAAAGCTGTATTATGGAAAAGCAAAAAGTCTGTAGCAAACAAGAAAAAATCAAAGAAAGGAAGAGGTTAGATTCCTGAATTTCTTTTGATATTTACATTTCATAAAAAATTAAGAATAAAACAATATGGCCTATCCTCCATTAACATTAGATCATCAATGAAAGAATTATACCAATCTTGCTCTTGCTGTGTTTTGGATAACATTATCTAACAAACAGTCAAACATCAGCCTAGATATTACAGTCTAAGAAACACTACCGAAGATCTCTTGATCATGAACTAGAATTGTTGGCTTTTTAATATTTTACATTAGGTAACGCTAAGTTACAAAATAAAATGAACTTTCTTAATCTCAAAGTAGAAGTTCAGTGCAAAAATTAAACTAGAGCATTTCAAACTTACCTGTTGAATATCAAGAAATGTATTGGAGCCATTGATGCAATCCTTACGTTTAATGACTATATTTGGGTTATCCTCCAGCCATTCAAGATGCTAAACACAAGATCCAAAGATTAGCTGAATAAATAAGACTATGATGCCATAAGAATCTAAAAGGATCCATTTGTGATAATAATTGATCAATCCAAGATTCTGAAACAGCACATCAAATGTTGTCATATGACTTTAATTTCACAAAACTCATGCAAAGATGTATTCAGATTATGCAAATAATCAAAGCCGCCAACAGAAACCAAAGATTCCTAAACAAAGAAAATGTTGAAGAGTAGCAGAAATCAAATCAAATAGTCATAAAGGCTTATGTTTCCAGAGGAAAATAACTACACAAAATAACTAAATAAAGAAATACCTGGAATAGGGTTTTCTATACAATGAGGATATGGAGTCTCTGTCTTATCTGAACAATGTGTGTCTAGAAATGCCAGCATTGGCCATTGTGCTCTCCTCCACTATAACATTTATCTGTTGATTGGAGACTTGACGAGCCTGGCAGAGGAGGATTATATTACTTTTTCTGCCCAGATATTATTAATTTGTGATCAGAAATGAGACAACATACAATGCAATGCTTAGTATCATAGGTTTTTCTAATCCAAGAGGATTATATCAATGCATAATTAAAATCAATATATATGGAACCTGATATATTTTGGATAGAAACAATCCTATATCCACACTAAAATAACGATGCACAACCATTTCTTCATAAATGTGCCTACGAAAATCAAAGTATGACTTGATGCAGGATTGTCTCCCAGAAATTTGTATAAGTTTTCACTATGGGAAAAGGAACTACCTGAACAGCTAGCAATCCCCAAAAGCATGTCTTATCAAAGAGGTGAGCAGGCTTCTGATCCTTTTGGTCTCCCTGCAATCAAGTTTCACAGTAAATCTTTTAAGACAGACTAAGTAAATTTAGATAAAAGGAAAACTGTGCTGAGACTTAAGTACTTAATTTAGACAATTCATCCATAGGCAACGTTTCTTGAATAAATATTTTCAAAATTTCTAAGGGACTAAGCTATCCTCATTATCAACTGTAATGAAATGCAATTTATTTATATTCAAAGAAAAATGGTAATGAAATGCATAACAACTGTAAAGACCCCAAATCTATAAAATAATTCTTAAAATTCATCACACAAAATAATGGTGAAAACAATCTAAAATGTTATGTAAGCTTACTATTGTAGATGATTTGCAGGTTTGGTAAAATATTTGAAAGCCAATAAACAATACAATGCTACACCAAAAAATTGCAAAGGCAAAGTATGTACAGACATACCAGAAGCCCAATAGGACATTGTTGCTGTATGCAGGTACATAATTCAGTTATCTGAGAATGGATTGGGATTAGTGGGTGTTGCACACATGTCACAGAAAAGGCCAGCCCAGTAATTTGTGGGAGAGGTGGTGGAGCTTCATTAGCAAAAGCCCCTCGTGTAGTTACCAAATACACCATAGTACCCATTATTCTCAATGCAAATTCACTGAGTTTAATATAATGACGGGTAAAACATGGATTGGAGAATCATACAACTGAAATTTCTTGTGTTGAGGTATTACAGTGATTCCCTTGTATTCACATTGTTTAATGGGCTGCCTTTAATGGGAATAAGTGTGATACACATCACAAACAGAAAAATTTTCCCCGTGTTTTTCATCTTCATCTTCATATTACAATAGCAAACTTGCTACACATGCCTGCTACAAATACCTGCATTGTCAGGTACCACTTGCATTACAATAATGACAATAGATAATTTGTATAATGGAAAAGCTTAAAATATGTGGCAAGTGAGAAAGAATCAAAGTAAAAAATTTTAAACAAAACAATTTGGACTATAATTCATTATCATTAGATTTTCAGTCAAAGCATACTGTTGTGACCTTTTCACACATCGCCCCATTGCAAATGGGGACCCCCTCTTTTTGCTAGTGGTCTTAGGTCTTAGGCAGTCTAGCAGCAGTCAAGTCTCCCCTTGGGTTAAATTGAAGTTGTTATAGCACCCAATGCTTAAGAGATAATTCGGAGTCAAGATGAGCATTGAGTGATGCTTCACAGAGCAACCTTCAAGTCAGGTCAAGGTATGTGTCTAAGGTGTGATGAACAGTCAAGCGAACAAGTGGGCACCTTTGGGTTGAATGTAGAAGCGAGAATTGATCAAGTCTAGGTGGATGAAGTTGTGGGAAACACAAAAGAGTACAAGTTAGTTTTCCTTGTACTGTGAAATCCTCACAACGACAGAGTCAACCTCATGGAAGGATGAAGTCCAAATGCAGTAGTGATTCTATGAGTGCCCAAAATCCACGATTGGAGAAATACACGACTATGAAGTGAGGTAGTGACTTTTATCCTTAACATGCTAGAATCCACGACTTGGATGTTCATTGGGTCAAGGTGGGGAAATGCATTGTTTATCCTCCAAATCCACAATAAAGAGATGATGATCGATCAACTGAGATTGAATGCTTGATGATAATGATTCAATGCTTGGAATGATGATGAGAAGCAATGCAACACCACGTCGACCTCACAACACCAAGAGTAGGAGTTTGTCCACCACCTCAAGGAATCCACACCCATACAAAATACATGCTTAGGCAGAATCTACGACCTGAGGACCTTGAGGGAGGGTGATGTTGAGCAAAGGTGACATTAAATGAATTCATCCTTAGAATCTTCCGAGTTTGCAAGCATAAGTCTTAGATGATCAATGTGATGTCCCCTTCTAGGTAGACATCTGTTGTCAATAGGATTAGCCTATCATTTTGACCCTCGTAGGCTAATGAGTATGGATAGAGGGTCTTTTGAGGCAATGATTTGATCAGTGGTGGCATTACTCTCCTCCAAATTTAGTGGGTTCAGGTTTGGCCTTCGTTTGGTGTCTGCAGGGCTTAGTTTCACACACTTACTATTTATAGTAAGTCTTCAGGTCGTGAGAGTCCAGAGTTACTATTTATAGTAGTGCATCTGAATGTATTATGATTGGAAGTGTCGATCTCGGTGTTCAGCTAGTTTGGTGAAATATGGAGTATTGCATAAGTTATAACGTTTAATTATTATTAAAGGTGACTTTAATAATAATTATTATTATAAAGTTATATTTTAACGTTATATTTGCACTTTATAACTCAAGGGTCCATTTATCATGAAAAGGGGGCCATTTTATTTAATTGTTTGGGCGCTGTTGTGACCTTTTCACAAATCGCCCCATTGCTAACAAGGACCCCCTCTTCCTGTTTTCAGTGTGTTTAGGTTAGGGTTTTGGCAGCTTAGTGGGCAATTTTCTATTTCCCATGCCCGAGTCTCGAAGGTTTGGTCATGCCTAGTGTCATTTAGAGTTTTTGAGGTTATAGGATCAAGCACGTGAAAATTGAATTTTTTTAATGATCGAGTGGTAACATGCTTTTGAAAGTCCACGTCGGTGATTTTAAGTGCTAAGGTGTTTTTAGACCTTTTGGAGTTCTTTTCTTGCTCCTAGGAAGTTATTCAGATTGATTTCGCACTATATCCCAATAGATTTCCTTGTGTTACACGCTCCAATTTTTGATGAATTTGCCTAAGTCCAGTTGAGTTTAATTGAGTTTTGAAGTTTCCTAGTGGTTTTGAGTGGAAAAATCATCATTTTTCGGATGAAAACCCATATTCTAAGGGTTAAAAGGTTAAAATTCCATACTAGAGGTGCTTTTCCCCTCATATTCCTGACTACCCATGGTTTTCCCCACTCAAAATCCAAACTGGATATGGATTTCCCTTTGAATCCATACTTGCTTCATTTTTCCACCACTGTGAATCCATACTAGGATCGATTTTCCCCTGGATGCATTAAATTTTGACTAAGTGTTAGGATTTATCCTGACTACCCACGTTTTTCCACCATGGGGTATGGATAGGATTGCGGATGACATTTGTCTTGATTCCACACCTAGGTCGATTTTCCACCAAGTCTTTTGTGACAAGTTTTGAGGGATTTTTGTGGAGACACTCAGTCCTAACTCAAGTTGATTTTCCACTGAGAGAGATTTTCAATGTTTTGAGTCCGGATTTTCATCTAGACTGGGGTCGTTTTTGCACCCGAGGGGTACTTTTGTGTGAGTGGCATAATTTTGAGTGGAATTTTCATTCCACACCTAGATCGATTTTCCCCTATACCCCATTTTGTGCACATTTGATGATTTTCAATGGGATTTTTTATCCCTACTGGGATCAATTTTCCCCTAAAGGGATATTTTGATGATTTTAAGTGATTTTTGTTAGGATTTTTTAATCCTTCGATCGATTTTCCCCAATTGGCCCATTTCAGATTTAAATTGAAATATTTTAATAAATTGAGCCCCATTTAATTGCTTTTTAATGAAAGGCAACGATTATTTAAAATTAAAAAAACAATTAATGATTTGCAATAAGCATTTAATATTTTCAACCTTCTACAAGCAAATCGGTTTCTACCAAGCAAATATAAGAACAAGTGTTTTATCCCACATTGCTTGTGTGGTGAGAGTTGATGATGAAAGTAAGTTCAAATAGAGAGATATCCAACATTATTTTATTATTGAGTTTGCCAAGTATTATTTTATCTCTAGTTGGCAATTTTGGAGGAAGTGATCAAGTGAAGTGATTGATTGAAGACTATTCTTGCTGCCATTTTTTCCTCATTGTCATTTATTTTTTCCAGCTTGGCAACCTTTGTTGGCTGCCATTGATAACTTTGTGCCACAATTTTTGGAGAGGCATCGCCATTTTTGGTGAGGTAGCGATTTTGCCAAGAAAGGCGATTTTTGTGTTTGGGGGTTTCTAGCTCCAACTTACGCGATTTTCCTTGATGCTGCCATCCTTGCTTGCTGTTCTCAGACTTGATTTGGCAGATTGGAGTGTACTTTTAAGATATTTTCAGACTTGTGTGTTTGGCGCCATAGTTGGAGAAATTTCGATTTTGGTTTTGCAAGGGTTTGGTGCCATATTTTGGTGGATTCCCTTTATTTTTGGTGGCTTCCATTGTTCCTACTTGTTGTGATCATTGTAGATCTAAGTCTTGACGCCATTGTTACAGCTGATGCGACCTCCATTGTTGGCTGATCATCAATTTTCAGACTTATACTTTATTGCCCAGCCAACCACAACTTCAACGATTTACACTTGGAGGCATTTTGGGGATCATTTTTCAGTCAATCCTCAAACCATTTGAGAGCTGTCACAGGTCTTCAACTTCATTTTGGCTGCTTGTCCTCAGAAACCTTACCTTATACCAGCCATACCTATGTTCCCGAGTTTGGTTGCTTTCGCCATCATGATTGATTTTTTATCAAATTTGTGCATATTTTGAATGATTGCAACATGTTTTGAGAGGTTAATTTGTATAGTTGCAGGTTGTCTTTGGATTTGGTGGCAGCCATTGGTGACTTCAGAAGGTGTCCTCAGACATAAATTTTGTGTGAAAACACAACCTTTCACATCTTCTTTAGTCATTGTTGATCCGGTATACTCCTTTGCACTTTAATTTGCACAAAATTTCTAAGTATAAGGAGGTGTTGATTTCATGAGGGTTTCATACCTGTTGATGTGTGTTTTAGGCACATAACATTACAAAATAAATTACCGAGATAATTTAACCTCTCATGAACAAAATCACCTCAGATGCTAAGAATGAGATCAACTAAAATGATTCCAAAGTTTCTACATGTCAGGTCTTGACGAGTGGGTAACTCAATGGTTGATGTGAATTGTTGTGTTCACTTGGGGACTTACGCAAATGTTTGGATTATCATGAATGATGCGGAATAGGTGTGCTAACAACTTAAGATTTATCGATATGGCTCTGGATTTACTTCTTACTAAAAAAATGGGCAAAAGGAATAGAATAGGGTTTAGGAAGTTTATTCTAAACCTAGGAATGTAGGAAATGATGAATGGATCTAGTGGAATCAAACCAGACAAGGTCTCACAATCAGGTATTGACACAAGCTTAGTGCAATCCTCTAAGGTATACTTAAGGATTTTCAGGCTATCACCATCAAACGTTGACACCATCCAAGTTGATGCTTGTCAAGGGACGCGTAATAGTTCAAGTTAAGCTTACTTAAATTCCAGTTGACCACATAAGGCGCACTTACCAGCAGCAAGAGGCTAGTGGTATGGATTAAGGATTCCACACAAATGAATTCAACAAATCTACCACTCAATCTAACATACATGAAAATAAATTCTAATCTAAATTCTAATCTAACTTGGAGGAATTGTGAACCATGAATGCAAATACAACACTTGAAGAGTAAAACCACCAACAATTGAGCAATGATTATGATTCAAATAGCTGCAGCATATACCAACAATTCTACAAAAACTCTCTCTTACAAATGAGAGACAAGGAGGCATATATAGAGTCTCACAAAATGGATGGCCAAGATTGATCTAAGATCAACGGCCGAGATCATGACAACAAAACCCTAGAATTGCCCTAATTAGGGTTTACATAAAAAATGGTGCCACCAACATATGGCCCAATGAAAAGATACCTATTCATCAAATAGGGAATCTTCTAGAAGATTCCTCCTTGCATCTTGTTGGTTGAAAATTTTGTACACTTGGAGAAATATACAAAATTGTGGTTTCAACCACAACACACGAGTAAAAACTCTCCTAATTAAGGGAAGGCTCCCCCTATCTAACTACAACTTGGAAAATAAAATGGGATGGGACAGAAATCTTTCTTCTTTTTTCAAGAAAAACAATATCCTTTTCTCTTCATAGAAAAGGATAGCGATTGAATAACAGCAGTAACCACTTTCAAGTGAAATAAGAGAAAGGAAATGAAGTTTCCTAAAAGCGCAAGGACTTCCGTCACTTCCTTCGGGACGGGACAGCAATATCAAGCTCAAAGACTTGACTATTGGAAGTCCTATCTACCCTTTGCTATACTAAATTTCTACAACGAATAAAAGATAACAGCTCAAAGACTGGAATAATCTATTCTTTCAACACAAAGACAAGAACTAATGCAAGCTCAAAGACTTGCTGCTATTTCTTATCAAACAATAATTTTTCTCAAGAATGGATGCAAGCTCAAAGACTTGCTGCTCCTTCAAGAGAGTTTCCTATTTTAATTAATCTTCTCTACTTTTAGCTCAAAGACTTCAAATCAGATTGGACTAAGCTCCTTTAGAAACAGTTGGCATAGAAGAAATAAAAGATTCAAACTCAAACATGTAGCTCAAAGACTCAAAACTTGAGTAATCCTTCTTTATTAGTCTTCAAAAACTTTCAATCCACATACATAAGCTCAAAGACTTCTTGCTATAAATTTGGCAGAGTTTTTGCTTGCTTTCCAAAAGATATATTTACAATAGACTTCTCAAGTATTTATAGAAGAGGAGCCTTGAGAAAAAGGTGGGAGGATCCTAACTAACTTGAGAGATTCTCTCAACCACCAAGACTCATTCAATAAATAACTGAGACTTCATTAACTAACTAAAAGTTACTCCAACTAACTAAGACTTATTCCAACTACAGTCCTAATCGGACACAACTTGTAGTTGATTTACATGTAATTACAAAAGTGCAAGTAAAAGTGTAACTTGCATTTTACAAAAAATACTTTTACATGCAACTTGTCAAAACTAAATTACAACTAAAGATTACAAAAGAGGGAAAATTCAACTAAGTGTTGAAAAACACTTAAGATGCATTTTGTGAAGACACAAATCCTTGAAATTTCTGGATGCTCGCTTGTAATTCATCGGGATTTGGTTCATGGGTATTTTTGGCAACAACCATAGTCTTCACAATAGTGTCGTGACAGTGGAGGAGCGCAGAATTGTTTTTATCTAGGATAGACTAGATTTCATGCAGAAAGGCTTGGTGTTTCATCAATGCTTGAATCGAAGCTGCTGAGAATTGTTCGCTCCTCCATTCATTATGAATCCTCATCTGTAAATCAGCAAGAACTTCTTCTGGAATCAGCTCTCCATCCTGACTTATTATGTTGCAAGAGGCCCTTTCACAATGTGAGACAATATCTCGGAAAACTTCACCTTGGAATCTCCTTGCATCAGCGATCTCCTCAATGAGGGATTTAAGAACAAGGGTCTTGTTTTCCGGGAGTTCTTCAAATTCCAAGTACATGACCCTGGAAGAGATGATGGCATGCTCCTCCAAAATACTCAGCTGTTGTTGGGGCATGGTACACCAGATTGTCAAACTTTTCTCAACACTTTCCAGATTCTTTTTGAAAGTATTAGAAGTCTGATCCTGTTTCTCCTCAATGGTCTCTAGCTTAGACATTATTTGAAAAATGTCTTTCATTACTTGTACACATTGATCATGAAGTTGATCAACCCAAGAATCCAGTGCTTGTACTTTCTGAGCAGCCCTTTCCACTCCACGAATCGATTCTTGAGAACCAGAAGAACCTATGGAGTTACTCCCTTCAGCAGCAGGTTTTGTGATTTTATGAATGGCTGCCATAAGCTATCAGTTTTCCTCTTCTAGCTTGTCTTTCTTCGCAAGAAGATCATCACACCTTTGCACCAATGAAGCAACAGAAAACTGAGCATCATGTTTAATGACCTCATGCGTTTGCTTGCCCAACTCTATCCTCGTAACCTTATAATCAACAACTGACATCTCATCAAGTGGCTTATCTGCAATAGGTTCCACAATTTCAACTACTTTCATCTTGTTGCTATCAACAGTTACCCTAGAGATAGTATTGGCCTTCTTAGCAACTTTGGATCTGGACTGTTTGAGTTGCTGGTAGTCAAAGGCGTCAGGTGAGATCTCTTGCTTCTTCCTTTTCGGGGTGAAAGAACTAAGCCATGGAGGCAAAGTCATCAACTCACTTCCAATAGTAGCCGTAGGCAAAGGAGAAGTAGTTTCTGTTTGAATTACCGTGGTCACCCTAGGAGGAATATCAGTTGGGATAGCGACCACAGTTTGCTCAGGTACCACTGGGCATGAAGATTGCCTCATGAATTCTTCATAACCAGAAGTGGAAGTATCAATTTTTGATAACTGGATGCCAGTAGGAATATCCGTAGGAACTTTCAACACACTTTCTTGTTGATGATCAAGAGATGGCTCATATGCTGAAATGGGAATTGCATTCTGAGGAGACTCATCCACGAGCAAATCAGGAGGAGAAAGAGGCGTCTCAATGGAAACTGGAGGAATGACCTCATGAGGCGAGTCTGAAACTGGAGACTTAGGAGCATCGTCAGATTGCTGCCCCTCTTCTGGATTATCCAGATCGATCACCTGAACATGGAATCGTGATTTTTCCTTCCCACGAATAGTCATCTCCTCAGGGGGAAGCACTACTGCACAACTGACTCGTAACTTGATCCTTGTGCCCGAAGATGAAGCACCCTCCTTGTTGTCGATCTGAATCTCAGATTTCCGTCCAAGAGGCCCCATAGAATCATCTTCTTTACCAACCTTGATTTTGATAAGTCTAACAGCATTACTTTTCAGCCACGCGTTAGTGTTGGCCAAGATAGGCTGAAATCTGTCAAGGATGGAGATGCACTCTTTGTGCGACCATTGGATCAAAGGAAGTGGAGCTTCCTCAACCCTCCGTGAAGTGTATTCAAGATCAAGTATATGCCCATCATCAATCATCCCTTGTGGGATATCCGCCAAGTTCAAGTCAACAATTTGCTCAACAGTGAGCCTACAGTAATCCATCATGAGGACTTCGGCTTCTGTGCGGAGATCTACCGAGATGTCTTCAATGCGATGAACATGCACAAAGGATTTCTTGATCTTCTCCTTCATACCTCTATAATCAAAATCAGCTCTAGGTTTGAACCTTTTAAGTTTGGTTTCCTGCAATTCAGCCTCCATGGCTTTAGCCTTCACAGATGTGACAAGGGAGTATCAACCAATTTTCAATGGGTTTGTGGTAGAGATCCCCATTCCAACCTTGTGTCTAGCAGACTGAAAAGTGTGAACAGCCATGATTTGTCTTCCCAACTCCATAAGAATTATCTTATTGGTTGGGTATCTTGGAAGCATATATGGCTGACCATCATAGCATCCTATCCTCATATAGGTGAAGGTGGGAAATTGCAAAAACAAACACCCATACTCAGACACCTTGACCCATGCCTCATCTGATACTCTTTTGTTCCTGAGATCCCTGTCAAACTGACACATGAAATGTCCTAAGAATGCATCTTGGACCCTTCTAAAATGCAGTCTGCTGGGTTTCAATGGCAACTCATCATAATATTCCCAAACTGGTATAAGTGAGCGATCACCCTTGGTAGAAAGACCTGGAAAGTGTCTAAGTGATGCTGCTAAATATACCAAATAAGAATTCATGAAGAAGGTCATGGTGGTAGGAACTGCTGCAAGTTGTTCGCACAAGGCATCGCTAATGACTTCCCCCCATGAAATGTGATGTGACTGCTGTATGAACATAATGAACTGATACATCCATGGCTCAAAGACATTGGAATGCTCAAGGCCCACCATCCTGCTGAGAAGAGTGATGGTGTCTCCTATCTCCCATTTGAAATCACCACGGTACAACTTTGCCCACCTTGAGAAGGAAGGATGTGGCTCTTGGATCCACCTATTGATGGGCTGCTTGCAATCTTTTTCCCTCTTCACATAATATTTTGCTGCACTTTCTTTGGTGATTTCCATATAAACAGGTGCAGGAGGTATTCTAAAGACCTTTTTGATTGTATCTGCATCAAGACGAATTATAGCTTCACCATCATCATTTTTTATGACTCTTGATTCCTTGTCAAAATGATGGGCGCATGCAAGAACAAATTCAGGTTCTAGGGCAGCCACTGGGAAGGAAGATGCAAGATGGATATGGTTGTCCAACAACCGCTGCAAGTTATTGTCCTGTGGATCTTCTACCCTGTTGATGAATTCTACCATATCAACGTGCCCTATCTCCATGTCTCTGATGCGATCCAAAGGAGAAGAAACCTGGGAAGGTAAACCTCATTTTGATATTTGTCATATTTGTATTTCATTTTCATTGGAGTTGGAGATGCCGGCAAATCTGACATTGATTGTGAACCTGGAATGTTGTGATGAAGACTTAAAAGAGTTAAGGCAACATCATAGTAAGCTGCAAATATCATTCTTCCTTCTTCAAATGGGTAAAACTTTGATTCTTGAATTTCACGATTTTGTGAGAGGAAGAGGGGAAATATGTAGAAATGGGAAAATCTTGACTTTGACCAATTTCGGATCTTGGGAGAATTTTCGCAAGTATACAAGTTGGAAAGGACATACATGCAATCGGGGTTTTAAAACCCGAATACAAGTACACTTGTAAATTCGAAAATGGAGAAATGGACGAAAAATGAGATTTTGACTTGCGGGAAATGATGGAAATGGAAAGTACGGATATGGGGAACATGAATGGATAGAAATGGGAAAATCCGAGAAAGTCATTTTCATGAAAATGGGAAGAACTCTTCAACATGTAATCCGGTTTTTAAAACCCGAATTTGCAAGGGAGGGGTATTTCACACTTTTTAACTTGGAAATTTAACCAAAAATGGTTAAATTCCTTAACTGTAGGGGAAGAACAAGAATTTCCAGCGAACTTGTAATCGAGATTAAAAATCCCGAATACAAGTAAAGAGGGAATTTTGGGAAGAACAATGCAATTCAAAAATTGCATGCCGAGGGGAAAATTTCTCTCACAAAAACCAATTTTTGGGGGAAGAACAACACATGCCAAAAAAGCAACTTAAGAACGAAAATAAAGAAAACAAGAAAATAATAAAATGAAGGAAAGAAAGGAAAGAGCATACCTTTCTTGAAAATGCAAATGCTTCTCCAATAATGCAACAATTCTTGGAATGAAGAAGCAAAACCGAAAAAAAGGAGCAATCCGTAATGCCAAAACCCTTGACACGTTTTTGTAAAAATGCCCCAAACTGATAAATGTAGCAGCAATCCCAAATTTGGATGATCAAATTGCCAATGAGAGAGCACGCCTAAAAGGATTGGAGCAAAACGCCTAAGGAGGAAGTAGAAGAAATGATGATTAATGTTGCAAAACCTAGCCACAGGGAGTCACGTAGATAAAACGTGGCCATCATTTGCATCTTTAATGGCATCATTTAATAGCTTAAAACTCCTCCCAAACTCCACGCCTAGGTGAGAGAGGGCAAAACGCTTTAGGAGATTGCAGCTTTAATAAGTTCTAATCCCCCAAAACGTGGCATTAAATAAAAACGTGCTTGCTGATCTAGGGCAAAAAAACAGTCAATATAACCCCCATTTGGCATGAAAGATGTCCATGAACACATGAAAATAGGGTAGAAGCAAAAACGCCTCCTTCCTCCAACAATCTCTCCACAAAATTTGCCTTGAAATGGTCAAAAATCGTTTTTCCTTGCATTTCGGGGTTTTTGGAGCAAAAGACAAGTTCGAATTTGCATAAGAGAATGCAAATCGGGTTTTTGGGAGAAGAATACAAGTTTTAATTTCACTTTTTCCACTTACAAGGCAAAATCGAGATTTTTTGGACAAATGACAAGTTTTATTTTTTACTTTTTCACTTGCCAAGCCAAAATCGGGATTTTTTGGACAAATGACAAGTTTAAAATTGTCAAAAATGCACTTGCAAGGCAAAATCGGGTTTTTTGGAGCAAACTGCAAGTTTTAATTACTTGTAAAAGGGAAATAAAATCCCTACAACAAGTTAGAAATACTTGCGCATATGTAATGGGGATTTAAAATCCCTATTATATGTGAAAACCATTAAAGTAGGGGTTTTTAGACCAAACTTCAAGTTTACTTGTAATTGAGTCAAAAAATCCCTATTTTAACTAAAAAAGACCAAAAAACAATAAAAAAGATAAAAACAACAAAGGGGAAATTTAAAACAAATTACAAGTAACATCTTTTAAATAAAAGTGCACATGTAATAAGTCAAAAATTCCCCTACAACAACCAAAACAATGAATATCATTAAAACTTGCAGTTTGAAGAAAATTCTCCACTTGCAGATGGGGTTTTCAAACCCGAAATTGAAGGAAAGACATAGCAAACGAACCCAGAATTTGGCGAAATTCGAAACGTAGTTCGAGGATGGACTGAGGATTAAGCCAGTCCAAGGATTAGTCAAAATTTTGCCTCGGGAAGCGTGTCATAGAGTAAAAAATTTCATTTTTTCACAAAAATTTCATGTAGTGGTCCTTCATTTTTGGAAACAAAAATGAGGACAACACATCTCTCTCTCTCTCTCCTAGCATACTCCAAGAATCTAGCCAATACTGAATCTAACTCCTCCATGGAAATGCTAGGCAAGGTATCCTATTGTAAATCATTAATCAATCACGTCTAGTGAATCCGAGCAAGCATTCAAAGTGTTCTCCCATTCTGGGATGAGCTTCTGCGAACTATGAACATGAATCAACAAAGAGACCAAGTCATCTATCTGACTCTTCTTCAAAGAGTCCAACTAGCAAAAATACATAAATTTCATCGTCTCTTAATTCTGCTAAGTGTAAACCACTAGCATCACTAACATCAACACCCAATAATTCCTCAATCAAGGCAAGTATCTTCACCTGAATGTCCTAAATTAATCCTTCCATCTCCATACAACTCGACTAGGCGTTCTCATAAGTTGACTTCTTCACGGCTAATGAACAATACTAGCCATGGAAATCATATCTGTCTCCACTGTGCACAATGTTCTCGCTGACCAAGGTGGAATTAGGAATCCTTTTCAAAGCCTAGAGGCATGGAATACTCTTGTCTTGAATAGGGCGGAATTCTTCCCAAACTCTCTCCAAATATGGGATTCTGAATATGAACCCTGTTGTCCTATCATATGCATGGACAAACTGAGTAAGGAAATCATCTGCTTGCTTTCTTGTGCTCTCAATCCATTTCTCCACCTCTGAGAGTGTACCTCTCGCTGCCTCACAATGTGAATGCATTCCATGGTCAACTGCAATAGGGGAAATAAGAGTGGGATCTTCACGCCTTGTCCCTGCAATATATTCTCTGAGTCTAATATTCTCTTCTTTGTACCTTTCTTTCTCTGCAATCTCTCTGTCTAACCTTGCATCGATTGCCTTGAGGTTTTCACCAACCTCCTGAAATTCTTGCTTTCTGAATGTACGACCAAGGGCAACTAAGTGATTTGGAAATCCATAGGAGTAGCAATGTCTGTTGTCATGCTTGCAATAGGAGCAACAATCTCCGCAATCTGCATTCCTGTTTCATCTCTAGCTATGTGCAACAAAATCTCCGCTCTCTTGGGCTCTTTCTCCTTAGCACTCCTAGCTAGGTAGTCATCAATGTCGTCAATAGGTTGTACCTCTATCATTTGTTTACTTTTCTCCATACTTCTCATCAGCCATTCAAGAATAGCGGCCATCTCCACACCATCATCGAGACATATTTCTCGATCAAGTCCTCTCAATGCCGAGATAACATCCTCATTATCGTCAAGGTTATTCCTGGTCCAATCATATACCCCATTTCCCAAACTAACTTCCAAAAGGACAGTAGGGGATCCCGACTGATCATCATTCTCATTAGGAGGTGCAGATATCGCTGCGGTATGAAATTCCTAAGTATTCCCTGGTAGTATCACTGTGTTGGAACACTGCTGAGTCTCCTTGTTCTATTCAGTTACTTCAATCACTTCGATTGATGAGACACTAGGAGGGGGTGAAGGAATGATAATCTTTTGTTTCTTCTTCACCTCCTCAATCTTCATCCCTCTAGCCTTGACTTCTCCTGGCGTGTTGTTCCTTCTCTTGGGAGCTTGACTCTCTTCGTCTGCATGAATCCTGACATCACTGATAGTCCTCTGATCATCCTCAGAAATAGGCTCTTCCAACTTCATCCTTTCATAAGTGAAGGGAACACCCATGTCAACTAACTTATTCATCTGTATATCCACCCATGTACGGGAGAAATTCAAGACCTCTCTCATCAATATATTCAGGTCAATCTCTTTTGACTCTGACCAATTTGGCAATAAGATTGCCTTCTTCATTTCATTCTCATACTATGGATGTGTATGATCTCTGTCATCTAATACTTGATCAGGAATGAGGAAAAAGTCCACACTTCCTCATGAAATCCACTGACATTCGGGACCACATTCTTCTCTTCACTGCTTGCTCGTCCATCAGGTTGGCCCAATAATCTTCCATGTCAATTTTGTGAATGAACTTCTCTCCCCTGATCCTTCCTACTTTCTTGTCTGGATCAAATCTTTCTCTTTTCTTGTATGTAGCAAATCGATAGAATGCAAGCTCCTCACTCGCAGTGCTGGTGGCTATGGCAGACTGACAAACCTTTGACGTCTTCCCAACTGAAATAGGGAATGCCATGCCTGTCCTGTGCTTCTCTCTCTGAATGACATTGAACTCTAAAAGTTGTCTCACCACTTCCAACAAGATCATTCTGTTGGTCGCATACCTAGGAAGTCTGTAGGGCTCAGATTGAAACCCATGAATCCTAAGGTATGTGAAAGTGGGAAACTGAATATACCACGATCCATATTTTTCTATTAACTAAGTTGCCTCCTTGGACAATCTTCTATGGATTCCGCCCTGCAGCATCCATGTGATGTACATAGTGAATGCATCATTCACTCTCTTATAGTCTTCAATTCTATACATGCTCAGTTGGGGGTAGCATTCATGACTCTGGAATTGTCCTTGCCCATTCCCAATTTCACCTTTGCATATTAATCCTTTGTATGAAACAAACCGTGCAAGCAGGTATACCGGGTAAGAAGTCATGGTGAATGACTTCCCCCGCTCTACATTCCTTAGCTGAAAATTTAGGTTGTCACTTATAATCTTGGACCAATTTACTAGTGTTCCTCTAAGACAATCCTGGATGAAGTAGAACATCCATCCATCGAATATTGCTCCCTGTGGCATCCTGTTGACGTGTATTTTGTACACTGCCTAACACAGAATAAAATACCCAAGGGTACCTTATCCTCTCTTGAATAAAGCCTCTAACTGCTGAAGATTCGCATGAAGGATCAGTTAGGATGACTCCAAGGTTCTTTGATGCAGGGTCTCTACGTGTGGATAAGCTCGCCGTGGTATGATGTGATTTGCTGGAATCACAAGGGGACTTACATTTGATGATTGAACTTCCGATCTGCTTTGCTGGAACACAGGCTCTGACTAACTTAGATTTGAAAAAATGAAAAAAGGATAAGGGCGAAGAGAGGATCTAATCCTAATACCAAGAATGTAGGAGCAATGATTGATCTTTGATGAAACTCTAACTAGGTCTTGTTTTGACATCAATGGACCATCTCCACAAGGCTAGTGCGATCTTCTAAGGGAAGCTTTATGATGTTCAAATCATCACCGCAGGCATAGACACCATCAAGTTGATGCATATCAATGAAGAAGCGACAAATTGAAATTGAGCTTAAGCTGAACAATTCCAGTTGACTACACAAGGCGAGTCTGCAATCAACAAACTGCTAGTAGTATGGATATACGAATTCCACCATCAATCAATCACATTTCCTCCATTCATCTAATCATCTACCATCTAGGATTGAAGACTCAACAAGAAACCATGCAAATTGCAAGAAAACGTCATATTTCACCATTACTTCAATGAAAATGGAGTTTGTTTACAATCAATGGCAACAATTTCTTGCCTTGTCCTCCTATTCTACTCTAATTGCTATTCTATTTCTATCTTCTAACTATTCCAACTATCTTCTAACTCTCTAGCTATTGCTAATTAGCCTTTTACAAATGAAATGCCAGGGCTTATATAGTGCCCACAATACAATTTGATGGCTTAGATCAATTCAAGATCAATGGCCAAGATTCAACAATGAAAACCCTAATTAGGGTTTGTTACAACCATTACATAACATTTAATGCTTGACCAATGACAAAATTGTATTGCTTGGACACATGTCCCTTCTAGAAAAATCGACCAATGGATAGCCGGGGTAGGTACATCGGAGTTTGTGCCACCTTCCATGAGTTAAGTACATTGAAACTGGACATGCTGAGGTGGTCCTCACTGATTGGAGAAATGATGACTAGGATGCCACCTTGTAACTTGGTAGACATTCAACTTGATGTTGTTGAGAAGCTGGCTTTAATTAATTCATCTGGAACTATTTACTTCTTCAACGGGCCCTTGTTCTAACTCCTTGTGTCCTTGATGTGCAGGATGATGATGTACCTCGCCTTGGAACGCTGGATTGAAAGAGGTCGCCCCTGTCCTGGCTTGATCATCCCGGCGAAGACCATCCTTGATCCGGCAGCCCAGATCTGCAACAATGGAGGTCTGGAACAGCAAGCAAAAAATGGAGGAAAATATTGCCCAAGTCTCCAAACACAAAATCACCAAATTTGCTAAAAATTGCCAAACTTGGAAAATCAAAAATCTGGAAATGGTCTTCAATGGCAGCAAGGGGAATAGATCAGCAAGCTGGAAAAAATGGAGGAAAGAATCCTCAACCCAACACTTCACTTCAGCACTTTGCTAAAATTCGCCCAACTTGGAGAAAAATCGCCTTTCATGGAGACACCTAGCAGATTTAATAATAAAATAATGCTAAGGCTCCTCTCTTATACTTGCTTTTACCTCTTACTTTCACCACAAAAGCAATGTGGGATAAAACACGTGTATATATACTTGCTTGGTAAAAACTAACTTGCTTCTAGAAGGTTATGATTATTGCAAGTTATTAAATTTTGCTTTTAAATTTTAAATAATCATTAATCATTCTTTAAAAGCAATTCAAAATGGGGCTCATTTTTTAAATATTGCAATTTAAGTCCAAATTAAGCCTCCAAGGGAAAATTGACTTGGGTTGGGATTGAAAAATCCCTTTAAAAATCATTAAAGTGTCAAAAATTCTCCATAAGGGAAAATCGATCCTAGCTTGAATAAAAATCGATGCATAACTTCATAAAAAATGCACACAAAATTCCCCAGGGGAAAATCGATGGTATGAACACCAAGATTTCCATCAAATACATGCATAAACAAACTGTCTGAAAAGTAAATACAGTTGCAGAAATATAAAATGGATGAAGAAGAGGACCATGCACTCACAGTAAAAAAGACACAACTTTAACATCCATTAAATCTGTATATATTTTGCCAGACTTTTTGCAACAATCTTTAACTTTCTAGGTAGAATAAAGGAGAAACTAACTCCTTTATATAGAGTTCTCAAAATGGATGAATGGCCAAGATTAACTCAAACAAGAGGGCCAAATTCATCCACTAAACAAAGTTGCCCATACCCATAAATGGGAAGCAAAATATCAACAACAACCAAAAAGGTAATCAATAACTACCAAATATAAAGCTGCTCCAAAAAGTGCACATGCACGAAGCTCGAAATTTACAATAACTTTGGTAGTTAAGAAAGAAACTTTATGCCTGAAAAGTGCTCTTTGGTGGCTCGCCCTATTGGGATGGTTGCAACATTGTAATCAGTCAATGCAATCTGATTTTCTGGCTTATCTACAGGTGGGGTGAAAAAATATGAATCGTGCGGTTCCTTTACTCATCCCTAGTGATCCTGGAGTAAGTCTTTGGCTTTTTCTTACCTTTGAAATTTATTTCTCCTATTCGAGAGAAGATATCCTCCAGGTTAATTGGTGGCTTGACAACTACTTTCCGCTGCACACGAGCAATTAGCCAGTCCTGAGGGATGGTTTGTCCAAACGTAATTGCCAGATTCCCACTCTGTTCTTTGGAGGCTTCAGTTGACTCATTGCCAACCTGCAATTGATCGGTCATAGAAGGAACAGATGCAGTATCCAATCCCTTACTCATGGCTGAGTTCTCTCCTACCTCGCTGAACAATTTTTGGGTATCCTCCTGTAATGGTTGCTCCTGAGTTTTGTTGGGTTCCTGAGTCTCATCCCCTTTTTATTTGTTGTCCACATTTTTTTTTCCAAAAATGAAGGACCACTACATGAAATTTTTGTGAAAAAAAGAAAATTTTTACTCTATGGCATGCTTCCCGAGGCAGAATTTCGACTAATCCTTGGACTGGTTTAATCCTCAGTCCATCCTCGAACCACGTTCCGAATTTCGTCAAATTCTGGGTTCGTTTGCTATGCCTTTCCTTCAATTTCAGGTTTTAAAACCCCGACTACAGGTGGAGAATTTTCTTCAAATTGCAAGTTTTAATGATATTCATTGTTTTGGTTGTTGTAGGGGAATTTTTGGCTTATTACATGTGCACTTTTATTCAAAAATGAATACTTGTAATTTGTTTTAAATTCCCCCTTTGTTGTTTTTATCCTTTTCTTTGTTTTTGGTTTTGTTTAGTTAAAATAGGGGTTTTTTGGCTCAACTACAAGTAAACTTGCAGTTTGGTCAAAAAAACCCCTACTTTAATGGTTTTTGCATGTAATAGGGATTTTAAATCCCCATTACATATGTGCAAGTCTTTCTTACTTGTTGTAGGGATTTTATTTCCCTTTTACAAGTAATTAAAACTTGTATTCCTCTCCAAAAATCCCGATTTTGGCTTGTAAGTGGAAAAAGTAAATTTTAAACTTGCAATTTGTCTAAAAATTCCCGATTTTGGCTTGTAAGTGGAAAAAGTAAATTTTAAACTTGCTCTTTGTCTAAAAAATTCCGATTTTGCCTTGTCAGTTGAAAAAGTAAAATTCAAACTTGTTATTTCCTCCCCAAAACCCGATTTTCATTGTTTCATGACAATTCGAACTTGTTGTTTGTCTCCAAAACCCCGATTTGCAAGAAAAACGGATTGTTGAAGATTTCAATGCAATTTTTTGTGGAGATTTGTTGGAGATGCAAAGCGTTTAGGATTCTATCCTATTCTCATGCATTTACAAACACATTTTACGCCACTTAGGGTTTATTGTTACTGGTTTTTTGAGCTAAATCAGCTAACACGTGGTTCCTTCAATCCACATTTTGGGTGTTTTTCACTCTACAAATCTGCATTCTCCAAAATCGTTTTACCTTCTCTCACCTAGGTGTGGAGTTTGGGATAAGATTTAAGCTATTTACTGATTCATCTAAGATGCATTGAATACCACGTTTTTCAGCTAACACGTGATTCGTTTGTCTCCATTTTGGAAGCATTTGATGCCACGAATCTTCAACAATATGAATCGTTTTTGCATCTTATGCTAAGGCGTTGAGAATAGAAGAGGATTCATTAACTTTTCACGCCATTTCTTTGGGGTTTGCTGCCACGTTTTTATGCAAAAGGCATTTTTTCCAAAAACGTAGCAAGGGTTCTGCATTGTGGTTTGTCTTTATTTATTGATTTTGCTTCTACAATCCAAGGATTGTTGCATTTTTGAAGAAGCATTTTCAATTTGAAGAAAGGTATGGCTTCTTTCCTTTCTTTCCTTCATTTTATTTTCTTGTTTTCTTAATTTTCTTTCATAGTTGCATTTTTTTTAATTATGTGTTGTTCTTCCCCCAAAAATTGGTTTTTGTGAGAGGATTCTTCCCTTGGTATGCAATTTTTGAATTGCATTGTTCTTCCCTAAATTTTCCCTCTTTACTTGTATTCGGGATTTTTAATCCCGATTACAAGTTCGCTGGAAATTCTTGTCCTTCCACTACGGTAAAGGAATTTAACCATTTTTGGTTAAAATTCCAAGTTGAAAAGTGTGAAATACCCCTCCCTTGCAAATTCGGGTTTTGAAAACCCGATTACATGTTGAAGAGTTTTCCCATTTTCATGAAAATGACTTTCCCGGATTTTCCCATTTCTATCCATTCATGTTCCCCATATCCGTACTTTCCATTTCCATCATTTTCCGCAAGTCAAAATCTCATTTTTCGTCCATTTCTCCATTTTCGAATTTACAAGTGTATTTGTATTTGGGTTTTAAAACCCTGATTGCATGTATGTCCTTTCCAACTTGTATACTTGCGAAAATTCTCCCAAGATCCAAAATTGGTCAAAGTCAAGATTTTCCCATTTCTACATATTTCCCCTCTTCCTCTCACAAAATCGTGAAATTCAAGAATCAAAGTTTTACCCATTTGGAGAAGGAAGAATGATATTTGCAGCTGACTATGATGTTGCCTTAACTCTCTTAAGTCTTCATCACAACATTCCAGGTTCACAATCAATATCAGATTTGCCGGTATCTCCAACTTCAAAGAAAATGAAATACAAATATGACAAATATCAGAATGAGGTTGCACCTTCCCAGGTTTCTTCTCCTTTGGATCGCATCAAAGACATAGAGATAGGGCACGTTTATATGGCAGAATTCATCAATAGGGTAGAAGATCCACAAGATAATAACTTGCAGCGGCTGTTGAACAGCCATATCCATCATGCATCTTCCTTCCCAGTGGCTGCCCTAGAACCTGAGTTCGTTCTTGCATGCGCCCATCATTTTCACAAGGAATCAAGAGTCATCAAAAATGATGATGGTGAAGCTATAATTCATCTTGATGCAGATACAATCGAGAAGGTCTTCCGAATACCTCTGCACCTGTTTATATGAAAATCACCAAAGAAAGTGCATCAGAATATTAAGTGAAGAGGAAAAAAGATTGCAGGCGGCACATCAATAGGTGGATCCAAGAGCCACGACCTTCCTTTTCAAGGTGGGCAAAGTTGTATCGCTGCGATTTCAAATGGGAGATAGGAGACACCATCACTCTTCTCAGCAGGATGATGGGCCTTGAGCATTCCAATGTCTTTGAGCCATGGATGTATCAGTTCATTATGTTCATACGGCGGTCACATCACATTTCATGGGGCGGTCATCAGCGATGCCTTGTGCGAACAACTTGCAGCAGTTCCTACCACCATGACCTTCTTCATGAATTCTTATTTGGTGTATTTTGCAACATCACTTAGACACTTTCCAGGTCTTTCTACGAACAGTGATCGCTCACTTATACCAGTTTGGGAATATTATGACTAGTTGCCATTGAGACCTAGCAGACTGCATTTTAGAAGAGTCCAAGATGCATTCTTTGGATATTTCATGTGTCAGTTTGATAGAAATCTCAGGAACAAAAGAGTATCTGATGAGGCATGGGTCAAGGTGTCTGAGTATGGGTGTTTGTTTCTGCAATTTCCCACCTTCACCTATATGAGGATAGGATGCTATGATGGTCAACCATACATGCTTCCGAGATACCCAACCGATAAGATAATTCTAATGGAGTTGGGAAGACAAATCATGGCTGTTCACACTTTTCAGTTTGCTCGACACAAGGTTGGAAAGGGGATCTCTACCACAAACCCATTGAAAATTGGCCAATACTCCCTTGTCACATTTGTGAAGGCTAAGGCCATGGAAACTTAATTGAAGGAAATCAAGCTCAAAAGGTTTAAACCTAGAGCTGATTTCGATGATAGGGGTAAGAAGGAGAAAATCAAGACATCCTTTTTGCATGTTCATCGCATTGAAGACATCTGGGTAGATCTCCGCACAGAAGCCAAAGTCCTCAAGATGGATTACTGCAGGCTCACTGTTGAGCAAATTGTTGATTTGAACTTGGCAGATATCCCACAAGGGATGATTGATGACGGGCATATACTTGATCCTGAATACACTTCACAAAGGGTTGAGGAAGCTCCACTTCCTTTGATCCAATGGTCGCACAAGGAGTTCATATCCATCCTTGACGGATTTCAGCCTATCTTGGCCAACACCAACTCATGGCTAAAAATTAATTCTGTTAGACTTATCAAAATCAAGGTTGGTAAAGAAGATGATTCTAAGGGGCCTCTTGGACGAAAATCTGAGATTCAGATTGACAACAAGGAGGGTGCTTCATCTTCGGGCACTGAAACAATCGGCAACTGAAACAAGAGATTCAGATTGACAAAAAGGAAGAAGCAAGAGATCTCACCTGATGCCTTTGACTATCGGCAACTGAAACAATCCAGATCTAAAGTTGCTAAGAAGGCCAAGACTATCTCCAGAGTAATGGTTGACAGTAACAAGATGAAAGTAGCTGAAATTGTGGAACCTATTGCAGATAAGCCACTTGATGAAATGTCAGCTGCTGATTATAAGGTTATGAGTATAGAGTTGGGCAAGCAAACGCATGAGGTCATTAAACATGATGCTCAGTTTTCTGTTGCTTCATTGGTGCAAAGGTGTGATGATCTTCTAGCGAAGAAAGACAAGCTAGCAGAGGAAAACCGACAGCTTATGGCAGCCATTCATAAAATCACAAAACCTGTTGTTGAAGGGAGTAACTCCATAGGTTATTCTAGTTCCCAAGAATCGATTCATGGAGTGGAAAGGGCTGCTCAGAAAGTACAAGCACTGGATTCCTAGGCTGATCAACTTCATGATCAATGTGTACAAGTAATGAAAGACATTTTTCAAATAATGTCTAAGTTGGAAATTGTTGAGGAGAAACTAGATCAAACTTCTAATACTTTCAAAAAGAATCTGGAAAGTGTTGAAGAAAGTTTGACAATCTGGCGTACCATGCCCCAACAATAGCTGAGTATTTTGCAGGAGCATGCCATCATCTCTTCCAGGGTTATGTACTTGGAATTTGAAGAACTCCTGGAAAACAAGACCCTTGTTCTTAAATCCCTCATTGAGGAGATCGCTGATGCAAGGAGATTCCAAAGTGAAGTTTTCCGAGATATTGTCTCACATTGTGAAAGGGCCTCTTGCAACATAATAAGTCAGGATGGAGAGCTGATTCCAGAAGAAGTTCTTGCTGATTTACAAATGAGGATTCATAATGAATGGAGGAGCGAACAATTCTCGGCAGCTTCGATTCAAGCATTGATGAAACACCAAGCCTTTCTGCATGAAATCCAATCTATCCTGGATAAAAACGATTCTGCTCTCCTCCGTTGTCACGACACTATTGTGAACATTATGGTTGTTGCCAAGAACACCCATGAACAAAATCCCGAGGAACTACAATCGAGCATCCAGAAATTTCAAGGATTTGTGTGTTCATAAAATGCATCTTAAGTGTTTTTCAACACTTAGTTGAATATTCCTTTTTTGTAATCTTTAGTTGTAATTTAGTTTTGACAAGTTACATGTAACAGTATTTTTTGTAAAAAGCAAGTTACACATTACTTGTAGTTTTGTAATTACATGTAAGGCAACTACAAGTTGTGTCCAATTAGGACTGTAGTTGGAATAAGTCTTAGTTAGTTCGAGTAATTCTTAGTTAGTTAATGAAGTCTCGGTTAGTTATTGAATGAGTCTTGGTGGTTCAGAGAATCTCTCAAGTTAGTTAGGATCCTCCCACCTTTTTCTCAAGGCTCCTCTTCTATAAATACTTGAGGGGTCTATTGTATTTGATATCTTTTGGAAAGAAAGCAAAAACTCTGCCAAATTTACAGCAAGAAGTCTTTGAGCTTATGTATGTGGATTGAAAGTTTTTGAAGAATAATAAAGAAGGATTACTCAAGTTTTGAGTCTTTGAGCTACATGTTTGAGTTTGAATCTTTTATTTCTTCTATGCCAACTGTTTCTAAAGGAGCTTAGTCCAATCTGATTTGAAGTCTTTGAGCTGCAAGTAGAGAAGATTAATTAAAATAGGAAACTCTCTTGAAGGAGCAGCAAGTCTTTGAGCTTGCATCCATTCTTGAGAAAAATTATTGTTTGATAAGAAATAGCAGCAAGTCTTTGAGCTTGCATTAGTTCTTGTCTTTGTGTTGAAAGAATAGATTATTCCAATCTTTGAGCTGTTATCTTTTATTCGTTGTAAAAATTTAGTATAGCAAAGGGTAGATAGGACTTCCAATAGTCAAGTCTTTGAGCTTGATATTGCTGTCCCGTCCCGAAGGAAGTGATGGAAGTCTTTGCGCTTTTAGGAAACTTCATTTCCTTTCTCTTATTTCACTTGAAAGTGGTTACTGCTGTTATTCAATCGCTATCTTTTTCTATGAAGAGAAAAGGATATTGTTTTTCTTGAAAAAAGAAGAAAGATTGCTGTCCCATCCCATTTTATTTTCCAAGTTGTAGTTAGATAGGGGGAGCCTTCCCTTAATTAGGAGAGTTTTTACTCGTGTGCTGTGGTTGAAACCACAATTTTGTATATTTCTCCAAGTGTACAAAATTTTCAACCAACAGTTTTTTGGCAACTCTGCTGGGGACACAGACGCATTCGAAAGCCTCACGCTTTCGTTTGAAGACTAGTGTCTTGCTGTTTTTGAAGAAGAAATAACTTTTCTTGGGGTTTCCTGTTGATAGAAAGAAAGAGTTGAAGTACTTTGGTAGTCCTATTTTATTATTTCTGGTATAAATTTGTTTGGCCCACCTGAAACACCAACAGATTCTTTTTGAATATTCTAGGGACAGAGACGCATTCGGAAGCCTCACGCTTTCGTTTGAAGATCTAGTGTCTTGCTGTTTTTGAAAGAAGAGCTTGGAAATTCTTTCATTTTTTTAAGCTGGAAGGTTTGCGTGTTTACGTTCGGTGGAAGAAAGGTGAATATTCAGAAGAAATATCTCCTGCTGAAAGAGCTAGATTCTTTTTACTCACTAGTACATCTTCTCTATCACGAACCACAAGTTATCCTCCCTCAAGAAAGAAGAAATCCATCCCAATTGAAAATTCCTCTTTCTTTTTCAAACCACTTATCCCTTCATTATCTAATATGGCTAATCCACCTCCGCTTCCTCCTCCTGGTCCATGGTGAGTAGCTTTTGGTCCTTTGGCTTTAACCCCACCTCTTCATCCACTTCCACAAGCTTCTCGTAAAAATCTTCCCAAATTCTATGGCGATGGAAAGCAACACTCCGATGAACATGTCAAGTCTTTCTATATGGCATGTGGTGTTCTTGGAGTTGAACATCAAGATGTTGTTGTTCATTTGTTCATAGAGACTCTTCAAGGTATTGCAGCAGATTGGTTTTTCAATCTTACTGTTGGTTCGATTGTTTCATGGAACTCATTGAGAGACAAGTTCGAGGAACATTTTAAGCCTGCGGAAGATGAGCACGCCTTGTTGGCCTAGTTGACACAAATGAAGGACATGCATGAATGCATGCGCGAATTCATTGCTAAATTCAACAAATTAGCAAATCGAATCCCTGTCAATTCTAAACCTACTTCTGAGAACCTCAAGTGTTTTTTCATTAACACTCAGTTGCCTGAGGTCAGTTTCTTCTTAAGGCAAGCATCTCCTACTGATTTAGAAGTTGCTCAATCAATGGCTACTAAAATTGAGGATAATTTGATCCTAGTTGGTAAAATCAAAAAGGATTCTAATCGGTCCAAAGGAGGTTCACATATGGATGGTTCATTTTCTAGTTCTATCGATCCTATGGTACACAAATTAGCAAATGAACTACTTTCTCTAAAGAAGAAAGTATCTCAGAATTCCTACCCTGCACCGTACAAGGATATCCCAAGAAGGACATATCCTAATACTACTGCCAAGAATCAACCCAAGTTGCCTCCCCCTCCGGAGAGGCTTGCGCTTGAGCCACCTCCTTCAAAGGCAGCGGTTGGCTATTATGAGACTGATCAAAATGAGTCTTCTTATTTTGATTATCAGTCCAACGAAGTTTCTCTTCCTCAACAAGAAGAAGAAGAAGTGACTGGCGACTCTACTATACGTTACATGCACTATGATGACTTTGTTGCTCCCGAAAGGATTCATAGCCAAGCATTTGCTGTAACGACAAAATCCCAGACCTAGTTGGCCCAACAAGAAGAAGCTGCAAAGATCGCAAGTGATTTACAACCACCTGTTATTATTGCTAAAAGAGGAACACCGCTGCCCTATATTTCAAAGGATGTAGCGAAAATCCAAGTAAGTAACGAAAGTCCTCCTCTTGCTTCATCTGTTGATCCCAAGCCCAGTATGCCCAACCCCAAACTACTATCGGACAATGTTAATCCCTTTCTAGCTGGTTCATTTCAAGCCTTTGATATTATTGACCATGCTAGGAAGACTAAGATTCAAATGTCCAAAGTTGAGTATTTACAAGCTAATCCCGAACAATTTGATAGATTAGCTGATTTTGTTAAAAGTAAGGAGACTCGTCCTATACTTGAAAACACCATCCCACAAGAACCCAAGAATTTGCCCAATCATTTGGTGACCATTCCATCTACCACCCAAGGAAAGACAGAACCTTTTTACATTTCCTTGTTGATCAATGGTTTTGAATTGAGCAATTGTGTCTTGGATTCTGGTGCTTCTGATAACATCATGCCCGCAAAAGTTGCTCAAGCTTTGGGGCTGACCTTGACCAAAACTTTTGGTCATTGTTATTCCATGGAGAACAAACAAGTGCCTCGTATTGGGCAAATCAAGGATGCTCAATTTGCATTTGTTGCTTTTCTGGATAATAAAATAAAGATGACTGTCTTGGTGTCTGACGTCCCTGCGTCATATGGAATGTTACTTGGCCGAAATTTTTGTAAGGATGTTGGAGGTGAACTCAACATGGATATGACGGAAGCAAGAATACCTGTCAAAGGTGTTGTGCAGAAGTTAATTCCTGAAAGAGAAACCAAGTACACGGTTGTCAAGTCTAATGATCCCCATGCTCAGATTCTTTTTGAATCTTCAGGTTTCAGGAATTATTATCTCCACATAGATGAAATTTCAGAATTTGCTGAAGATTATCCTTCAAGTAGCTCCGACATTTCACTACTTTTAGCAAATGAAAAGTTTGTTGATACTGATCGGGATCAAGAATCAGAAGATGGGTCATCCAGTTCATATGTTATGGTTGAAGAAGTCTCCTCTCTTGTTGCTGATGAAAGTATTCCATTATCTTCTCGACAAGATGAGTTTCACTCTTCACCTACTCAAGAGGAAAGTTCATCTTCTCCTATGGAAGAAGATGACAACTTTTCTTTTCATAATGCACCCATCTTGGATGAAGGCAGCTCTAAACATTCCAATGAGAACAATAGTTCAAATGATGTGTGGACTCTTGAATTTGATGGCAGCTGCGCTACAAATGGATCCGGAGCTGGTGTAGTTCTTATATCTCCTAAGGGAGAGATCTTCCCTTACTCTTTCAAGTTGCAATTTGCTAATACTAACAATACGACTGAATATGAGTCACTTTTGTTAGGAATGAGCGTTGCATTGAAAAGAGGAATCAGAAATCTTCATGCCCAAGGTGATGCAGAATTAATTGTTTGTCAAGTGAGAAACATATATCAAACTAAGAATGACAAACTCAAGCATTACCGCAATTTGGTATGGGAAAATATTGAAGATTTTGATTCTTTCAATATCTCAATTGTTCCTCGTGAATACAATGATAGAGATGATTCTCTTGTTGTTTCAGCTACTTCATTAATTCCCCATCTTGACTTTGGTCAAGATAAATATATTATTGACATCATTGGCAGATCTTCAATGATGACAAGCAGATTAACAATTTCCTACAAGCAGAAGACAGTTTCAATAATTTGTACTTCGAAGGAAGTAATTCTCCTACTTCTTTGTCATCAGATTCAATGTCGGATACATCATCTGAGTCAGATGAAAATATCCTTCAGGTGAAAGGAAATAAAATTCCCAAGGGGTTGGTTTCTCTTGAAAAACTTTTCGATCAACATGACCGTTATATCAAGAGACGAAAACAAGAAAGTGCTGATTCTCCTATGGGATATGAGAAATATAATATTGGACCAAATGGAGATCCAAAGCTTGTCAATATTGGCAATAACTGCACTTTAGATGAAAGAGATCAGTTTATTCAACTTTTGCGCCAATACCATGATGTCTTGGCATACTCATATGATGATCTAAAATCTTTTCAACCCAAGGAAGTGCAGCATGACATTCCTCTCAAGCTTGGTGTAGAACCTTTCAGACAAAAGCAACACCAGTATAATCCAAAGATTTTAGGCACCATTCTTTCTGAGGTTCAAAAAATGCTTGATGCTAGAATTATCTTTCCCATCCATCATTCAACATGGTTGGCGAATATAGTACCGGTGCATAAGAAGAATGGAGAAATACGTATCTATGTTGATTTCAAAAATCTTAATCAACTATCACTCAAGGACAATTATCCATTGCCAATCATGGATCAAGTTTTGCAAACGGTGACAGGTTCCAAGATGCTATCTATGCTAGATGGATTTTCTGGATACAATCAGATTGAGGTTAGTGATCCTGATCAACATAAGACTGCATTCACCACTCCATGGGGTACATTTGCATACCACAGAATGCCTTTCGGGTTGATCAATGCAGGGGCTACTTTCCAACGAGCTATGGACTTGGCTTTTCATGGTATTGTAGGAAGGTATATTGTAGTGTATCTTGATGATCTTACTGTTTTTTCTAAAGACCGTGAGAATCATCTTTTTTATTTACAAGATGTACTTGAAAGATGTCGTAAGCACGACATCTCTCTTAACCCCAAGAAGTCAGTTTTTGGGGTGACGAAGGGAAAACTTCTTGGTCATATTGTTTCCAAGGAAAGTATAAAAGTTGATCCTGAAAGGGTTAAATCTATTTAGAATCTCCCTTTGCCATCCAACAAGACTGTTGTTCATTCTTTTTTTGGTAAGGTAAATTTTTTGTGAAGATTCATTCCCGACTTTGTGGAGAAGACTCGTCATATTGTGGATATGATGAAAGGAAAATCTGCTTTCCATTGGAATTCTGAAGGAAGAGCAGCATTCAATGAAATCAAAGGTGAAATTGCTCATGCACCCGTGTTGGTTTGTCCCAATTACACCAAGGAGTTCATCATGTATAGTTATGCTTCCGAGCATACTCTGTCGGCTATTCTGATGCAGAAAAATTCAGAAGGGATTGAATCTCCTATCGCTTTCATGAGTTGTCCTTTGAAGTCTCATGAACTCAAGTATTCCTCTATTGAGAAGAATGCCTATGCAGTTGTTAAAGCAGTTAAGAATTTCCATTTTTACATCTTGAATTCCCATACCGTTGTGTTAGTTCCTGATACATCAATCAAATCTATCTTAACACAACAGGAGTTCGGCACAAAGAGAGGAAATTGGATTGCTAAAATCCAGGAGTATGATTTGGAGATTAAGCCTACAAATCTTGTTCGAGGAAGAGGACTCTGTCAGCTGATGGCGGAAGGTATTCCAGAGGAGCGAGAATTGGATGATTCTGAAGATCTTCCCAAGGTATTGTTTGTTAGTACTACTAATGAATGGTACTCTAATATAGCATTTTTCTTGACTTATGGTGAATGTCCACAACATTTGTCGTTCAAGGAAAAAAGAATTATCAAGTTGAAAGCTGCGAACTTTGTATTATGGGATACTGCTTTGTACAAAAGAGCAATTGATGGTACTTTCCTCCGTTGTGTTGACAAAGCACAACAAACCAAATTGCTGGAATCTTTCCATGACAAGACTTGTGGTGGACATTTTTCTGCACCAGTGATTGCTCACAAAATTTTGAGAGCAAAGTATTATCGGCCTACGCTCTTTCAAGATGCTTTCCGGTGGGTGCATAAGTGTGTACATTGTCAGCAGTTTGTAGGCAAACCAAAGCTTGCAGCATTACCATTGAAGCCGGTTATTGTTGAAGAGCCTTTCCGACAATGGGGCATTGATTCCATTGGTGTGATCAATCCCTCTTCGAGTGCAAGTCATTCGTATGTCCTTACAGCTACTGATTATTTCACCAAGTGGGTGGAAGCAATACCGGTAAAGAACGCTACTTCTGAGATAGTATGTAGATTCCTCAAGGAGAATATTATCACCAGGTTTGGTGTTCCATTTAAAATTGTGACTGATAATGCAGCCACCTTTTCTTCCTCAGAAATTTCACAATTCTGCTTTAAGTATAATATCTTGTTAACTCATTCATCCGATTATTATCCCCAAGGTAATGGTCAGGCAGAATCTAGTAACAAGAATTTGATTACTATTATTCGCAAGCTTGTGGAGGAAAATCAAAGGTCCTGGCATAAGGCTCTTTTTGATGCTTTATGGGCAGACAAAATCACTCCCAAAAGGGCTATTGGTATGTCACCATTTCAGCTTCTTTATGGGATCAATGCAGAAATACCCATCACTTTGGAACTTCCTGCTCTCAAGTTGGCTAAAGCAATTGAAGACCAAACTTATGAGAATGCTTTAGACAAAAGGATCATGTATCTTTCTCAGCTGGAAGAACATAGAACACAAGTGGTAGACCGGATGCTCAGCATCAGCAACAAGTTAAAGTTCTTTTTGATAAGAAAGCAAAGCAAAAAGGATTCCAAGTTGGTGATCGTGTTTTGCTTTGGGATAAGCGAAGGGAACCGAAAGGTTTACATGGAAAATTTGATTCTCTTTAGCGAGGACCCTTCACTATTCACCATGTTGCTGGAGAAGATAGTTTTATCTTGGCTTATCATGACGGTACACCATTTGCGCTGCCTTATAACGGTCAGCATTGGAAGCATTACTTTGAATGAAGATTCAAGGTAACTTCTTGTAAATAATGTCTTTCTCTTGTTTGTTTTGCGTCTTTTGTTTGTTTGTTTTTGCTTTGTTTGACTCTGTGACCCAATGGATAAGAGGAAGGCACTTAAAGTTCTGGATTCTTTTCTTTCACAATCTTGAAGGATAATGCTTCCAATGCTGTTGTTGTCCTCATTTTTGTTTCCAAAAATGAAGGACCACTACATGAAATTTTTGTGAAAAAATGAAAAATTTTACTCTATGGCATGCTTCCCGAGGTAGAATTTCGACTAATCCTTGGACTGGTTTAATCTTAGTCCATCCTCGAACCAAGTTTCGAATTTCGTCGAATTCTAGGTTCGTTTGCTATGCCTTTCCTTCAATTTCGGGTTTTAAAACCCCGACTACAGGTGGAGAATTTTCTTCAAATTGCAAGTTTTAATGATATTCATTGTTTTGGTTGTTGTGGGGGAATTTTTGGCTTATTACATGTGCACTTTTATTCAAAAATGAATACTTGTAATTTGTTTTAAATTCCCCCTTTGTTGTTTTTATCTTTTTCTTTGTTTTTGGTCTTGTTTAGTTAAATTAGGGATTTTTTGGCTCAACTAACAGTAAACTTGCAGTTTGGTCAAAAAACCCCTACTTTAATGGTTTTTGCATGTAATAGGGATTTTAAATCCCCATTACATATGTGCAAGTCTTTCTTACTTGTTGTAGGGATTTTATTTCCCTTTTACAGGTAATTAAAACTTGTATTCCTCTCCAAAAATCCCGATTTTGGCTTGTAAGTGGAAAAAGTAAATTTTAAACTTGCTATTTGTCTAACAAATCCCGATTTTGGCTTGTAAGTGGAAAAAGTAAATTTTAAACTTGCTCTTTGTCTAAAAAATCCCGATTTTGCCTTGTAAGTTGAAAAAGTGAAATTCAAACTTGTTATTTCCTCCCCAAAACCTGATTTTCATTGTTTCATGACAATTCGAACTTGTTGTTTGTCTCCAAAAACCCGATTTGCTAGAAAAATGGGTTTGTTAAAGATTTCAAAGCGATTTTTTGTGGAGATTTGTTGGAGATGCAAGGCGTTTAGGATTCTATCCTATTCTCATGCATTTACAAACACATTTTACGCCATTTAGGGTTTATTGTTACTGGTTTTTTGAGCTAAATCAGCGTCCTTCAATCCACATTTTGGGCATTTTTCACTCAACAAATCTGCATTCTCCTAAATCGTTTTCCCTTCTCTCACCTAGGCGTGGAGTTTGGGATAAGATTTAAGCTATTTAATGATTCATCTAAGATGCATTGAATACCACGTTTTTCAGCTAACACGTGATTCGTTTGTCTCCATTTTGGAAGCATTTGATGCCATGAATCTTCAACAATATGAATCGTTTTTGCATCTTATGCTAAGGCGTTGAGAATAGAAGAGGATTCATAAACTTTTCACACCATTTCTTTGGGGTTTGCTGCCACATTTTTATGCAAAAGGCATTTTTTTCAAAAACGTGGCAAGGGTTCTACATTGTCGTTTGTCTTTATTAATTGATTTTGCTTCTTCATTCCAAGGATTGTTGCATTTTTGGAGAAGCATTTTCAATTTGAAGAAAGGTATGGCTTCTTTCCTTTCTTTCCTTTATTTTATTTTCTTATTTTCTTAATCTTCTTTCTTAGTTGCATTTTATTTTATAATGCGTTGTTCTTCCCCCAAAAATCGATTTTTGTGAGAGGATTCTTCCCTTGGTATGCAATTTTTGAATTGCATTGTTCTTCCCTAAATTTTCCCTCTTTACTTGTATTCGGGATTTTTAATCCTGATTAGAAGTTCGCTGGAAATTCTTGTCCTTCCCCTACAGTAAAGGAATTTAACCATTTTTGGTTAAAATTCCAAGTTGAAAAGTGTGAAATACACCTCCCTTGAAAATTCGGGTTTTGAAAGCTGGTTTACATGTTGAAGAGTTCTTCCCATTTTCATGAAAATGACTTTCCCAGATTTTTCCTTTTCTATCCATTCATGTTCCCCATATCCGTACTTTCCATTTCCGTCATTTTCCGCAAGTCAAAATCTCATTTTTCGTCCATTTCTCCATTTTTGAATTTACAAGTGTACTTGTATTCGGGTTTTAAAACCCCAATTGCATGTATGTCCTTTCCAACTTGTATACTTGCGAAAATTCTCCCAAGATCCGAAATTGGTCAAAGTCAAGATTTTCCCATTTCTACATATTTCCCCTCTTCCTCTCACAAAATCGTGAAATTCAAGAATCAAAGTTTTACACATTTAGAGAAGGAAGAATGATATTTGCAGCTGACTATGATGTTCCCTTAACTCTCTTAAGGCTTCATCACAGCATTCCAGGTTCACAATCAATGTCAGATTTGCCGGCATCTCCAACTCCAAAGAAAATGAAATACAAATATGACAAATATCAGAATGAGGTTGCACCTTCCCAGGTTTCTTCTCCTTTAGATTGCATCAGAGACACGGAGATAGGGCACGTTGATATGGCAGAATTAGTCAATAGGGTAGAAGATCCACAGGATAATAACTTGCAGCGGCTGTTGGACAGCCATATCCATCATGCATCTTCCTTCTCGGTGGCTGCCCTAGAACCTGAGTTCGTTCTTGCATGCACCCATCATTTTGACAAGGAATCAAGACTCATCAAAAATGATGATGGTGAAGCTATAATTCGTCTTGATGCGGATACAATCGAGAAGGTCTTCAGAATACCTCCTGTACCTGTTTATATGGAAATCACCAAAGAAAGTGCATCAAAAAATTACGTGAAGAGGGAAAAAGATTGCAAGCGGTACATCAATAGGTGGATCCAAGAGCCACGACCTTCCTTCTCAAGGTGGGCAAAGTTGTACCGCTGCGATTTCAAATGGGAGATAGGAGACACCATCACTCTTCTCAACAGGATGATGGGCCTTGAGCATTCCAATGTCTTTGAGCCATGGATGTATCAGTTCATTATGTTCATACGGCAGTTACATCACATTTCATGGGGGGAAGCCAATAGTGATGCCTTGTGCGAGCAACTTGCAGCAGTTCCAACCACCATGACCTTCTTCTTGAATTCTTATTTGGTGTATTTGGCAGCATCACGCAGACACTTTCCAGGTCTTTCTACCAACGGTGATCGCTCACTTATACCAGTTTGGGAATGACTAGTTGCCATTGAGACCTAGCAGACTGCATTTCAGAAGAGTCCAAGACGCATTCTTTGGATATTTCATGTGTCAATTTGATAGAAATCTCCAGAACAAAAGCATATCAGATGAGGCATGGGTCAAGGTATCTGAGTATGGGTGTTTGTTTCTGCAATTTCCCACCTTCACCTATATGAGGATATGATGCTATGATGGTCAGCCATACATGCTTCCAAGATACCCAACTGATAAGATAATTCTTATGGAGTTGGGAAGACAGATCATGGTTGTTCACACTTTTCAGTCTACTCCACACAAGGTTGGAATGGGGATCTCTACCACAAACCCATTTGAAAATTGGCCGATACTCCCTTGTCAAATTTGTGAAGGCTAAGGCCATGGAAACTGAATTGCAGGAAATCAAGCTCAAATGGTTTAAACCTAGAGCTGATTTCGATTATATGGGTATGAAGGAGAAAATCAAGAAATCCTTTGTGCATGTTCATCGCATTGAAGACATCTGGGTAGATCTCCACCGAGAAGCCGAAGCCCTCAAGATGGATGACTGCAGGCTCACTGTTGAGCAAATTGTTGATTTGAACTTGGCAGATATCCTACAAGGGATGATTGATGACGGGCATATACTTGATCCTGAATACACTTCACGGAGGGTTGAGGAAGCTCCACTTCCTTTGATCCAATGGTCGCACAAGGAGTGCATATCTTGGCCAACACCAACTCATGGCTGAAAAGTAATGCTGTTAGACTTATCAAAATCAAGGTTGGTAAAGAAGATGATTCTAAGGGGCCTCTTCGATGGAAATCTGAGATTCAGATTGACAACAAGGAGGGTGCTTCATCTTCGGGCACAAGGATCAAGTTACGAGTCAGTCGTGCAGTAGTGCTTCCTCCTAAGGAGAGGACTGTTCGTGGGAAGGAAAAATCACGATTCCATGTTCAGGTGATCGATCTGGATAATCCAAAAGAGGGGCAGCAATCTGATGATGCTCATAAGTCTCCAGTTTCAGACTCGCCTCATGAGGTCATTCCTCCAATTTCCATTGAGACACCTCTTTCTCCTCCTGATTTGCTTGTAGACGAGTCTCCTCAAAATGCAATTCCCATTTCAGCATATGAGCCATCTCCTCATCATCAACAAGAAAGTGTGTTGAAAGTTCCTGAGGATATTCCTACTTGCATCCAGTTATCAGAAATTGATAATTCCACTTCTGGTTTTGAAGAATTCATGAGGCAATCTTCATGCCCATTGGTAATTGACAAAACCGTGGTCGTTGTCCAAACAGATTTTCCTCCCAGGATTACCATGGTAATTCAAACAGAAACTGCTTCTCCTTTGCCTACGGCTGCTACTGCAAGAGAGTTGATGACTTTGCCTCCATGGCTTAGTTCTTTCGCCCCGAAAAGGTAGAAGCAAGAGATCTCACCTGATGTCTTTGACTATCAGCAACTGAAACAGTCTAGATCTAAAGTTGCTAAGAAGGCCAAGACTATCTCCAGAGTAATGGTTGACAGTAACAAGATGAAAGTAGCTGAAATTGTGGAACCTATTGCAGATAAGCCACTGGATGAAATGTCAGCTGCTGATTATAAGGTTACGAGGATAGAGTTGGGCAAGCAAATGCATGAGGTCATTAAACATGATGCTCAGTTTTCTGTTGCTTCATTGGTGCAAAGGTGTGATGATGTTCTAGCGAAGAAAGACAAGCTAGAAGAGGAAAACCAACAGCTTATGGCAGCCATTCATAAAATCACAAAACCTGCTGCTGAAGGGAGTAACTCCATAGGTTCTTCTGGTTCCCAAGAATCGATTCGTGGAGTGGAAAGGGCGGCTCAGAAAGTACAAGCACTGGTTTACTAGGTTGATCAGCTTCATGATCAATGTGTACAAGTAATGAAAGACATTTTTCAAATAATGTCTAAGTCGGAAACTGTTGAGGAGAAACTAGATCAAACTTCTAATACTTTCAAAAAGAATCTGGAAAGTGTTGAAGAAAGTTTGACAATCTGACGTACCATACCCCAACAACAGCTAAGCATTTTGCACGAGCATGCCATCATCTCTTCCAGGGTTATGTACTTGGAATTTGAAGAACTCCTAGAAAACAAGACCCTTGTTCTTAAATCCCTCATTGAGGAGATCAGTGATGCAAAGAGATTTCGGGGCGAAGTTTACCGAGATATTGTCTCCCATTGTGAAAGGGCCTCTTGCAACATAGTAAGTCAGGATGGAGAGCTGATTCCAGAAGAAGAAGTTCTTGCTGATTTACAAATAAGGATTCATAATGAATGGAGGAGCGAACGATTCTCGACAACTTCGATTCAAGCATTGATGAAACACCAAGCCTTTCTGCATGAAATCCAGTCTATCCTGGATAAAAACAATTCTGCGCTCCTCCGCTGTCATGACACTATTGTGAAGACTATGGTTGTTGCCAAGAACACCCATGAACCAAATCCCGAGAAACTACAAGTGAGCATCCGGAAATTTCAAGGATTTGTGTCTTCATAAAATGCAACTTAATTGTTTTTCAACACTTCGTTGAATATTCCTTTTTTGTAATCTTTAGTTGTAATTTAGTTTTGACAAGTTACATATAAAAGTATTTTTTTAAAAAGCAAGTTACACATTACTTGCAGTTTTGTAATTATAGGTAAGACAACTACAAGTTGTGTCCAATTAGGACTGTAGTTGGAATAAGTCTTAGTTAGTTGGAGTAACTCTTAGTTAGTTAATGAAGTCTTAGTTAGTTATTGAATGAGTCTTGGTGGCTCAGAGAATCTCTCAAGTTAGTTAGGATCCTCCCTCCTTTTTCTCAAGGCTCCTCTTTTATAAATACTTCAGGGGTTTATTGTATTTGATATCTTTTGGAAAGCAAGCAAAAACTCTGCCAAATTTACAGCAAGAAGTCTTTGAGCTTATGTATGTGGATTGAAAGTTTTTGAAGAATAATAAAGAAGGATTACTCAAGTTTTGAGTCTTTGAGCTACATGTTTGAGTTTGAATCTTTTATTTCTTCTATGCCAAGTGTTTCTAAAGGAGCTTAGTCCAATCTGAATTGAAGTGTTTGAGCTGCAAGTAGAGAAGATTAATTAAAATAGGAAACTCTCTTGAAGGAGCAGCAAGTCTTTGAGCTTGCGTCTATTCTTGAGGAAAAATTACTATTTGATAAGAAATAGCAGCAAGTCTTTGAGCTTGCATTAGTTCTTGTGTTTGTGTTGAAAGAATAGATTATTCCAGTCTTTGAGCTATTATCTTTTATTCATTGTTATATTTAGTATAGCAAAGGGTAGATAGGACTTCCAATAGTCAAGTCTTTGAGCTTGATATTGCTGTCCCGTCCCGAAGGAAGTGACGGAAGTCTTTGCGCTTTCAGGAAACTTCATTTCCTTTCTCTTATTTCACTTGAAAGTGGTTATTGCTGTTATTCAATCGCTATCCTTTTCTGTGAAGCGAAAAGGCTATTGTCTTTCTTGAAAAAAGAAGAAAGATTGTTGTCCCATCCTATTTTATTTATCCAAGGTGTAGTTAGATAGGGGGAGCCTTCCCTTAATTAGGAGAGTTTTTACTTGTGTGCTGTGGTTGAAACCACAATTATGTATATTTCCCCAAGTGTACAAAATTTTCAACCAACATTGCTCTCCCTCAACAGTGGTGTCATCCTTGCCGCCGCTATTCAATTGCAATTCATGCCTACTTCCCTGTGTGAGCTCATGCTTACCAGTCTCTTGATCAAGTGCAATGTCTCCCTCTTCAACCTGATTTCCAGGTTCATCAGCACTAACGACCCTTACTTCTGCTCCTTGCTCACCTTGTGTCTGAGGATTATTTGCCTCGAATGCATCATGATCACTTTGTGAAGGCAGAGCGGGTATGTAGTTAAGTTCAACCACATCATCCTCTGAGCTGGGGTGCCTGGATGATGAACTAACCTCCGACCTCCTGATGGGGATCTTTTCTCTCCTTGTTCTTTTTGATGTTCGAGTCCCTCTATTGGCCCTTGCTTTCTTTCTCTTCTTTTCAAGTTTCTCAACCTCTTCCTTTGGTGCGCTTGAGGTTCCTTCATCTTCCAAAGACTGGGAATCGAGACTACCCATTAGATTGTATGTGAATTGGTTCCCTCCATGGGTCAATCTCTCAATTTGTTGGGATAACCAGTAATCGGTATACCTCCTTGGAGCTTCCATGACTGCCTTGGAGATCAGGTGCAATCTCTCCCTCTTCAACCTAATTTTGAGGTTCATCAGGGCCAACGACCCTTACTTCTGCTTCTTGCTCACCTTGTGTCTGAGGATTGTTTGCCTCGAATGCATCAAGATGGCTCTGTGAAGGCGGAGCCGGTATGTAGTTAAGTTCAACCACATCATCCTCTGAACTGGGGTCCCTGGATGATGAACTAACCTTCGGCTTCTTGATGGGGATCTTTTCTCTCCTTGTTCATTTTTATGTTCGAGTCCCTCTATTGGCCCTTGCTTTCTTTCTCTTCTTTTCAGGTTTCTCAACCTCTTCCTTTGGTGCGTTTGAGGTTTCTTCATCTTCCAAAGACTGGGAATCGAGACTACCCATTAGATTATATGTGAATTGGGTCCCTCCATGGGTCAGTCTCTAAATTTTTTTGGGATAGCTAGTAATCGATATACCTCCTTGGAGCTTCCATGACTACCTCAAAATTCGTGATTGGGTCCTAAGTCCAATCAATGCTTGGCAAGAGCTTCTTGTCTGCCTCAAATTCTCGGACTTGCAAGCAATTTCCATAGTCCATCACTTGATCTAGGACTTGGCGGTACTCATAAAGCCACATTTGTTGAACACTCAGCCTAGAATATTCACGCCAACGGACCTCAAATTCATCAAAACAGTTGCTCCAATAATCCTCTATTGATGCCTTGGCCCTGTAGTGCCTGCCATAGGCTCTTTTTGCCAAATTATCATGATCGAAGCGTTTCGTAGGGAAATGTTCCTATAAGCCATAGGACGCTAATTCAGCAAATGACTCTTCAGCTTGCATTGAATTTTAGAAGTGTACATCAAGGGTACCCAAAATCACGGGGAAGGTGAACCCGGATTGCTTCTTATCTTTGAGTAGACTACTTGTTGGGTGTGCCTATCTTGCAACTTCTTATTTTATCTGACGGTTAGCGTGGAAGCAGGAATGGTGTTCCCTCAAAGCTTGCTATTCCGATGTAAGTGAACCTAGGAAACTGGATAAACCACGCACCATATTTCCGGATCAAAGTGATAGCCTATTTTGAGAGCCTTATATACAATCCTCCTTGCATTAATCTGACCAGGTGCATTGTAAAGGCATCATTGACATGCTCATACTGACCAATTGCATAGGCGATGTTATTCTTTTCTCTTTGGGCAATGTCATAATAATGCAGCTGAGGGTAGCATTCGTACACCTTCACCTGATTCGACCCATTCCCGATCTCACCTTGCTTGGTTAACCATGTCAGTGGCTAGTGTCAGGCAAACATGTAGACCAAGTAGGAAGTCATGGTAAAGTACTTTTTTTCTTCAAGCTCAATTAGTTGTGTATGGATATTGTCGTTGATGATCTGAGCCCAGTCAAACTTAGACTTCCCAGCGAAGACCTGCTCAGTAAAGTAGAACATCCATTCCTCAAAGAGATTAGATGGAGGGAGTCCCATGACCCGACTGAGTAAGGTAACCATATCACCATACTCGTTGTGAAAATAACTTCTGGGGGTCTATTTAATGATTCTAATGCTTGGGGGTCTTCTTTCTTTGTACAATTCTTCGTTTATCAATGTTTTGCATTTAGCAGGATTCATGTCATAAGCGACTTGCGCCTCATCAATAGTTGTAGCAATAGGATTATCTGGAAATGGGATATCAAATACCTCCCCAAGGGCTTCAGGTGTGAAATCAGCTAGTACCATCCCCTCTAGCACCACTAATCTAATTAAACGCCTGTTATCACTTGAACCTGCACCCCTGTTTGCTAAGCTATCAACTCAGCAGGCTTGTGACACATGGGAACCCTCCTAGGCCTACGGGTTGCCTAAAAATTGGAGTGAACCTCCAGAGTAAGCTGGTTCTTTTCAAATTCTGCACCTAAACTAACAGCTTCTTCAAGGAAAAGAGTAAGGAGGAGAACATGTAAAATTGAAATCTAAATCTAAGGTGATTTGCACCAGATGATATGTTGAAATTCAACTAAGAAAAAGATACACAGTATAACAGTGATAATAAACCTCTTTTACACTAACCAAAAACCCATGATCTTTGCATCAATACTTCATAAGAAGGCTGGATAATCACAGTCCTAAGAGGAAAAAACCCCTTTCACAACCTAAGACTAGTAATTACTAAAAAACACAGCTTATGACCTGCAAGAACATATATATTTCTGTATAAGGCATCAACAGAAAGTGCAATTTTAAGGGGGGCAAAAAGCCAACCACAAAGAACTGACTAACACTAAAGACACAATAACAGAAAAGATGAGAAGTAGAGAGGTAAGCCAAGCTATTATCCCTGCCAAACAGGTATCACCAAGCTTTATAATTCCTGAAAATGTGTTACAAAAACATTCCTTCCTGCAGAGAGAACTCAAAAATTACAGTCTGCTAAAAAGATGAATGAAGAAGAACCCCAACAAAAATGAAGGCTTCTAGTATATATGCTTTTTTCCAAGGCAGTCAAAAAGACTCCACCTCCTCCTCTTAGGTCGAGTAGACTCAAAAAACCCACTTTTTTGGCCCTAAACATGTCTGAAAAGGAAAGGACTTGAGCAAAAAAAGTCAAGCCACCCATTCTGCAACCATAAAACCCCTTAAATGCATCATAAATGACTCTGAAATATCCTTGACAGGCCTGCAAGCCTTCATAAATGCAAAAAAAAAAAATCTCTGACTTTATCAATAAATGAAAATAAATATCTAATAAAGTGAACACTTTATCAAATATTCATTTTATTCTACTTGTATATTAAGTCAAGAATTAATAAATGAAATAAGAAATACATTTAATAAAATGACCTATTAATATCATTTTAAGAAATATTTTAATCACTCCATTTATTAAAATAAGAGAATTATTTAATAAAGTGACCAGTTAATAAGTCACTTTAATAAATAACTTCATTATTTTATTTATTCAATTTTTTTGACTTAATATACAAATAAAATAAAATAACATATTTGATAAAGTGATTTACTAAAAATATCACTTTATTAAATAATTTTATTTCATTTTTATATTTGTAGACTTTTTGCTTTAAAATTTAATCACTTTATAAAACTATTAAGCTTATATATTATCACCTTTTTTTTTTTAAAAAGACATATTAAATGATAAAAATAAGCTTAAAGTTTTACGAAGGCATTTAAAAGGGGCCCCAAGACATTTCCACGAGGCCATTTGCGAGGAAGACAAGAAGAAATAAAAACAAGGGAAAAATGAAAAAAAAAAGCCAATGCAATATCGATGCATACTTAGGGGAATTCAACCCTAAAAACCTCATTTCCTTTCATTCGATATTTTCATCTCCCTTTCGCTGGAACTGAGGGCGGCCGCCATGAGGGTTTGAAGGTCGAAATGAAGGGCATTTCGACGTTTTCCTGCAGATCTCCGTTATTAAGGCTGCTAGCGTGTCTCTTTTCCTCACCTTTGCCAATTCTGGGCACATTTTGGGGAGCCGTCGTGGAGATTTTCCTGTATTTTTCTCTGTATTTTCTGGGTGTGGCCTTTTTGATGTCTTCATTCCCCTTGGCAAACTCTGCCGTGAAGTAGCCGCCATGAGGGTTCGAGCGAGGATGAAGGGCATATCGAGCTTCGAAAACAAACACTCAGACCGCCATGAACATGCCAAATTCTGAAGGTTTTTTCGAACTTCTGGAAACGGCTTTCTGATTTCAATGAATACTAGGCATTTCATCTTTATTTTCTGCTATAGTGTGGTCTTCTTGTTGGGCGCCATGTCTGATTTCTGGGCGATTTTCAGGTCTCCATGGGTTTTTAGAAGGAATTGCAGGTATCTTCGCCATTAATGGCTGCTACTAGTAACCCTCCTTTTGCTTTTTGCTGTTCTGGTTCTGATTTTCTGAGAATAATTTTTTGAAAAAAATGGTTTTAATCTCCACATGTTTCATTCTTCATAACATGCCAATGAAACCCTTAAGACTTTAGAAGTGCGCTATCTTTTGTTCCTTACTTATGCTTTTATATCACCCTTTCAATGACCTCCTTGAAGGAAACCATTTCTGAGCATCTTCCAAAATGATGATCTCCAGTTCTTTTATTATTAAGGTCTGATTGTCCATAATTTACACTGCTCTGTAGTTCCACCAAAACCCTAAGTAATATCTCTGCTTCCTTGATGAGGCTCTCACATTTGGGTGGCCCTTTTATGCAAATATCACATCTATGTATTGTAAGATAGGCAATTGGTAGGCAGTATACATTCCACATTTCATTGCAATCAGATCCTCCCCAAAGTACTGAACCAGTGTTTTTGCTCTGCAACATGTTGTTGAAACCCCATATCTAAAACAGTCTGACAGCATACTAAGTGCATTTTGAGTTTGTTCTGCATCTCTTCTACTAGGTAATAGTGATGGAAGCATTGTCATGTCAGCATATAAAGTACAATCCGCTAGTAATCCACCTCTTCCAGCTCTACCAGCTTCTTGATAATAAGCCTCCAAGCTCTGTGGCCAACCATAATGAATAACTTGCCGAACATTTGACTTGTCAATTCCCATGCCAAAAGCAATTGTTGCGACAACCACTTGTAATGAGTCATTATGAAACAGATCATGCACGTTATGCAAATGTTTCTTTAGCAACTTTGCCTTCCGAAAATGATGGTTTTAATCAGATTTATCTTAAAAAAAATGTGAAAACCATATTGCTGTGTATATCTCTGAATGACTGTTTGGACTGAAAATGGTGGAAAAAACATTATAAACCCTCCTTTTGTCATCTGCCATTATGCTGTGCGTTAAAACATGTATTTTATGAAAACTGTAGCTGCATATTTCTACAAAATACTCTTGAATCTGAATATCATTTGCAAGGACGTAGCTGTCTTGGAATTGTTGAAATATCTGATCAATAATGTCTCTTCCAGTTTATCATAAAAAATTTCAGGCTCAATGCATAAAATGTCCTCTTAATGATCATTTGTAAATATTTGCACATCTTGTTCATGCTCCTTGCATGCATCTTCTCTTATACCCCTTGGAAAAAGCATATTAATGTTGTTTGAAGATCCGTGCACTTGCTGTCATGGAAGATATGAAGTTGCAAATAATCAGATAGAGATGCACCTCGAATAATTCAATCATTTCATGTGACATCTACTTAGCTGTTAGCTTGATATTTTGATGGCTGCTGCTACCTTTGTTTTGAATATAACAGCAACCTGATCATTTACTGCTCTTCTGCATCCTGAAGTCTTTAACATGAGGTTATAAAAAAGCACACCCCCTTGTGATGCCTGTCATGCTTTCATGATAGCCATAATGCTATGTGATGGCTGAGATGTTCCCTTCTGTTACTTATATTGCAAATCATTCTTTTCACGATTGTAAATTGACTGTGACTATGCACTTGTGGTTTATGAGAAAATTTGACCTTGCGCATTGTAGTATTTACCAGACTTCTGACAGTATAATCTCCACTATGTTTTACTGAAATATTCATTCCTTTGAAGGCATGACAACACTCCTTATGCTTGAAATCATTATCATCATGTTGTTGCTACACTACTCTACTCTATTTGCTGCATAATGGAGATTACTCTGACATGAATACATCCTTGCATACATCTTCTAAGACATGTGACCTGTGGCGTGAATGATTGCTGTCCATACTGACTTTATATCTTGTCTGTATCACTTTCTGAAATATGACTGCATGCCTTTGTGAATTGATCACTGTGATTGTATCTTTGATTATATGCATCCCTTCCATAATTGTGTTTAATGATATCTTGCATTGTGTTAGAAAATGTCTTCGTTACGATTCTGAAAATGCATTGTATTCCTTACTATTTGCTGCCCACTGAGTCTGAAAAACTGAATGTTGCATTTTCTATACTTAGTGTACAGCTTTATGTATGCACTGCATATCTCATTAGCATGCATAAATACCTTGTCCACGTCCTTTAAAAAGGACAGTCTTATCATGCTTATTGGCTGATCATGTGATCGCATACTTGCGTTTTGTTACTCTTTTTCCATCACCAGCTCTCATATAACTTAATTGTATGAGGCCTTGCTATTGTTTCACATGAGCTGGGCTCAACCCTTGTGGGAGCCTCATTCATCCCCACTCATTTTTGTGAATTTCATGACCAGCAAGCTGTCCCTTTTCCTAATCTTGCACATGAAGCAAACATGTTAGCAAAAATATGCATATGCATGGTGATTTTCTTTTGATCTGATATTTGCCTTTCGAGATCCCTCTGTGATGCTAGGTTATATGCATCTGATGCATGTAGGGATTATATATATATATATATATATATATATATATATATATATATATATATATATATATATATATATATATATATATATATATATATATATATATATATATATATATATATGCGTGCATTAATACACATGTTAGGAATGTAGTCAGCCATTGTTTAGAACAAAATGTTCTAATGCATTGCATATTTTAACTCTTTTGCAGATACGGACCAGGGTGAAGTAGCAAGACAAAGGCAACATCGAGTCTACTTCAACTGTTCCAGTCATTCAGGCAATGACTGGTTCCATTCTCAACATGCCTTCTTCATTTTTTGTACTTATGCATACATATCTGTATATTTCTTTTCTGCACTGGATGCATGTAGCTAGTCTCACGGCTCTTTGTGTGGGACGCATGTTTGAATATTAATAAAAATACTTCTCCTTTTGATGAGATGTCTCTCTCTTTTGTTGTTACAGACTAGAAGTATTTAAAAATACCATCTTTAGCTCATTCCTTAGTGCAGTTGGAAACACAAAAATAGAGAAGTAGTACACACTTGTTTCACTTTGTAAAAACTAACATATCTTAACCTATTTTTCAGCTAGAAGCGAAAAATAGGTAACAACGCCTTCCTTCAATTTTGGGCTGAGGAAGACCTTTTGAAAATGTTTTAAGAATAATGCCTTTCTCAGCTTGCGTTTTCGCATTTTCGGGTTGAGGAGAGTCTTTTAAACGTAAACGCCTTACTTACCTTTACATTTTCGTCTCACGCAAGGCTTTTTCACTCTATTTCAGGACAAAAAAGACTTTTACAAAGTTTATAAAAACACTTTCACGCGATTTCACGATTTCGGGCTAAGGAGGTTTTTTTGCCAAGTTTCGCGTTTAATGAAAACACCCTAGTTTCCGCGAGCTTCACACTAAAGGAAGACTCTGCAAACTTAGACGTTTAAAACGCCTTACTTCATGCGATTTTGGGTTGTGAAAGGCTTTTGCAAATGTTTAAAGTTAAAAGCTTTACCTTTATTTTCGAGATTTCGGCGTAAAGAGGCCATTTGCAAAGTTTATAAAGATAAACGCTTTCCTTTATTCTCCATTTTCAGGCTGAAAGGCCCTTTTGAAATTTTTTTGAAAAACGCCTCACTTCTTACCTTCTGCGATTTTCAGCCTAAGAGAGGTTTTTTAAAAGGCTTTAAAAATTTTATGCCTCTCCCTCTTCCTCCATGATTTCGGCCTAAGGAGAGTCTTTTTGAAAGTTTAATGCCTTTCCTTATCATTCTGCAGTTTTTTAAACTTAGGCTTTAGGCGATTATTTTGCAATTTTTTTTTTAAAGTTAATTTCGGCCCAAAAGGCCTTTTTCGAATTTGCATCTCCCTTTTGTAATTCGGCCAACTTAGCCGATATTCAAACTTATGCTGAAATTAGTCTCCTTTGTGAGAATTTTGGACTTTAAATTATGAGACGAATTTGACATCTAGTGAAACCATCGAGTGTGATCAGCAAGTTTGCAAGAGGTCACCGTTCGCCCAAGGTCCAGCAACCAATCAAAGTCTATACCTGGTTGGACATACAAACTTGGTTAAAAGTGCAAAAATATTGATGTATCAGTTCACTTTGGGATAAGTTGCAGACCTGAAACAAGGCTTATTTCACCATTTTGTGAAATCGGGCTTCATCTTGTGACTAATTCAATATCTTACTTTTTTCCTTCACAAGATTTTGTCTTAGATGTTTTGTATTATGATTAGCTTAGGACTTTTACAAAGAATTACTATCAGCTTAGGGTGATCATGTTTAATCAAAGAGCAAGATATATATCCTAAGGTTTCAAGCTTATCATTCTAGCTTAGGATTCCTAGTCTCAGTTATCTATTCTTATTTGTAAGCAAATGCCATTTCATGAAACTAACTTAGACAATTTCCACAAGTGAAAGATGACTGGAGCAAGGTGAGCTCTCATCAAGAAGAACATTGCACTTCAAGTCTCTACAAGGCAGTTGATGGGATCGTCAAGTCTCAAGCTCTACAAGGCAAGGATATGAGTCATATACATCCCATCCTAGCCAAGAACAAGGCATCCAAGGCAATGACACCATACATCCTGAGCAAAGACAAGGACCAAAAATGTGATGAGCATGATGATTCATTACAACACTTCAAGTCTTAGAAGGATACAAGGAGGTTGCTCGAATGAAAGGATTTCACAAAGAACACACAAGGAGTATGATCAATGCACTTCAAGGAACGATGAGGATCAAGTATAGGAAAGACAAGGTCTACACCAAGTGCAACATCAAGACAAGAGATAGTTATAGAAGAGTTATCAAAGTTAGAAGATCGTTTGAGCAAAGTCATCCTCACATCAATAGCTTGGACATGTTGAGTATCAAGAGATATGCCTCATTCATTCACATGCTTGTGATGGGTTACAAAGATCGAGCAAGCTAAGGTGGTGTCCAGTCATCACTTATCCAATCATATCATTTCATGATAAGGCGTCCTGATTCAAAAAACCTTATTCATTTATTAAAAGAAGATAATTGTCAGATGGGCACAAAGTTCAATGTACCTACCGCTATCATCTATTGGTCAAATTTTCTAAGGACATGTGTCCCATCAAATGCAAATATATCATTGGTCAAGCATTAAATGCTTTGTAATGGACGTAACAAACAATAATTAGGTTTTCTTGGCCATTGATCTCAAATTGGTCTAAGCCACTGAATTGTAGTGAGAGCACTATATAAGGCTCCACTTCGTCATTTGAAAAGGTTAATAGATAAGAGTTCAATAGTGAATAGTTAATAGTAGTAGTTCAATAATAGATAGTAGTTCAAGAAAGTAGAAAATAGTTAGAGTAGGAAGATAAGGCAAAGATTGTCGCCAAGACATTGTTCCAAAAGACATTTAAACTTCATTGAAGAAATGGTGAACTCTATGTGTGAATTCAACAATTTGCATGGTCCCTACTTCTCAATTTGATTTTCATGTTGTTTAGATGAATGGAAGACTTTGTGTATGATCTCAATGGTGAAATTCATATATCCATACTACTAACACCTTGCCGATGGTAAAGTACCTTGCATAGTTAACTGGAATCATTTAGCCAAGCTTAACTTCAATTATCATTTCTTCATTGATGCATCAACTCAATGGTGTCTATTCTTGTGGTGGTAATTTGAAAATCATGAAGTTATCCTTAGAAGATTGCACTAACCTTGTGGAGATGTTCGTTGCATGTCGAAGCAAGACTTAGTTGGAATTTCATCAAAGATTGTCCATTGTTCTCATATTTGTAGGAGTAAAGTAGCTTCCTCAACCTTCATCCTTTTTCCTTTATTTAAGATCAAGTGAAATCCCACGTTCCAATATCATTCGAGCATTCAAGCATTCAACATAAGTCCACCTTGTGAAACCAACAATATCACATCATATACGACTGAGTCTATCCAAGAGCACGTCAAGACCTAACATTCGAGAACCTTGGAGTCATCCTGCTTAATCACGCAGCTTAGCATTTGGGAGTCTTTGTTCAAGAGAGGATAGAATACTTAGTATTTTATTCTGTGTTGCATAGTGCGTAAAAACACCATCAACAGAATTGGCACTAGAAGGAGGGCATGATCATTGTGAATACCTAAATAGCTGAGCTCCAAATCTTATCAATTCATATACGCAGGAGTAATCTCAAACCTTCTACTCTCCTCTGTGCTCAATAGAATTACCTGATAGTGAATACATGAAAGCGAACTCTTGAACAAGTAAATTCAGTGGAAAGAAAGAATGTTGGATTGTCAGTTGGGCTTGTGAATGAAAAAGAAGCACTTTACATAGCTGGAACTAGTTGAGCTCTCAAAACTAAATTTGAGATTTGAAAGATCTCTCTCGCTTCAAAAATCAAAAAAATAAAAATAAAAATAAAAAAATTTGAAAATTCAAAAAGAAAGGTTTCTCGATGGAGTAGCAGTATCACCAAGATGAGCAAGAAGTTGACATCCTTCAACTTTGGTTGAGACTGAATGTGCAACTTCATCCACACCATTTGTTAGAATTTGCAGCACCTAAACAGTGTAGAATCTATGAAACAAATGAACACGATGAAATGCATTGCTTGACATTCTTGTCAAGGATGGAATTAGCAGTAGAAGGCAATTTCAGTCTCCCAATGAGTAATGATCCTCTTTAAAGATTCTTAGGGATGATCAAAAGTCGACTTGCTATCAAAGGTAGATTGTATTTAGAGAAAATATTGCTTCCAACATGTTGTAGAATTCCTAATGCACCCCATTCCGAGTTTACTTGCTCATTATACAAAATGGCTATCAATCAAGTCAGATTTCAATTTGGACTACCAGACTTATCCAAGGAAGAGTGTATCATGAACAGATATTGGAGTAAATACCTTACAGATGAATTTAGAAGAACACATCTGAAAGATCCCTGATGGATCCCTTTTCTGATCTGCTGTAATTTTTATTTAATAAACTAGGTTTTTTGTAATTTTCTGGTGATCTTATAGAATAGACAGAAGTGCAGAAAGGGGGTTTGTTTCTTTTTGTTTTGGAGTTTTGAAAATATATATATAAAGAAATAATAAACAATAAGAGTGCGAAATAAGAATGGAAACAATGTTCATAAATTAGAACACTTACAATCTAACATACTACAACTCGTACCAGGACAATAATCTGATTTCCTTGTATTCCAGCAATTATCATTTACCAATTTGGAGCTGCTACAAAATGAATTGACCAGCAATGAATAAGCAAGATACAATATGCAGATTTCCATCTCTTCACACCAGCAACAAACCAAACATGGACAGCAAGGAAGAATGATGCCACCACAACTCCCAATGGGCTACAGTTGTAGTCACGTGCCAGCTGAATAAGGTTAGCTGCCTTGATGAAACCCTCTGAATGCAATCTGAATCCTCTGCAATCAATAGCGCACCCAATCTCTGTCAACCAATGCCCAACACCTTGAAGTATCTACTGACAAACTACTGCTGGGGGCTACGTCCCAGCCAGTATCCAACCTGGGGTTTGCGTCCCAGATGAAGAATCGCTCTACCAAAGCAAATTTGCAAGAAGCAAGTTTTGAATGTGTAAAAGATATCCAAGAGTTAGGTCACAACTACCTTATAACACCTTCCCACTTAGCTCGAACCCTAAAAGTGACTCAATGGGGCGTTTAGGGTTAAAAAGTTATATTTCTCATTTTAAGTTGCCAAGTGTATAGAAAAACGACCTTTTTTCAAATATAAAGAAATCTGTTCACCAAAAGGATCTGAGTCAAAAGAGAAATATTTAGAAAAGTCCAAGACCTTTCCAACGAGCTATTACACCAAGGGATACGCATCCAAATGAGGCCAAAAACCCCTTATTACTCCAAAATGGCTATAAACATAGCCTTATTTAAATAATAAACGCTGACTTAGGAAATATTAAAAATATAACCCAAATAGCTACAAAATGCTCAAATGACACCACAAACCAGAAAGTCAACCTGCCGCCTGTCTGTGACTGAAGTCGGAAATCAAGGATCCACTGGCAGTCTCATCCCTAAAATCTAGGGATGCTCCTAGAAACTAGGAAACAAACCCAAATCCTCTGAAACTGAACCCAAAGAATAATCTCAAGGAGACCCAACCCTGGGTATGGTCATAACCTCCTAAATAGTAGGGATATCCTCCATAAATGTAAGAACTGTCTCCTAAAAATAAGGAACTGCTCCAAACTGATCAACTACTGCCAGAACACCAAGTCCCAGACACTGTATAACCACACTGAGTCTCTATCCATCGATGTCAGCCTACAAGACCCCATAATAAGTTGACTCACATGTCTCTGCTAGACAGAGCTAAAGAGGGGACATGACAAACATGACATCGCTACATCATCCGACAGTGAAGGAAGCTAGTTGCAAGTTGATGACATAAGTTCACATAATGATCAATATATTGTAGTAGACAGATCTCCACTTGTTGCACCTAGAGAAGAGTGCATTGAAATGTAAATTGAAGAAACAATCGAGGGCGCTCAAGTTCAAACAAAAGCAGTGACAAGCGATGATAAAAGTATAAGTCCGACAGTCAAGGAAGAAGATGATTTACATCCATTGCAAAAGAAGGAATTCCTTGATAAATCCCCACTCACATGACAAAAGGAGATCCTTGAGAATAAATTACAAGAAATATCAAGTAGCGGGCTTGGAGAAGAAGACAGTCAAATGGAAATGTCAAATGAAGAATTACAAGTTATCACAAGTGTTTCTTAGTATGAAGAACGAACGCAGTGACAAGCGATGATCAAAGTATAAGTCTGACAGTCAAGGAAGAAGATGATTTACATCCATTGCAAAAGAAGGAATTCCTTGATAAATCCCCACTCACATGACAAAAAGAGATCCTTGAGAATAAATTAGAAGAAATATCAAGTAGCAGCCTTGGAGAAGAAGACAGTCAAATGGAAATGTCGAATGAAGAATTACAAGTTATCACAAGCGTGTCTAAGAATGAAGAACAATTTAACAGGGCGCTAAAAGATATCACCACCACCATACTATTCAAAGGGGCGCTAGAAGACCTTATAGAAGAGACACAAGAGGAGTCATTGCCAATGTTCCAAGACAAGCGAGTTGCCATGAGTGGCATGATTCATCATCAACTCCGAACTCCTGAAGCATTATTAGAAAAGTGTCCAGCTGATAGTTTGATTTAATTTGTTCATCATGTTAGCATTATGTTATGTGTTGTAATTGATGCCAAATTCTATGGTCTGGATTAGGTTTGGATGTGGTATGTTGAGCAGAAGTGTTTTGAGCGTTTGGAGGTTCCCTGAATTTATTAGATGTTTTTGGCTTTTCGGAAGATGTGTTGCTAATATTATTGAGTGCTATTTTTGGGTCTGGATTGGTCCGGAGCTTGAGGTTTTTGGTCTAGACATTGAGGTTGTGTAACGGCAATTGTATAGCATGCGGATAATGTTTTGGGTCTGGATTTGGTGATGTATATAACGTGTTGATATGTTCGATGACGAACGGTGTAATGAGGTCTAATTCTGTAAGATCCCCCTTATTTTTTTCCAATTTTTTCCAATTTTTTCCAATTTTTTTCCAAATTACATTCAACACAACACTTGTTAAGGTTAGGAAATGAAAACCAAATGCTGCTGAAAGTAACCCTCCACTTTCTGATCACCGAGAGCCCAATCTACGAGGGTGAGAGCATATAGTGTTGAGAGGATCGTTAGATGCCAATAACTGAAAATGATTAAAATATTCGTGTGGCAAGTCAACCCCTTCCGCTTATACAGTGGGTTATTGGAAACAATGCAATCACTTGGCGGTAAACCAACCAAGGACAATCCAAAGAATTGAAGAATGCAATCACTCAACCGCTTGTGCAGCGGGAGGACTAGAAATGGAAATTAATATCAACTCTACCGCTTATTTAGCGGGAGGACAACATTACAATCAACTCAACCGCTTATGCAATGAGAGGACAGTATTACAAATTCAAAATAGGCGGCTAAGCCAGCCTCTCCACCTATGCAGAGGGAACCAAATAAAAAATCTAAAGGGATAACTGTTAGTACTACTAACCAGCTTTACAATTCATTACAGAGATTTCCAAATTTAAGAAATATAGCTAATCTAAAGTAGGCGGCTAAGCCAGCCTCTTCCACTTATGCAGTGGGACAGTAAAAAGCCAAACTGTTGTTGTTAATACTACTAACCAGCATTACAATGAATATAGAATTTGATAACCAAGTGTTCATTAAGAGCTGGCAGCTGCAACGAGACCTCCAAACATCATCTAACAACCTAATCTACTCACACTCTCAAAATCACACCCAAAATTCAACTTTTGAAAATCTAATATATATGACAGCAGGTTGGAATTGCATAACCAACAACACTAAACCACACCAAAATGCTCCTAACTCACTCAAGAGTCAAAACCCACTCAAATCACCCAACAACACACCCAAACCGGCCATAAGCATTAAGCAACCAAGTATGAACTAGAATATGAACCCAAACACTTAGCATGCATCCCAATGCACCTCCCTATCAAAGTACGTCTAGGCTGGAAAGTATGATTTGCATTTAAAATTTGAAATCTCAACACCAAGGGCTGAAAACTTACAAATCTCATTGCTAGATGCATAGAAATCTTTAGAGCCAATACCTAGAACCAACAGGAGTTGTAATGTCCCCTTCTCATTGATGTTCTTTCAGTGGTCCATTAGCCTATTCCTGAGACCCGTAGGCTAGGTGGAATGAGTAATCAGGGTCTAGCATCGATGAAACGAGGACTTACTATTTTTAGTAAGTCAGGGAATGACCATTCTGCTGCCACTGTCCTACTGAGCACTCCTTGCTTTGCCTCTGGACGCGATGATCATATTTTTCTGAGCATTAATTCTTGACTTACTATTTTTAGTAAGTGGCTGGGTGGTGTTGTGCGAATCGCACACCCATCCCCGTCTTGGACAGGGACCCCCCAGTTTGTGCCTTTCTGTCCTGATCTTGAAATTTGGCTAAGTCTGGAATTCCCTGATCCTGAAATTTGGCTAACTCTGAAAACTGAGGAAACCTCCAAAAACTAGAATTTGCAATATATCTCCTGGAGGGCCGAAACCACTCTCAAACATCCTGAAAGTATATATGGAATATAACTTAAAGTATAAGAAAGGAGAAAGACATATGGAAATGTCACTTATACTTGAATGTTATATTCCATTAAATGATCCTCCGGGGAGATCTGGGCAAACTTTCCCAAGTGCCCAAGCTCGCACTTGTTGAGGAAACGTTTAAAATCGCCCAAAATGCCCAATTTCGGACCCTGGGGCCAAAATGTGAAAAAGTTCAAAAGTTGCGAAAATGCCCCAGAGGTCCGAAAATCACTTAAGTTGTCCAATTTCGGACCCTGGGCCAAAAAGTGAAAAATTTGATAAAACTGGCAGGAGGTCCGAAAAAGTGAAATGTTGCAAACGTGCCTTCAGGTCCGAATTTCACTTAAAGCACCAATTTCGGACCCTAGGGCCGAAATTCGAAGTTTCTTCTAAATTTCCAAACGCGTTTTTAGGTTCGAAAAGTGAAAACGCGATTTTGCGAAATATGTTACAAGGTCCGAAAACCACTTAAGCGCCCTCATTTTCGGACCCTCGGAGGTAAATAGAAAGTGCGTCGAGTTTAGGAAACACAAAAAAAAAGAAACGCGTTTTAGATCCGAAATTTACCAAAAGCGCTTCAAGCCCCGAAAATCGTTTAAGTGTCCATTTTCGGACCATGGGGCGAAATCGAAAAAAAGGTATAAAGGTGCAAAATCCTACAAAGCTCCTCCAAATCCGAAGTTTGCCTTGGACACCCATTTTCGGACCCCAGCCTCGAAATTTTAAAGCTCAGAAATTTGTAAAACGCCTTCAAACTCCGATTTTGTAAACATTTTTAGGTCCGAAGTTCACTTATTTTGCAAAAGGATGGTAAGGGTCCGAATTTTTTTATTTTTCAAAAGGTGCCCTCCGTTCTCCGAAATTTACCAGAAAAGCATGAGAGTTAGAGTTTTAAAATCTGCAGAAGTTCTTCAAACCTCCAGAATCGCGCCATAAACCCATTTAAAACGTCCAAGACTCGAAAGGTAAAATCACGCAGAAGTAAAAGACCAAGGATCGGATTTCACAATCGAAGAGAAAGAGAAGCATTTTCAAGATACATCCCGCAAAGAGCTTCTCAAGCCAGACGTCGTAACTAAATTTAATGTTTGTTAAAATTAAATTATTTAATTTTTTCAAATTAATTTAATGAAATGAAGTTGGTTGATCGCAGGACGTCATCGAAGAACCAGGAGAAAGACCTGAAAATGCAAATCAAAGAAGGATCGCAATTCAAGGCCAGGCACTGAAGATTGAAAAAGAAAGATACAGGAGCGCAAGAGCAACCGAGCATTGGGACCTGTGCCGTTGAACATAGATGAAGTCCACTGGCGAAATTGGAGGCAAAAAGCAAAAGAACACTCTGAATGCTGCAAGTTTATGCATTCTCAAAGAAGCACACAGCTGGATTTAAGTCCAGAAATTCAGTTTTAAGGCTGAAATTGCTTTATTGTAAAACTGCCTATGGGTCCCGTGCAAGATATTTTTGTGGATAACTATTCCCAACCACCAAGAAGATTGGATAGACCTAAATTAAAGCCAAATAGTGGCAGGTAGTTGAGATAGTTGCTGGTTGGATAACTGAGAATTAATTAGGCATGGGTCAAGGCTGCCAGCTTCTGGAAGACAGATCAGGGCCCTTGGATGCAGTCCATCCTGGCCTCTGATTCAAAATTGTAATATCTATAAAAGGCAGAGGCCTTTCTTCTATAAAGGGTTAGATGGTTAGAGATTGTTAGAGATTGAGAGATTGTTAGAAAGGGTTAGAAATTGCTAGATAGTTAGATTTTAGAGTTAGAATAGGTTAGATCTTAGCAGTAGCATAGAGATGCTACAGAAATTGTTGTAATAGGCAGATGAGATCCATATATCAACATTGATTTGGTGTTTATTGTCTTGTTTTCATCCTGTTCGCATGGTTTCTTTCAGCATTTTAGATAGATCTTTATGTTTTGGGTGTGCAGGTATTTGATAGATTCGGGCTCATACCACTGAGGATCTGCTGATTGTATATCCTTTTGTGTGGTTAACTTGAGCCTTCGATTGTGCTTAGTTCAATTGCAGGTGTCCGTCTGAGCTGCGCCAGAATTGGGTGCTTAGCCGTGCGTCTCCAATCTGAAAATCTTCCAAGTTCCTTTGAAGATTGCACCGTTCTTGCAAGGTTGTGAGCCATTCTGGCCAAGCAGGAATTGGTTATGTTGAATCTGTCTACCCGCATACCCGTGTTGTTAGTTTTAGATCTCCTAAACCTTTCCTTTTTCTCTTTATTGCGTAATTCGAGAATCACAACAGACTAGCTTGTTGCAAATCGTAAGTCCCCCTTGTGTTTCCAGCATAAACACATCAAGCCACTGAGAGATCCCGCAGTCAAGACCTGACAAAAGAAACCTTGAGGTAGTCTCCTTTGATCAAACTTAGAAAACAGCATTAGAGACTTCCTTATCTCAAGAGAGAGTAGGATAATCAGTCGGCTATTCTATTCTGCGTTGGTCGTATGAAGTTTGCAGCAATGCGATTTCAGACACGTCAACAGGTGGCACATTTCTATTTTTGGCAATAGGCAGGGGTCTGAATTCTGCAGCAGTCTATGGTCATCTGGGCTCAGTTTCATCTTGGTGGTGATAATAATCACTGCGGGAGACATTTGCAACATAATTAAATATTATTTCCTTATCCTAAGGTTAATATTTAATTAATCTATTTATTGGCTACTGGTTTATTAAATGTGGGATTAATGCCTGTTTAATCCTAAGTTTGGGCGAAATTCAGTTGTTTTATGGAATGTGAAATATTTTAGAAGGGATATTATTTCACTTTGCATCGCTAATATGTGCCTAAGTGTTTAACGTGGGTCCTCCCCTTTCTTGGGCGTGACTTTTGACTTAGGAGAATGGGCGCTACACTTGGGTCCACATGGAAGTGGAATGAAATTCAAATGCAAGCGTGGAATTTGGAGGTGTGTCATTTGAATTTGAAGAATGAAGTTATAAATATGAGGCTTGGGTTCCCATTTGCAGGATCTTGAAAATCTATAATGTTATGCTGTCGGATTGGCGACAGAACTTGAGGCTTCGGAGTGCATCTCCCTAGTGCTACCCGGTTTCGTACTTGAAATACAGTACCTAGCTGTGCCTTGTATTCCTCTACCATTTTCAGAGCTTTGCCATTGACATCTTGGTGTTGCAACGATTCTGTACTTGCTGGTTTTGCCTGTGGCTGAAGCATATTTTTGCTCACATCTCTCTACTGGAGCGTCTGACAGTTATGGGTATCAATCCTATCTTCCTTCCCAGCACTAGCGAATAAGTTTGTAAGTTTTTAGCATGTTTGTTTGAGTTTTGAATTAATTGTGCAAAATCAAAATTCCTAGTCTAGGCGTGGGTTTTCTACCTTGCATTAGGATGCGTGCAAAATAAATAAGGGTCTTTTTGGGGTGTTGTTTTGATTGGTTAGCATTGCATATGTTGTACGGTGGGTTTGGGACTGGTTTGAGTTAAATCGGATGTAAAATGAGGGAGATATGAATATTTTGGCATTTATCTGGGCTGCTGGTCTGTGTTTCCAGCCTGCAGATTTGGTTGTAACAGAAATTTATATCTTTACTATAGAAATCTGCATTACTCTCCTTCTATCTTTTCTATTATTGTAAGGTTAGTTAGTAGTACTAACCAGTTCTCTCTTTGTAATTCTCATCCCGCTGAATAAGTGTAAGAGGCTGGCTTGCCGCCTGATATGCAATAATTTGTAATTTTCAGTCCTCCCGTTGAATAAGTGGTCGAGTGATAAGTTCAATGTTTTTGGTCCTCCCGCTGAAATATGCGGTAGAGTGATTGTTAATGTAATGTCCTCCCGCTGAAATACGTGGTAGAGTGATTGAACTTCTGTTTCTTGTAATCTTTCCCTTGGTCGGTTCATCGCCAAGAAGTTTAGTTTCTATCCTGCTGGATAAGCAGAAGGGGATGGCTTGCCGCCCATGCAATTGTAATTTTCAGTTTGTTTATTGATGCTGACGATCCCCAGAACACCGTATGCTCTCACCCTCCCAGCCTAGGCTCTCGGTGAACAAAAGGTGGAAGGGTTCCCTTTCAGTTGTTTTGCTTATTACTCTAACCTTAACGGGTTAATTGTTGTGGATGAATTGCTATTGGCCTGAAAAAAAAAAAAAAAATTAGTGGGATATTATAGGAGTTCACACAGAATGCTAGGAGTGAAAATACGCTCCAGCCATGATGCCAACCAACAACTAGAAAGCACACAAAATGTCACACCAAATAAAAAACCAACTAATGCAAACCATTCTCAATATGCTCTAGCTACTCCTCTGAGTGAGAAATAATCTCTCCACAGCTAGGTGCTATATCTCAAGCACGAAACTGACATAGGCTAGGAAGCTCGCAACTTTGAAGCACAAATCTGGCACCATTCCGGCAACACTTCGTTATACAAATTTTCATGGATGCCAAAATGAGAGCCCAAGGCTCCAGTTTATAACTTTTGGCCAAGCCAAATTCAAATCCAAATCCCCTACATGGCGCCCAAAGTCATCATTTCATTTCACCCTCCTAGGCAAAGTTCGCCCAAAGCAAATTTCACCACAAAATCGCCATTCTGGATAAATAATTGTTTATAACATAAAGTGTAAAGAGGGCGCTCAAAAATGACTTGGAGGAATAATATAACTTAGGCATAAAATCGCCCCATTCACTTAAGTTATATTTTTTTTAATTAAAATACCATGTCAACCCCTTAAGTTATAACACCAATTTTAGGCCAAAGATAATTCAAGTATTTTATTAAAAAATACTTTTCCCCTTCCAAAAGTTGATTACTGCCAAAAAGAGTTGAGACTAAGTCAATCGACTTGAACGACAGAGTCTACCAAAAATAGAACTGTAAGATATAGTACTTACTAAAAATAGTAAGTCTAGGAAACTTCACCAAAAAAATTGTTTTTCGAACCCTGTGGCTTAGGTCACAAAACCCAGAAAAACCCAGTAATCATGACAACTAACATCAACTTACTAAAAATAGTAAGTTCTGCAAACTCCCCTAAACTGATTGCACGTCATACCACTGTGAAGCTTATAGAAAACCCAAAAGGAAACCTCGATTCATCCTGCCAAACTCCAACCAGAACATCCCTAAAAACTGCGAGGAGTCCTCCTAGAAAATAGGAAACCCTAATTTTTGCTTCCAGTTAGCCTACGGGTCTCCGAAATAGGCTAATGGCTCACTGAACTTCTCCTTACTGAGAAGGGGACATTACAGTCTGCCCTCCCCAAGATTACTTGTTCTCAAGCAATTGCAAGCTAGGATGCTGTACGGTCTCTTCACTCTCCTAAGTAGCATCCTTTGCAGGTAAGTTCTTCCACTTCACCAAGTCCTCCCTGATTGTCCTTCTCCTCAAGGAGTGCTCTCTGAAATCAATAATCTCTTCTGGAATCAGAACCAACTGCCCTTCCTCATACAAAGGGGGTAAATCTAAAGAGACCACTACGTTGTGTCCCAGTGCCTTCTTGAGGCGAGACATGTGGAAGACATTATGAACTCTGCTACTCTCTAGTAGCTCCAACTCGTAAGCCACTGCACCAACCTTCCTGGTGACTCGGAATGGAGCATAGAAACGTGGCTTGAGCTTTTCTGCTCCACTCTTCTTGAGAGAAGACTGTCTGAAAGGTTGAAGTCTAAGGTAGACCATGTCTCCAATCTCAAATGATCGCTCTACACGCTTCTGATCAGAATACAACTTTTGCTGATTCTGTGCAATATCAAGGTTATTCTTCAAAGCCCTCAGAATATCCTGACACTGTTGCACCATATCCCTAGCTTGAAGGGCTTTGCTATCACCAAACATCAAACCAAAAAAGCTAGGGACCTCGTAACCATACAGTGTGTTGTCCTCATTTTTGTTTTCAAAAATGAAGGACCATTACATGAATTTTTTGTAAAAAAAAATGAAAATTTTACTCTATGGCATGCTTCCCGAGGCAGAATTTCGACTAATCCTTGGAATCGCTTAATTCTCAATCCAGCCTCGAACTACGTTTTGAATTTTGTCGCATTCTGGATTCGTTTGCTATGTTTTTCCTTCAATTTCGGGTTTTTTCTCCCTGACTGCAGGTGGAGAATTTTCCTTGAACTAATTACAAGTGCACTTTATTGATTTCCATTGTTTTGGCCTTTGTAGGGAAATTTTGAGCTAATTACAAGTGCACTTTATTGAAAAATAAAAACTTGTAATTTGCTTTTTATTTCCCCCTTGATGCTTTTTGGCTTTTTCAGTTAAAATAGGGATTTTTTGGTTAAGTCACAAGTAAACTTGTAATTCTTTTCTAAAACCCCTACTTTAACAGTTTTTGCTTGTAATAGGGATTTTAAACCCCTATTACATGTGTGCAAGTGAATTATAACTTGTTGTAGGGATTTTATTTTCCCTTTACAAGTGATTTTAAACTTACACATCTCTCTCCAAAACCCGATTTTGCCTAAGATAGTTGAAAAAGTGACATTTAAAACTTGCTATTTGGTCCAAAAACCCTGATTTTGCCTATAAAGTGCAATTTGGAAGATTTTAAACTTGCTATTTCATCTAAAAAGCCCGATTTTTGCCTTATAGTTGAAAAAGTGCATTTTAAACTTGTTATTTCATCTAAAAAACCCGATTTTCATTGTTTCATGCAAATTGAAACTTGTTATTCACTTCCAAAAACCCGACCAAGTATTTTCCTCTCCTAAACCGATTTTGCCACAAATTCTTCCCAATTTTTGGGGAGAAATTCATGGATCAAGGAGGCGATATGACTGCAATACGATTTTTGTGAGTTTGCAAACACATTGCATTTGATTTGGTAAATGGTTTACACTTCATTTACTGCGTTTTACTTCTTCGAAAATGTTTTTCACGTGATTCTTCATCATAGTATTCCAGGTTGTCCATCAATGTTAGATTTGTCGTCATCACCAATTCCAAAAAGATGAAGTACAAATATGACAAGTAACAAAACGAAGTTGCGCCTTCCCAAGTTTCCTCTCCTTTGGATCCTATCAGAGATACAAAGATAGGGTATGTAGACATGTCAGAATTTGTCAAGAGGGTTGAGGATCCACAAAATAGCAATATGTAGCGGCTGTTGGACAGCCATATCCATCACACATCTTCTTTCCCGGTGGCTGCCCTAGAACCTGAATTTGTTCTTGCTTGCGCCCATCACTTTGACAAGGAGACAAGAATCATTAAAAATGATGATGGCGAAGCAATAATCTGCCTTGATGCAGACACAATTGAGAAAGTCTTCAAAATACCTCCCACACCTGTTTACATGGAAATCTCCAAAGAGAGTGCAGTTGAGTATTATGTGAAAAGGGAAAAAGACTGTAAACGACATATCAACAGGTGGATTCAAGAGCCACGAGCCGCCTTCTCAACGTGGGCTAAGTTGTACCACTGTGACTTCAAATGGGAAATAGGAGACATCATAACCCTCCTCAGTAGGATAATGGGCCTTGAAGATTCTAATGTTTTTGAGCCCTGGATGTACCAGTTCATCATGTTCATAAGGCAGTCCCATCATATATCATGGGGAGAAGTGATCAGTGATGCTTCGTGTGAACAACTTTCAGCAGTCCCTTCCACCATGACTTTCTATATGAATTCACAAACCTTCACAAACCTCTGATAGAAGCAACATAGACCCAAGAACCCCCCTTTAGGTGAGTAAAGTTCTCAGGTGGGGGCCAATCAACGATTGCTTTGATCTTTTCTAGATCAACCTTCACTTCTTCTGCACTGATGATATGCCCCAAGTAAAGCAACTCCTTCATCCCGAAGTCACACAGATTCTTTTGCAAACAATGATTCAAACTCCAGAATGCTGAGAATTTCATCTAAGTGTTGCATGAGGATGTCATCAAAGAAGATGAGCACGAAGTTGATGTACAGCTTTTCGTGTTGAAGACATGCGAGATTGAAAGAATCCAGTTGTTGTGTGAGTATAGTGTTGCAGATTGTTACCAGAAGCAGTTCCGACAATGTAGACTATGTTTTTCAGTGGTGGATTCTCTTTATGTTTCTTTCTTCTTCAGCAGTGAGCCTTTCTGGGCAGTGAGCACCTTGGCAATGAGCCATCCTTTGTAAAAATCACCTTAACTGGTGTTTATACATTGAGAATTAACATTCTGCGTGGTTTTTCCCTTCTTGGGTTTTCCACGTAGAATCTAGTGTTTCTTGTGTTTGATCTGTCAACTGATTCACCCCCCCACCCCCCCTCTCAGTTGTCCGAATATTCAACAATTGGTATCAAAGCTTTAGTTCCTTGATATAGAGCTTAACTGTTTGAGGTAGATCCTAATCCGATGGCACACAAATTATCCATTCCTATCTTTGAAGGACTTGATTATAGTTTCTGGAAAGTGAAGATGAGAGGTTATCTGATTTCTCTAAGTTACAACACTTGGAAGGGTGTGGAGACTAAGTGTGTTCAACCAACGAATGGTCTTAATACTCCGAATGAGATTCAAGCCTATGAAGAAATTGAAAAAGCAAGGTATGTTATCTTCAGTGCATTATCAAAGACTGAATTGACAAAGGTTATTTCTTTGAATACTACTTATGAGGTTTGGCAGAAGATGAAAGAGATCTATGAAGGAAATGAGAGAGTTAAGTTGACAAAGAGACTAACAGCTAAGCGAAAAATATGACTCTGAAGATGGAAGAAGGAGAAGACATTGTAAGCTATTTTGAGAAGGCTGACAGCGCAGTGAATAAAATCAAAGAACTCGAAGGCAGCTTGAGTGATGAAGATGTGATTGACAAAATCCTGATGACATTACCGGTAAGCTACAATGATAAGATCTCAGCTATTGAAGAAACCTATGATCTGAAGAACTTCACCAGAGAACAACTTTTTGGTACCCTAACTACATTCGAAGTAAGAAAGTTTGGAAAGGACAAAGACAAATCAGAGACAGCATTCCATGCATCTGAAGATAATCCAGATGATGAAGAGAGCCCGAATGAGATAGAAGCAAACTTTGTGAGAAAATTGAAGAAAGGCACTAGCAAGTACAAAGGTATGTTACCCTTTAAATGTTTTAGATGTGGAAAGATTGGTCACATTGCTACTAGATGTCCAGAAAAGGGAGCTAGACAAAAGTTTAGGGAAAACAAGGGAAAATTAAATAAGAAAGCCTATTATGTTAAAGATGATGTTGTTGACGTGGATAAAATCGGATAACCAACTCCCTTCAGTCAACACAAAATAGAATGTTCTTGCTAAGTGTTCTATCCTCTCTTGAAAAAGGAATCCCTACTGTTGTTTTAATTGATCAATGGGGACAACCTCAAAGTTCCAATCGTAAGGTCATGACTGCAGGATAGCTCGGTGATTTAATGTGTTTTCAAATTTTGAATTATCTCATTGTTTAACAATTTTAGTGCTAACATCATCTTCTAGCACTGCTAACCCACGTTTTTCACCTTAAACTTGTCTCGTAATTCATGTCCGGGTGTGCAAGATAGATGCCTAATCAGGTGGCAGAATCTTCCAAGGCACCTGACGCACCAGGGACATCGCAAACGTCCTATGCCGACATTCCCCGCAAGCTTGAAAAGATGAAGTATCGGTATCGGGGGGTGATAAAGATTCGAAGGTCCAGAGCAATTGGGAGAATGTTGGAGATACAAACCTCGAGCATGTAGACATTCAAAACTTTAGAGAGAGGGTATATGCTCCAAACGCATACGGAAAGCCCAAACAGATGCTAGAAAGTAGCATTGCACAAGCTACAGGTTTCCCACCGGCAATTCAGAATTATGAGCTTGTGGTCGAGGCCGCAAAGCACTATCGGTCAGAGAGAAGGGTGGTAGTTGCAAATGGAATGGTGATGGCTGATTCCACTCAAGAGGCCATTGTAGAAGCATTTGACATCCCGTTTCTTGAGGGTCAGCGCGATAACCATAGATGAGGCCCAACTCACTTTTGATATAAATCCCAATAAGTGCAAGGTGATAGTAAACGAAGAATGGTTCAAAGTAAAGAGAGCCCTGAGCACTGGGATTGTCAAGAAGACCTATAGAAGCAAGTTCATTGAGGAATACGGGGACATGGTCACACTGCTTAATTGAGTCATGGGGCTCCCCCACTCTATCCTATTTGAGGAGAGGATATTTTATTTCACAGAGCAGGTCTTCAATGGAAAGGCTAAGTTCGATTGGGCTCAGATCATAAGTGACAACATCCACACATAGCTGGTCGAGCTCGCTGTAATGTCCTCGATATAATTAAATAGTCAATTTAAATAATTTATTGTACGACCCCGTATTTAATATTTTGGGCCCTTTTTATTAATTAGTTAGCTATAAACTTTTTGGTCTCAGCTCATTTGTAACCCTTCGGGAAACTTCTAGGAGCCCATATATATGGCCGAGTTAGTCATTGTTGTAGGTATGCGAATTTGGTATTTTTTCTTTGTATGTGCGAATTCCAGTTGGAGTTTAGATTGTCTGCCATTTCGGAGGTGAGAGATCCTCCCTACTTGGCATCCACAGTTTCGGTGGGAGTTTCTCCTCACCCTATTCTACTTATGTTCAGAGTCTGTAATCTGTTGTGCGATCATTATCAATATAATTTCTCTTTGCATGTGCGAATCTTCATCCTAGTCTCTTGTGTCTGGAATAACCATAATTCATTCCACGCCTCCATACAACATCTAACTGACTAAGTGGCTAGAGGGCGAAACTCGACGGGAATTCACCCACTGTACGACCACTACTGTACACCTTGTCAGTACAACCAACACCCACTGTACGGTCGAGCAACATCTACCATACGTCTAAAGACTCACCGTACGGTGAAGTCATTGATCCACACACCGAAGGGACAGTATATCGTACGACATCACCGTACGTTCTAAGGAGGTCATACGAACTACACCGTACATGGAGAGAAGGGTTGAAGGGACCGTACAGCGTATGGAATCTTACACTAGTATCAGAGAATAAATACTTTACCATGACTTCCTACTTGGTTTACATGTTTGATAGACATTAGCAGCTGCCAAGGTTGATCCAAACAGGAGAAATTGGGAATGGACCAAATCAGGTGAAGGTATACGATTGTTACCCTCAGCTGCATTATTACAACATAGCTCAAAGGGGAAAAAAACATCACTTATGCAATCGACCAGTATGAGTGCATGAATGATGCATTCACGATGCGCATGGTTAGAATGATGCAAGGAGGATTGCATATAAGGTTGTCAAAGCAGGCTAATGCGTTGATATGGAAGTATGGAGCACGGTTCATTTAGTTCCCTCGTTTCTCCTATATCAAAATTTCAAGCTTCGAGGGAACTCCATCCCGACTTCCTCGTTATCCGTCAGATAGAATGGTCCTCTTAGAAGTTGCTAGACAAGCGCACTCAACTGAACACATACACAGAGAGAGGAGGCAATCAGGATTCACATTCCCAATGGTCATAGGGAAAAATGATGTGTACTTCAAAAACTTTGTGCATGCCGAGGAATCCTTCGATGAGATACCATCATACTGCCTACAAGAACACCTCCCTAGGAAATACTTCGACCCCGTTGGATTAGGGAAGAAAGCTTATGGCAGACATTACAAAGGTAAAGCATCCGCATGTGAGTCCAGAAAAGAGCCCTCATGAGTGGTTGAGCTAAGGCAACCACCTCCTAAATATTGGCATACTCCCTTTGCACCTCTAGCATCTTTATCCGTGCCACTTGTATTTCGATTGTTACTTCAAATACATCATTAATAATCTTCTTTCCTTTTATTTTGATGCCCTAGATCCATTCCCTAACAGCCTTGGCAGTGTCACACAATCCTTCAAATTGAGCTGTATTCTTTTGTGCTAGTGCCAATCGGGGAACATGGGATTCAACGGCATGCTGCAGCGGTTTCAACAGGTGATCTATGTACCCCTCAGCTTGCTCAGCAAGAGCCTAGTACATATCTCTCTCAGCGGTCATTTTGTCAAGCTATCTGAGCATATTCTGCACAGTCTCTGAATTCTTCCCTCTCTTGCTCTTTGGTGGCTCGCCCTATTGGGATGGTCGTGACATTGTAGTCAGCCAATGCAATTTGACCTGTTAGTTTGTTTGCAGGTGGGGTAGCAATATGAATCGTACGGTTCCTTTGCTCATCCTAGGTAATTCTGGAGTAAGTCTTCGAGTTTTTCTTGCCTTTGGATTTTATTTTTCCTATTCAAGAGAAGATATCCTCTAAGTTAATTGGTGGCTTGACAGCCGCTTTCTACTGTGCACGAGCTATTAACCATTCCTGAGGGATGTGTTGTCGTCATTTTTGTTTTCAAAAATGAAGGAGCATTACATAAAAATTTTGTGAAAAAATGAAAATTTTACTCTATGGAACGCTTCCCGAGGCATAATTTTGACTAATCCTTGGACTGTCTTAATCCTCAATCCATCCTCGAACTGCAAGTTTTAATGATTTCCATTGTTTTGGTCTTTGTAGGGAAATTTTTAGCTAATTACAAGTGCACTTTATTGAAAAATAAAAACTTGTAATTTTCTTTTTATTTCCCCCTTGATGCTTTTTGTCTTTTTCAGTTAAAATAGAGATTTTTTGGTTAAGTTACAAGTAAACTTGTAATTCTTTTCTAAAACCCCTACTTTAATGGTTTTTGCTTGTAATAGGGATTCTAAACCCCTATTACATGTGTGCAAGTGAATTATAACTTGTTGTAGGGATTTTATTTTCCCTTTACAAGTGATTTTAAAACTTGCACATCTCTCTCCAAAACCCGATTTTGCCTATAAAGTGCATTTTTGAGGATTTTAAACATGTAATTGCATTTTAGAAACCCAATTTTTGCCTTATTGACGAAAAAGTGCAATTTTAAAACTTGTCACATTGCCCAAAAAACCCGATTTTGCCTAGGAATGATATAAAGTGCATTTTAAACTTGTTATTTCCTCCAAAAAACCCGATTTTCAACAATACATGCAAATTCGAACTTGCTATTTCCTTCAAAAAACCCGACCAGCAAGGAGAAACGTTTTTGTTGAAGATTTCAAACAAATTTTTGTGGGAGCTTTTAGGAAGGAGAGGCGTTTGGGATTCTTCCCTATTCTAGTGCATTTGCAAACATCTTTTACGCCATTCTAGGGTTTTGGGAATTCGATTATTGCTGGTTTCTTGGTGTCAAAAATGCAAACACGTTTTTACCAAAAACCACGTTTTTCTCCTTCAAGGATGCCACGAATCAGCAATCTCCTAAATCGTTTTGGCTTGGTATGCTAAGGCGTTGAGGTTAGAAAGAGTTTTTGCCACTTTCCACGCCATTTCCCTTGAATTTGCTGCCACGTTTTTCAGTTTATGACGTTTTTGTAAAAACGTGGCAAGGGTTTGGCATTGCAGATTGTCTTTATTTATTGGATTGTCTTCTTCATTCCAAGATTGTTGCATCTTTTGGAGAGGCATTTTCAGTTTGAAACAAGGTATGATAAGAGAGTTTTGTAAGAGAGTTTTTCCCCCTTGATATGCAATTTTTGGATTGCATTGGTCTTCCCCATTTTTCCTCTTTACTTGTAATCGGATTTTTAAATCCCGATTACAAGTTGGCTGGAAATCTTTGTTCTTCCCTTACGGTTAAAGAATTTAACCATTTTTGGTTAAAATTCCAAGTTGAAAAGATCTGGAATACCCTTCCTTTCAAAATCGGGTTTTAAGAACCCGATTACATATTGAAAAGTTTTTCCCATTTTCATGAAAATGATATTCCTGGATTTTCCAATTTTTATCCGTTCATGTCACCCATATTTGTACTTTCCATTTTCGTCATTTTCTGCAAGTCTAATTCTCATTTTCCATCCATTTGTCCATTTGCAAATTTACGAGTGTACTTGCATTCGGGTTTTAAAAATCCGATTGCATGTATGCCCTTTCCAACTTGTATACTTGCGAAAATTTCCCAAGTTGAAAAGATCTGGAATACCCTTCCTTTCAAAATCGGGTTTTAAGAACCCGATTACATATTGAAAAGTTTTTCCCATTTTCATGAAAATAATATTCCTGGATTTTCCAATTTTTATCCATTCATGTCACCCATATTTGTACTTTCCATTTTCGTCATTTTCTGCAAGTCTAATTCTCATTTTCCATCCATTTGTCCATTTGCAAATTTACGAGTGTACTTGGATTCGGGTTTTAAAAATCCGATTGCATGTATGCCCTTTCCAACTTGTATACTTGCAAAAATTTCCCCAAGATCCGAAATTGGTCAAAGTCAAGATTCCCCCATTTCCATTTATTTCCCCTCTTTCTCTCACAAAGTCGTGAAGTTCAAGAGTCGAAGTTTTTCCCATTTGAAGAAGGAGAAATGTTATTTGCAACTGAATATGATGTTGCCTTAACGCTTTTAAGTCTTCATCACAGTATTTCAGGTTGTCTATCAATGTCAGATTTGTCATCATCACCAATTTCAAAAGATGAAGTACAAATATGACAAGTAACAAAATGAAGTTGCACCTTCCCATGTTTCCTCTCCTTTGGATCGTATCAGAGATACAGAGATAGGGCATGTAGACATGTCAGAATTTGTCAAGAGGGTTGAGGATCCACAAAATAGCAATATGCAATGGCTGTTGGACAGCCATATCCATCACGCATCATCTTTCTCGGTGGCTGCCCTAGAATCTGAATTTGTTCTTGCTTGCGCCCATCACTTTGACAAGGAGACGAGAAACATTAAAAATGATGATAGCAAAGCAATACTCCGCCTTGATGCAGACACAATTGAGAAAGTCTTCAGAATACCTCCCGCACCTGTTTACATGGAAATCTCCAAAGAGAGTGCAGTTGAGTATTATGTGAAAAGGGAAAAATACTGTAAACGACATATCAACAGACGGATCCATGAGCCACAAGCCGCCTTCTCAAGGTGGGCAAAGTTGTACCGCTGTGACTTCAAATGGGAAATAGGAGACATCGTAACCCTCCTCAACATGATAATGGGGTTTGAACACTCTAATGTTTTTGAGCCCTGGATGTACTAGTTCATCATGTTCATAAGACAGTCCCATCATATATCATGGGGAGAAATCATCAACGATGCTTTGTGTGAACAACTTTCACCAAGCTCTTCCACCATGACTTTCTACATGAACTCATATTTGGTGTACTTGGCAGCATCGCTTAGATATTTTCTAGGTCTTTCTACCAAGGGTGATCGCTCACTTATACCCGAACATCAAAGAGGACAAACAGGAACCCCAGTCAATCACCCAAAGCCCATGTGCGGGAAAAGATCCCAATAAGAAGGCCAAAGGTCGCCACTTCATCTAAGGACCCAGCAATGTCCCCTTCTCCAAAGTGATTAGTTCAGTTGGTCGTTAGCCTATTTTGGAGGACCGTCTAGTCGGGAGCAGAAATTAGGGTTTACTATTTTCTAGGAGGATTCTTTGGTGTTTTCAGGGGGTGTATGTGGGAGTTTGACAATTTGGATTCTGGATTCCTTCTGGGTTTTCAGAGAGATTCAAGATGGTAGGACATGCATCTGCATTGTGTGACATTTTCCAGACTTACTCTTTTTAGTAAGTGCAACGGCTACTCAGAATGTGGTTAAAATTACTTTGGAAACACTTACGATTTTTAGCAGTATGCTATTTTTAGTAAGTACTATTTTTAGCAGTTCTATTTTTAGCAGGATGCTATTTTTAGTAAGTACTATTTTTAGCAATTCTATTTTTAGCAAGATGTCAGCAAGCTTGTTCAGATGGCTATTTCCGGCAGGTCAGTTTGAGCAGTTGGTCTTCCAAGCATTTTTTGGTGCTATTCTTGGCAAAGATTCTTCAGCTCAGTTCAGTGACTATTTCTAGCAGGGCAATTCTCTCAGCTTGTTTCCCCATATCCTTGGAGCTTGTTTTGGCAAATTCAGTATTTGATGAAAAAAGGTGTTTTGAATTAAATTATAACTTAAGGCAAAGGTTGGAGGATTTATTTTAAAGGGATTGCTTAAGTTATATTGATATCTAAGTCATTTCCTTAATTATATATTGGGCGATTTATTGTTAAGGAAAAATACTTTATAAAGTGAAACATTAATAATAAGGCAAGATGGACACCTTATGGAGAAATAAGTTAATTTTATAATATATTTCACTTATCTACCTTGGATGCCACATTATGATTCTATTGTCATTTTTATAAAGTATATTTGCTCCTATGAGAAGGTCGATTTGGAGAAAGGAGAAATGAAATGTAATTTCCAAATAATGTGAAGTGAATGTGCATTTGGGTTTGGCATTCATTTGGAGGGAATGTGAATTTGAATTTGGAGACACAAAGTCTATAAATAAGAGTGTTTGGCTCTTGTTTTTGGTATCCAAGAATTTTTATAATGAAATGTTGCCGAAATGCAGAGTCAAAGCTTCGGGAAACACTTACCTCCTAGCCATAGCTTCATTTCTTGCTTGCAATACAACTAGTCGAGCCAGAGACTGCTCTTCATTCAGAGGAGTGGATTAAAGATAATGTTGCAGATTTATATATTAGATTTCTGATTTTTGGGAGTGTTGTAGTGTGTTCTTGTTGCTAGTCGCGAGGTGTGTTGAAGTGGATTTTGGGTCGCAGGTCTCAGTGTGTCATTCTCCTCATTCTGGGTATTTCATCTATCTTTCTTTATGGTATAGGCAATTCATTTTGCAAGTTTATAGAGCTTAAAATGGTGTTTTGGATTTTATTTTTGCAAAATCCTACCTTAGCTGGTTGTACCATTTGGCTGAGCGTTTTGGAATGCGTGCATAAATTATTGGGGTCGGTTTGCCATTTTTTTGTCCTAGGAATGATCACCTACCTCCTAGTGATCATTTGCTTTCAGTTTCATGTCATTTGGTTAAGAATTAGGTGAGTTGTGTGTAATGTCCCCTTCTCCACAGTGATTAGTTCAATTGGCCGTTAGCCTATTTCGGAGGCCTGTAGGCTAGTCGGGAGCAGAAATTAGGGTTTCCTATTTTCTAGGAGGATTCTTTGGTGTTTTCAGGGGGTGTATGTGGGAGTTTTACAGTTTGGATTCTGGATTCCTTCTGGGTTTTCAGAGAGCTTCAAAAAAAGTTCGACATGCATCTGCATCAAGTGACTTTTTTCGAACTTACTATTTTTAGTAAGTGCAACGACTGCTCAGAATGTGATTAAAATCACTTTAGAAACACTTACTATTTTTAGCAATATGCTATTTTTAGTAAGTACTATTTTTAGCAGTTCTATTTTTAGCAGGATGTCAGCAGGCCTGTTTGGATGGCTATTTCCGGCAGGTCAGTTTGAGCAGTTGGTCTTCCAAGCATTTTTTGGTGCTATTATGGGCAAGGGTTCTTCAACTCAGTTCAGTGACTATTTCTGGCAGGGCAATTCTCTCAGCTTGTTTCCCCATATCCTTGGAGCTTGTTTTGGCAGGTTCAGTATTTGATGAAAAAATGGTGTTTTAAATTAAATTATAACTTAGGGCAAAGGTTGGACGATTTATTTTAAAGGGATTTCTTAAGTTATATTGATATCTAAGTCATTTCCTTAATTATATATTGGGAGATTTATTGTTGAGGAAAAATACTTTATAAAATGAAATATTAATAAGGCAAGATGGACGCCTTATGGAGAAATAAGTTAATTTTAGAATATATTTCACTTATCTACCTTGGATGCCACATTATAATTTTATTTTCATTTTTATAAAGTATATTTGCTCCTATGAGAAGGTCGATTTGGAGAAAGGAGAAATGAAATGTAATTTCCAAATAATGTGAAGTGAATGTGCATTTGGGTTTGGCGTTCATTTGGACGGAATGTGAATTTGAATTTGGAGACACAATGTCTATAAATAAGAGTGTTGGGGTCTTGTTTTTGGTATCCAAGAATTTTTATAATGAAATGTTGCTGAAATGCAGAGTGAAAGCTTTGGGGAACACTTACCTCCTAGCCATAGTTTGATTTCTTGCTTGCAATCCAGCAACTAGTTGAGCCAGAGATTGCTCTTCATTTAGAGGAGTGGATTGAAGATAATGTTGCAGATTTATATATTAGATTTCTTATTTTTGGGAGTGTTGTAGTGTGTTCTTGTTGCTAGTCGCGAAGTTTGTTGAAGTGGATTTTGGGTCGCAGGTCTCAGTGTGTCATTCTCCTTGTTCTAGGTATTTCATCTATCTTTCTTTATTGTTTAGGCGATTCATTTTGCAAGTTTATAGAGCTTAAAATGGTGTTTTGGATTTTATTTTTGCAAAATCGTACCTTAGTTGGTCGTACCATGTGGCTGAGCGCTTTGGAATGCATGCATAAATTATTGGGGTCTGTTTGCCAGGTTTTGTTGTCCTAGGAATGATCACCTACCTCCTAGTGATCATTTGCTTTCAGTTTCATGTCATTTGGTTAAGAATTGTGTGAGTTGTGAGTGTTTTAGTGGGATTTGGTGTTGCTGGTCTGTGTGTTTTCAACGTGCTGGGAGTATATCAGAATTAGAGTTTTTGGTGTTTGGAGTTGGTTTTGGGGTGTGTGAGTTCATTGGGGTGAAGAGAAAGGACTTGGTTTAATTTGCAGTTGTTGGTCATGTTATTGCACTTGGTTCATCACTCTTATATGTTATGATTCATATTGTAATGCTGGTGGTAGTAGTACTAACAACAATTTCTATTGTTCTTTCTTGTCCCACTACATAAGTGGAAGAAGCTGGCCTTGCCAACTATCTTTGGAATAGTGATTTCCCTTAAATTGTAATCCATATTGTGCATTGTAAAGCTAGTTAGTAGTACTAACAGCTATCCAATTGGATTATTGCTCTTACTCCCACTGCATAAGTGGAAGAGGCTGGCTTTGCTACCTATTTTTGAATATTGTAATACTGTCCTCTCGCTGAACAAGCGATTGAGTGATTGCATTCTTCAGTTCTTTAGGTTGCCCTTGGTTGATTTAGCGCCAAGTGATTGCATTCTTTCTATTCCTGTTGGAAAAGTGGAAGGGGCTTGCTTGCTGCCCATTATTGTAATCAGTACTTTTTTAGCAATTTAACGATCCCCTGCTACCTTATGCTCTCACCCTCCCAAATTGGGCTCTCAGTGATCAAAAAGTGGAGGGTTACTTTCAACATCATTTGGTTTTCATTTCCTAACCATAACGAGTATTGTGTTGAATGTAATTGTTGAAAAAATTAAGGGGAATAATACATTGTGAGTGTTTTAGTGGGATTTGGTGTTACTGGTCTGTGTGTTTTCAGCGTGCTCGGAGTATATCCAAATTAGAGTTTTTGGTGTTTGGAGTTGGTTTTGGGGTGTGTGAGTTCATTGGGGTGAAGAGAAAGGACTTGGTTTCATTTGCAGTTGTTGGCCATGTTATTGCACTTGGTTCATCACTCTTATATGTTATGATTCATATTGTAATACTGGTGGTAGTAGTACTAACAACAATTTCTATTGTTCTTTCTTGTCCCACTGCATAAGTGGAAGAGGTTGGCCTTGCCACCTATCTTTGGAATAGTGATTTCCCTTAAATTGTAATCCATATTGTGCATTGTAAAGCTGGTTAGTAGTACTAACAGCTATCTAATTGGATTATTGCTCTTAGTCCCACTACATAAGTGGAAGAGGCTAGCTTTGCCGCCTATTTTGAATATTGTAATACTATCCTCTCGTTGCATAAGTGGTAGAGTTGATTGTAATTTCATTTCTAGTCCTCCCGCTGAACAAGCAGTTGAGTGATTGCATTGTTCAGTTCTTTAGCTTGTCCTTGGCTAGTTTACTGCCAAGTGATTGCATTGTTTTCATTATCCCGCTGTATAAGCAGAAGGGGTTGGCTTGCCGCTCGAAGATTGTAATCATTTTCATTTATTGGCATCTAACGATCCCCTTGACACTGTATGCTCTCACCCTCCCAGTTTGGGCTCTCGGTGATCAAAAAGTGGAGGGTTACTTTCAGCAACATTTGGTCTTCATTTCCTAACCATAACAAGTGTTGTGTTGAATGTAATTGGGGGAAAAATTTGGGAAAAATTAAGGGGGATATTACAGTGGTATCAAAGCTGGTTTTCCTGCCACCCTATGTATTCTGAGTGATCAGAGTTCTCCTTGAGTGACAAAGAAACAGTGGTTGATTCAATGGCAGAGAGAACATCAAATCAAAATGTTGCCATTGGGGCTATGGAGAGAGTTAAGAAAAAGTTCGACACTATGATGGACATGATGCCCCAGTTGATCAAATTCTCCATGAGTGATAAAGAAATCGGTTATTCCTGTCATCCTGTGCTTTCAGCAAAAATTTAGAGTTTAATGATGGGTTCATATGAGGAGAAGATTAGAGAAGAAATTCTTGCCATGTTTGAGGAATATGATACACTTCCTCAAGTCATTAAGGAAGAATTACCTTTCAATTGTTTCATGAACCACCATTCGAAATTACGCTACAAGATTGAGTTTGCAAAGAAAAAATACCATATGATAGCTCTTACTCTGTTTGCTCAAGAAGAGGAAAGAAAAACTTCAAGTGAGGAGCTTAAGAAGGTTGATGATGATTCCCATGTCATGTATGCACCTACCATTGATGAGGTTGTCATTCAAGAAGAGGAAAAAACAATATTTGAGGTTGTGCATGATGAACCCCTTAATGTTGCTTATGGAGCTAGTGATAGTGTTGAATGCACTCATGCGCTTTCAAAGGAAGAGCAAATGAAGATTGAAGAAGATACTGTAATTGAGATTTTAGAACCAGCTATGATAGATCAACCACAAGGAGGTGTGAATTCTTTTGGTTCTCCTCTAATTGAGCCTAGCATTGTTTCATCACCTTCACCTCATCTTGGCAAAGAATCAAACCTTAGTTTGAGATTTGTTGCGCTTAATGATGATGAGACAAGCTTCGAAGAGCAGGTACATGAGACTTGGGGCAGCCATGGAGTCACTGCTCAAAGGTTTGACAAAGATTTTAATTTTGGTATTCATCATAGCAGCTTGGAAAGTGAATTTGTGGTTTCCAATGATAACCCATTGTTTTAGATGGGTGTAGTGAAAACATATGACAATCCACTTTTTGAGTGGGAAGATGAAACATCACTTGGTTCTAGCATTGCTCTTGGTAAGAATAGCAATGTGTGGAAATTAAGAGAAGATTCAAGATCTAAGTTGGATGATACGTGGAGCTATGGTGAGCCCTTTTTAATTAAACAAAGTAATCAGCCCTTTAGCACTTGGGATCCGGGTGTGATGGCACCTAGTGATGACAAGGAACCTGTGTGGGATGAATTTTCCTTTGATCTTGATGAAGCTCAAAAAACAGATTGTGTTGTACAATTAGAGGACCATATGGTTCTTGATGATGGAAAGTTTAAAGAGGTTCTAAAATACAAATCTGATTTACCTATTCATGAATTTGGTAGTAAGCCAAAAGTTGAAGATTTAGTAGAATCTGATCCTCTTCATGATATTGAGCGATTGCAGCTAGTTGGTGGAGTTAAACAAGAGTCTTGGAGCAGCTATGGGGGCAGCGATTGCAAGAAACAAAGTTCTGATTTTTTCTTGTTGCCTATAAGCAGTGTTGACGTGGCTAAAATCGCGGAACTACGACTCTCTCCGATCAACGCATAATAGAATACTAAGTATCCTATCCTCTCTTGAGATAAGGAAATCCCTAATGTTGTTTTTAATTGATCAATGGGGGACAACCTCAAGGTTTCGATTGTCAGGTCTTGACTGCAGGATAGTGTTGACGTGTATTTTGTACACTATCAAACACAGAATAAAATACCTAAGGGTACCTTATCCTCTCTTGAGTAAAGCCTCTAAATGCTAAAGATATCACGAGAAAGGATCAATCAAGGTGACTTCAAGGTTCTTTGTTGTAGGATCTCTACGTGTGGATAAGCACCAGTGGTCGTTGTAAATGTTGTTTCTTCAAGGGGCCTTACGTTTTCAATCTGTAGGAACAGGCTTTTCCTAAAACTAACAGGTTCTCAAAAAAGATCAAAAGATAGGGTTTGCAAGAGATGAATTCTAATCTAATCCTAAGAATGACTCAATGTAGGCTAGACTTGGTAAGTTTCTACCAATTTCAGTATCGCCAAGGAATTACAACTCTACTGGAATTGATGCAATCTTCTAAGGTGATTAGTGATTTTTCAAATCATCAAGAATTATAGATACTACCATAAAGATACATATCAATAGTTCAATAATGATTGAAGGTTCAAGCAATCTAAATATCTCCAGTTGACCACACAAGGCATCCTTACAATCAGTAAGAAGTTAGTGGTTTGGAACGTGAATCTCACCAAAGATCAAGCCCAACACTTAGTCCTTCAAACTTAAATACTACTTCGACTGAGAATGATTCAAGAAAGCAAACAACCATGAAGATAGCCACAAGAATTGCAATAAAACACCATAACTTCAATATTTTATTGATCTCAAAGCCAAAATAGACAACAATTGTTTGAAATCCTTTCTTCAATGCTCAATCTTGCTACAAAATAACTTTCTTCTCTCCAAAAGCTCTAATCTTCTAATTTCTAATTGCTTATGACAAAATGAAAATGAGTGAGGGTATATATAGCATCCTCAATTACAATGAACGGCCCAGATCAAAAGAAGATCAACGGCTGAGATTTTGACACCTAAACCCTAATTAGGGTTTGTTACAAAAAGTTCCCTTTTTAGTTGAACATTATTAAATGCATAGCCAAATATTTAATTGGCACAAAAATCAAGGGAACATAGACCAATGACAATTAAGATGCCACATCATTTTATAACAACCTCTCTTCTAGAACCTTATTCCCTTTCCAATGTTCCTTCTTAGCATATGCAACGAATCTGGACACAATTCCTTCAATCTCAGCAATAGGAATCTCGGGAAGATTCCTCATTCGCTCCTCTAAATGGATAACCTGATCAAAGGCCTTGAGAAGAGCAGCTTCCCATCCTGGTTCGAGTTCTTTGATTTTCTCAATCAAGAGCATAGTAGTGAACATTAGATCCCGTTGTTCATTTGTGATGACATTCTCATCTTTGCAAAAGATGACCTTGACTCTCTCTTCCAACTCTTGAAGGTCCACATCTGTCTCAACTTCGATCCTCCTGCCAAGAATGGTACACAACACTTCAAACACCTTAACTTGAATTGGATGGATGACGCCCTCAACTTGATTGCATTTGATGCTGATGTCCTCGAAAAGAACTTCCTTCACCCGGAGTAGAGTTGACCACTGGAGTAAATTATGAGCTCCTCCATCCATTATCTTTTCTTGTGCTAGGATCTTCCTTGGTGTTTGCCTGATTACTTGCAGAACAGGAATGATAACATCTCTAGTGTGAGCGAAAGCGGCTACCGTTATCATCAAGTTGTGGACGATCTAAAGGACCTGGATAGCTCGGTGGATTGTCTGCATCATTCTTGTTGTAAATTCAACGGCCACTGTGTGGGATTTGTCAATCCAAGAGCTCATAAGCTGAACCAAGCTCTTCACTCTTTCTGCCTCGCCAACTGATTCAAGGGGAAGTGCTTGCACAGGAGACACTGCTGGATCCTGACGTCCCACGGGCTGATTGAGATGGCTAAAGTAGCCTCTCCAAGCACCGACCTCTCTCTCAAGCTTTCTATTCTTTTCCATTTCTTCCTTAAGCTTGTCTTTAAGTGCTTCAAATGAATCGGTTGCTTCATCCAGTGCCTGCTCAGCAGTGAGTGGACCAAGCTCAAATGTTTCTACATCATACTCTTCTGCAAGAATTTCACCTTCATACTTGTCCACTATTGGTGTAGCAATCTGCAATTTCCTAGACCGTGTCTCATCTATGATAATCTTGGACATCTTGGTGGCCTTCTTCTTCTCCGTTACTTCTTGAGAATTTCCTATAAGGCTCTCTAAGTCAATTACATCATCTTCATCCTCAATCTCAATCACCCTTGTCAGTCTCTCCTTCAACCAATCTGGAATGGTGGATCTCGTCTCTCTAACTTGTATTTCTTTAGGCAATGGTTCATCTTCTCGGAGAGGAGATGTCACTTCATCATCATTCTTTTCTCCATGTAGCTCATCGACTTGGGGAGATTGACTTGATGAATGCTGAGTTGCCTGCCCCTTTTCAGGTTTATCATTCTGTACCATCGACTCCATAGATTCATCAACCTCAGGCACCGTCTTCTCTTGTCCTTCAACTTGACTTGTCCTTTTTTCATGTCGAGAAGACGTGCCTAATGAGCGATCTCAATTGGCTTCTTGCTTCTTCTTGGAGGGTTCCCTTTTCTCAGGTCTTTCTTTCCTCTTCGCGCCTCTAGGATGAGAATTGTCTTCACTTGCGCTTGCTCCTCCTTCTTCTGGTCTTTCCTCCAAAGTAAAATTCATTGGTATATACTATTCTCTTAACTTTTGATGTTGTACATCCACCCATCTGCGAGTACATGACAAAACTGGAGCCATCAAAGCTCTCAAGTCCAAAACCTCAGGCTCGTTCCAATCTATCTTCACTGCTTTGTCTTCTCTGTCATAGGATGACTGGAGATGTCTGCCACTATCCTGAGCTTGATCGGCCACTCTGTAAACTTTGCATTTCTTGATGAAATCTAAAGGTAATCTGGAATGCATCTTTCTTTTCACTTCTAAATCACTTGAGAGATTCATCCAAAAGTCCTCTACCTGAAATTTGTGCTTGTACTTCCTACCAGCTGTCTCTTCCATATAACCATGAGGATCGAAACTCTCCCTCAAGGCAAAGAACGTGAATGAATATAAGGCCAATTCCCTCTCTGCATCATCCAAGGATTGAGCATTAGGACATACCTCAACTGAATTCCCCAATATGATGGGCACGGGAATTCCACTTCCATGCCTATGTCTGAATGCCTTCACGTAAGCTGCCAACTGTCTGGTCACCTCAAGTAGCACTACCCTGTCTGTCGAATACCTCGGCAACATGTAGGGAGGCGAAGGACACCCATGAACTCTAATATATGTAAACTTTTGAAATTGGATGAACCAAGCACCATACCTCCTTACAAGCTCTTGTGCATCCAGAGATAGTCGATTGTGAATCCTGCCTTGCAATATCCTAGTGACGTTCATCGTGAAGGTATCATTGACTAACTTGTAGTCACTTCCTGGTGGATGATGCAAATGAACATAAGAGTCACAAACTCTCACCTCTCCGGGTCCTCTTCCGATCACTCCTTTGTGAGGTAGTCCTGCATATTCGAAACTCCTGATCAAGGCATATATGACGTATGAGCTCATGTGGAATGACTTGGTAGGCTTTAGTCTTCTTAACTGCACATCCAGGCAATGGCTAATAATTCTAGCCCAATGAATCGTTCCTTTCCTTTGAACTATCACTTGGATGAAGTAGAACATCCACTTCTCAAAGTAGAAGGCTTGAGGAGCCCCTGTAACTCGATTGAGCAAAGTTATCAAATCTCTGTACTCCTCCTGGAAGTCGATCCTATGTGGTGTGTTGGGAATCTTGCTCAGGCGAGGACAACTTTTGAGTAACCAATTCTTATTGATGATGCTCAAGCAAGTGTCTAGATCATCTTCATACATTGCCCTGGCTCCTTCTAGGCTTTTGTAAATCATATCTTTATGCTCTGGAAGATGGAGAGCTTCACTTATAGCCTCCTCTAAAAGGTAAGCCAAAGTGTTCCCTTCCTTGGATACGATCGATCTTGATTGTGAGTCATAATGGGGGGCACACTCGATCATCAGCTCATGACACTAGACCACTGGAGGGAAACCGGTTGCCTTGATGATGCCACTTTCAATTATTCTCTTTGCGACAGGTGATGGCTTGCCAATGTAAGGGACCTCTCGAAACTTCTTGACACTGAAGTTTCCCAAGCTGGTATCTCCAATATTGCTCCACTTGGACACGATCTTGGTCTCCAATTCTTCATTCCTCTGATCTTCCTTCATGAGAGCTGGACGACTAGTAGATGCTTCTGCCTTTGGAGTCGCCATCCTGACACCTCCCCTTGAGAATTAACTCTAAGAAATGATGCAAAATAGGAGAATTCGCTTAGGCAAAAATGTAGATCAAAGCTCTCCCTTTAGCAAAATGCGCCTCCTTTAGTCTTTACAAGTATCAACTCCACCACCTCTAGTCTTCAATACTTAGGACAAATTCACTCCAAATAGGCCAGCCTTCGCACTTCCTCTTGCTCTCCAAATTCGCACTTGAAGTAATGAGTGAATGATTGATTAAACTTGATCAAAACATCCCTATTATATAGGGCGCTCACCACCTTACTCCCCATAGGCCGACTTGGCAAAATAGGCCAAAAAAATAAATAAAATTGCAAAAAGGAGAGGCCGACTTGATAAAATAAATGAAAATAAGCCTCCAAGCGCTCCATTTTTAATTTTAATTTCACAAAAATTAATTTTAAATGCCTTTATAATAAAAAATTCGATTTTTTTTTTTTTGAGGCTCAAAATTAATTTATTAAATGTCAATGTGTCTTTTATTAAATGCCAATTTAATTAATTTTTTCAAATATTTCGAAGTTGGCAATTTTGGCATCTAATGTGATTTGGAGGATATTAACGCCCAAATATGGTAAAAAATAATGAATGCCACTAACTTCGCCCTAGTCCCTTGGAGAGGGACAGGAGCGAACTTTTAATTTAGGCCTTGAATTCCTTATTTTCCACGTTCAAAACTTCATCTAAGCTTTTAAAATGGCATTTTAATTGGAGTTTTGAGTTTAATTTCACTTGATCTCTAAAAGGGAAGTGCATTTAGGACTTTTCGCCCTAGACCCTTGGAGAGGGATAGGAGCGATTTTCACTTTTGGTCTTAATCCTTCACCTTTTATTTGTCGATTCTTGTTGTGGGGTAAGCAATGATCCCCTTCGTCCATTCAATGCATGCTCAACTTGTTTTTGCAAGGCGAAATAGGTTCTCCAAAGATTTTCGGCCTGGTCCTCCAGTGAAGGATAGGAGCGACTTTTGCATTTTAGGCTAGGATTATCAAATTTTGAAGGCAAATCCTTGTTCACCATGATTTAGAAGACATTTCCCATCTTGCACAACCTTGCCTAAGTGTAGTCTTGGAGGGAAGTTGTTGATTTTGTGAAAATCGCCCTGGTCCTTCAGTGAGGGACAGGAGCGCCTTTGAGTCCTTGTGCAAATTCCTGATCGCTTCAATCTTCAAATTACCCTCAAGGCATAGAACATCACACTTCACTCCCTCTTGAGTCTTGGAAACGAAAATATCATCTCAAAATGTAAGGTAAATGGGCACATTTGGAAATTTCGCCCTGGACCCTTGGAGAGGGACAGGAGCGATTTTCCTTATTATCATCAAAATTTGTGGTCCTTGCATCTCAATTCCACCTCAAGGTATTTTAAACATCCTTTCAAACTTGCGCCTTGGCCTAGATTTGTCCAATCTTGGAGAGAAAGGCTAGATAATATGTTTTTCGCCCTGGTCCCTTGGAGAGGGACAGGAGCGATTTTTCACTTTCAAGCTTATCCGCCCTTTGTTAGCCTTCCAAATTATCTTCAAAGGGCCTAGATTTGTCCAATCTTGGAGAGAAAGGCTAGATAATATGTTTTTCGCCCTGGTCCCTTGGAGAGGGACAGGAGCGATTTTTCACTTTCAAGCTTATCCGCCCTTTGTTAGCCTTCCAAATTATCTTCAAAGGGCCAAACATGCCTTCTTCCATTCATTTCAATCACAAAACCTGCCTTGTCTTTGCAAGAAATTTGCACTTATAGAAAATCGCTCTGGACCCTTGGAGAGGGACAAGAGCGCCTTTTTACTTCTTAGTATATTTCCTTGTTCTTTAGACTCCCAATCGCACCTAAGGTATAAAACATCATTTCTCCCTCCTATCCAAGTCAGCCTTTGCCTCAAAATTTCAAACAAAGAGGGGAATCTTGAAAAACACCATGGTCGGTCCTTCAGTGAGGGACAAGAGCGCCCTTTGTCATTTGGGTTGATTTCCTCCTTTGCCAACTACTCAAACTATATTCAATGGATAGATCATGCTTTCCTTGATCTCTTCAAATCATAAAATCACTTTGATCCTGCAAGAATAGTGCAAATTCGAAAATCAAGCTCCGGACCTTCAGTGAGGGACAGGAGCGAACTTTGTCTTCTAGGCCAAAATGCTTCATCTTTCACCATGAAATGTCTTTGCTAGGGAAGATTTCATCTTGTTACATGCTATGAATATGAGTTCAAGTCCAAGAAAGGTCTAAAAATGTGGATATAAAGAATTTAGCCCTGGACCCTTGGAGAGGGGCAGGAGCGAATTTACCCTTCTAGGCAAAACTCCATCATTTCATTGTCTTTAATCAAGTCTGGATGCTCTATCACGTTCAATCATCTCTCCACCATGCCTTTGATGTTTCAATTTGACCAAACAAGGTCAGGAATGACTCAAATAAGCCTTTTCGCCCTGGTCCTTCAGAGAGGGACAGGAGCGCCTTTTCCTTTATCCTTCAAAATTCTTCATTTCCATGCCTTCAAACCTTCAAAAGCATCAAAGCACGTCCAATCATCTCTCCTGGAGTGCCTACACAAAACAAAATAGAAAATTCAGTGACAAATATGCATTGAATAACATTTTCGCCCTAGACCCTGAGCAAGGGACAGGAGCGATTTCACCCTTTCTGGCTAAAATATTCAAAATTTAAGTCTCCTATTATTTCACAAGGTAGAGTTTGGTCATCTTCAAGGCCAGGAACCAGTTAGCAAGCCCTCCCAAAACAAGAAATTGCAATTAGAATGAAATTCGCCCTGGGCCTCCAGTGAAGGATAGGGGCGATTTCTCTGTTTCAGGCATCATCTCACCTCCAAAATTGATCAAAATTTACCTAGGCAAGAATACATAGTTTCACCTTCAAAATGCTAACACTTAGACAAAACTTTGGATTTTTCCTCAAAAACCCTGACTAGACCTAACCTGAGACCTATCTGACTTTCTGACAGGCTTACCCTATCGTCTCAATCTCAATCCTCGGGAGGATGCTTAATAACTTTCAAAATTTGACTGGACTCAGCTTGAATAATGTCCAAAAGAAACCCCTAAGGTTTAGCCCTAGCCCAGACAGACCACTCACTCAAAACCCTAAAAGCAGAGAGAAGAACGGGCAAAACAAAAGCGAAGAAGAGGGGGTCCTCATTCTAATGGGGCGATGTGTGAAATGGTCACAACAGATAGCTCAACAGTTGATGTGTTTTGCTGGAAAAACAACGAGGACTTACGGTTAGACAGAATTGGTTTCACACAGGTTCCCTAAGATCTTACAGTTTGATTTCATCTGATTTACCTTTAACATGATGCTGCTTTAGTTTGACTTGCAGGTTTATAAAAAAGGGAAAAAGGGGATATGGATAGAGAGTAATAAGAACAGCTAACTTAACTAAGACAACATATTGAGACACATAGACAGAAATCTTAAAATAACCAGAAATTACTTTGCCAACAAATGAGCACAACTAGGTAAAACCGAGTGCAATCATCTAGGAACTTTAAATCTTCAAATTGTTGAATACAAATGCTGGATTTTCACACCCATTCATTCAAATTTAACAACCAAACTTAGCATAAAATTGGGCTCAAACTAACCATACAGAGGGAATAACCATCAGTTATTTCTTAATGGTATGAACCAAGATTTCTATCAAATATATATCAAAACAAGCTGTTTAAAAATTAAACACATTTGAAGAAATTTAAAAAAGGGGTGGAGAAGAGAACCATGCACTCACAATAAAATGACACAACTTTAACATCCATTAAAATCTGTATCAATTTTGCCAGAGCTTTTGCAACAATCTTCAACTTTCTACCTAAAATAAAGGAGAAACCAACTCCTTTATATAGAATTTCAAAATGGATGAATGGCCAAGATTAAACTTAAACAAGTGGGTCGGACTCATCCCTTAAAACAAGGCTGCCCATACCCATAAATGGAAAGAAAAATATCAACACCAACCATAAAGTAACTAATAACTACCAACTACCAAACATAAAGTTGCTCCAAAAAGTGCACTTGCACGGAACTCAAAAAATTTACAATGACTTTGGTAGTTGGAAAGAAACTTTATGTTTGAAAAACTGCTCTTAAAATCTGAAAGAAACAAATATTTTCAGGAAAGCACTTTTTCCTTCCCCGTGGTGGACTTTTTCTCCACAAATTCGTCCTCTTCATGCAAGTAACCTTTCCAAATGTCTCGGTGTGCCGCACGTTCTTCCCGAACATACTCTTGAAATTTTATACAAATGGGAAACAATTCCTCATTAGGGGGAAAAGGAGGATTGCGCATTTTGAACTTTGTACCTTCAAGATTAGAGTGGACTATCCCTAGCTGCTCGTGCCAATTTGATTGTTTATCTTCGAAGCACAATATGTCTGTATGCAGCTTGTTGATGCACTCTATGTCCTCCACAAAGTATGCAGTTTGATAGGGCTTCAACCTGGCATTCCATCGTGATACTACATCAGCATCCTCCATGGTATCCATCGAGCCAATGACCAATGCCTTATGGATATTTTCACCACCATTTTTGATATGGGATAGGTCCATCTCACATTCCTCCTTAATCTTCTTAATGGTGTCCACCATGTCCATCTTCGTGCCGACAATCCAGTACCACTCCTTCAAAGTATTGACATTATAGGGATCCAGGATAGATTGGAGTGCCGAAATCTACGTGTGAGTCCAGAAAAGAGCCCTCATGAGTGGTTGAGCTAAGGCAACCACCTCCTAAATTTTGGCGTACTCCCTTTGCACCTCTAGCATCTTTATCCGTGCCACTTGTATTTCGATTGTTACTTCAAATACATCATTAATAATCTTCTTTCCTTTTATTTTGATGCCCTAGATCCATTCCCTAACAGCCTTGGCAGTGTCACACAATCCTTCAAATTGAGTTGTATTCTTTTGTGCTACTACCAATTGGGGAACATGGCATTCAGCGGCATGCTGCAACAGTTTCAACAGGTGATCTATGTACCCCTCAGCTTGCTCAACACAAGCCTGGTACATATCTCTCTCAACGGTCATTTTGTCGAGCTATTTGAGCATATTCTGCACAGAGTCTCTGAATTCTTCCCTCTCTTGCTCGTTTGGTGGCTCGCCCTATTCACGCCACTTTCCACGCCATTTCCCTTGGATTTGCTGCCACGTTTTTCAGTTTATGACGTTTTTGTAAAAACGTGACAAGGGTTTGGCATTGCAAATTGTCTTTATTTATTGGATTGTCTTCTTCATTCCAAGATTGTTGCATCTTTTGGAGAAGGCATTTTCAGTTTGAAACAAGGTATGATTTCTTTTCTTTTCTTGTTTCATTTTCTTGTTTTCTTAGTTTTCCTTTCTAGTTGTAAATTTGTAAATATGTTGTTCTTGCCCCATAAATCGGTTTTGTAACAGAGTTTTTCCCCTTTGATATGCAATTTTTGGATTGCATTGTTCTTCCCCATTTTTCCTCTTTACTTGTAATCGGATTTTTAAATTGGGATTACAAGTTGGCTGGAAATCTTTGTTCTTCCCTTATGGTTAAAGAATTTAACCATTTTTGGTTAAAATTCCAAGTAGAAAAGATGTGAAATACCCTTCCTTTCAAAATCGGGTTTTAAGAACCCGATTACATATTGAAAAGTTTTTCCCATTTTCATGAAAATGACATTCCCAGGTTTTCCCATTTTTATCCATATCCGTACTTTCCATTTTCATCATTTTCTGCAAGTCTAATTCTCATTTTCCATCCATTTGTCCATTTGCAAATTTATGCGTGTACTTGCATTCGGGTTTTAAAAATCCGATTGCATGTATGCCCTTTCCAACTTGTATACTTGCGAAAATTTCCCCAAGATCCGAAATTGGTCAAAGTCAAAATTCCCCCATTTCCATTTATTTCCCCTCTTTCTCTCACAAAGTCGTGAAGTTCAAGAGTCGAAGTTTTTCCCATTTGAAGACGGAAAAATTTTATTTGCAGCTGAATATAATGTTGCCTTAATGCTTTTAAGTCTTCATCACAGTACTCCAGGTTGTCCATCAATGTCAGATTTGTCGTCATCACCAATTCCAAAAAAGATGAAGTACAAATATGACAAGTACCAAAATGAAGTTGCGTCTTCCCAAGTTTCCTCTCCTTTGGATCGTATCAGAGATACAGAGATAGGGCATGTAGACATGTCAAAATTTGTCAAGAGGATTGAGGATCCACAAAATAGCAATATGCAGCAGCTGTTGGACAGCCATATCCATCACGCATCTTCTTTCCCGGTGGTTGCCCTAGAACCTAAATTTGTTCTTGCTTGCGCCCATCACTTTGACAAGGAGACGAGAATCATTAAAAATGATGATAGCGAAGCAATAATCCGCCTTGATGCAGACTCAATTGAGAAAGTCTTCAGAATACCTGCCGCACCTGTTTACGTGGAAATCTCCAAAGAGAGTGCAGTTGAGTATTATGTGAAAAGGGAAAAATACTGTAAACGACATATCAACAGATGGATCCATGAGCCACAAGCCGCCTTCTCAAGGTGGGCAAAGTTGTACCGCTGTGACTTCAAATGGGAAATAGGAGACATCATAACCCTCCTTAGCAGGATAATGCGGTTCGAACATTCTAATGTTTTTGAGACCTGGATGTACCAGTTCATCATGTTCATAAGGCAGTCCCATCATATAGCATGAGGAGAAGTCATCAACGATGCTTTGTGTGAACAACTTTCACCAAGCTCTTCCACCATGACTTTCTACATGAACTCATATTTGGTGTACTTGGCAACATCGCTTAGACATTTTCCAGGTCTTTCTACCAAGGGTGATCGCTCACTTAAACCGGTATGGGAATATTATGATCAGCTGCCTTTGAGACCTTGCAGATTTCATTTCAGAAGAGTCCAAGATGCATTCTTTGGTTACTTCATGTGTTAGTTTGACAAAACTCTGAAGAACAAAAGGATATCAGATGAGGCATGGGAAAGGGTGAGTGAGTATGGATGCTTGTTTCTACAGTTCCTGACCTTCACCTATATGAGAATCGAATGCTATAGTGGGCAGCCATACATGCTTCATAGATACCCAACTGATAAGATCATTCTTATGGAGTTGGGAAGACAAATCATGGCTGTCCACACTCATCAGTCTGCCAGACATAAGGTTGGAATGGAGATCTTTACAACAAACCCATTAAAAATTGGTCGGTATTCTCTTGTCACATCCGTTGAAGCCAAGGCCATGGAGACCGAAATGCAGGAAATTGAGCTGAAAAGGTTTAAGTCCAGAGATGATTTTGATTACTGGGGTATGAAGGAGAAGATCAAAAAATCCTTCGTGCATGTGCATCACATTGAGGATATCTGGGTAGATATGCGTACAGATGTCGAGGTTCTGAAAATGGATTAATACAGGCTCACTGTTGAGCAAGTTGTTGATTTGAACTTGGTGGATATTCCAAAAGGGATGATTGACGATGGGCACATACTTGATCCTGAATATATTTCACGAAGGGTTGAGGAAGCTCCACTTCCTTTAATCCAATGGTCAGACAAGGAGTGCATATCCATTCTTGAGAGATTTCAGCCTATCTTGGCTAACACCAATGCTTGGCTGAAAAGTAATGTTGTTAGAGTCATAAAAATCAAGATTGGAAAAGAAGATGATTCTACGGGACCTCTTGGATGTAAGTCTGAGATTCAAGTTGACAACAAGGAAGGTGCATCATCTTTGGGTACAAGGATCAAATTGCGAGTTAGTTGGGCAGTAGTGCTTCCTTCTGAGGAAGCGACAGTTCGTGGGAAGGAAAAGTCACGGTTTCATGTTCAGGTGATCGATCTGGACAATCCAGAAGAAGGGCAGCAATCTGATGATGCTCCCAATTCTCTAGCATCGGACTCGCTTCATGAGATTATTCCCCCAGTTTCCATTGAGATGCCCCTTTCTCCTCCTGACTTGCTTGTGGATGAATCTCCTTAGAATGCCATTCCTATTTCAGCATACGAGCCACCTCCTGATCATCAACAAGAGAATGTGCAGGAAGTTCCTGAAGATACTCCTGCTTGTATCCAGCTGTCAAAAATTGATACCTCCACTTCTGGTTTTGAAGAATTCATGAGGCAATATTCATGCCCATTGGTTACTAAGCAAACCATGGTCGCCATCCAAACAAATATTCCTCCTAGGATGACCATGGTTATTCAAACAGAAACTGCTTCTCCTTTGCCTACAACTGCTACAGAAGGAGAGTTGATGGCTTTATCTCCATGGCTTAGTTCTTTTACTCCAAAAGGAAGAAGCAAGAAATCTCACCTAATGCCTTTGATTATCAACAACTAAAACAGTCTAGATCCAAGGTTGCTTAAAAGGCCAAGACTATCTCCAGAGTAACTATTGATAGCAACATGATGAAGGTAGCTGAAATTGTTGAACCCATTGCAGATAAGCCACTTGAAGAAATGTCCGCTGCTGATTACAAAGTTACAAGGATAGAATTGGGTAAACAAACGCATGAGGTGATTAAACATGATGCTCAGTTTTCTAAAGCTTCACTGGTACAGTGGTGTGATGAACTTCTAGCAAAGAAAGATAAGCTAGAAGAGGAAAACCGCCAACTTATGGCAGTTGTTCATAAAATCACAAAACCTGTTGCTGAAGGGAGTAACTCCATAGGTTCCTCCGCTTCCCAAGAATCAATTCATGGAGTGGAAAGCGCTGCTCAAAAGGTACAAGCATTGGATTCCTAGGTTGATCAGCTTCATGATCTATGTGCACAAGTGATGAAAGACATTTTTCAGATGATGTCTAAGTTGGAAACCTTTGAAGAGAAACTGGATCAGACTTCCAATACTTTCAAAAAGAATCTGGAAAGTGTTGAAAATAGTATAACAATCTGGCGTACCATGCCCCAACAACAGTTGAGTGTTCTACAGGAGCATGTCATCATCTCTTCCAGGGTCATGTACTTGGAATTTGAAGAGCTTCTGGAAAATAAGGCCCTTGTTCTTAAATCCCTCATTGAGGAGATTGGTGATACAATGAGATTACGGGGTGAAGTTTTCCGAGATATTGTCTCTCATTGTGAAAAGGCCTCTTGCAACATATTAAGTCAGGATGGAGAGATGATTCTAGAAGAAGAAGTTCTTGCTGATTTACAAATGAGGATTCATAATGAATGGAGGAGCCAACAATTGTCGACCACTTCAATTCAAATGTTGATGAAACACCAAATCTTTTTGCATGAAATCTAGTCCATCCTGGAGAAAAACAGCTCTGCGCTCCTCCGATGTCATGATACTATTGTGAAGACCATGGTTGTTGCCAAGAACACCCATGAACCAAATCCCGATGAACTACAAATGATCATCCAGAAGTTTGAAGGATTCGTGTCTTCACGTGCTACAGCTTAAGTGTTTTTCAACACTTAGTTGTATTTTTCCACATTTGTAATCTTTAGTTGTAGTTTTTCTTTTGACAAGTTACATCTAAAAGTCTTTTTGTAAAATGCAAGTTAACTCATTACTTGCACTTTTGTAATTGCATGTAAAGCAGCTACAAGTTGTGTTCAATTAGGACTGTAGTTGGAATAAGTCTTAGTTAGTTATTGAATAAGTCTTGGTGGTTGAGAGAATCTCTCAAGTTAGTTAGCATCCTCCCACCTTTTCCTCAAGGCTCCTCTTCTATAAATACTTGAGGGGTCTATTGTAATTTTTATCTTTTTGGAAAGCAAGCAAAAACTTTGCCAAATTTACAGCAAAGAAGTCTTTGAGCTTTCATGTGAAAATTCAAGAATTGAAAGGAATAGAAGGAAATTGCTCAAGCTTTGAGTCTTTGTGCTACATACTTGAGTTTGTGTTCTATATTATATTTCTTGCAAGTGTTTCTTAAAGAGCTTAATCACATCTGATTTGCAATCTTTGTGCTGCAAGTAGTTGACGTTAATATAGATTAAAATAAATATTTTGTTGAGAAAAGTTGTAAGTCTTTGTGTTGCAAGTAGCTGAGGTTAATATAGATTAAAATAAATATTTTGTTGAGAGAAGTTGTAAGTCTTTGTGCTTTCACTTGTTCCTAGGAGAATTTAGGAGTAGATTTTGTGAGAAATAGCTGTGAGTCCTTGAGCTTATACTACTTCCCATTGTTTTTAGTAGAAAAGAATAAGATATTTCAGTCTTCGAGTTGTTATAATTTGTTCTTTATAGCATTAGTATAGAAAAGGGTAGATAGGACTTCACATAATCAAATCTTTGAGCTTGATATTGTTGTCCCGTCCCGAAGGAAGTGATGGAAGTCTTTGCACTTTCAGGAAACTTCATTGTCTTTCTCTCATTTCATTTTGAAAGTGATTACTACTGTTTATATCAAATCTCTATCCTATTTTGTGAAGAGAAAAGGATATTGTCTTTCTTGAAAGAAGAAGAAAAATTGTTGTCCCATCCTATTTTTATTTTCAAAGTTGTAGTTAGATAGGGGAAGTCTTTCCTTAATTAGGAGAGTTTTACTCGCACACTGTGGTTGAAACCACAATGTTGTATATTTCCCCAAGTGTACAAAATTTTCAACTAACAGGATGGTCTATCCGGATGCAATTGCCAGATTCTCACTTTGGTCTTTGGAGGCCTCAGCTGACCCGTTGTCTATCTGTAACTGATCAGGCATAGAAGGAATGGATGTCGTATCTAATCCTTTACTCACGGCTGAGCTCTCCCCCACCTCACTAAGCAACTGCTGGGTATCCTCTAGTAATGGCTGCTCTTCAGTTCTGTTGGGTTCTTGAGTCTCATCCCCTTTCTGTTCTCCCTCAACCGTGGTGTCATCTTTGTTGCCGTTATCTAGTTACAACTCATGCCTGCTCTCTTGCGTGAGCTCATGTTTACCAATCCCTTGATCAGGTGCAATCTCTCCCTCCTCAACCTGATTTCCAGGTTCATCCAAGCCAATGATCCTCACCTCTACCTCTTGCTCATTTTGTGTTTGAGGATTATTTGCCTCGAATGCAACAGGATCATTTGGTGAAGGTGGAGTGGGTACGTAATCGAGTTCAACCACATCATCCTCTGAACTAGGGTCCCTGGATGACGAAGTAACCTCTGGCCTCCTGATTGGGATCTTTTCTCTTCTTGTTCTTTTCAATGTTCAAGTCCCTCTATTGGCCCTTACTTTCTTTCTCTTCTTTTTCAGGTTTCTCAACCTCTTCTTTTGGCACACTTGAGGTTACTTCGTCCTCTAAAGACTGGGAATCGAGGCGACCCCTCAAATTGTATGTGAATTGGGTCCCTTCATGGGCCAATCTCTCAATTTGTTGGGACAACCAGTTATCTGTGTACCTTCTTGGAGCTTCCATGACTGCTTCAAAATCTGCGATTGGGTCCTAAGTCCAATCGATGGCTGGCAGGAGGTCCTTGACTGCTTCAAATTCCCGAACTTGCAAGGAATTTCCATAGTCCGTCACTTGATCTGGGACCTGGTGGTACTCATAAAGCCACATTTGATGAACACTCAACCTAGAATATTCCCACCAACGGACCTCAAAGTCATCAAAACAATTGCTCCAATAGTCCTCAATTGATGTCTTGGCCCTATAATGCTTGTCGTAGGCCCTCTTTGCCAATTTATCATGATCAAAGCATTTCCTCAAGAAATGTTCTCGTAAGCAATAGGATGCCAATTCAGCAAATGACTCTTCAGCTTGCACCGAATTTTTGAATTGCGCATCAAGAGTACCCAAAATCATGGGGAAGGTGAACCCTGATTGCTTTTTGTCTCTAAGTAAGCTGCCTGATGGGTGTGCCTGTCTTGCTACCTCCATGAGGACTACTCTGTCTGATGGATAGCGCGGAAGCCGAAATGGTGTTCCCTCAAAGCCTCCTATTCTGATGTAGGTGAACTTGGGGAACTGGATGAACCATGGACCGTATTTCCGGATCAGGGTGGTAGCTTGTTTTGACAGCCTTATATGCAATCCTCCTTGCATTAATCTAACCAGGCGCATTGTAAAAGCATCATTAACATGCTCGTACTGACCAATTGCATATGCGATGTTATTCTTTTCTCTTTGGGCAATGTCATAGTAATGCAACTGAGGGTAGCAGTCGTATACCTTTACTTGATTCGGCCCGTTCCCAATCTCACCTTTCCTAATTAATCCCGTCAGCGGCTGGTGTCGGACAAACATGTAGACCAAGTAGGAAGTCATGGCAAAGTACTTTTTTTCTTCAAGCTCAACCAACTGTACATGAATAGTGTCGCTGATTATCTGAGCCCAGTCGAACTTAGACTTCCCAGCAAATACTTGCTCAGTGAAGTACAACATCCATTCCTCAAAGAGATTGGATTGAGGAAGTCCCATGACCCGATTGAGTAAGGTAACCATATCACCATTACTCATTGTGAAAATCGCTTCTGGGGCTCTTTTTACTGATTCTAGTGCTTGGGGGTCTTCTCTCCTTGAACCATTCTTGATTTATCAAGTTTTTGCACTTAGCATGATTCATGTCATAAACAACCCAAGCCTCATCGATAGTTGTGGCAATGGGATCATCGGGAAACGGGATATCAAATGCTTCCCCAAGGGCTTCAAGCGTGAAGTCAGCTACTACCATCAATGGGATCATCAGGAAACGGGATATCAAATGCTTCCCCAAGGGCTTCAAGTGTGAAGTCAGCTAGTACCATCCCCTTCAATACCACTAATCTGGTTTCAAGCTGATAATGTTTAGCAGCCTAAACTACTAATTCATAATTATGCACGGCCGAAGGGAAACCCACTGCCTAAGCAATACCACTCTCCATCATCCGTCTGGGCTTGCCATAGGCATTCGGAGAGTACACTCTGTTCCTAAAATCCTGAATATCAATATGGCCCAGGTCCGTGTCTCCTATGTTTTCCCACACACTCTGGACCTTTCACTCCCTAACTTCTTCTCGATACTGGTACTTCATTTTTTCGACCTTGCAGGGAAGGTTAGCTTTGGAAATCCGGGATGTTCCAGTTGCACTAGGTGCCTTTGAGGACTTAGATGCCGATTTAGGCATCTATCCTGTGCAACTGGACATGGATTACGAGACGAGATGAAGGTAACAAAAACGGGTTAGCAAAAACAAAAGACAGAGTTAGTGTTAAGATTGATGATCAACGAGGTAATCGAAATTTAAAAATATTGCTAAAACACGACATTTAAACAATTTAAATTTGATCGTCTGGAAGCTAAATGCAATTTGAAGCTGAAAGTTAAGTTGGTTTGGTTAACTACTGTTCTTGGAGCGGATTTCCAAATGTTACTCCCGATTGTTAATTGCGGAAAGTTACGAATGTTCTGGCTTGCGACTCAATGCTTAAATGTTTTGATAATTGAAAGCTGATTTTTTCGAGAATGCACTTGGAAAAGAGTGTTTTGGTGAATGATTGATTGATTCCAAAGATTTAAGTTTAAATTTTCATAATTTATTTTGCAAGTCCATCTTAAGTAAAAGAAAAATGATAGGTTGTTGACCAAAAACTGTTGAAATTCGGTGATGAAGGGAGAACCTCTCGAGCTTGACTCTTTAACCTACGCCCTATTTCCTTCGCATGATTCCTCTCAAATGAACTTAATTCCTTTATGATTTTTGGCTTTGAAAGCAAGAATGCAAACCTTGAATCTATTACTCCAAAATGCAAACTTATTATTTTTGGTTAGAAGAGGGTTTGAGTGATTTAAAAGTTAGAGCGTGATGGATGCGCTTGAAAATACGACAGAATGAAGGTTAAATGGCGATTTAGAACTTATCCCCCTTTTCGGCTTCTCATATGATTCTTTCCTTGAATAATTTCCCTGTGGTGGACTTAGCTTAGTAGTAATCTTTGCACAAACTTTCATCCCTTAGCAACTTCGGTCTGAAAGCCGATTTTAATAAACCCTCATCTCGCCCTATTTCTGGCTTGCGGGTTCCTTAGTCGCCTTGCGTGAATTCAGACTCCAATAGCGAATTTTGAAATGTTGGAAGCCGGCTTTGTGATTTTCGGCTTATATGAGGGTTTTGTGCGATTTTAAACTCTTATACGATTTCGCCCCTCACTACTTGGGGATTTTCGGGCTGATGGGACTATTTGAGAATTTCGGTTCAGAGGCCGATTTTGCAATTTTCGGCTTAGAGGCTGATTTTGAGAACTCGCAATTTGGCCTTAGAGGTCGATCGGCTAAGACCGAACGAATTTCCTTTTCCCTAACTCATGATTTTGCTTGATGAATTCTGCGATTTTCTTCGGTTTTCGACCTAAATGGTCACTTTGCTAGGCTCTATTTAATTCAGCCTTTATGGCCAAAATGCGAGTTTTGGGAATTTCAGGTTTGACCTTACATCTCGGCTTTTTGGGTCGATTTTCAAACTTTAAGTTGTTTTCAAGCATTTAGCGAATTTTAGACATTTTCTGCCTAAAAGGCCATTTTGCACGATTTGAAGTTAATGTCTTTTTCGGGTTAAAGGGTCACTTTGCGAGTTTTGCATATTTTGGGCCTAAAATGACATTTTGCAAACTTAGGCGATTTAGTTCCCTTTGCACTTTTCGACCAAAAATGACATTTTGCAAACTTAGGCGATTTAGTTCCCTTTTCACTTTTCGGTCTAAAATGACATTTTGCAAACTTAGGCGATTTAGTTCCCTTTGTTATTTCGGCTTCAAAGGGAGTTTCGCGAACTTTCCCACGTTCTGGCCTTATAGGCCGATTTTCAAACTTCGGGTGATTTTCGGCCCTCATGCCAATTTACCAACTTTGTCTTACGTTTAATCTTTCAAGCCAAATTTGGAAAACGTTATGCTCGCTCACCCTATTCTCACTTTGCAATCGAAATTGCGATCAACCTCCAAGGCGAATTTCCTTTTCTCCTTAATACTTCAAATTACTAATTGTTGCATCTTCTCTGCAAATTACCAGAACTCCCTAGTCAGGACCTGAGCAAGGACGAGACGAGAAAACATCGAAAGGGGGACCCTATCGACAACGAGGAGTGTGTGCAAGGTATAACAAATGGCAACTCTACTAGAGAAATGCTTCCAGTCATTTTAGGGACGTTAGTTCGGATCGAGCCCCGAATCTCTGGTTAGCCACCACAGGTTGGACGAAAGGATAGAGAAAACTCTTTCAAGACTAAATGATGTTGCGAGTCAAATCAAATCATGCGTTATCAGATTAGCCAGTGTGTGCAAATGAGGTTCATTCCATCTTAGAAAGAGTTGAAACATCAATTTTTCACTATGTCAAGTCATCTTGCGGACTCAGGCTTCAAAAGCAACCTGGATAGAGCCCCTCTGCTAGCAAGTGTTCATCTTCCCAACGGAGTTATCGCCCATAAGCTCACAGAGATTGCTTTGTTTCTGGTAGATTTTGATTTTTGATACCGGCAGAGGTGTTTGCATTTCCCTTGGCCAAATTTCTTCTTGATATTTAATTACATTTCAGCTCTCTTTAGTCTTGATCTTCTTTCTCTTTTTTTTTGGCTTTGCAAGCAATGAAGCCTACATAGGATTAGGCATAACAGTGGTCGCTGAAGCAGAGCTTCAGATTTTAACATTGACACAGTGTCCCTTTGATGAGCAACTAATTTTATGCGATTGTTAAGTGTATTGTGTAGTAATCACGATGCTGAGGATGAGTTTTGACAAGAAACAACGTTTAGCGGTGAAAGGTTATCTAAATCGATCCGACCTCTCTATGGGCTGCTCCAATGATTAAGTGTTCTACCAAAGCTAAGATCGCAGAAGCAATAGGTCACCAAACTCTGACTTTGTACACCAATGTCATACAATGAACACAAACTCCCTTTCAAAATGACAGAAAGCCGATCCTTTCAAAAGAAAACTAAAACTAAAACAGAAAACAAACTAAACTAGAACAGGGAAACAGAAAGACTACTCTAATATTTACATAGGAAAGGCTTCAAAGAAACCTAAGGCTGGAAGTAATGCTTGAGGAATTTACCGTTTATAGGCAAGGGAATGTCCTCACCGGTTAGGGTCTTCAATCGGAACACATTCTCTCCCAGAATTTCAGAAATCTGGAAAGGACCAAGCCACAGATTGTCAAATTTCTCGTGCCCTCCTTTCTGCTCATGCGCTTTATCCCAGCAGAGAACGAGGTCAGAAATATGAAAGGCTATTCCAGAGTTCATTTCATTGTATTTCCTCATTGTAATCAAATTGTAAGTCAGTGAGACTTCCCTGAAGGTTGTAGCCTTTCGGGTCATTGTATTTGAGCAGTGAGCTTGAATGCAAGTGCATTCCCCATCTGTGTAATATTTATGTACTCCTAGCCACGGTATGTGAATATTTTGGGTTCCAGCCTGTTGTGCATTGCAGACGCTCCCTGTCGCCGACAGGTCCCCCTCTTTTTCCTTCACCCTGTTGAGTTCTGTGTAGGGTGTCTCGCATTTTTTTTGAGTGCCCGTAATCAGTCCATGGGACGATGTTGTCATGAGCATAAGCTTGGGAATCTGCAAGGTGAGTTTAATGCTCAAGCGTTAAAATTTCAAAATCACCTAAATGTGAAGAAATAGTTAAAAGTCTTTCCTTCGCCCTGTTGAGTTCTGTGCAGGGTGTCTCACGTTTTTTTTGAGTGTCGTAATCAGTCCATAGGACGATGTTGTCATGAGCGTAAGCCTGGGAATCCACAAGGTGAGTTTAATGCTCAAGCGTTAAAATTTCAAAATCGCCTAAATGTGAAGAAACAGTTAAAAGTCACCAAAAGACGTTGAAATGCCGATTTTCGCCAAAAGCCAAAAGAGGGATATAAAGGTTAAAAGTCAAAAGTTTGAAAAGGCTTCTAAACTGCCAAACTTCAGCGACAAGCGAAACAAGGCGAAAATATCAAAAGCTTGCAAAAAGATCATAAACCCCCGATTTTCGCTAAAAGGTAAATCATGAAATAGTTAAAAGTTTGCAAAAGTGGTGAAATTGCCATACTTCGGCGATAGTATGTAAAACGCAAACCTTTTAACCTTGCAAAGAAGACTAATACGCCGAACTTTGGTGGTAAAGTGCAACAAGTTAAATATCGAAACTTTAAGAGGCCATTAAGCATCGATTTTCACCGAAATTTGATATAAGGAGGTAAAATGTCAAAGTTTCTAAAGTTTGCGAAGAAAGCAAAAACCCCAAAATTTGCATAAAGGAAAATCGCGAAGTTTAAACTTTGAAAAAGGTAACCAAAAGCCCGAAATTAACCATAAAGTAAAATTGCGAAGTTTGTTTTAAGTTTGAAAAAGACCAAAGATCGCCGAAGTTGAGCAAAAGAGGGTAAAACGCGAAAATTTTGAAAGTTTCCAAAGCTCCATATAATTCCGAAGTTCGCAACCATAAGGAAAATTGCGAAATTGAAGGGTTTGCGAAAGGTAAATCATGGAGTTAAAAGTTTGCAAGAAGCTCTAAAACGTCGAAGTTCCCCACCAAGACAAATCGCGAACCTTTTTTAACCTTGCAAAGAGCTAAACCCCATTTTCAACGTTTGAAGGATTGCAAAATTGTGGAGCCTCCCCAACTTCGCCGTAGAATAAGATAGAGTGTTAAGCATTTGAAGGATTTGAAAATCGCAGAAACCCTACCATTCTCCACCAAAATCATGAGGTAAATTTCAAACTTAGGGAAGCGTCATTCCATTTTTGTGAATCGCGAGCTATGCATTTATTTCCCAAAATGCAAGGCATAGGAAAGGAAATTTTCAAATTTCAAAAAGAAACAGCCCTACATGCCGGGTTTGTGCGGATTGACACCATATTTGCCAAGTAAGCTCGCTTTGTCTCCCTTGCAATCATTTGAAATGCATGCAAGATAGGTTAGATGTGTTTATGCAAAATTGATTAAATGATTAAATCCCGTAGACCGCATCTTTTCCCATTTGAAAGGCGTCAAGCAAAGCAGTTAAAATCAGAGTCTGTCGAAAGAGTTAACCAAAAATGCAAACTTCAAACTTAAGGAATTTTGAACCTCATCCATTTTTTTTGAAAAACTAAACTTAAAGGCTAAGTGCAAATTTAGCGATCATTAGGCGCCTAAGTCCTTGAACCGCAGCCGAATAGTAAATTTTTAATCAAAGAGCTTAATAATATTTCATGTCCAGAATTAATCAGGCTCTTTTACTGAAGTATCAAGCTTTCTTCAAATTTGGTTTTCCATTGATCCTTATGTGCTAACGTATCCCTTTTAACTAACCTATTTTGTTTCCTTCATTTCATCTCGTAATCCGCATCCGATTGTGCAGGATAGATGCCTAAATCTGCGGTAGAATCCTCAAAGACACCTGGTGCTGTCGGAACATCTCGGGCTTCTAAATCAGACATCCCTCACAAAGGCGAGAAGATGAAATACCAATACCAGAGAGGAGGGCTGAGGGAGTCAAAGGTCCAAAGCATATGGGAAAATGTAGGCGATACTGACCTGGGCCACATTGACATTCAGGACTTCAAAGACCTGGTATTCTCCCCTAACGCCTATGGCAGGCCTAGGCGGATGATGGAAAGTGGTATCGCCCAGGCAGCAAGATTTCCTCCATCAGTGTAGAATTATGAGCTGGTAGTTGAGGCTGCCCGACATTATCAGCCAGGGACCAGATTAGTGGTTCTTGAGAATATGGTCCTAGTTGACTTCACACCTGAGGCCATTGGTGAAAGAAAAATAAGGTACTACAACAGGGAACATCGAAGGCAGCAACACAACATTCCCCCAAGTACCTGAAGTTGACATGTAATGTCCCCTTCTCGATGATGTGCTTTCAATGGTCCATTGGCCTATTCCTGAGACCTGTAGGCTATGTGGAATGAAGAATTAGGGTTTCAAACATTGGTGAAGCGAGAACTTACTATTTTTAGTAAGTTAGGGGTTGGTTGTTTGGATGATGTTGTCTTACTGAGCTTTCCATGCTCTGTCACTAGGTGCGAATATCATGCTTTTCGGAGTAGTAATTCATGACTTACTATTTTTAATAAGTGGCAGTATGGATTATTTCTATTTTTGGCAGTGGACAGGGTTCTAGTCCTACAACAGTTTTATGGTCTTCTTTACTCCACTTCATTCTGGTTTTTGTTAATGATCAGTATGGAAGTCATAAGTAATTTAATTAAATATTATTTCCTTGTCAAAGGTTTAATATTTAAATATTTGCATTTACTGATTAAATGTTGAGGATGACTTGGGGAAAAATAATTAATTGATATCCATGTGTTATTTTCCTAAGTCAAAAGGCGAATTTGTTGGTGGCAATTTAGGAGGATTAAACATCTCTTGATTTATGTTTTTTATATTGCAAAAAACCGCCACCATAAGGCAAAGTTCGAACTTGCCTAGGAAGACCAAAGTGGGCGCCATGTTGGTGGAGACATGAAGCGAAATGAAAGGGAATTTGAGTGGAGTTTGGGCACGATTTGCATTTGCATTTGGGGAGGCGTGAAGTTATAAATATGAGCCCTGGTCTCTCATTTTGGGCATCTTGAAAATTTACATCGTTATGCTACCAAATTGGCATATGAACTTTGAAGCTTCGGAGTGCGGCTCCCTAGTTTTTCCAGTTTCGTACTTGAGATATAGTACCTAGCTGCGTATATAATATATGATATTTTCATTGCATATTTCAATGTTTTTGGAGTTTGGAGTGATTTCTGGAGTTGCTGGTTTCCCTGTGGCTAAAACAAGTTTTTGATAATACCTCTCTGCCTGAGCGACTGATCATTCTAGGTACTAGTTGAATCTTCCTTCTTGTTGTTGGCGATGCATCTTGTAAGTTTGTGGCACTTTTCTCCGAGTCTTGAATTTATTTATGCAAATCGAAAAATCCTAGCTAGGCGTGGGTTTTAGAGAGTGCATTGGGATGCATGCAAGTTATTTTGAAGTGTTTTTGTAGCTCCCTTTTGGTTTGTCTTAGTTGTTGCTTGTCTAGTGTTGGTTTGGGAGTGATTTGGAGTGAATTGAGTGAGATATGAGCGATTTAGTGAGTTTATGGGTTGCTGGTTATGCATTTCCAGCCTGTTGTTTTTGATGTTGAATGAGTTTCACGATCATTATCTCTTATGTTCAGCAATATTCTTCTACTCACTTTCCTCTTTATTGTAAGGTTAAGTAGTAGTACTACTAACCCATTCTGGATTGTAATCTCATATCCCGTTGAAAAGTGGAAGAGGCTGCCTATATCTGATAATTTGTAATTCAGTCCTCCCGCTACATAAGCGGTCGAGTGATGTTGGTTGTAATGATCCTCCCGCTGCATAAGCGGTTGAGTTGAGTAATTTCTAATTCAGTCCTCCCGCTGAAATATTGCGGTAGAGTGATTTGTGTCTGCAGTATTGTTCTCTTGGTTGGTTCACCGCCAAGTTCCTTCCTTTCCCGTTGGATAAGCGGAAGGGGTTGGCTTGCCGCCTAGTATTGTATTTGCTTATTAATTTCCAACAGATTAGTGAGCTAACAAACCCCTTATCACCATATGCTCTCACCTTCCCACATTGGGCACTTGGTGATCAGAAAGTGGAAGGGTTGCAATTTCAGCAAGCTTTGAGATTATATTTTCTAACCTTAATGGGTTATGTGTTTGTTTGTAATTATTATTGCACTTAAAAACAAAAAAAATTATCTGGGATATTACATGACACCTTATCAGAAGCACTAAGGGAGAAGGAAAAAGACAGAGTTGCTCCTAACATGGCAGAGTGTTGTGACCTTTTTCACACATCGCCCCATTGCAAATGGGGATCCTCTCTTTTCCTGCTTTCTAGGGTTTTGTTAGTGTCCTATGACCTTTTGCTGCAGTTTCACCAAGCCTTGTCCAATTCAGAGCATTTTAGGCCCTGACGATTGAAAGTTAGTTTTTGCAAGTTATGTGATTCCAAAATGCGAACACCACCAGAGTGCTTAGAGAGGCCAAAGCACGAAGATCGCAATTTATTTGGACGAATTTGGACAACTTTCTATTTTTAGAAAGTTTGTTTTTTTGCTTTTTCCTATTTTTTAGGAAGTTTTGTTTTTGGCATTTTTAGTCCAATCCCCGTTATGGCTATTTTTAGAAAATTTTCCCTATTTTTTAGGGATGTCTGCTTTTTGCTTTTTCGGAATGGGAACCTAGGGTTTACACTTGCACCACTGACCTGCTTCGACCGGAACTCGAAAATTCCAAGTTTTGACCTAAAAAAGCTAAATCCCTAGATTTTAGGCTTTTTGCTTTTTCGGGATGCAAACCTAGGGTTTACACTTGCACCACTAACCTGCTTCGACCAGAACTCGAAAATTCCAAGTTTTGATCTAAAAAAGCTAAATCTCTAGATTTTAGGCTTTTTTGCTTTTTCGAGATGCAAACCTAGGGTTTACACTTACACCACTGACCAGCTTCAATCGGAACTCAAAAATTCCAAGTTTTGACCTAAAAAAGCTAAATCCCCAGATTTTAGGCTTTTTGCTTTTTCGGGATGCAAACCTAGGGTTTACACTTGTACCACTGACCTGCTTCGACCGCGATCCAAAATTTTCAAGTTTTGACCCAAAAAGCTAAGTTCCTATATTTTTGGGGGTCATGGCACCTTCAAAGGATAATCAGCTCGAAAAATCATCCTGATCCTCAAATGTCCTGAAATTTGGCTAAGTCTGGAATGTCATCCTGATCCTGAAATTTGACTAAGTCTGGAAAATTGGAGAATCCTCCAAAAACTAGATTTTGCATTATTAGTCCTAGAGGCCCGAAACCACTCTCAAACATCCTGACAATATATATGAAATATAACTTGAAGTATAAGACCACTTATACTTAAATGTTATATTTCATATATAGTCCGCCCTCTTGAGAGACCTTCAAAGTCCACCATGGGTTGGGAGGTCATGTGGGAGCACTCTTCAAAGTCCGCCCAAGCATGTGGAGAGCGCCTCAAAGTCCGCCCAAGGTGGAGAGCGCCTCAAAGTCCGCCCAAGTATGTGGGAGCACTCTTCAAAGTCTGCCCAAGCATGTGGAGAGCGCCTCAAAGTCCGCCCAAGGTGGGAGCACTATTCAAAGTCTGCCCAAGCATGTGGAGAAGCCACCAAAGTCTGCCAAGGCTAGAGAGGTCATGAAGGAGCCTTGTCTAAAGTCCACCAAGGCTAGAGAAGTGGTGGGAGCCTAGCCTAAGTCCGCCATGTTTTGGAAGAGGCCATGATGGCCAACACTCTAAAGTCTGCCATGTGTGTGGGGTGCCCAATGGGTGAAGTCCAAAGTCCGCCATATGTTGGAGACCCATCAAAACTCCACCCTACCCTAGCAAAATGATGCAAAGGTCTAGAAGTCCGCCCATGTTGGAGATGTGATGGAAGTCCGCCCAAGGTGGGAGCCGCCACCAAAGTCCGCCCAAGATGGAGGTCATGTAGGAGCCCTCTCCCAAGTCCGCCAAAGTAAGAGAGCAAGGTAGGAGGTGCCAAGTCTAAAGTCCGCCAAGGGTAAAGAGAGCCATGAGGAGGGACCTTCAAAGTCCGCCCCATGCCTTAGCCAAAATTTCGCCTTGATGGAGAGCCATGAGGAGAGACTTCCAAAGTCCACCCTATGCCTTAGCCAAAAATTCGCCTTGATTGAGCTTTGCTCAAAGTCCGCCCTCCATGTTGAAGGGACCCTTCAAAACTCCACCCAAGGAAGTAGATGCTAAGTATGTTGAAGAGCCTTCTCAAACTCCGCCATGCCTTGGAGAGGTAAGGAAAGTCCGCCCAAGTTTGAGGAAGATGAAGGTAAGCCTCCAAAAGTCTGCCTACACATAAAAGTCAAACAGAATCAACGAAAATACAAAATGATGTCATGAAAATCCTTCAAGATTTCGAACTTAAATCTAAAATAGAAAGTTTTCAAAAGGAGAATATTGGAAGATTAATAAATATTTCGAACTTATAGCCAAATTGGAAACTTTTGGAATATATTTTCTTCGAATTTGGAAACATGTCCATCATCACGGGCTGCAGTCACCGCTAAGAAGAACTGGCCTGGTATCCCTTCTATCAATACAAGGAAAGAAAATATTTCAATCCATTCCATAGGATAAAGAAGATCGAAGGAACAACGTTTGAGCACAGATTGGATCTAGAAGACTACTAGGCTAATGCAGCTGATACTTTCGAGATCCGGAAGAGGTTCTGGTCAAGAATTCCTTTGAGTATGGTGAGAGCAATGGAAGTATTCAGAGTTGCCAATCAGGTAGAAGAAAGCCTAGAACTTCAGCAGCCGAGCTTTGAAAAGATGAAGAATTAACCCTTAGTCTTAATAGATTGGACAGAGGGAGAGAAATCAGATCTAGCAAACCTCATGAGGTCGGTGGTTGAGTATTCAAGGTGGTGGGCGTTTGAAAAGACAAAACAGTTGAAGGTCAAAGGTGTGACTTTGACTTATGAATTAATGGGAGTAGATGATACTCTGTCCATCAATCCTTGTACCTCTGCCGATGATGCTCGAAATCCAGAAAGTGTTGGGTCTCGAAAGAGGAAGGAGTTGGGTGGAAGCTCCACAAAGGTCACAGGGAAAAGGGCTATAGGTGAGAGAAGAGAATCCAACGAAAGTCACTCCATCCTAAGTGTTGCTTCCATTGCACTTGATCAGAGTGCAACTGGGGAGCAAGAGATGAACATCTGTGTGATTGATGATGAAGTAAGAGTGCTTTCCCAGCCAGTTGAGGAAGTAGTGGAAAAGGTCTTCCGAAGTCCAGACAGGGAGCAAATTGAAGCACCTACAATCTTCTTGAATGGCATACCAGCGAACCCAGGAGAGGCAGATGATGAGTTTGATCGAAACACTGTAGAACAATCAACCATTCCGGATTGGCTAAGAGCAAGGATAAAGGCCAAGGTTCCCAAGGAGGCCCACTCAACCGAGGAGGTCACCGCAGCATTCCTAGAGAAGGTGAATGAACCTGCTATAGCTAAACCACCCAAACCCGCCAGGAAGTTTTCCCTAATTCAGAAAGACAGTGCCGGATTCAGGACAGTCCAGATAGCAATGCCCAAAGAAGGGAAGACTAGGGACAATGTCACCGCACATGATTACAAAGTTACCACCATAGAGATGGGTAAGCCTACCCAGGACCAAGAGATCCAGTACTTTGATGACTCTTGCAACGCTCTAAAGGCAAGGCTAGCTCATGAAAAGGAAAAGAGGAAGAAGGTTGAAGAAGAGAACCAGCAATGGAAGAAGTATGTCCTCCATCTTACTAGCGCACTCAACCGTGAAGTCTCGGCTACTCCACCACAACCTCTTCTGCAAGGATCAATTAAGGACTATGATGATATGAAGGGATCGTACACTCAAGAAAAGGAGTGGATTTCAGACGCTTCGGTACGTGCTGACACCCTGGTGGAAAACTTAGTATTGGCACATGAGGCAACTTCTTTGTTGATTGATCGTATCCAGGACCTAGCCTCCAATTGGGAAGAGGTGGATGAAATTCAGAATGAAATACTCCCTCATCTAAAGGTTATCCAAGGCATGTCGAAGAGAATCTTAGTGGATGCAGGCATCATACAGATAGGAGACAGGTACAACTTCGGCACATGGTACTATACTCTGGCCACTCGGATTGAGGTTTTGAAGAAATCCGAGACCAAGTGCTTTGAAACAGAGGCAAGTGTTAGAGAGATCCTGGGCAAGGTATTCCGTGTGGCGTCAGAGATTTGGAAGAAGGAAAGCCTAAGGGAGAAGCATTTACAAGCAGAGAACCTGAGAGCCAGGATTCAGGCGAGCTTCTTCAGGGATTCAGGGATGATTGACAAAGGCGATCTTTCAAAGATTGCAAACTTCCTCTCCATCGATGACAACTTCCTCACCCAAGCAGTGGAGTGGGAAGGCATCCTTGCCACATGTGCCGATGATGTGGACCTCAGCGACTTCCAGATTGGCGGTTTGCCAAGTGTTACCATGGAGGAGGTCAAGCTCATTGTGTCCAGATACGTTGAATCTCTGAAAGAGGAAAGTGGCCACTCACCTCAGTGAAATTAGCAATTGCGCCACTTGTCACTCTTTCATTTGTTTGTACTGATAGTATTTCGGGAAACCCTAATTAGGGTTTAGGACTTTCAATCTTGGCCCTTGATCACTGTTTGATCTCGACCATTCATTGATTTTTGAAAAACTATATAAGGTTGCCTCCTCTCATTTGGAGAGTGTGAGGTTTTTGATGTATTGTTGCTTAAGGTAATTTCCAGATAATATATTGCATGTGCGCTACTTTGTAATCTCTATTATTTGAATGATTTGCATGGTTTCAATTGCCTCAACACTTAGTTAAAATTAATCTAGATTTGCTTTCATTATTGTTAATTTGAATGAAAAATTTGATAAGTGTCAATTGATGGTGTATCACCGCTCACACTTTTGGTAAATGGATGATTTCCATTCTACTGTGCAAAGTTAGTCTGAGCCCATCCCCTGTGCATCCCAACATCTTGATCATAAGCACAACCCATTGAAGATTGCACCGGCCTTGTGTAGTTGTCCTTAGTGTGGCGAAGCAAGGTTTGGTTTCTTGAGAGCACCCAGTTGATACCGTCTCCGAAATTCGTAGGATTAGATTAGCCTTCCTAAACCCTATCCCTTTTTCCCTTTCTTTTGAAAGTCTAAATCACGGAAAATTCCAAAAAAAAAAGAAGAGCCTAAAATTGCTAAATCCATCTAAGTCTAGCAGTTCAAGATACTTGTCAAACGTAAGTCCCCCTTGAAATTTCAGCATACACTACCCAAGAAGCTAGTCCACTAAAGTCGCTTGTTCGCACATATAGACCTTGGAATCAGTGGTGATTTTTCAGGAGAGGATAGAATACCTTGGGGTATCCTATCCTAATGTTTGGTAGACGATAAAACAGACACCAACATAGAGGAGAATAAAGATGCAAGGATGGAACGAAAGTTTGACACCATGATTGACATGATGCCTCAATTGCTAGGCAAAATGAATCAAATCCATCAGCAACCTAAGCAAAATAGAACAAGTAATTCAAGGGAAGACAGTGGAAGTGGTAACCGCAATGAAGTGGATGGAAGAGACAAGTCTACCAATCAATGTGATGCCTACACTAGAGGATCAGTCAAAACGCCACTCTTTCCCACCTTCACTCCACGTGAAGAACAACCACAGGGTGTTGCCCCTGTGCCTTATAAAAATGAAGCCTGACAAGCATATTTGGAATACACTACCTTGCCTCCCAACTTGAGAGAAATGTAGTCTTTCAATCAATTCATGAACCAGAGGAATATGAGGAACGGAGGAAGGAATGATTACCACACTCCGCGAACTAACTACCAGAACACTCTTGGGAAGATTACCATGCCATATTTTGATGTTAGTGACAAAAGTACAGCAAGAGCTTGGGTGTAGAAGTTAGATAATTATTTTTCACTAGGACCGATGCCTGAAGAGGATGCTATCAGGTTCGCCACATTGCATTTGGAGGGTGTTTCTCATGAATGGTGGTATCATGGATTAGTCACACTGGGTCACAATCACATCACCACTTATGTGGAGTTCACTGACAGGTTGATAGATAGATTTGATCATAAGGATCCAAATATGTACTTCAGGGAGTTGGCACAGCCGAAACACGTTGGTAGTTTGGAGACATACATTGGAAAATTTCAGAGGCTTGCGGAGATGGTGCCTAGCATTTCAGAAAGGAGGTGGGTCATACTTTTCGTGGAGGGATTATTGGAGCCTTTGAGAGGTTGGGATAAGGCATTCGACCCACCTACATTGTTGGAAGCCATGAAGAAAGCACTCAGTATGGAGCTTGCGGCACCTCGAAGTAAGTTTCCATCTAAATTTTTTTCCAACAAAGATAGTAAATTTCCTCATAAGAAAAATGAGAAATCAGATTTCAAGATCAAGTTTCCCATGGGCAGAAATCAAGAAAGTTTAAATAATTTAAGAAGAAAGAAACTTTGTTTTTAGTGTAAAGCACCTTATACACCTGATCATGAGTATCCCATGAGACCCAAGGCCAACACAAAACAGATGGAATGGGTTTATGAGCATGAGGACAATTCTGATTTTTCAGACCAGCAAACTGATCATGAGGATGTAGAATCTAAAAAAGCCTTAGAAATATCAGATACAAAGTCAGAAGGGAAGAGGACTACCATGTGCATCACTTCCTTGCATCGGGAAGGTTCTTTCCAAATGTGGGGAGTCATAGTAGGGCAGCGAGTCATCACTCTCTTTGATACAAGAGCAACACACAACTTCATCGATGAGAAGTTGGTAGCTAGACGTAGTATCTAGACATAGGAATTTGAGGGGGTTCGTGTGAGAGTTGCTGATGGTTTTGCTCTCACTTGTAATAAAATGATCACCGATCTCCCTATGCGTTTGAGTGACTATGAATTCAAAGCTGATTTCTATGTAGTCAATATGGGAGATATGGATGTGGTCCTTGGAATGACTTGGATCCATGCTATTGAGGAGCTCACACTCAATGTCAAGCATATGGAGCTGCGATTTGAGGCAAATGGGAGAAAGCATGTGCTTAAGGCCATCACAAACACGAGCTTGCGAATGATCTCTTTCAGGAGGATGGAGAGATTAATTCGTCATGATCACCATGAGTGGGCAGTAACATGTATAATAATGCCTACCCAGACAAAGCAGCAAAACGTTGAATATGCACCTGATATTCAGAGTTTGTTGACTAATCACCCCAAGGTGTTTAGTGCTATTCCACCAAGTAGGCCTCCTGATAGAGGCATTGAGCATATCATTGAGTTAGAAGAGGGTACCAAACCCATCACGATCACACCATATAGGCATCCAAAAAGATGAATGATGAAATTGAGAAGACCATCAAGGAGTTGTTGAACATGTATAATAATGGGCTACCCAGACAAAGCAGCAAAACGTTGAATATGCACCTGATATTCAGAGTTTGTTGACTAATCACCCCAAGGTGTTTAGTGCTATTCCACCAAGTAGGCCTCCTGATAGAGGCATTGAGCATATCATTGAGTTAGAAGAGGGTACCAAACCCATCACGATCACACCATATAGGCATCCAAAAAGATGAATGATGAAATTGAGAAGACCATCAAGGAGTTGTTGAACATGGGCCATATACGTCCAAGTAAGTCTCATTTTGCTTCATCAGTGGTGTTGGTTAAAAAGAAGGATGGGACTCTAAGGATGTGCATAGATTACAGGACTTTGAATAAGAGAACCATCAAAAACCGATACCCTATTCCACGCATCGATGAGCTTATTGATAAGTTGCATGGAGGTTACTATTTCTCAAAGATTGATTTGAGATCAAGATACCATCCAATTCGGGTAAGGGAACAAGACATAGAAAAAACAGCTTTTCGATGCCATTGTGGGCACTTTGAGTTCTTGGTCATGCCCTTTGGTTTGACCAATGCCCCAAGTACTTTCCAGTCCACAATGAATAGGATTTTCCAGCGCCAGTTGAGGAAACTTGTCCTCGTGTTCTTTGATGACATTTTGGTTTACAGCAAGACATGACAGGAGCACTTAGCACATTTGGAAGAGGTATTGAGTATTTTGGAGGAGTCCTTGTATGCTAAGGAATCCAAGTGTGCTTTGACAGAATTATTATATCTTGGACACATCATCAGTGTTGAGGGAGTGCGAATGGACCTTGATAAGGTTCGAGCCATTATAGAATGGCCTACTCCTGAGAACCTTACGCAGCTTAGAGGATTCATGGGATTGTGTGGTTTCTATAGACACTTCGTCAAGGACTTTTTTTAGCAGGCAACACCATTGACAAACTTGACGAAGAAGGGGGCTTTCGTTTGGACTGATCAGGCACAACAGTGTTTTGAAAAGTTCAAAGAGTTGATGACCACATGTCCAGTGTTGGTGTCCCAAATTTCTCTAGACCCTTTGAGCTTCAGTGTAATGCATCAGGAGAGGGTATTGGTGCAGCTCTCATGCAACACAAGCACCCCATTGCCTTTGAGAGCCGAAAATTGAGAGGGCCTAAGAAGACTTATAACATATACGACAAGGAGATGTTGGCCATTATGCATGCATTGGCCAAGTTCAGGCAGTACTTGGTAGGCTCCAAATTCAGCATCAAAACAGACCATAACAGTTTGAAGCACTTCCTTGGGCAACATGATTTGAATGACCGCCAGCAGAAGTGGGTTAGCAAGTTGCAGACATATGACATTGACATCACTTATGTCAAAGGAAAGAACAATATTGTTGTTGATGCATTGTCACGCAGGCCACATTTGAATGCCATGATTGAGATCACTGAGGATTGGAGGCATTTAATTTCGGCGGAATATGCTAAGGACTCATGGGCCTCTAGCATTATGGATGGTACAGTGCAGGATGATAGATACTCCATTGTAATTGATCTTATCATTTACAAATATAGAATTTTTCTTTTACCAAGATCAGAGATGAAGGGCAAGATTTTGAGAGCCTTGCATGATTCTCGCATGGTCAGACATCCAGGTTACTATAAGACATACAGACAAGTCAGGGAACGGTTCACTTGGAAAGGACTCAAGTTAGATGTTCTTCATAATGTGAGGGAGTGTCTTATTTGACAGCAGAACAAGCAGGAACATACTTATCCAGTTTAATGTCCCCTTCTCATTGATGACCTTCCAGTGGTCCATTAGCCTATCCTTGAGACCCGTAGGCTAGGTGGAATGAAGAATGAAGGGTCCAGTATTGATGGAACGAGGACTTACTATTTTTAGTAAGTCAGGGGATGGCTATTTTGGTGACACTATCCTACTAAGCTCTCCATGCTCTATCTCTGGGCGCGAAGATCATGCTTTTCGGAGCATTAGTTCTTGACTAGCTATTTTTAGTAAGTGGCAGTATGGCATAATTCTATTTTTGGCAGTGGATAGGGTCCTGATTCTGCAGCAGTTCAGTGGTCTTCCTGGCTCAATTTCATCTGGGTTTTCACAGTTATTAGTACGGTAGTCATATGTGACAAATTAAATATTATTTCCTTATCATAAGGTTTAATATTTAATTAATCTGATTACTTGCTACTGATTTATGGATGTCAAATTTATTTGGAGGGATATTATTTTATATTGCATCTCTCTTATTTGCCAAGTAATTAACGTAGGTCCAAGCCTTGGGCGTGAGGTTTGACTTGTGGGGAAATGGCGCCACACTTGGGTCCACATGTAGTGGAATGAAATGCAAATGAAAGGCGTTGAAATTGAAGGAATTTGCATTTGAGTTTGAGGTGTGTGAAGTTATAAATATGAGGCTTGGGCCCCCATTTGCATCATCTTGAAAAATTGTAATGTTATGCTGTCGGTTTGGCAAAAGAACTTGAGGCTTCAGAGTGCATTTCCCTAGTGCTACCCGGTTTCGTACTTGAAATACAGTATCTAGCTGTCCATTGTGTTCTCTTACAATCTCAGAGTTGGATGTAGACATTTTTTATGCTGAAGTGATTCTAGAGACTGTTGGTTTTGCCTTTGGCTGAAGCACATTTTCAATCACACCTCTCTACTGGAGCGACTGATAGTTATGAGTATCAGCTCTATCCTCCTTCCCAGCAATGGCGATACATTTTGTGAGTTTTAAGCAATTTTAATGAAGCAATGAATTTCCTAGACAAAATCAAACTTCCTAGGCATAGCGTGGGTTTTTGTACTTGCATTAGGATGCGTGCCAAATGAATATTGGGTTGTTTGGATTGTAGTTTGGATTGATTGCTGTTGTGAGTGATATATTGTGGGTTTGGGACTGATTTGAGTTGATTCGAGTGAAAAATGAGGGAGTCATGAGCATTTTGGTGTTTCCATAGGCTGTTGATTTGTACTTTCAGCTTGCAGCTTGGTTGTAACAGAAATTTATATTCTTGCTGTAGAAATCTGCATTACTCTTCTCATCTTATCTCTATTTTGTAAGGTTGTTTCAGTAGTACTGATCATCCATTCTTGTTGTTCTTATTTGTAATCCGCACTGCATAAGTGGAAGAGGTTGGCTTGCCGCCTTCTTGCTTTGTAATTCAGTTTATGTGCTCAGTCCTCCCACTGAATAAGTGGTAGAGTGATAGCTTAATATAATGTCCTCTCGCTGAAATATGCGGTAGAGTGATTGTTTCAGTTTCTTGTATTTTCCCTTAGCTGGTTTACCGCCAAGAGTTTGATTTCTATCCTGCTGGATAAGCAGATGGGGCTGGCTTGCCGCCCAGGCATTGTAATTTCCAGTTTGTTTTATGGTGCTAACGATCCCCGGAACACCATATGCTCTCACCCTCCCAGATTGGGCTCTCGGTGAACAAAAGGTGGAAGGGTTCCCTTTCAGCAGTTTGGATTATTTCTCTAACCTTAACAGGTTGTGGTGTTTGTTTGTAACTCCTACTATTAAAAAAAAAAATATACTAGGATACTACAGTGGTATCAGAGCTAGTTTTCCTGCCAACCTGTGAGAGTCAGTGGGTTCAGAAGTCTCCATGAGTGACAGAGACGTTAGATACTACAATAGAGAGCAGAAGAGACAGCAGTTTCAGATTCCTATAGTGCCCGAAGAGGACACATTTTCAGAAGTACTGAGAAACAGAGGGAAGGATCTAGATACCTCAGATTCAGTGGATTCAATGGCAGATAAGACTACAGAACTAAATGAGGCACCTGACAAGAAGGCAGAGTGACAATTCAATGCCATGATGGACATGATGTCTCTACTGCTGGCCAAGCTCAACCAAAACGTTGTTGGGCCACTAATTAGCCCAACAATGGACCGGAAGCCAACACTTCTAACGCTCCTGTAGGCAATGGAAATGGGAGTAACAACCGGAGTAAGAATGGAGGTTCAGCCCCAAGGCCTTTACAACCTGTATTTCTGCCAAGAGAAGTACAACAAGCTGTAACAGAGATACCCACAGCTGATGAAATAAGGAACAGCTACATAGAGTATGCTTCTCTTCCTGGTGAGATCCGAGATATCCTAACTCTAGATCAGTTTATGAATCAGAAAATGAAGACAAGAAGGAGGAATGACTATAAGTCTGCTGCCCCGAGAGATTTTCAGCAAGCTCTTGGAAGAGTGACCTTAGCACACTTTGATGGAAGCGCTAAGGGTACAGCTAGAGCATGGGTACAGAAGTTGGACAATTACTTGTCCTTGAGGCCTATGCCAGAGGAGGATGCCATCAAGTTTGCTACCTTGCACTTGGATGGAGTGGCCCATGAATGGTGGTACCATGGGTTGGTCACCCTTGGTCATAACTTAATCACCACCTATGCTGATTTCACCAACAAGCTAATTGAGAGATTCGACACCAGGGATCCAGAGGTGAAGTTTAAAGAACTTGCACAACTCAGGCAGCAAGGTTCATTGGACACTTACGACTGAATTCCAAAACCTGTCAGTCATGGTGAGTAGCATCTCAGAGAAGCGTTTGGTTGTCCTTTTCACTGAAGGACTTGAAGAACCTTTGAGAGGATGGGTCAAAGCTTTTGATCCGCCCACCCTGGCAGAAGCTATAAAAAAATCTAGAAGTATGGAGTTGGCTGCCCCAAAGAGTAAAATTTGGTCCAAGCCTTTCCCTTTCAGAAAAAACAAGAAGAAATTCACGAATCAGACCAAGAGGTTCCCTCCGCGTATGGATGATGGGCTCTGTCAAGAGCTCCGGAGAAAGAATTTTTGTTATTTTTGTAGAGAACCTTGGGTTCCCGGACATAAGTGTCATGGAAAGGGGAATTTGCATCAAATGGAGTGCTATTCAGAAGATGGATCAGATTCTGAAATTTCAGAACAACAAACCGAAGCTGAGGACAGCGAGTATGAAGAGGCTCCTGAAGGGCTTGAATTTGGGTCAGAAGATAGAGGAGTGGTTGCTCAACTCTCGAGCATTCACAAAAATGAATCCTTTAGAGTTCGGGGTGTGATTGGAGAGTATCATGTCATTGCTCTCATTGACACTGGTGCAACACACAACTTCATTGATGAGAGGATTGTTGCAAAAACGAGATTAGTGGCAGAGGAAGTTGAGGGCTTCAAAGTCATGGTAGCAGATGGCTCCACTATATCCTGCAATCGAATTATTTCCAACATGTCTCTGAAGTTGGGAAATCATGAAATCAGAGATGATTTCTTTGTGGTGAGCATTGGAGGGACTGATGATGCAGTCCTTGGGATTCAATGGCTGAGATCTCTTGGTGAGATCAAACTAAACCTACAAACCATGGAGCTGAAATTCATGTCAGAAGGGAAGAAGGTAGTGTTGAGAGGAATGTCGCATGGGGGACTCAAAGTGGTATCCTTGAAAAGAATGGAAAGGTTGATCTGCCATAATCAGGTGGAGTGGGCAGCAGAGTGTTTGATAATGCCTTCCAATCCATTGGTAGATAAGGGCAGCTATTCCTCAGATATTTCAGCAATGATCAAGGATAGAAGCAAGATCATGGTCATGCCTTCAGAACCACAAAAAGAGCACATAAATTATCCTGAAGACATTCAAGCTTTCATAACCAAGAGAAGCAAGGTGTTCGAAAATCCCCCTCCTGGCAGGCCCCCTGAAAGAGGTGCCGAACACATTATTGTGCTTGAAGAAGGAGCTAAGCCAGTCATGACTACTCCTTACCGATATCCTAAGAAGCAAAAGGATGAGATTGAGAAAGCAATTCAGGAATTGCTTGACATGGGTTACATACGGCCTAGCAAAAACCCCTTTGCTTCGGCTGTTGTTTTGGTGAGGAAGAAGGATGGAACCATGCGCATGTGTGTGGATTACAGAGCCCTGAATCAGAAAACCATCAAGAATCGGTATCCTATTCCGAGGATTGATGAGCTCATTGGCGAGCTACATGGGGCAGTGTTCTTTTCCAAGATTGACCTCAGGTCGGGGTACCATCAGATCAGAATGAGAGCATCAGATGTGGAGAAGACTGCTTTCAGATGCCACTTTGGGCATTTTGAGTTCCTAGTCATGCCCTTTGTTTTGACTAATACTCCTGCTACATTCCAGTCATGCATAAATAGAATCTTCCAAGAACAGTTAAGGAAGTTTGTTTTGATATTTTTTGATGACATACTAATATTCAGCAAGTCTTGGAAAGAACATTTACAGCAGTTGGATGAAGTGTTGAGTATATTAGAATCTAAATCCCTGTTTGCCAAGGAGTCCAAGTGTGAGTTTGGGATGGAAGAGTTGCTCTACCTTGGTCACATTATCAGTGCAGGTGGTGTGAAGGTGGATCCTGAAAAGATTAGAGCCATCATTGATTGGCCTACTCTCGAAAACATAACACATTTGAGGGCATTTTTGGGGTTGTGTGGATTCTATCGGAGGTTTGTGAAGGGATATTCTTAGTTGGCTGCCCCCCTTACAGATCTTACAAAGAAGGGAGCTTTTGAATGGTCCGTAAAGGCACAGACAGTATTTGAGCAGTTTAAAGGGATCATGAGTTCCTGCCCAATTTTAGCATTGTCTGATTTCACCAAGCCATTTGAGCTACAGTGTGATGCATCTGGAGAAGGTGTTGGTGCAGTCCTCATGCAGGATAAGCATCCTATAGTCTTTGAGAGCAGAAAATTGAGAGGTCTTGAGAGACTGTATTCCATTTATGACAAGGAAATGCTTGCAATAATGCATGCCCTTGCAAAGTTCAGACAGTATCTGGTAGGGAGTAAATTCATTGTTAAGACTGATCACAATAGTCTTAAACACTTCATGCATCAAAAGGATCTGAATGAGAGACAACAGAAATGGGTGAGTAAGCTACAAGCTTACGATTTCGATATTGAGTATGTTAAGGATAAAAACAATGTTGTGGCGGATGCCTTATCCAAAAGACCCCATTTAAGCTCACTTTGCGAGCTTACTGCTGATTGGAGGGAGTTGTTGCTTGCTGATTATGCCAAAAATCAGTTTGCAACCAGCCTTATAGAAGGTACTTTTCATGATGAAAGGTACAAACTGGTTGAGGGATTGATCCTATACAAGGGAAGAATCTTCATAGTAGCTGAATCTAAGTTAAAAGAGAAGATTTTGAAGACCTTCCATGACATCCCCCTTGCTGGTCACCAAGGTTATTTCAAAACATACAGGCAGATCCGGGAGAGATTCTCTTGGAACGGACTTAAAAATGATGTTTTGAAGTACATTAAGGAGTGTCATACATTTCAGAGGAACAAAGATGAGCACACTCTACCAGCTGGTTTGTTACAACCCTTGCCTATTCCCGGTCAAAAATGGGAAAGTATTTACATGGATTTCATCACGGGGTTGCCTCGGGCTCAAGGGAAGGATAGTATCTATGTGGTGGTGGACAGACTTACAAAGTTTGCTCATTTCTTCGCCATCACCAGCTCTTTTACAGCAGCACAAGTTGCTGAAGTGTTCTTCCGGGAGGTGTTCAGATTACATGGTTTACCGAAGAACATTGTGAGTGATAGGGACAGCAAGTTCCTAAGTGCTTTTTGGCAGGAGATTTTCAGATTGTGTGGTATTGTGCTCACTCCAAGCACCAATTATCACCCTCAAACTGATGGGCAGACCGAGATAGTGAATAAGTGGTTCGAAGGTGATCTTAGAAACTATGTCTCGGAGCAGCAGAATACTTGGGTGAGATGGCTCTTCACCTAGGGGAATATTGTTACAATTCCTCCTATCACATGTCCATCCATATGTCACCATTCATGGCACTATATGGTTATGAAGCTCCTAGCTTCGCAAACTTGGTATTTGGTGATAGCGAAACCCCTCAGGCAAATGATATGTTGCAGCCGAGTCAGGATATTCTGAGGATTCTGAGGGACAATCTCCAGCATGCACAAAATCAGCAGAAGTTGTATGCTGATCAACATCGAATTGAGCTCACCTTTGAGGTGGGCGACATGGTTTATTTGAGGCTCCAGCCCTACAAACAGTCTACTCTCAAGAAGAGTGGGGTTGAGAAATTGAAGCCTCGATTCTATGGGCCTTTTAGAGTCAGCAGAAGGGTTGGAGAAGTAGCCTATGAGTTGGAATTGCCAGCAAGCAGCAGGATCCATAATGTATTTCATGTGTCTCGCGGCTCTGGGAAATAATGTTGTTGCTTCAGTTCAGTTACCTCCACTTGATGAGAAGGGAGAGTTGGTTTTGGTTCCAGAAGCTATCCTTGAATTTAGGGAACGATCTTTGAGGAAAAGAGTGATAAGGGAATACTTGATCAAATGGAAGAATCTACCAACAGAGGATGCCACGTGGGAAAATGAGGAGATTTTATTGCATCCAGCCTTACAGTTGCTTGAGGACAATCAATTTGGGGAGGGCGGACTGTAATGTCCCCTTCTCATTGATGACCTTCCAGTGGTCCATTAGCCTATCCCTGAGACCCGTAGGCTAGGTGGAATGAAGAGTGAAGGGTCCAGTATTGATGGAACAAGGACTTACTATTTTTAGTAAGTCAAGGGATGGCTATTTTGGTGACACTAGCCTACTGAACTCTCCATGCTCTATCTCTGGGCGCGAAGATCATGTTTTTCAGAGCATTAGTTCTTGACTTACTATTTTTAGTAAGTGGTAGTATGGCATAATTCTATTTTTGGCAGTGGATAGGGTCTTGATTATGCAGTAGTTCAGTGGTCTTCCTGGCTCAGTTTCATCCGGGTTTTGACAGTTATCAGTACGGGAGTCATATGTGACAAATTAAATATTATTTCCTTATCATAAGGTTTAATATTTAATTGATCTGATTAATTGCTACTGATTTATGGAATTTGGGATTAATGCTTATTTTTTATCCTAAGTATTTGGCAAAATTCTTGTGTAATAAGGGATGTCGAATTTATTTGGAGGGATATTATTTTATATTGCATCTCTCTTATTTGGCAAGTAATTAACGTGGGTCCAAGCCTTGGGCATGAGGTTTGACTTGTGGGGAAATGGCGCCACACTTGGGTCCACATGTAGTGGAATGAAATGCAAATGAAAGGCGTTGAAATTGAAGGAATTTGCATTTGAGTTTGAGGTGTGTGAAGTTATAAATATGAGGCTTGGGCTCCCATTTGCATCATCTTGAAAAATTGTAATGTTATGCTATCGGTTTGGCGACGAAACTTGAGGCTTCGGAGTGTGTCTCCCTAGTGCTACCCGGTTTCGTACTTGAAATATAGTATCTAGCTGTGCATTGTGTTCTCTTACATTCTCAGAGTTCCCTGTAGACATTTTTGATGCTGAAGTGATTCTGGAGCCTACTGGTTTTGCCTGTGGCTGAAGCACATTTTCAATCACACCTCTCTGCTGGAGCGACTGATGGTTATGGGTATCAGCTCTACCCTCCTTCCCAGCAATGGCGATACATTTTGTGAGTTTTAAGCAATTTTAATGAAGCAATGAATTTCCTAGACAAAATCAAACTTCCTAGGCATAGCGTGAGTTTTTGTACTTGCATTAGGATGCGTGCCAAATGAATATTGGGTTGTTTGGATTGTAGTTTGGATTGATTGTTGTTGTGAGTGATATATTGTGGGTTTGGGATTCAGGTGAAAAATGAGGGAGTTATGAGCATTTTGGTGTTTCCATAGGCTGCTGATTTATACTTTCAGCCTACAAATTGGTTGTAACAGAAATTTATATTCTTGCTGTAGAAATCTGCATTACTCTTCTCATCTTATCTCTATTTTGTAAGGTTGTTTCAGTAGTACTGATCATCCATTCTTGTTGTTCTTATTTGTAATCCGCACTGCATAAGTGGAAGAGGTTGGCTTGCCGCCTTCTTGCTTTGTAATTTAGTTTATGTGCTCAGTCCTCCCACTGAATAAGTGGTCGAGTGATAGCTTAATGTAATGTACTCCCACTGAAATATGCGGTAGAGTGATTGAGTTTCAGTTTCTTGTATTTTCCCTTGGCTGGTTTACCGCCAAGAGTTTGGTTTCTATCCTGCTGGATAAGCAGAAGGGGTTGGCTTGCCACCCAGGCATTGTAATTTTCAGTTTGTTTTATGGTGCTAACGATCCTGGGAACACCGTATGCTCTCACCCTCCTAGATTGGGCTCTCGGTGAACAAAAGGTGGAAGGGTTCCCTTTCAGCAATTTGGATTATTTCTCTAACCTTAACGGGTTGCGGTGTTTGCTTGTAACTCCTACTATTAAAAAAAAAAAAAAAAATTACTCGGATACTACATCCAGCAAGTCTTCTTCAACCACTTCCCATTCCTAATAGGAAGTGGGAATGCCTATCGATGGATTTCATTAGAGGATTGCCTAGAGTCCACGATAATGATTGTATCTATGTGGTAGTTGATCGGCTTACGAAGTTTGCCCACTTCTTTCCAATCTCAACTACCTATTTAGCAGCTCAGGTGGCGGACTTATTTTTTCGAGAGGTTTTTAGACTCCATGGATTGCCTCAGACCATAATTAGTGACAGGGACAACAGATTTATGAGTCATTTTTGGCAGGAGTTATTCAGACTCCGTGGTATCGAGCTCACTCCCAAAACGAGCTACCACCCGCAGACTGATGGACAGACTAGAAATTTTAAACAAATGGGTGGAAGGATACCTCCAAAATTACATAGCCGGATAGTAACAGGCATGGGTTAAGTGGTTGCACCTATGTGAGTATTGTTGCAATACTACTTAACACATGTCCATCCAAATGACACCATTCATCGCCTTGTATGGGTATGATGCACCCAACTTCTTGGATCTTTTGTTGAGTGTCAACAGAGTGTCAAGTGCTAAGGATCTTCTTCAGGAGAGTCAGGACATTGTGAGATCATTGAAGGAAAACATATAGAAGGCACAAAATCAGCAAAAACAGTATGCAAACCAGAAGCGAGTTGAGCAGTCATTTGATGTAGGTGACATGGTGTATTTGATGCTGCAGCCGTACAAGTTGTCTACACTCAAGAAGAGTGGTGCGAAAAATCTCAAGCCGCGCTATTATGGACCATTCAGGATTGTCAGGAGAGTTCGAGAGGTGGCCTATGAGCTTGAGCTACCAGCAGATGCAAGAGTGCATAATGTTTTCCATGTGTAACGCCTCAAGAAGACGATAGGACTTCATGTTGTACCTTCTATAGTGCTTCCTCCTTGTGACAAAGAGGGGAAATTGATACTAGTACTTGAGGCTATCATTGATTCCAAGGAGCGCAGATTAAGAAATAGAGTCATCAAGGAATATTTGGTGAAGTGGAAGAATTTGCTGGTTGAGGATGCGACTTGGGAGAGAGGATATTCTACACCATCTAGCATTGAGATTGCTTGAGGACAAGCAATTTCAGGGAGGGCGGATTGTAATGTCCTGTTGTGACCTTTTCACACATCGCCCCATTGCTAACGGGGACCCCCTCTTTTCCTGCTTTTCTGTGTTATTAGGTTAGGGTTTTGGCTGCTTAGTGGGCAATTTTGTGTTTCTCGTGCTCGAGTCTCGAAGTTGTGGTCATGCCTAGTGTCGTTTAGGGTTTTGAAGTTATAGGTCAAGCGCGTAAAATTGAGATTTTTTTTAAAATGATCCTATTTTTGTTAAGTGTTGACCCTTTTGGAGCGTTATGGTGTTTTTTTTTAAATGTCCTCATCGGTGATTTTAAGAACTAAGGTGTTTTCAGACCTTTTGGAGTTGTTTTCTCGCTCCTAGAGAATTATTCAATTTGATTTCGCACTTTGTTCCGATATATTCCCTTGTGTTACGCTCCAATTTCTGATGAATTTGCCTAAGTCCAATTGAGTTCTATTAAGTTTCAAAGTTTCTAAGTGAGTCTGAGTGAAAAATCATCATTTTCCGGAGTAAAATCCATATTCTAAGGGTTAAAAGGTCAAAATTCCATACTAGAGGTGCTTTTCCCCTCATATTCTTGACTACCCATGGTTTCCCCCTCTCAGAATCCAGACTGGACATGGATTTCCCTTGAAATCCATACTTGCTCCATTTTTCCACCACTATGAATCCATACTAGGGTCGTTTTTCCCCCGGAAGCAAAATTTGACTAAGTGTCAGGATTTATTCTGACTACCCACGTTTTTCCAACAGGGAGGTATGGAAAAAGTTTGCGGATGACATTTGCATTCATTCCACACCTGGGTCGATTTTCCACCAGGCCTTTTGTGACAAGTTTTTGAGGATTTTTGTCCAGATTTTCATCCAAACTCATATCGATTTTCCACTGAGAGTATTATTGATGATTTTGAGTCCGGATTTTCATCCAGACTGAGGTCGTTTTTCCACCAAGGGGTATTTTTGAATGTTTAATGTGATTTTTGTTCGAAATTTTTATTCCACACTCAGATCGATTTTCCCCTAGCCCCATTTTGCACTGAGAGTATTATTGATGAATTTGAGTCCGGATTTTCATCCAAACTGTGGTCGTTTTTCCACCAAGGGGTATTTTTGAATGTTTAAAGTGATTTTTGTTCGGAATTTTTATTCCACACTCAAATTGATTTTCCCCTAGCCCCATTTTGTGTGCATTTTGATGGAAAATGTTGTCCATACTAAGATAGATTTTGGGGAATATTTTGACGTTTTAAATAATTTTGATGGGATTTTTTAATCCCTACCTGGATCGATTTTCCCAAGTGGCTCAAATTTTGATTTAAATTGCAATATTTTAATAAAGTGAGCCTTGTTTTAATTGTTTTTTAATAAAGCAACGATTATTTAATAAATTTAAAAAACAATTAAATGATTTGCAATAAGCATTTAATGTTTTCAACCTTCTAGAAGCAAATCAGTTTCACCCAAGCAAGTATAAGAACAAGTGTTTTATCCGACATTGCTTGTGCGGTGAAAGTTGGTGATGAAAGCAAGTTTAAAGAGAGGAGTCTAGCATTATTTTATTATTTGAGTTTGCCAGGTGTCCCCATGCAAAGGCGATTTTCTCTCTTATTGGTGAATTTTGGTGAAGTATTTTGGTGAAGCGATTGGTAGAAGACTCCATTCTTCTCCATTTTGTCCAGCTTAGCAACCTTTTGGTGGTTGCCATTAATGGCTTAATGCCACGATTTTCCAAGTTTGGCACTATTTTTGGTGTGTTCGGCGATTTTGGTGAAGGGTGGCGATTTTGGTATTGACAAACTTTGGCTATTTTCCTTGACACCACCATAGTCGCTTGCTGGTTGACCTCCATTATGCAGATTGTGTGTAGGTTGAAGTAAATTTTGAAGACATTTTCAGACTTAAGTGTTTGGCGCCATGATTGGAAAAATGCGATTTTGATTTAGCAAGAGTTTTGTGCCTTTTTTGGGTGGATTACCTCATGTTTGGTGGTCACCATTATTCCCTGATGTTGCTTCAAATCTGAGTCTTGATGCCATTATTGTAGTTGGTTCAGCCTCCATTGTTGGCTGGTTATCTATTTTCAAACTTAAACTTTCATTGCCAGCTAGCTCCAGCTTCAACAATTTGCCTTTAGGAGAGTTTTCCAAGTCATTTTCAGTCAATCACTTGACCATTTGAGGGCTGTTATAGGTCTGCAACTTCGCCATGGTTGCTTGTCCTCAGAAAATTTAACTCTTACCAGCCATACGATTATTCCCGGATTTGACTTGCTTTCATTGTATAAGTTGATTTTCATTAAATTTATGCACATTTAGATAATTGCAACATGTTTTAAGAGGTTTTTTCATATAGTTGCAGGTTGTCTTCAGATATACTCTTGATCCGGTATACTCCTTTGCACCATGATTTGCACGAAATTTCTAAGTATAAGGAGGTGTTGATTTCATGAGGGTTTCATACCCTAATCTTGTCACATTTTGTATTTAAATTGTTAAGATCTACCTAGAGTGTGGACTATTTTCCTGACTTCATACCCTAATTAGCCTAAAATCATTAAGAAGTCAGGAATTCTATTAAGAATATTATATTTTTCCTAAGTTCTAACTTCAAGCTTCATACAAGTGCAATGTCGAAGTCCGGATTTAAGGAAAGAAGAGAACAACAAAAGATACTGGAGACTGGATTCTATCTAGAATCCAAGATGTCATCCAGATGGAAGGAGATTACGGATACAAACATGCTTTCTTGAGCCTGAACCTGATGCAACAACGGATGTTTGGAGTCAAAAATCAGATTCCTTCCCCAGCATATGTAAACATTCTGAAGAGTGGTAGTTTTCAAACCGTTGGATTTCCACAATCCATACAATGCAGTGAGCTTATCCTAGAGTGTGCACGATGTTATGATCCTCGCTCGCGAATGATCAAGACTCCTACGAGCGTTGTCATTGCCTACCTTGTTGAGGATGCGATTGCTGAGGTGTTTGGAATTCCACGTGCAGCAAATATGAACAATGCAACTAAGGATGAATATGAAGAGTGGTACACGAAGAAGATGGATGCGTCTAAGAATATAGTAAACAAAGAGTGGATGATCGAGCCTAGGCTTCATCATTCCAAGGCTCCCAAGACACTCATGTGCACAGACTTCAAAGAGGAATATAGTGATTTAGTATTTTTGCTCAATAGAGTGATGGGGACGCCGCAGGGTGCAATATTCGATGGATGGATGTTCTACTTCATCTAGGATTGTCTTAGAGGGACATTGATAAATTGGTCTAGAATCATAAGTGACAATCTGGACTTTTAGCTGAGGAATGTAGAGCGGTCCAAGTCTTTCACCATGACTTCCTACTTGGTATATCTGCTTGCAAGGTTTGTTTCATACAAAGGATTGATATGCAGAGGTGAAGTCGGGAATGAGCAAGGAAAATTCAGGAGTTATGAGTGCTATCCCTAGCTGAACATGTATAGAATTGAAGATTATAAGAGAGTGAATGATGTATTCACAATGTACATCACGTGGATGCTGCAAGGCGGAATCCACAAGAGGTTGTCCAAGGAGGCAACAGAGCTAATAGAGAAATATGGATCGTGGTATACTAAGTTTCCCACTTTCACGTACCTTAGGATTCATGGGTTTCAATCTGAACCCTACAGGCTTCCTAGGTATCCTTCCGACAGAATGATCCTATTGGAAGTGGTGAGACAGCTTCTAGAGATTGATTCCATTCAGAGAGAGAAGCACAATACAAGCATGACATTCCCTATTTTAGTTGGGAAGACGTTGGAGGTTTGCCAATCTGCCTTAGCCGCCAACACTGATTCTATCGATTTGCAACCTTCAAGAAAAGAGAAAGATTTGATCCAGATAAGAAAGTTGGAAGGATCAGGGGAGAGAAGTTCATCCACAAAGTAGACATAGAAGATTATTGGGCCAACCTGATGGACGAGCATGCAATGAAGAGACGAATGTGGTCCAGAATGTCAGTGGATTTCATGAGGAAGTGTGGACTTTTCCTCATTCCTGATCAAGTGTTAGATGATAGGGATCATATGCATCCACAGTATGAAAATGAAATGAAGAAGGCGATCTTATTGCCTAATTGGTCAGAGTCAGAAGAGATAGATTTGAAGATATTGATGAGAGAGGTCTTGAGTTTCTCCCGTACATGGGTGGATATTCAAATGAATAAGTTAGTTGACATGGGCGTTTCCTTCACTTATGAAAAGGTGAAATCGAAAGAGTCTACTTCCGAAGATGATCAGAGAACTATCAATGATGTCAGGATTCATGCAGACGAAGAGAGTCAAGCTCCCAAGAGAAGGAAAAACACGCTAGGAGTCAAGACCAGAGGGAAGAAGATTGAGGAGGTCATTCCTTCACCCCCTCCCAATGTCTCATCAATTAAGGAAATTGAAATAACATAACAGAATAAGGAAACCCAGCAATGTTCCAACTCAGTGATACTACAAGAGAATATTCAGGAGTTACATGCCACAGTGACATCTGCTCCACCAAATGAGAATGATGATCAGTCGGGATCCCCTACTGTCCTGTTGGAGGTAAGTTTGGGAAATGAGATATATGATTTGACTAGGAGTAATCCTGATGATGATGATGATGTTATCTTGGCATTGAGAGGACTTGATCGAGATATGTGTCTCCATAATGGTATGGAGATATCCGCTATTCCTGATTGGCTGATGAAAAGTATGGAAAAAAGTAAGAAAATGATAGAGGTACAGCCTATTGATAACATTGATGACTACCTAGCTAGGAGCAACAAGGAGAAAGAACCCAAGAGAGCTGAGATTTTGTCGCACATATCTAGAGATGAGACAGGAATGTGGATTGCATAGGTGGTTGTTGCTATTGGAGGTGTGACAGCGGACATTGCTACTCCTATGGATTTCCAGATTACTTCAGTTGCCCTTGGTTGTACTACAAGAGAGCAAGAATTTTAGGAGGTCGGTGATAATCTTAAGGCGATCAGCACAAGGTTAGATAGAGAAATTGAAGAGAAAGAGAAGTACAGAGAAGAGAATATCAGACTTAGAGAGTATATTGCGGGGATAAGGTGTGAGAATCCCACCCTTATTTCCCCTATTGCGATTGATCATGGACTACATTCACACTATGAGGCAGCGAAAGATACACTCTCAGAGGTGGAGAAGTGGATTGAAAGTGCAAGAAAACAGGCGGATGATTTCCTTACTTAGTTTGTCCAGGCTTATGATAGGACAACAGGGCTCATGTTTAGAATCCAGTATTTGGAGGGAGTTTGGGAAGAATTCTTGCCTATTCAGGAGAAGATTATTCCCCGCCTCAGAGCTTTGAAGAGGATTCCTAAGTCCACGTTGATCACCAAGATTATTGTGCACAGTGGAGACAGATACGATTTCCATGGCTGCTTTTGTTCATTGGCTATAAAGAAATCAACTTATGAGAACGCCCAGCTGAGTTGTACAGAGATGGAAGGATTGATTCAAGACATTCAGATGAAGATCCTTTCCTCAATTGAGGAGTTATTGGGTGTTGATGTTAGTGATGCTAGTGGTTTACACTTAGCTGAATCAAGAGACAAGATGAAACTTATGTATTTTTGTCAATTGGACTCTTTGAAGAAGAGTTAGATAGCTGATTTGGTCTCTTTGTTGATTTATGTTCATAGTTCGCAAAAGCTCATGCCAGATTGGGAGAACACTTTGGACGCTTGCTCGGATTCATTGGACGTGTTTGATTTGCAGTAAGATACCTTACCTAGCATTTCCATGGAGTTAGATTCAGTATTGGCTAGATTCTTGGAGTTTGCTAGGAGAGAGAGATGTAGGGAGGAATCTTCTAGAAAATTCCCTATTTGATGACTAGGTATCTTTTTATTGGGCCATATGTTGGTGGAGCCATTTTTTATGTAAACCCTAATTAGGGCAATTCTAGGGTTTTGTTGGCATGATCTTGGCCCTTGATTTGGTTTAAATCTTGGCCATCCATTTTTGTATGAGACTCTATATATACCTCCTTGTCTCTCATTTGTAAGAGAGTTTTTGTAGAATTGTTGGTATATGTTGCAGCTATTTGAATCTAAATCATTGTTCAAGTGTTGATGATTTTTCTCTTCAAATGTTGTCTTTGCATTCATGGTTCTCAATTCCTCCAAGTTAGATTAGAATTTTAGATTAGAATTTATTTTTCATGTTTATTAGATTGAGTGAAAGATTTGTTGAATATATTTGTGTGGAATCCTTAATCCATACCACTAGCCTCTTGCTGCTGGTAAGTGTGCCTTGTGTGGTCAACTGGGAATTTGAGTAAGATTAACTTCAACTATTACGCGTCCCTTGACAAGCATCAACTTGGATGGTGTCAACGTTTGATGGTGATTGTCTGAAAATCCTTGAGTATACCTTAGACGATTGCACTAAGCTTGTGTCAATACCTGTTTGTGAGACCTTGCCTAGTTTGATTCCACTAAACTTGTTCATCATTTCCTACATTCCTAGGCCTAGAATAGATTTCCTGAACCCTATTCCTTTTGCCCATTTTTTAGTAAGAATCAAGTCCAGAACTACATTGCTAAAGCCTAAGTTGTCAAGATACCTATTTTGCATATTTCATGATCAAAGAAGATAATCCTAACATTTGTGTAAGTCCCCAAGTGAGCACAACAATTCACATCGACCATTGAGTTAACCACTCGTCAAGACCTGACATGTAGAAACCTTGGAATCATTTTAGTTGATCTTACCCTTAGCATCTAAGGTTGAATTACTTTGGTATTTTATTCTGAAATGTTATGTGCATAAAACACACATCAACATGTCCCCTTCTCATTAGTCCTCAAATTTTCACGGGATTCGCCTATCACCTGACCCTCATATGCTAAGAGGATTGATTAGGGGGCCGGGTTGCAGTGACTTATGGCTTCACTTTCATGTTTCTTGCGTCTCTAATGGTGAAATAAGGAGATTACACGTATTACAAGATGTGTGCACTTTGATTATAATATAATATTATTTTATAAAGTGCAATTAAACTAATGTGTAATAAAATAATAATAAAGTGTACCTACCCATAAGAAGAGATCTTCTAGAAGAAATCATATGATTGGAAAAGAAAGAAATAAATAGAGGGAGGTAATTCATTGATCATCATCAGTTGTTGAGTATCTCTTCTTGTGCTGACTTGTGGAGCCGGAAGGTTGTCTGCAAATAATCATTCGGGAATGGAAACTCCCGATGCTTGCCATAACTGAGGAAGTGGAAGATCTTCCGAGGGGTTTCTTTGAGAGGGAGACACCTCAGTCTTCCTAATTGTACCTATTGAGTTATTGTTGTTTGCCATGGTGGATGAATTCATTGTATTTTCAGATTGGCAGATCTAGGGACTTTTGCATATCGATTTTGAGGAGAAAGGGCAGCCAATCCTCTTGGAGGAAGTATTGAGGGAGTATCATGAGCTTGCTGATCTTATTCAAAGTCTGAAGCATAATTCGAACTGCCTGGTCCTAAACCCGATTTTTTTCATCTCTCCTCATTGGAGCTTCAAACCCCAAATTGGAGGACAGCGATTTTATTGAAAGGTGAAAGCGATTTCCCTTGTGGTAATTTGAGAGGGTTATGTGATAGAATCGGCCACATATTAGTTTGAAATCAGAATCGGACCTGTGCGTTGTGAACCATCGATTTGGTTCATATCTCCATGTTTTGGCATTTAGACACATCAATAAGTGAAGCGCTCCACTCAAGGGTTGAAGGCGATTAGTTTTGAGGAGGTTTTGGAGTACTTACTGCAGTCCAACATTGACATCTCAGACCTCCCACTTGCAGCAGCAGGGGCGACATAGGAAGAGGTTCGATCTTGCACATTGGAGGCTATTTCACATGTGATATTGCTTGCTTCTTAATAGCGCTCGACACTAGGTTCATCTACAAGCTAAACTTCATTGTATTTTTCAGTATGAATGTATGAGTTTAGTTGCAGTCCATATGTCCTCAGAATATCTGAAAATTGATCATTAATGACAGTCCATGTAATTGTTCTTTACCTGCCTATGTAATGTTCTTAGATGACCTAATGAAATAAAGGAGGAAAGAGTTTGGAGTTGCATCTTAATCACACTTTCTTTCATAATTATCTGAGGACGTGTGACAAGTGTCCGACAATATGTCAAGCTCTTGATTTTGAGTCTAGTTTGACTTATTTCCATATGAGACAGTTGTATATGGATCTTTTGTTCATTATCAGTCAAAAGGATCAATTAGGAGCTGTTTATCCTTGAGATATTCATGTGTGATGGTCATCATTACAATCTGAAAACATTATCAGCATAACACAAAAACTTCAAAACTGCATAACACACAGCTTGGACAACAAATATTCCTTGTTTTCAATCTTCAATAGGACAGGGGATATTTCATAAGAATAAAACAATCTGGACTATTCCTTCGTTAACATTAGATCATCAACGAAAGCATTATACCAATCTTGCTCTTGCAGTGTTTTGAATAACATTATCTAACAAACAGTCAAATTTCAGTTTAGATGTTACAGTCTAAGAAATACTACCCAAGACCTCTTGATCATGAACTAGAATTGTTAGCTTTTTAATATTTTATTTTAGGTAAAACTAGAGTTACAAAATAAAATGAACTTTCTTAATCTCAGGGTAGAAGTTCCTTGCAAAACTTAAACTAGAGTATTTCAAAACTTACCTGTTGAATATCAACAAATGTATCGGAGCCATTAATGCAATCCTTACGTTTAATTACTATATTTGGGTTATCCTCCAACCATTCAAGGATGCTAAAGACAAGATCCAAGGATTAGCTGAATAAATAAGACTATGATGCCATAACAATCTAAAAGGATCCATTTGTGATCATAATTGATCAATCCAAGATTCTGAAACAATACATCTAATGATGTCATATGACTTTAATTTCACAGAACTCATCCAAAGATGTATTTAGATTATGCAAAAGCAGCCAACGGAAACCAAAGATTCCTAACCAAAGAAAATGTTGAAGAGTAGCAGGAATCAAATCAAATAGTAATAAAGGCTTATGGTTCCAGAGGAAAATAAATACACAAAATAACTAAATAAAGAAATACCTGGAACAGGGTTTTCTATACAATGAGGATAAGGAGGCTCTGTCTTATCTGAACAATGTGTGTCTAGAAATGGCCATCGTGCTCTCCTCCACCATAACATTTATCTGTTGATTGGGGACTTGGGGAGCCTGCCAGAGGAGGTTTATATTACTTTTTCTTCCCAAATATTATTAATTTGGGATGAGAAATGAGACAACATACAATGCAATGCTTAGCATCATAGGTTTTTCTAATCCAAGTGAATTATATCAATGCATAACTAAAATCAATTTATGGAACCTGATATATTTTTGTATAGAAACAATCCTATACCCACACTAAAATAACAATGCACAACCATTTCTTCATAAATGTGCCTACATGCAAACTAAGGTAGACGAAAATCAAAGTATGACTTGATGCAGGTTTGTATCCCAGAAATTTGTTTGAATTTTCACTATGGAAAAAGGAAGTACCTGAACAGCTAGCGATTCCAAAAAGCATGGCTTATCAAAGAGGTGAGCAAGCTCCTGATGTTTCTGGTCTCGCTGCAGTCAAGTTTCACTGTAAATCTTTTAAGACAGACTAAGTAAATTTAGATAAAAAGAAAACTTTGCTGAGACTTAAGTACTTAATTTAGAAGATTCATCCATAGGCAACGTTTCTTGCATAAACATTTTCAAAATTTCTAAGGGACTAAGCTATCCTCATTAGCAACTGTAATGAAATGCCTACCAACTGTAAAAACCCCAAATCTATAAAATAATTCTTAAAATTCATCACACAAAATGATGGTGAAAACAATCTAAAATGTTATCTAAGCTTACTATTGTAGATGATTTGTAGGTTTGGTAAAATATTTGAAAGCCAATAAACAATACAATGCTACACCAAAAAATTGCAAAGGCAGAGCATGTACGGACATACCAGAAGCCCAATGGGGCATTGTTGCTGTATGCAGGTACAGAATTCAGTCTGAGGATTGGGATCAGTGGGTGTTGCCCAGTAATTTGTGGGAGAGGTGGTGGATCTTCAGCAGCAAAAGTCCCTCGTGTAGTTATCAGATACACCATAGTACCCATTATTCTCAATGCAAATTCATGAGTTTAATTATTAGAATGAGGGGTAAAAAATGGAATGGAGAATCATACAACTAAAATTAACTGTGTTGAGGTATTGCAGTGATTTCCCTCGTATTCACATTGTTTAATGGGCTGCCCTTAATGGGAACAAGTGTGATACACATCACAAACAGAAGAATTTTCCCTGTGTTTTTCACCTTCATCTTAATATTACAATAGCAACCTTTCTACATATGCCTGCTACAAGTACCTGCATTGTCAGGTACCACTTGCATTACAATAATGACAAAAGATAATTTGTATAATGGAAAAGCTTAAAATCTGTAGCAAATGAGAAAGAATCAAAGTTAAAAATTTTAAATAAAACAATTTGGACTATAATTCATTATCATTAGATTTTCAGTCAAAGCATACTAACCAGTGTTTTGGATGCCTGGTCAAAATTCAGCCTAGGTGCAACACTACCCAACATCTCTTGATCGTGAACTAGAATTGTTGGCTTATTTAATATTTTATATTAGGTAAAACCAGAGTTGGAAAATAAAATGAACTTTCTTAATCCCAGAGAGTAGAAGTTCAGCGCAAAAATTAAACAAGAGCATTTTAAAACTCACCTGTTGAATATCGTTGGCTCTCACCCAAATCAGCAAATGTATTGGAGCCAACCTTTTGTATGCTACTAATAAACCATTTGGGCATCCTCCAACCATTCAAGGGCTGTCAAGTGTTACAAATAAAAATGTAATTTAATATGCTGAAATCTTACAATTTATCCTAGGATGCTAAAATGATTCAATAGCTACAAGAAGGTTTTCTTCAGCAGTTCCTTCTATACAATGTGTGTCTAGAAATGACAGCATTGGCCATTTTCGAGCACTAAATTCCCTTGTGCTCTCCTCCATCATAACATTTAGCTGTTGATTGGGTACTTGAGGAGCCTGCCAAAGGAGGGTCATATTACTTTTTCTTCCCAAATATTATTTATTAGGCATCAGAAATGAGACAACATATAATGCAATGCTTATCAATGCATAACTAAAATCAATTTATATGGAACTAGAACAGTTTTTTGCAAATTGGTAATTTGAAAATGCTGCTATATTCATCAATTTCAATAACTCGGGAAAGAGCTTAATTTTTAATTCGTTCCATGTCGACTCTGTGAAGGGATAAAAGTAATTAGTTGACAAATCTTTCAGAGAGCATGAAACAAAGACGTGGGACACTTTAGTGCATGACAAAGTATATCAGACCGTGAAAATTGTGAAGTACTGACTTTTGGAACAGTATTTTGTATTGTAATCCATGTTTTTTACATACAAATATTTTGATGGACAACAAAGTATCCTATAATCATTTTATTTATCTTAAAGAAACTATCATTTATAAGAAATATTTGATCCAACATATGAAGATAAAATAGACAGAATGGGTAAAAGGTTTATCTCCTAATCAAAATATACACATTGAATTTCATAATTCAAATGTAGAACTTAAATGAAAATGAGAAGTGACTACCAAGTGTAGTGTATGCGCTGGAGCACATGGTGACTTCCCTATGCATGAGTCTGGCTAAGCCAAAATCAGCCATCTGGGCCTCCATGTGACCATCCATTAGTACATTGGTTGGCTTCACATCTCCATGCACAACCACAGGATTACAGTCCTGTTGCAATTTTGTAAATGCTCACCCAACAAAAATCAAATCATAGAGGAAACCATTGGGCATAAATTCATACAGAAGTAACAGATACTAAAAACCAAGTTGCCATCTAAGGAGGAGTTGAAAAGGACCTCTGCATGGGATTTGTGCTTGATAGAAAATCCCAATGGATTAGCTATGCTGGAGAAGATCGATTCATTGCCTGAGAACGTAGAGAATTCAAACAATAGGTTAGCTATGAGATCTACTCATTGCCTCAAAGCAGCTACTTGTGATCTACTAAGCAAGTCATAAGGAACTTCACATGTCTTCTTCTCTGCATAAGTTAGATGAACTCTTGTTGGGTCCAGCTTCTCATGCCTACATTGGAATCTAACTTCACGAGTCCTTTACTCAAGCCAAAATTATTTAAAAGGAGAAAAGAAAATCATAAGCCTAAATTTACCTAAAAATAATCATGAGTAAAAACAAATCCAAACATTCATTCCCAAAGATATTAAAACACATGGTGAAAATTGAAAGATAAAGAGAAAAACCGGTCGTCCGAATCTAAAGTGCTTTATCTACAAATCTATATTCCAAAGGGACAAAAATAACTAATGAGTATTAGATAAAAATGTATTAATTACATTAAAGCATTAATTATCTCCAAAATGAAACATGTCATGCCCATCACTGTCATCATAATGCAAGCAATAGCAAAAGCTTCAATGGTAATAACACTAAGGGTAAATAAGTAGGGCTTAGTGCTTATAGCTTCAAGGGCAGAAGGTAATAATGCTAAGGGTGTATAAAACCATTTGATAGAATGTGGTCTCAAGACTATTTAGATTGACAAAAGGCTGCAACATACCATCGATCAGCCAAACATCATTGTTATTTATGCCAGCGAAAAACTTGGCATTCACAACTTTGACCTCTTGGTGGGTGAGTCTGAGATAGATATTGGCTATTGCATTATTTGGTTTAAATTTTATGACAGGAGGGATGAAAAGTGGGTATCAAGCGAATATTATTCGATGTCTACATATAATGAAATTAAGGATGAAAATGGTCCGAGTGGCGAGAAAAGGTGAGGAAGAAGGGAAACAGGAAGTTGCCATTAAGAGGATGAAAACTACAAAGATTAAATGATTTCAAATCAAAATGAGAGTTCTTTACAAATTTTATCATGCCAGTTTGAATTGATTGGATTTGCAAAACTAATAATGCACTCTTTCTTGTCTATGAAGAATTACCTGAAGATTTACAAATTTTATCATGCCAGTTTGAAGTTGCTCTCGGTAGCTCTGCCTCTTCCTTTTTTCTGCCTCATCCTATGGATTGCCACAAAAACGTAACACCAAAATAAAAAAAGTAGAACAAATAGAAGATGAATATGATGAACAGACAGACCAGCGTGCATGCTGTACACAAGAAATATGAAAAATAAAAACAAAACAAACACTTGGAAAAAAAATGAACAAACAAAGAGGAAGAAAAAAAGACAAAATAAAACATTGATAGAAATGAACAATCACAGAAAAGAAAGAATATGAATGGTATAAACAAGAAACACACAGATTAAAAGAACTCGTAAAATTTCATCATACAAAAAGGAACGGTATACACAAGAAACACACAGATTAACGGCACTAGTCACACGAAATGGAAATGGTGATGAAAACAATCTAAAATGTTACTGGATCCCATTTCTAATCATCCATGTCAACCTCATCAAGCTTGTCAACTTCAATGATCGTAGCTTCTCTGTATCAATACAACCCACAGATAATCCTGGTAGTTATTTCTATATTATTACGGTCCACAGATAATCCTATTGGTTTTTTCCTGAGTAAAACAATGGCACCCAGCTAATAAATTTTCAAAATATTTCAAACATCTCAATACTAGAAACTGGGATTCCATTCTCTATTTTATAAAATCAGCTTATCTGAAGCCAAGGAAAATTGTATCCCTTTATCCCATTTGAAATATTAAAGAAAATGAATAAATCCAACATACCTACCAAAGCTCCCAAAACAAGGAATCAAAAACATATTAAACCCTGAAGCAAAATTACTAGATTCTAATGGTAATAAAACTTCACTACTTGGTAAAATACATAACTAAAGAAAGATCAGTTAGCTGATAGTTTAGCTTACTAAATATTTAGAAAGCCAATAAACAATACCATTCTACAAACTAGAGCTAGAAAATAAAATGAACTTCCTTAATCCCAGAGTAGAAGTTGAGTGCTAAAATTAAAAAAAATTCAAAGCTTATGCTACAATGAGGAAAGGAGGCTTATCTAGACAATGTGTGTCTAGAAATGCCAGCATTGGCCATTTTGGAGCACTGAACTTCTTGGCCAACCGTAGCTTATCGGTTGATAGGGAATGAGGAGGATCATATTACTTTTTCTTCCCAAATATTATTAATTTGGCATAAAAAATGAGACAACACATAATGCAATGCTTAGTATCATAGTTTTTCCTAATCCAATTGGATTATATCAATGCATAACTACAATTAATTTATATGGAACAAGAAAGGTTTTTTGCAAATTGGTAATTTGAAAATGTTGCTAAATTCATCAATTTCAATAACTTAGGAAACAGCTTAATTTGAAATTGCTGCTATGTAAATGCCATTGAACTGCTGAACCACATCTAATTGAGACAATGTGAGTACATATGTTGTCAAATACCACTTGCATTAGAATAATGACAAGAGAAAAGCTGTATTATGGAAAAGCTTAAAATCTGTAGCAAACAAGAAACAATCAAAGAAAGGAAGAGGTTAGATTCCAAAATTTCTTTTAATATTTACATTTCATATAAAATTAAGAATAAAACAATATGGACTATCCTCCGTTAACATGAGATCATCAACGAAAGCATCATACCAATCTTGCTCTTGCAGTAAATTTATCTAACAAACAGTCAAATTTCAGCCTAGATATTACAGTCTAAAAAACACTACCCAAGATCTCTTCATCATGAACTAGAATTGTATGGCTTTTAAATATTTTATATTAAGTAAAACTAGAGTTACAAAATAAAATGAACTTTCTTAATCTCAGAGTAGAAGTTCAATGCAAAAATTAAACTAGAGCATTTCAAAACTTACCTGTTGAATATCAAGAAATGTATTGGAGCCATTGATGCAATCCTTACGTTTAATGACTATATTTGAGTTATCCTCCAACCATTCAAGGATCCTAAAGACAAGATCCAAGGATTAGCTGAATAAATAAGACTACGATGCCATAAGAATCTAAAAGGATCCATTTGTGATCATAACTGATCAATCCAAGATTCTGAAACAATACATCAAATATTGTCATATGAATTTAGTTTCACAGAACCCATCAAAAGATGTATTTAGATTATGCAAATAATCAAAGCAGCCAACGGAAACCAAAGAAAATGTTGAAGAGTAGAAAAAATCAAATCAAATAGTACTATAGGCTTATGTTTCCAGAGGAAAATAAATACACAAAATAACTAAATAAAGCAATACCTCGAACAGGGTTTTCTATACAATGAGAAGGATAAGGAGGCTCTGTCTTATCTGGTTAATGTGAATCTAGAAATGCCAGCATTGGCCATTGTGCTCTCCTCCACCATAACATTTATCTGTTGATTGGGGACTTGAGGAGCCTGCCAGAGGAGAATTATATTACTTTTTCTTCCCAGATATTATTAATTTGGCATCAGAAATGAGACAACATATAATGCAAAGCTTAGCATCATAGGTTTTTCTAATCCAAGTGGATTATATGAATGCGTAACTAAAATCAATTTATATGGAACCCTGATATATTTTTGTACAGAAACAATCCTATACCCATGCTAAAATAACGATGCACAACCATTTCTTCATAAATTTGCCTACATACAAACTAAGGTAGACAAAAATCAAAGTATTACTTGATGCAGGTTTGTCTCTTAGAAATTTGTACGAGTTTTCACTGTGGGAAAAGGAAGTACCTGAACAGCTAGCGATCCCAAAAAGCATGGCTTATCATAGAGGTGAGAAAGCTCCAGATGTTTTTGGTCTCAATGCAATCAAGTTTCACTGTTAAGACAGATTAAGAAAACTGTACTGAGAGACTTAAGCACTTAATTTAGAAAATTCATCCATAGGCAACGTTTCTTGCTTAAATATTTTCAAAATTTCCAAGGGACTAAGCTATCCTCATTAGCCATGGCCCATCACCACCACATGCACTGTGAAACATGCATTTCATATAATTGGGATCAAGAGAAATCTTTATAAGTTGTTACGAAAGCATTTTAGTTTCACTTTTATGGGTGTTTCTGATTGGTACTAAATCCCTATAAAATGTAAATTAAAAGTGGAAAAAGAGATTGCATCAGAGAGTTAATATAAAACTCGTTTTCCAGAAAAAATTCTAAAAAATATTTTTGGATAGAAACGATGCACAACCATTCCTTCGTAAATGTGCCTCCATATAAATTATTAAATAGTTGTTTGCAAATTGCTACTTTGAAAATGCTGTTGATTTCATTAATTTCAATAACTCAGGATAAATCCAGTCAGTTGACAAATCTTTCAGGAAGCATGAGACAAAGACGTGGGACACTATAGTGCATGACAAATTATTAATTTATTATTAAAACATCAAAACCCAAAATCAAGCGGGAAAAAACTTTAAAGCTGGTAAACTGCTCTCTGCAGCATGGAGGAATTTTTATTTTCTTTAGTGATTTTGATTGAGTTTTGACGAATTCGAATTGTTCTTTTCCCCTGAATTCTTGCCCCTTTTTGGATAGACCAAGTCGAAGCCCAATATTATGTAATGTTCACAAATGAATTTACTCGTTAAACTTCACCAAACTTTAAAAATCCAGGGTATTATTGAGTTTTTTTCCCAATCATTCGAATTTCAAACAAATGTTGAAAAAAAAAATAACCACCAACAGAGAACTTTTTTTAAAAGCTATCTACCAGTATAAAAACCATCCATCCCATAGCTGTTCATCAATGGAACTCTATAGTAAACATGGGAATTCTATAATCATTTTATTGATCTTAGCGAAACTATTATTAATAAGAAAAATTCGATCCCAATATTGAAGATAAAATAAACAGAATGGTTTAAAGGTTTATCTACTTCATCAAAAATATACACACCGAATTTCATAATTCAAATGAAGAACTTAAATGAAAACAAGAAGTAAATACCTGTTGCGGTGTATGCTTTGGAGAACATGGTAGCTTCCCTCTCCATGAGTTTGGCTAAGAGAAAATGAGATATCCGAGCCTCCATGTGATCGTCCATTAGTACATTGGTTGGCTTCACATCTCCGTGCACAATCCCTGTACCATTCCCTCAACAATTTCGTATCTGCTCACCGAGGCTACCATTGGGCATAAATTCATACAGAAGTAACAGATACTGAAAACCAAGTTACCATATGAGGAGTTGAATAGAAAATCCATGGGATCTGTGCTTGATAGTAAATCCAAATGGATTAGTTGTGCCTAAAAACACAGAGAATTCAAACACTGGGTTAGCTATGTGAGCTACTCGTTGCCTTAGAGAAGCTACTTGTGAACTACCAAGTAGGTCATAAAGAACTTCTAATTTCTTCTTCTTTGCATTGGTTATATGAACACTTGCTGGGTTCTGCATCTCATGCCTGCATTGAAATCTCACTTCATGAGTCCTTTACTCGAGCCAAAAGGATTTAAAAGGAGAAAAGAAAACCATAAGCCTAAATATACCTGAAAATAACCATGAGTGGAAACAAATCAAAACATTCATTCCTATTGGAAGATTGAGAAAAATGGTCGTCCGAATCTGAAGTGTTTTATCTACAGATATGTATTCTAAAAGGGCAAAAATAACTAATGGGTATTAGGTGAAAATGTATTAATTACATTAAAGCATATAACCAAACATACTTAAAATTAAGCACATCAATACTAGAAATTGGGGTTTTATTCTCCATTTTATAAAATCTGCTTACTTGAAGCGAAGGAAAATCTTATCGAAAATCTTATAACCAAACAAAGATCAGTTAGCTGATAATTTAGCTTACTACTGTAGATGATTTGTTAGTTCTGTAAAATATTTGAAAGCCAATAAACCCATGCTACACCAAAAAGACTGTAGAGTAGGGCATGCACGGACATACCAGAAACCCAACATGCATTGCAGCTGTATGTCCTATGAGCTCAATGAACTGTTGAACCATATCTAATGGAGACGAACCTGCAAAGAAGTAGAAGTTCAGCAAACCCCCAATATCCTTGTATGTTAGCTTATTGCCTGTATAAAAGGTATCCATCTTATAGCTATTCATCGATAGAACACCATGCCGAACCTCCCTTTCTCAAATCCATGGGAAACATTTACATTACTGACATCAATATCAGTTGTATAAAGGGCATAAGCTTCATTTGAAAGAATCTTAAACCCATTGAGCTGTGTGTTCTCTTCCAGCCCATACAGTGAAGCTGATGTGGGAAGGCTTGTACTGGTTTCCAGATACTGATCCTGAAAACCAAGCTGTCATACTAGGAGTTCAACAGGACCTCTCCATGGGATTTGCACTTGATAGAAAATACAAATGAATTAGCTATGCAGGAGAAGATCAACTCAATGCCTGAGAATACATCAATTCATTCAAACATTGGGTTAGCTGTTTTGGAAATATAGCTTCCTTTTCGAGCAGCCACTTGTGATCTAGGAGGCAGGTCATAAGGAATACAATTATGACTACTTGCCCTCTACAATCACTAAGTTATTTCAAAAAAGACTTATAATAGGTTTAAATTCCACCTTAGACATGAACACTTTTTTCACAATAATGGCTTAATTAATCACAATAACAGAGCGGGTACACTATGGCTTGATTAATCACCCATACCTGGAATAAGGATTCGTCCTTGGTTGCTCTGCCTCTACCTTTTTTTTCCGCCTCTTCTTCGACTCTGCCACAAAAATGTAACACCAAAACAACAACAAATAAAAGGTGAACAGACGGACCAGCGTGCACGCTGTACACAGGGAAAATGAAATATCAAAACAAAACAAAAACTCTGAAGAAAAACAAGACAGAAATGGACAAAAATAACAGAAAAGAACATTTAAGAAAGAACAGAGCAGAACAGAACAGAACAAAAAGAACAAAAGGAACATAAAGAGCATTGAAGAAACAACAGAACAGAACAGAACAAACAGAAAGAATGTCTGAACCGAATGAATCAAAATTTGAATTCCTTTGTCGCTATTAATTTGAAATATCTTTTTTTCCGGTTATCATTTCTCAACGGCTATTTTTTTTGTTTAATTAAATAGTGCTTAATTAAGTCTATCATACCAAAATAAAAAGTTTTTTTTTTTTTTTTTTGGTATATTGAGATGGATATATAATATTTATCAGCACTTGTTAGTTTAGATGTATAATAGATTTGTCTTAACAAATTATATTTTGTATAAATTTTTATATTAATAATTATAAATAATTCTGCATCTAAGGTTGGAAGTGGAAAAAAGATATAAATATTCATTTAAAATGTTAGCATTAAGGAGGACATAAATAAAAACTCATAAAGTTTGGGAAAATACTAAATCTTAAAAGAAATACACAAGCGACATTGATGCTCTATGATTTGAGAGATTAACCATTGGTGGTGAGTGGGTACATCCCATCATTCAAGTATGGTGACATGTCACAATTGTAAAAGCCCAAAGACTTATTTATTTAGCGTAATCAATCAATTTTCAAGACATTTAGCTAATAAAATTATAAATCACTCAATCAAATAGACATGGATAATTAGAACACATAGTACCATCAATATAATATAGTAAGTTGTTCTACCCTCCATCTAGCCTACTTTTCTATAGGGACAATTTATGAAACCTCTTACAACACACCATATTCCAAAAAGTTCTAGCGTCTTATTGGACCCTCAAATGTCCTCTCCAAGAAGATGACCATGTGCTCAAAATGTTGTTTTTGTTCTACAATATTCTCATCTTTCAAAAGGAACTGAAATCTTAGATAAACAAAGAGGTCCTTGTGACCTACAAAAGGTTCCACATAGGAGACTTCTACATCCCCCAATAAAATAAATAAATTTAGAACCGACCCCATCTATTAATTCATAAGATCCTAACTTGGAAGGGAGTTGCTAAGTGAGGTAAATATGTGAAGCCTAAGTGAAGACATTGAGAAATGTGTTGTGCATCATATTGTTCTTTGTTTTACATCACCAAAAAACCCTCTACCACAAGTGACAAAGGGTTTAAAACACTACCACTATTGTCCTCACCCTTTAATTCCTTCTTCCACCCTCCTTCCTTTGTTACACTCAATGGTCTAACCATTATAAATGTACTCGAGCATTTTTTGTTGGTGCATCATGTAGAGTATTTAGATTTCCACTTCATAATTGTATAATGTAATATACACTATTAAACTTTTGTTAAGCAAATTCAAGTTTATGCCTTGTCATAGTTTTCTCTATGAATGAAAGATTTGGAAATGTAGGTTAATTTTTCTCCTTCTACCTACATTTGGGTTCTTCATATACTCTCTTCAAAACTTCACATTACCAACATGGCCCAATTTGTACAAAAATTCTCCTAAATTAAAGTTTTAGATTATCTACAAAATATAACATGAAGAATTTTTTGTGAAGGTATGAAAATCCTCTTCTTTTGCATTGTTTGTTGCAAATACATGGTATTTTCATATGCCCACCAAGTTTGGGTGCAGGGTGAGAAAGAAATGGAGAAGGTGGTAGAGGAAGAAGAGAGTAATTGGAATTTGTTTCATGTGCCTACAAGATTTGTCAATGGCATCCAAGTGTATAAGCAAAAATATTCCTTTGGAATTCGTCATTTATTGTAATCCTCTTAGAAAATCAATTTTTGGGGAGTTATTTCTAGTTACTAGATTCATGAATGAGGTTTGTCTATATTGATAAGGGATTTTATATTGTTCATAGCAAGTCCTTGTGTGCTTGAGTTACCTTCAACCATTTATGATAGTTTATGATTGGAATATATTTTAGTAAGGATGAGTGCTTACAACCCAAGAGATACTTTCCCATTCTCGTCAGACCCATTCAATGGTGACACATACATAATAGCCCTTTTAGCTTCTTTATTATGTGATATAAGATTTTCTTGAAAAAAAATTAATGCATATTTTTTTTACTTGTATATATTGATGCATATAACTGTAATACCCTAAAAATGGTCATCTAAACCATGGACCCCTAACCTCGACAACGTCACCAAGGTCCTAACCAAAGACAATTAAATTAATCTTGAGCACACAATTATTTTCTAAAATAATCAATGTCACATGGCAAATTAATCAACCAATATTAGTTAAATATTTATTTAATTAATTGATCATTCCAAGTAAATCATTTTTAAACAATTATCCTATTTATTTTATTGAATATCCTAGCATATTTAATTAAATAAATCAATTTGCCATTAAATCATCAAAAAATGAATTAATTGACAAAACAGAATTTAAAATTGAGAAAAGAAATCAATTGGAGATAATCTTGAAAAACAAATTAAAAATTGATAAATAATCTCAGAGAAAGCAATTAAAATAATTAAATATTAAAATTGAATGAAATAGAGAATAAATTGGTTTTTTTTTTTCTGATTTTACTTAATTTTAGTTCAATTTCCTTTAAAACTGAGAAAAGCATTCAATCACATCAATTCACTTGGATTGTGCTTCCTCTTGGAAAATCTTGACCGCTCATCATCATTTGATCTCAGCCTTTGGTTTGTTTCTGAATTTTCTATAAATTCAGGCTCTCATCTCTCATTCAAAAATCCTGGAGAATATATTGTTATTATGTTGATTTTGCTCTAGGTTCATTGAGAATTTGCATTGAGATATTGCATATTAGTTATTTCATATTGCTTTAATCATTTAGCTTAAATATTCATATATTGCTTAAATCATGGTAGATTAATCTTGCATATCTAGCTTAAATCTTGCATCCATCCAGCTTATATTCATGCTCATATAGATTTAAAAATCCTTCATTTAGGTGTTGTCTAGTCACTGGATAGCTTAGCAATCTGAGAGCAATCTAAACTCACATCTACTAGAAGGCAATAAGTCGCTTTGTAATGGTTTATTATTCATTGATTATTGATTTACTAACCATGCATCTAATGACTTAATTGAAGTGTTGTGTATTTTGGATACAGATACAGGTCCACTTTTCACACACACATTTTTGATGCCCACCGTGGGGCAGAAGACTACTTTTTTTCGGCTTCCAAGACTAATTGTTTATTTTTTTATTTTTATTTTTCAGATTTTTGACTTTTCCAATTTTTTTCATACAGTTTCTGCATAATATCGTACGACATTTCCTATATGCTAGAACGACAAACTGAAATTATCGTACGATCCTGTACGAATTATCGTACGAGTTGGTGAGAATTGTCGTACGATTTTGTATTCTGTTGGGTTAAAAAAAAACAAGTTTCATTCTTTAGGTTTTCTGTTCAATTTTGATTACACTGACAGTGACCCTGGTTGGTTATCTGTTTATCTGAAGAATTTTTACAGCCTAGCCAGTTTCTTGCAGAACGCTTGTCAAAGAATTTATCAATCACACATATGCCTGTCAAAGAACAAAGACAATATGACTACTGATTCATTGTCTTTGCAGGTTGCCTGAGGAGAATCGACCAAACATTGTGTGTTCTTTAAATTCATTTTTAGGCACCTAAATTGCTATCTGGTTAAAGAACAAATCTGTATTTTGTGTTTTAAGAAAATTCTAAGAGGTAGAAGACTATGCTCTTGTCTGTATAGACAATAAAAAATCTAGACCCTTGACGCGTTTTCTTTAAGTTTGAGATTTGTATATCTTTAGCGGGCCTGCCCTCCTGAGGAGCTAATAACTCTATAGCCATTACGGTCGGTGAGAGGGGAATGACCCAAGTGGGAACGGCTAAACGCCAAGTACTCCAGCCCGCTATAGAACAAACCCGATTTGATGAAAATCAAGTCAACAACAGTGCTCGGGAATAGCTCTCATCTGTACCTTTGGGTAATATTAAACCTTGGTTTTCAAGGTTGGGATACCTCTTAATTGAGTTTATACCTTGACACGCCAAACAAACCCCTTACTAGTTCCAATTCAAATTAGAAGTTACCTAGTTTACCTCTAAAAGGGGGATAATCTTTGTGCAAGAGAGATAGTAACTCTCCCAAGATACTTGTCATTTCATGCCCCCATTAGCGTTTGGAGTCAGCTAATACGGCGTTGAGAATCCATTGTGTGAGACTCAACGACCGTATTCTGATTAGCTATTGGGTGTGTACCTGAGTCTACAAGAAAAGGTTTTCTTCTCTCACCAATTTCCATTGGGTTTGCATGTTGTGATTGGAGTTATTATTCATATTACATTTTTTCTGTGTTTTCATCCCTAAAACTGAAACTGAAATACCAAAACTAGAGAAAACAATCAACAACTCAGTGATCAAAACTTTGTCCGTATCACAAACTGGTATACCTTAGCTGTCAAAAACTCAGTCTGCCTCTAAACTGGTCATACTCAGTCATTGAAGACTCAAAATTTAGCCTCTGTTCAGTAAACAGTCATATGAGTCTTCTGATTTATCCTCCTATTTCATTTTCTGTGTCATACGATATTCCATCGGTCCTAACAATCTATCATTTGAGCCTTCATCTTGTGTCGTACGAGCCCTTATTGTCTGTCGTCTAGTTCTGAGAATTGTCGTTTTAGCCTGAATCCTTTGTCGTACGATAAAACATTGCATTTATCAGTTTGTCATTTCAGACATACCCATCTGTCATACGGTCTTAGGCAGCAACTCGTACGAAATACTATTGTCATCATCCTGAAGCTATTACATTGTCGTCTGGTACTGTAAAACCTATCGTACGAATCTCTGATTTTGTCAGTCCAGAACAGTCAAACTTTCCTAAAATAGTCTACAGTGAGCATAAAACTGGTTATCATCCTCCTGAGCATAAGCAGTCTTGATAGTGTACCCTTGTCGTTGTGTTGCACGATTTTGTCGATCATCTCTAAGCTAGTTAAATCAACATCTTATAAAACCTAAGTTAGCTTAGATAACGTCTTACACAGGATATATCATTCCTGAAACCAAACCAGATCTTAGTTACTTCACTCAATCACTACGTTAAACGAACAACTAGCTACAATTTGATCTTGACTTCTGCAACACATCGAGCTCTTGGTCTCGTCGGTTGTAAATGCCTATTCAAACCAGAAGTTCTCACAGCAAAACAAACAAAGGAAAAGGAACGTCCTTTTCATCAAACGACAATCCATTCTTTGTAGAAAAAATCATCCCAAATAGACCATCATCGTCACAAATACCAGTTTATGATCTACCAATCTTTGGTCAGCCCCTATCTCCCACCATGTCTGGAGAAAGGCAGGAAAAGCAAGCTGCTAAACACAAAACTTATGATGATATCAGTATCCATGATACGAACAGTGATTCCTCATCAAGTGAACCTGAAGCCTCTGAACCTCCAGAAATCGATATACATAAATGTCAAAAGAATAAAGATTTCTGAAAAATGATGAAGGTTATCATGGCTAGAGAAAAAGAAGACTATTTTCTAGAACTAGCAAAACAAGGCGCTAAACTTCCTACTAGTTATGATGTGGAGACCCTCGTCACTAAAGAGGAAGAGACACCATTGGGAATGGTAAACAAATAATTACAAGCGTTACAAACTGAGATCACAGAACTGAAAAACAAGGATAAATCACCAAAACAATATTCTCTAGACACAATATGCCCATTCCCATTTGACAAAAACCTTTACATGCCTCCATTTCCCTCAAAATTAGAAATGCCTAAGTTTGATAAATATGATGGGAATACAGATCCTCAAGATCATATCAGAGAATTTTTTGCTTTATGTATGAAGTTCATGCACGACCAAACGTATCTCATGCGCCTTTTCCCGAGAAGTTTTGGGGGGCAAGCTATGGAATGGTTCTCAAGTCTACCTATGGGAATAAAAACTTTTGAAGAATTAGTCCAACTATTTCTACAACAATACTCCTCTAACATTCGTCACCCAGTCACTATGATAGAGCTTTGCAATACCAAACAAAAAACAAGAGAGCCCTTTCTCACTTTTCTCCAACAATGGAGAAAGATGTTCTCTAGATATTCAAGGACTATTCCAGATTTTGAGAAGATGGATATCTTTGTCAACAACTTAATCCTTGAATTGAAATACAGTGTCCAGATGCAAGTACATCCTTCATTCAACAAAAGGTAGATAATGCCCACAGAATGGAAGATGTGCTTATAAAAAAGGGAGATATATCACTTTGGAAAGAAACATTGCAAGGTTCTAGTTCTAAAGAAAAGAACAAATACTGGAAATACGACAAAGATAACAACAGAAACGTTGTTAATGATGGAGTAGTAGACACTGTTAAAGAAAAAACAAAATCCACAATATTTAACTTGGCTAGTGACACACAAGCACTCAAGGCAACTAAAACTACAGCAGAAAACCCACCAAAAAAATCAAGAGAATGGTTTAAAGAGAAACCTTGGCTTTCAAAGCCTAAGCATGATTTTACTCCTCTAGATGAATCATATGAATCAGATTTTAAAACTTTATTGGCAAATGATCTGATAACATTGCCAGACAATTCTAAACCATATGATCGAAAAATTAAACCCAAATGGTAGAAAGAAAACAAATATTGTGACTACCATCAGAACAAGGGACATAACACAAACAACTGCATCAAACTTAGACATGAAATTCAAGATCTCATCGACGTTGGCAAAATCGTTGTTGGAAATTACGCTACTAATGTTGATCATAAGGCCTTTAAAGATCCCTTACCGACTTATGAACAAGGAGATTCCTCAAAATCCAAGGGAGGCGCTATAGTCAATTATACCTACACTAACAACGACAACATGATCAACATGATTGAATCTTCCCAACCTGAATATTGCAATGTGATCATAATCAAAGATAAACAAAATCAAGCACAAACTACCAATGTTGTGATCCGTGCTCAAAAGAAGGTTACTCTCCAAGGAGCTAGTTCCTCAACTTTCACTCAAACAACATCAAACCTACCAACTCCTTCAAATAGACAAACAAACACAATCACGGCCAAATCAAAACAGTTGGCTTCATCATCCTCTCCTAGTTATAGCACTATCAAACAATTGAAAAGAACTACGCTCAAATCTCCATTTTGGAACTGCTTAAGATCTCTTCTACTCATAGAGAGATCCTGGACAAGGCTTTGCTCACCACTAGTGTCCCTAAAGATTTAGATGTAGATCGGTTTCAATCTATGGTGGGTCACCTAACTTCGCCTCATTACCTCACTTTCTCTAAAGAAGATGATAACTCACTGAATCACCCGCATAACCAGCCATTACACATCGAAGCTATGATCCATAAACACCGAGTTAAATGTGTTTTGATAGATGGAGGCACTAGGTTGAATAACTGTACCTACAATCTATTAACATGGCTGAGATTTTCTGAAAATGTTATTGATCCAACAAAGAAAATAACAATCAAAGCTTATGATGAAGAAGAAAGAACCTCTAAAGGTCTGGTACTGTTACCAATCAGGGTAGGACCTGTGGAAAGAGATGTCATCTTTCAGGTCCTTGACCTTCCTTTTTCATACAACATCTTACTAGGCAAGGCATGGATTCATGAAATGAAAGCAGTACCATCTACATAAGGCATGGATTCACGAAATGAAAGCAGTACCATCTACGTATCATCAGTGCTTGAAATTTCCTTATACTAGAGTTGAAGTCAGTATTCCTGCTGATACAAGCTATACCTGCAATGCATTAACGCAGAGTGTTGATGCTTTTGTTCCTCATAATAGAGCAGCCTCTACAACTGAAAGTTCAAAATATTTGTTGAAAGATTTAGAGAAGAAATTGAAAATCACAAACACCGGTATGGATGGCTACAAGATAGAGCCTGTACTCTCACTAATGTCTCTTCCTCCATCACCAAGACAGTCGGGAAAACCATCAGAGGTTATGACGCCACAAACTTCAACTCCAAAAGTTATTTATGATGGTCTCTTTATACAATCCTCTACTTCCCTTGCAGATGAAATAGAAGAGGATGTTGTTCTCAAATGGCTTTTCAAAGAAGACAATGCAAACAAAGAAATACGACATTGTGAGATTTCCCCGACACAATATGGTCCAGGCTATAAGATGCTTCAATGCATAGGATATTCAGGTACCGATCCTCTAGGCAAGCATCAAGAAGGTATTGTTGAACCTATTCAGTTACAAACTAAGTCTGCAAATGATAAAGCTAGACTGGGATACGATCCAAGAAATTCATCAGATCAGAAACATACTTCTCACCATCAACCTAAGTGGAGGAAAAAGGTACTACCTTAAACATCACAGGAAATTAATACTCAACAAACTCAAGAAGAGTGTGACGATGAACAAGAAGAATTGCCAACCCAGAGAGAGGAAGTAGATGGTAATCAAGTTCCGATTGTATCAGCTATAACACTATAGGAAGTAGAAGTCCCAGAGGATATGAGAGAAGAAGTAGATAGAATCAGAGAATTGTTTGTACCACTGAACATTCCGGTCAGATATATTGGTAGACAACAAGTAGATGATTCAGAAACTGATTCAAATGAGTATGAATGGGGTCCAAACCATCTCTCAGATACATCTACTATAGAAACCCCTGAAGAATCCAGTAATATCACAGATGATGCACAAGAGCTGATATGCTTAAAAATGTAAAAGGAAATATAAGAAATCAAATTAAAAAGACAAAAAGACTATGAACAACAACTGGAGGAAGAAAGGGCACAAGACATTTCTTCACCTACTAACTCTCCCTCTAATGAGATAGGACAAATCAGGTATGGAACTACAAAAGAAGAATTAGAAGCTACAGAAGCAGGACCAGACATCAGTCCAAAGGAAGATGAATGGAAAAGATGACAGGGATTAACAAAACCATCAAGAGTATGTCCACAAGTGTGTCAAATACAAGTGATCAATGAACCAAATCACGAAGGAACTTGTAGCATCAAAGATATAGGTATTGATACTATATATACTTTTACTAAATCACTTGAAGACAAGTCAGAAACTTCATCTTATGACTCTGATAACTCAGATAGAAGCTCTATTTATAACAACACCTATTCAACAACATATTATGACTACTTTGTCATGAATGTTGAGATGATGTTTGTTGACCCTGTTACTATCACACCATGGTATGTAGTCCAGTTTGAAGTAGGGGACAACGCTAGGAGTAGGTAGGTTGGGTTAGGTCCAATAAATACTAACATGAATTTCGATAATCGTGTTGTAACTCTTCCTAGTCTCGAGACACATACACAAGGTAGTCTTCTGGAACTCGACTGGTCAGTCTGAAGTCATGATGATAGTACTGTGAACTCCCTTGAATCTGTTCAAACTTTATCTTTGATACAACCTGAACTGATTGACTGTACTCTTTATAACCAACCTTTGAATATACTCACCTTCGCCAATAACTACACACTAGCCTGCTATCTTAATGCAGTGGAACCAATGAACTCTTCCACCAGTGAGCAAAGTGAGAACATGACTGAAACAAACATCAAGTATCTCAGTCACAAAAATCAAAAAAAGAAAAATAAGAGATCTGATGGCGAAAACCACATTGTGGCGATGTCAAAATCAAAAATAGTGAAAATAAAGGACGTACCAAAGGGTGAAAACCTCTCTGAGGCACCTGAAGGTGAGATACTTGATATGCTGCCAAGTCACTTCCAAGAAAGGTCTTCAATATTGATTGAACCAACTCAACCAATCAATATTGGAAGTCAAGAGACGCCACATATCATTCATTTAGCTCAATCACTATCAGTAGAAGAGTTAAAAGATTTCAGCAACCTCTTTTCAGAAAAGAAAACCAAATTTGCGTGGACATACTCCAATATGTCAGGACTAGATCCTGATCTCATCATGCATCATCTCTCTATTACACCAGGAGTTAAACCAGTCAAATAAAAACTTCGTAAGATGTGTCCTCATGTGGCACTACTAGTCAAGGCTGAGCTAGAAAAATTGCTAAAAGCTTGATTTATCAGAGCTATAGACTATGCATAATGGATATCAAACATAGTGCCTGTATCAAAGGCAGACAAATCTATTCGAGTTTGCACAGACTTCAGGGATCTCAACAAAGCATGTCTGAAAGATGATTTTCCATTGCCCAACATTGATATGATAGTAGATATGACTGCTGGATATGAGATATACTCATTAATGGATGGATTCTCTGGTTATAATAAGATCAAGATAGCTCTTGAGGATCAAGAAAAGATAGCCTTCACATGTGCTTGGGGAACCTTCTGTTGGAATGTTATGCCATTTGGACTAAAGAATGCAGGAGCAACTTACCAAAGAGCAGTAACCACTCTCTTCCACGATATGATGTACAAAAACATGGAAGATTATGTTGATGACACCCTAGTAAAAATCATGAAGAGATCTACGCATATTCAAGAGCTAGGCCTCATACTGGATAAAATGGAAAGATTCAAGCTCCGGATAAATCCTAAAAAGTGTGCATTTGGAGTAACATCAAGAAAATTGCTTGGTTGTATAATTTCAAAGAAAGGAATTGAGGTTGACCCTGAAAAGGTCCAAGCTATAATGGAAATGCCTCCGCCCAAGAATATCAGTCAAATGAGAAGTTTACAAGGACATCTTCAATCAATAAGGCACTTTATATCTCAGCTAGCAGACAAACCTCAACCCTTCACAAAGGTATTAAGGAAAGGAGTTCAATACAACTGGGATGAAGATTGTGAACAACATCTAAAACAAATCAAATATTATCTTTCTAATCCACCCATATTGATGCCACCGATTCAAGGTAAACCATTGATTCTATACATATCAGCTACAGATACTTCACTAGGGGCACTTCTGGCACAACAGGATGAGAATAAAAAGGAAAGAGCCATATATTATATTAGTAGAACATTGGTGTCTTATGAAATAAACTATACAATCATAAAAAAGGCTTGTTTGGCATTAGTCTTTACATCACAAAAATTAAGACACTACATGTTAGCACACTCTATTAAGCTGGTGGCTAAAATTGATCCACGCAAATATCTTCTCAGTAAAGCAATGCTTACAGGAAGACTGGCTAAATGGGTCATGGTTCTTATGGAATTTGATATTGAATATGTGGAACGTAAGGCCATCAAAGGATAGGTTATTGCAAACCAACTTGTTGATGCTCCACTTGAAGATAGTCAACCTCTGCATATAAAATTTTTGGATGAATCAATCATACACCTTACTCAACAATCATGGAAGATGTTCTTTGATGGGTCTTTCACTCAACATGGTTCTGGTGCCGGAATAATTTTTATTACTCCTAAAAAATATTCAATCCCAAAAGCTTACAAGATTCTTTTCCCTTGCACAAACAATATTGCAGAATATGAAGTTTTGGTAAACGAGATCAAGCTGGCCATCGAGTGGAAGATTGTTGAATTACACATCTATGGAGATTCTCAACTCATCGTCAACCAAATCAATGATCTATATCAGACAAGAGATGAGAAACTAATGCCTTATAAGTGAATGGTGGATGATCTCAAGAAATACTTTACCTTTGTATCATTTCAGCAGATCCCCAGATAAACAAATAGAGCAGTGGATGCAATTGCCACCTTGGCATCTATACCACAGCTACATGAATCTAATTTTCGCTTTGAATTCTTGGTGGAAGAGTTACATTATCCTGCCTACGACTCTCTCAAGTCCCAGATGGTCTATTCTATTATTGGACATGACTCATCTCGCTATAGCCACATTTACTCTTACTTGCATGACCAAGTTGTCCCTGCTAATCTTTCCCAAAATTAAAAAAGGAACCTAATCTGAAATGTGTCACAGTACATCATCATTGCTAATGACCTATTTAGGCGAGGTTTAGATAGTACTTTGCTTAGATGCCTAGAAACTGAGGAGTCCCAACCCGAGGTTCATGAAGGTGTTTGTGGATCCCATTCGAATGGTCTAACTTTAGCATAAAAACTACTAAGGGCTAGCTACTACTGGTCAGACATGGAGAAAGAAGCTATAAAATTTGCTAAAACCTATGGAAAGTGTTAGCTACATGGGAACCTTATACACGCTTCAACAAGGGATCTCATACCCTTTGTTACACATTGGCCCTTCAACAGTGGGCGTTTGATCTAATTGGCCAAATATATCCTGCATCATCTAACAAACACAAGTTTATTATAACCGCCACCGAGTACTTCACTAAGTGGGTAGAAGCAGTTCCGCTCATCAAAGCAACTGGTAAACAAGTAGTTCTGTTCATCCTTAATTATATCATCTGTCGGTATGGTATACCTTCATCCATTATAACCGACAATGGAGGATAGTTCAAGAACAAAGATCTAAATGAACTCTGTGAAAAATTCAAAATAAAACAACACTGGTCATCTGTGTACTACCCTCAAGGTAATGGACAAGCTAAAGCATCCAACAAGAATCCATTGACTATCTTACACAGAACAGTAAATAAATCTGGAAAGGATTGGCATCTACAGCTCAATCCTGCCCTGTGAGATTATAGAACAAGTATCAGAACACCTACTGAGGCTACACCTTTTTCTTTGTTGTATGGGTTTGAAGCAGTATTACCTATTGAAGTGGAAATACCATCTCTAAGAGTTTCTTTGCAAGGTCTTGTTACTGATGAAGACTACAAAATAGCTAGATTACAAGAACTCAAATTGCTGGATGAACATCAGCAAGTGACGTTTGATCATCTAAGAGCATATTAAAAGAGAATGTCTAGAGGTTATAACAAAAAGGTTCGCCAATAAGAATTTCAGGTTGGTGACCTTGTTCTGAGAGAAAATCCTAAGAATCAACAATTTCGAGAAAACAAAGGGAAGTTTGAACCCAACTGGCTGGGTCCCTACATCATTACTGCAGTCTTTGGCTCTGGTGTCTATCAACTCTCAACATTGGAAGGAGAGCAGCTCCATGAACCAATCAACACCATCCACCTGAAGAAATTCTTCACCTAAATATTCTCTACTCCAATAGCCTATACAGCTAAAAAGTCCTAAAGAAATCCCAAAAATCAGAAAAAGTCTTGAAGAAATCCCAAAAATCAGAAAAAGTCCTGAAGAAATCCAAAAAAATCAGAAGTCCTAAAGAAATCCAAAAAATCAGAAAAAGTCCTGAAGAAATCAGAAAAAAAAAAAAAGGAAAAAGAGAGAAAATGCCTTGGTAAAAACTTGGTAAATAGGCACCTGGTAAAAAAAAATGAATCTCTACCAAGCAGGTGAAAACCTGGCAAACAGGCGCCTCTTGTACTCAAGTGCTCCATCTGTCAATGCAGCATTGGCATTTCCCATTTTCATGCATATTTCTTTCGCTTGAACATATATTTCATTCACTTTTGTAACATCTTGGTTCGTTTGAACCCTCATGGCTTGAAACTGATCAATGTCCTAGTCTTAGGTTAATCGACAGAGCACATTACATATCCTAAGTAGTATCAACCAAGTCATCATTCTGTCAGTGATACCCGGTCATCCACTCCGAGTCAGTCACCTGTCTCCTGATTACTGAAGAGTTTTATCACTGAGTACACAAGCAAAACAAACAAAACTGAAAACAATCACTAAATAGTTTGAGCTATGCATGGAAATTTTCTTTATGTGTTATCTTTTATATTGGTTTTGATTATTATCCCTCTGAGTAACTCGAGGAAGTTTATCTTGACTAAGAGGAGAAAGGATTGGGGGCATAATATTTTCTTTGTTTTCTGTTTGTAGGAATGATTCTGATGATCTAGAAACATCTAATAAGCTGGGTGTCTATGATAAGAGCCTTCACATCAAGGTGAAATCTCCACACATACCTTGACTCTACTTATTTGTATGCTATAGGGAGGTTCATATCATTTCTTTGTCTATTTTGAGGGAATTTCTTTATCATGCAATATGGGTCCCTACGAAATCTGTCCAAAGATATGAATGAAAAAAGGGTCATTGTGGACAAGATAATTAATATTGCACATGAAAAGAAAGGAACTCTAATTTGCCTGCTATGTTTGTTAATGCTTAGTGATGAATATTAAGCATTCCAAATCTAGTGACTAGGTTTAGGTTGCATTCATTCTAAATTTTATGCATTTAAAAGTGATTTCGGTATAATAACAATGATCTCTTTATCTTCTGAATGAGAGTTGAAAGCATCACCATTTCTCAGCTAAGTGGTCTCTTTTTCATCATCATTTCTCCGATCGAGTACTTGTGTATTGAGATGTTAGCTGCATACATGAGCATCTTCTATAGATCCATACATTTCATTTCATACACTCATTTACAGTCATCTTATTGCATAGAAATAAAAATAAATAAAAATTTGCATTACTAGATACTCATTTTCATCTATTTTATTTGCATATCAAAAGAAACAAAAACAAACATCCATATTCATTTGCATTACATACATCCATACTGAACAGATATGCATACATATAGAATAAAGCATATAGAAAAGCATCTCATAAATTGATCGACACAAGTATAATGAAGTCAAATCAAGATCTCGTATATATAATCATCAAGTCTCAAGGTACAAAATAGTGTCAACTGACATATACAAACTCCCATCGGAGCAAGAATCATAAGGGCTAAAAAAAATAGGCGTGTCTACAAAAAATTCTAAGAGCTACACAAAAAGATCTTGCTCTCTTCCTCTCCCTCATCGCCAGGTGGTGGAGGAGGTGGAGCCTGCTGACCCGGATCCTACCTAGGTGCCCAAGCTCCCTCCGATCGAGCCATTTACTGCAAATATGGTACAACCTGCTGCGCTACTAGAACTGCTACGCTATAAGCCACAACATAATAGGCTTCACAACTCGTCTAATGAACAACCTCCTTCTGCAAAGCGTCTCGCTCTGCCCTCATCTCTGCGACCTGACGATCGTGCTCTGCTCTGAGCTCCACCACCCGACAATCGCGCTCTGCTCTGAGCTCAACTAACTGACGATCTCTCTCTGCTCTAAGATCTACTAGTTGTCTGTCTTGCCCCACCAGCTGAGTCTATGCCACTGTTAGCTGTGACTGTAAACCCGCTAGGTGTGATCTCATCGACCGCGCTGTATTGGCCCCCTGATCCCTCGCAGGCTCTTTGCCTCCATCTCCGCCTCCATCTCCGCCTCTGACTCCCCCTGCTCCTCTCTCCTCTATCTGACCTATCTTGAAGCTACTCTCTCCTCCTCTCCACCACCCTTCGTCACCCTCACTCCACTAAGTCTCACCCCAACAGTCCCTAGGGATCCACCCTCTCCTCTCTATTGCTGCCTACCACCAGCTGGTACCCTACTGCTACTAGCACCAGGATCGCCACCTGTCTGCCTCGGAGCCTCGGCTCTCGGTACCTACCTCTGTCCCTATCCCTGTGCCTATGTAGGGGCATCATCCTCAATCTCCTCTATACGAGGTGCCTGCTCTACTAGATCAGTAAATCTCGGGAAAGGATGTTGCTGAAACCAATCCATGTACTGGGGAAATACCCCTGCATCTGCAATATCATCCAGGTAATCCCATCTCAGCTGTTGTAACCCAGTCAACTCCTACATGCCTAAGATGTATGATAACCTTGGTCCCCATCCTTGCTTCTCCTCATCTGCATAACGCGCGTATGCAATAAACTCCTGCGAGATCCCCTGAGGTCTACCGTACTACCTCATCACTCAAGTAACAACAAACCTCTCAACCATTGTCTGTGATCTACCTATGAGAGGCCGTGTCATGAAGAGGTCTCTACGAACAACTCTTTAATCATCCCAAGGCTCCAGACCCCTATACAGTCTCCATATCATGACTATCAAGTCGTCCAGGTGTCATCTCTAATAATCGGTCTTGCCCAGATGGGGCTGCGTAATATATCTAGAATATCTGTAAACAATGGGCTACTGTGGATCCCTAGCGTCATATACAATCGGTCTGCATATTAGGAGATGCTCCCACGCCCATACTTGCAAAATCAAAACTCCTGCAGCCATACTCTTCCCCTCTCGATAGACAATCTCATGCATTTCACGATACATGTGTACCAATATACAAGAACCCCATCCTAACCTCTGGGGGTTCTGCACAAGTCTCTCCAACATCCTGCCCCATCCACATAAAAACCCCTGTTGTCCCTTGTCCGACATAAGAAAGCAGTCGATGAAACCTGCCAAGACACAAGTCAGTGGAAAGTTCTCACTATACCTAGTCATCATAACATCCCAATTGATAGAACGAGTTAGGATGTCTGCATCGTGAAATACTTGTCTCGTAGCTAGTAGCCCAAGATGTTGTGCTACATCATAATCTACCTTACCCCTAGTAAAAGGGATACAAAGAATCTTGTATACGTCCTCGGGAGTGATCATCATCTCCCCAACTAGTAAATGAAATGTATTATGCTCTGAATGGAACCTCTCAACTAATGCAGTGAGCATACCGTGATTCACACGGATATCAGGCAACTCAAGAAGATGAGTCAATCTGCACAAATCTATATGAGTCCGGTCAACATCAGATAACTGACGAACTAATGTCATAGTCGGTGGATATACACATCTGAATAATAGATGGGGCAATCGAACCTACAAAAATTAAACAAAAGATCATCAAGAAACATTTCAAATTAGCCTATAAGAGAAGCAAAACATCATGCAAATCCAACTACATCAACTACAAAATCAAAATTTGAAGTTTGCACCTTTAAAAATGCTTACTGTTTTCCAAACGAAAAAACACTATAGAGACAATAACTCGTACGAGTTAGGAATTGATCTCGTACGATAAAACAACTTGATACAACACATGACTAGCCCTAGAACGACAAAATGTGCTCTTTTGAAGGTATTCGTACGACAGAAGGGTGTATTCAGTACGAAAATAATGACCTTAAACGATAAAATAAACTTAATCAGTTTGTCATACGAGACAGGATCTTGTCTTGCACGACAAAATGAGAAAGACCGACTTCAACATGCCAAAAAATTGAAAAATTCAACAGAAAAATTCAAAATTGAAATGAATAACAGGCTTAAGATCGATCACTTACCACTGGCTCATAGTTTCGAGGTCGATTATGTCATCTCTGGCGCTCGAATTGATGCACTTGAGTGGGAACCACCATTTTTCTTCACATAAGGCTTTTTGAATTTTCAAACTTGGATGGTTAAAATGAATTGAAAATGACACCTTTACCCCATATATAGCAAAAATCCTAATTTTTCAACTTGCTCCAATGGACATGAAAACTGTACCATTAGCTAATTTGCCAGTCCCGATTCCATTTTTGGGATCGAAATCGAAATTCGAGATCATTTTGCTAGTCAATTTCATAAAATTTGCACCACTTAGCACTTTTCATCAAAAGCTCATTCTTTCTTCAATTTGCGCTCAATTTCTCATCAAGCCAAATTTTCAAAAAATTCCTCTAAATATTTTTTTTGTGCTCAAATCATTATCATCGCTAAACAATTGCCTATAATCATGTACCCTTGCTATCTTTCAATTTCGCTCTCGAGGGGGCATACTCACGACCTTATGGCCTCACATCTTCAATGTCGAGAAAATTTTTCAAATCTTCATGAAAAGTCAAGCAAAAATCTTTTTCAACTAAAGAAAATCAAATTCTTATTTCTAAGGGGCATCTCAGCTTCATTTCATATCAAGTTGAGATCTCTCGATCATCTGAATTGAATCAATCGCTAGGGGCATATCAGTTTTATCGCTTCATATCAAGCTAATATTTGTCTTCATCTGAATCAATCTCTTAACATTAATCAGATTCATCGCTTTTCATCAAGCTGATTATCCGTTTAAACTCAATCAAAAGTTTAAAGAGTATCTTTGATCACACGCTCAATCTAAGAAGGTGTTCAGTTTCATCGCATCGAATCAAGCTAGACAGTTTATCTTCGCTCATCGTATCTTGATCAATCAAGTTCAAGATCAGTTTTCTCTTCGCTCACTGTGTCTAGATCAATCAAGTTCTTGATCAGTAAGATCCGCTTCTTGACCAATCAAGTTCAAGTTTGGTATCTTTGCTCTCTATCTCTCCTAGTTTAATCAAGTCCATGATCGATATTGCTTTAATCAACTCTTTTCAGTTTCATCGCTTCAAATCAAGTTGAGCACCTTATAATAGGTTTTGAAAATGTTTATTTCTTGCTAATTTGAGATAAAGTATCAAAATTGAATAATTATATTTAGATAGTTGTTAGACATGGGTGCTTAATAAACCATAAATGTCATCTATAATTCAATAATTAAATCATCAATAAATAACTATTTTTTTTTTCTTTTATAGCTAAAGGTTTAGCTTTTTTGGAAAGGGGAGTTTCACTCATAGGTGTGGTTGTTTCCTACCATAGTAGATATACAAAACTGAGGTTCTAATTGTGAATGTACAATCAAGTACCACTTGGCATTTAATTGAATATAAAGACATAAATTAGCTTGTCCCAATTTGTATTTCATGATAAAAAAGACACAAGTTCTTTGTAGTAAGATAAATGAATTATCAGAAAAATAAGTTTTAACACAAAATCTAAAACAATCTTATTCAATCTTCTCAAAGCATGCCAAAGCTAATAAATAAATTAATAGATGAAATTCTAAGTGACACATGGATCTTTGACATTGGATGTTTTAATAGCCTATGAGACCTATCCTTAAATTGAATTTGAAATTTGAATCAAATTATTACATTATGTTACATTAATTGATACATTTGATTTCCACTAGATGTGACAACCTAGTTGTAGTTGCAACAAGAAATAAACAAAGATGAGCTTGATCTCTATCAACATATTGAAAATGGCTTCTTTAAGTACAAATATTCTACTACTCATTTTTTAAGTTCTAATGAAACCATATATTTATACTTGTGAATTGGTGTGCTCAATTTATAATGCAAAAATGAAAGAATTTCAATCTTTAAAATAAGAGTATTATCAAATTTTATGACATGAAAAAACATAGTCAAATAAAAGAAGCAAACTACCTCCAAGGAGGGTTGCTTAAAAATGACATGAAGTGAAAGTAACTAACAACAAGGGGAACATAAAATCAAGCTTAGGAAGAAGGCTAATTTCCACATTGAAATTACTCAATGAGCAAGAGAAACATGATAAATCCTAATGAGAATGGAACTTGTAACCTTACCAACAAATGAGAATGTTGAAATTTTAAGTCGAGTACGAAGATGGTTGAACATATAGGGAGTGTTACTTACCATTCTCTGTGCAAAAGATAAATAATATTTGAGTAGATATGATTAGCATAGGATGGATCTAACAAGAAAAAGGATTGCCACATCATCCAAATGTGTGTTTGCTACAACCTATTTTCCATGTAAATTGAGATATTCATGCCATGTCTTGAAGTCATTTGAAAATCAATGGATGAAAGGTAAAACAAGCAAGCATTTAAAGCATGTATGTGGTTGAAGAGCAATACAGAATCAAATATTATAATTTTAAGAAACAAGTGCATAAAGAGATGTGGTAATGGATAAAATTGCTAATAAGAAGTCATAAATTTTTCTTCTATGATTATAGAAAGCACTAGAAGGAAGTTGTAGGATACGGTACTGGATGTGGCGGCGAAAATTTGCACCGCCCCCATCCCAAGCTCGTACTGCTCCGTCCACCTTTGCAGTCCCTTCGTGAGGGCCCATCCATCGTGCAACCTGCCGCCATCTCTGTCTGTCTGCCACTTCCTTGAAACTCCCGCCAACAACTCTTTGTTCATTTCTTCATTGAGTTCCCGTGGGGGTACCGTAAAGGATTTGATTAATGTTTGATTTTTAATAATTTATTTAAATATTTTTTTAACAATTTTTTTTTTATTAGATTTTTTTTGTGTTCTTTTAAGTTATATTTGTAATATAATAATATGATAATTAATTATTATTATTATTTTTTTTGAATAATAAGTTATATGTTTAATTTTTTAAATTTTTATTTTATTTTATTTTATATTGCTAGTAATAACAAGAAGTTTTTAATAAGTATAGTTTTTTTTTTTTTTTTTGATCGATAAAAGGCCGAAGCCAAAATTTATTTCTTTTATAATGAATATTACATCTCCATTCAGTGTGGGCACCGGTAGGAAAGAATGGAGATAAGAAAACCTCCGGTCTAGCCCAGATCCCTTATGGGATCAGATATTAAAAACAACTGTAATTTTTACAATTCCTCTTCTGAGGATGGAGGCTGCCTTTTATAGACATTTTAGTTTCTTTCTATACATAGATTCTTTGCAAATCTTTTCCCGGTTGGATCCATCCTTTCAGTTTTGGCGAAACCTCTTATACTTCGAGCTTTATCTTTTGTCCTGTATCCTGAATCTGCAAAACCTTATTGCATCTTACTCTGCCAGACTGTTAGAAGCATTGTATACATAATAACTTGCAACAATCATTCAATGAATATTAACATCTTTTCTATCTTATGTAGGAGGATTATAGCCTGGATATCCCTTAGCTTGAAACCATCTTAACCTTTTGGGTTTCAATTTAAGAGATTATCCAGGCTACAATTCTGCCTACACTAATGAAAAGGATCAATTTATGTCAGTTTCTTAATTACTTCTAACTCTGCAGACATCTAATTCACCAAAAACATAAATATATTCATATGCATATGTATGTATATTGATATACCTATATGCAAGTTAGTCTATCATTGAGTCGGATAGAAATGTCATGTATATATACAGATGCACACAAATATATATATGTATGGATAAAAGGAACGAAATAACAAAAGGGCAAAGAGCCTATCCAAATGCATATCATATATAGTTCCTTCTATATATCTGTATACATATCTAAGCTTGAACTTATCCTCTTCTTCCCTCCACAATACATAAAAAAAAAAAAAAAAAAAAACATGCAACCCATACCTCAGATGTTTGTAAGAACCCGAATGAACCCCATACTGTAAAGAAAGGGCACCTCAAAAACCCTAGGAGATGTCAAACACTATGGCATTCTATAAAAACCTCTTATACCATATAACCAACGTAGCTGTAACCAAAGATATCTGTCTCGTATTTAACAAAAGGCTTATATCCTAAGCTATAATGATAACCATCACTATCCGATACATAGAATAAGGGTCTTAAAGTACCAAATTTCAAAAAACCAGTAATCTTAGCACAGAGACACATAACCTGCCAGTCCCTAATTGTCATTAGAAGGCATAGTAGATTCCTCATTGATGTCAATTCCCTCGCTGTCCAGGTAAGTCTTGACCCAGTCTACTCGCTTTGGAGGGGTGACCTGCATGAGCCAGAGCAGGAATACCAGGCTACTTCCAATCTCCTCTCTTCTCGCCTGAAAGATCCCTATTTCACCCACACACAGAATTGGGTGACTAGGGACACGTGAGGAGAGAAATATACAAACAAATATATGAATGTTCATATATATATATATATATATATATATATATATATATATATATCTGTGTGTGTGTGTGTGTGTCTATTTACACCCACACACACACACACACACATATATATATATATATGAGTATATATATATATGAATATATATATATATATATATACATATATATATATATACATACATATATATATATATACATATATATATATATATATACATATATATATATATATATGAATATATATATGTATATATTTATATATATATGAATACATTATATATCATGAATCAATCCTTAAATACCCGAAGATAAATACATATGTGATTATATATATATATATGTATATATATATGTATGTATATATATATATATGTATATATATATGTATATATATATATATGTATATATATGTATATATATGTATATATATATATATATATATATATATATATATATATATATATATATATATATATATCTGAAGCTTAATATACCATAATGCTGATATAAGGAAACGGTGACAGCAACCTCCTAGAACTTATAAATGAGGGGCTTGGAGAGGAATAAGATGGAAGAGTGACACGGCCATCCCCCTTATTCAATCCGAGGGAATTCCCTTCCTATAGACATACGAATTGCCATCTGCCCCTAAATTGGCTAACTTGTCTGCTATAGTATTACCTTCCCTATAAATATGTTTAACTGAAGTTTCCTCAAAGTATTTGATCAAATCCAGGATTCTTATTAATTCGGCTTTCAGTTTCCAGTTTGACACTTCTCTAGTCCTGACTGCATTTATAGTTAAGGTCGAATCACCTTCAATTTCCAGATTTTTAATCTTGAGTGATTTAGCTGTAATCAATCCCTCCCTCAACGCAGTAAACTCAGCCATGTTGTTCGTAGCCTCACCAATGGGTTTATTAATGCTCCATTTTCTTGGTGAATAGCACACCCTATACCTGCTACACCAGGGTTCCCACAGGAAGCACCATCAAAGTTTAACTTAGCCCAGCCCTTTCGGGGGGGCTCCCATTTTGTTAGCTTCCTATCTATCTCAGCCTGTCTACCTCCAATCCCTATAAACGGGGGAATTATCAAACCCATCCATTTAGAACGAAGTACCTCATCCCATCTAGTTAAATTAATAGACTTTTCCTGTGTATGTCTTAGTCTATTATTAACTTTTTCCACAATTGTTACCTCGATCTTATTTAGAAGGGATTCTACCCTCAATTTTGATTCTTTAAAGATTCACCTGTTTCTCTCCTTCCATATTTCCCATATGAGGATTGCCGGTGCTATTGTCCACACTAGGTGATATATATCCTTTGTGTGAGGAGGTTGCCAACTAAGCAGCCATTCTGAAATGTCCCTAGGTCTCGGTGTCTGCCAACCTAGGCTTGAGCAAAGCCAGTCCCAACATCTTTGGCTAAAACTACATTCGAGAAGCAGATGATCCGCACTTTCTTCCTCTGATTCGCATAGAGGGCATCTCGATGGTCCTGAGAATCCTAATTTTGAGAACCAATATGTGGTAAGAATCCTTTTTTGGACAGCTGCCCATGAGAAGATTCCTGCTTTGGGGAGACCAATGTTATTCCAGCATAGGCTAATCGGAATATTAGGATTGGTTATAGCTCGTCTGAGTTTTAAAAGTGAATATCCTTCTTTGGCTTTATAAATGCCCGATGAACTACCCGCCCATATTATCCTATCTTTCCCACTATGTAATGATAAATGCCTATGCCTCAAATTATTCCAGAGGATTTCCTTGTCTGCATTTGTCAAGTTCAGCTCATCAAGGGGTTTCCACTTCCAACCCAAAGCGAGATCATTGGAGATTAGCTTAATATAATCCTTAACAAACCTACCCCTGATTGATTTGCAATGTTCTATAACATCTTCGCTTATACCTATTTTGTCTAAGGCTGTATAGCCCCCCCAAGAGTCTTCCCAGAACAGTGCCTCAGATCCTTCCGCAATATCCCATGTTAGATAATTACTGATCACCTCTCTACATTCTAGCATAAAATTCCAGACTTTGGATCCCTTGGGTAGTATTTCCGTCCTCAGTATACTATCAGGGTTGGAGTTAGTGAGATATTTTGCTTTGAGGATTCTTACCCATTTAAGATCAGGTTCCGAGTACATTTTCCAGACTAACTTCGCCCCCAGAGCCATGTTTTGTACCCCCAGATCTTTGATGCCAACTCCCCCTATACTGATAGGTTGGCTAATTTTATCCCAGGAAATTAAAGCAAATTTCTTTTTGTCTGAGGTCATATTCCAAAAGAACTTCCTCATCTTTTTTACCATTTCTAGTCTAGCTCCTTTAGGTAATTGCTAGCAGGACATTTGATATATCGGTATTGCCGCCATTACAACTTTTAATAATGTAATCCTCCCAGCCGAAGAGAGGCATTTGTTCTTCCAAGAATTCAACCTGAGGTCCATCTTTTCTAAGATGCCTTTCCATAATGAATTAATATTGTTTCCCTTATCCATCGGAATCCCTAGATATTTACAAGGAAGTTTCCCTTTATCAAACCCTAAGATATTACAAATATCTGTCTCTATGCTTTGAGATGTGTTGAAGAAGAAGATTTCAGATTTACTCTTGTTTACTTCCTGACCAGAAGCTAATGCATAGATGTCAAGTATCCTTTTGAAAGCCATGGCTTCAGTCCTATTCGCACTTCCCATCAGCATTGTGTCATCAGCAAACTGCTGATGGGTGATGGCCTCCATCCCTTCAGTAATTTTAATGCCTTTAATAATCTGATTCATTCGAGCCCTAGTAATGATTCTCCCAAGGCCCTCTGCCATTATGATAAATAAGAAAGGGGATAAAGGATCTCCTTGTCTAATCCCTCTAGATATCTGGAAGAAGCCTGCTGGGGAACCATTTATAAGTATTGATACCCTGGGAGATGAGATGCATTCGAATATTAAGTTAATCCATTGTTTAGAAAAACCAAAGGATTCTAAACATTTACACAGAAATCTCCAATCAACTTTATCATATGCCTTCTTAATGTCTAATTTGATCATCATAGCAGCTGATCGATTCTGTTGTATCGAGTGCATGACTTCTTGAGCAATAATTATGCCATCAAAGATAGATCTACCTGGTACAAATCCGGTCTGTTCTTCTGAAATAATGCAAGGGAGGATGCCTTTTAATCTATTAGCTAAAATTTTAGTAAATAGTTTGTAAATTGTGTTGCATAAGGAAATAGGTCGGAAGTCTTCAAAATTTCTTGATTCCTCCTTCTTTGGAATCAAGGTGATGAAAGTATTGTTGATCTCCCTCAAAATACTTCCAGAATTTCTTACTGCTTCCAATGCTTCCACTACCTCCTTACCAATAATGTACCAGCATTTTTGAAAAAAGAAAGCAGGAAAACCATCGGGGCCGGGGGCTTTATCAGGGTTAAGTTGCCCCAATGCTAATTTTACTTCTGATTCCGAAAATTTGTTGCTGAGCGCTTTGTTTTGATTTTCAGATATGATCTTAGGAATATTCCTAAGCAAAGTTAAATTGGCGTCTATAAGGGAAGATTCTGAACTGAACAAGGTTTTAAAATGGTTCACTGCTTCTGTAGCAATGTCCTTTTGATCTTCCAATAGTATACCATTATTAATCATAATCTTGTGAATACTATTAGTGTTCCTCCTGTTTTTTGTATTGTTGTGAAAGAACTTAGTATTCCTGTCCCCATTTTGTAGCCAATTCTCTCTTGACTTCTGTTTCCAAAATATTTCTTCCTTTGTTAACGTATCCTCATATTTCCCGAGAAGCTCCTTTTCTTTGAGGAAGCTATCCTGATCCATTCCTAGTCTAAACACTTTTTCATTTAGGTCTGCGATTTCTTTTTCTAATGAAATTTTGGTTTCAAAAATGTTACCGAATACTTCACTATTCCATTTCAGTAGCTTGCTCTTGATATGTTTTAGTTTATTTACTAGACAAAACATCTTTGAGCCTTGAAAATTTACCTCTGACCACCACCTGGAGACGAGATCATAGAAATCCGGATTTTGCATCCACATTTTTTCAAACTTAAAAGGGCAACACCTTGGTGTTGCCTCACCCTCAATGTTGAGGATGACAGGATAATGGTCAGACCCTGATGATGGGAGTAACGAAACTGAAAGATTAACAGCTAGATCACTCAAGTTCCCCCTAAATAGGAATCTATCTAATCTCTCTGCGATTTGTGTAAAGCCTGATCTTCTATTGTACCAAGTATACACTCCATTACTAGTTTCTATATCTATCAGATTGTCATGAGCAACCCACTCTCTAAAATATTTTAAGGACTGCGGTTCCCTATGAATACCACCCTTTTTTTCTGATAAATTTAGGATAGCATTGAAGTCCCCTCCTAGAATAACGGGGGAAGAGGTGTCTAGCCCCATCATAAACGAGATTTCAGACCAAACTCTACGCTTTCCTGCATCTGGGATCGGGCCATAAATGTTAATTAGAGTAAATGTGAGATTGCTGTGTTTGCTAGTTATCTTTCCCAATAACCAGTTTCTGTTTCCTGCTATTGGACAAAATAATGTGCTACGCGGGTTCCAAATGATTCCTAAACCACCAGAAGCTCCCCTAGCTTCCACAAATTCACAGCTAAGAAGACCTAATTTCCTTTTAAAAGCCTCAGCTTCTACCTGGGCCAGTTTAGTCTCTTGTATGAGAACGATGTCATGTTTCCATTTTATAATGTTGCATCTAATTAGACGCTGTTTGTTAGGGGCATTCATGCCCCTAACATTCCATGATGAGATTTTCATTGGACCGTGGGAAGGCCCTTCCCCTTCCCAACATCAAAGAAGGCTGTTAATTTGCCTTGGTCCTTTGCATTTCCATCCTGCATTCTTAATTCGCTCAATGATTTTCTGCCTCTACTTTTAGCTTCTTTAGCGCAGTCAGGTAAATTTTTTCCGTCATAGATGTTTTTTATCCCTAAGGTTTGCTGGGAAACTTTCACTTCCTCTCCATCATCCTCTCCCAGCTGGGACTGAGCTACTGTGTAATCATTATCAGGGAGAGGTATGATATCTCCTACCCTATTCTCATTATTATCTTCCTCATCCATAGAAGCCATGAGCTCCTGAATTAGAAACCTCTTCTCGGCTTCCTCTTCCGGAGAAAGATTTTCAATTTCTTTATTATTGAATACCTCTAATACTGCAGCCATTCTAGAAGAAATTTCTTCTTGATCTTCCTCATTTTCTTGTCCCATGTTTTCGACTGTCTTTGTTTCAGGTGGTATTCTCAATGAATCCACCGAATCGGAGATTCTTTTTGACATCTCCACTAGGGCTTCTTCTTTTATAGAATTTGCCTCTTCTATTATTTTATCAAGATCTCTGATATTACTGGTATTATTGTGTTTATTTTCATCAGCGTTAGCCACTAGAGGGCAATTAGCTTGTACAGGGGTTGAATTCAATATGATGTTTTCATAATGTGTTGAAAGAGGGTTTTCCTTTCGATCGACACTTTTAACCAGTTCTGGGCATGATTTCAACCATATATCAGTTTCATTTATGTCCCCATTATAGAAGGTAGGATGAATGCTCCACTCCCCCCTGTTTGATACTAACATGGTGGGTTCTAAGTCCGGAGAATTAATGGCTGATTCTACTAAGATTTTGATGTTCTTATTTAAAACCTCTCTATCTAATCCTTCACAGCCCAAAAAAGACCCAAAATGTTCCCCTATGCATTCTAAGATTTTGAAATTTATATATTCGACTGGTAATGCGCCCAGATTAATCCATCTTGGGCATTTATTTAAAATCTGAGAGTGTGGGTCTAAATTCGGCAACCATTCACAGCGAAAGAAACCATATCCTTTATATAATTTTAACTTACCATAGAGAATGTCATTCCTTGTATTTTGATTATCACACAGAATTGAGAGAAAATTATTTTCCAGGAGAGTAATACTTACCTGTCCCGGATATAGGGCAAACCACCAGTCGATAATCTTCTTTATATCTTCTCCGAATCCTGTCCATTTTGCAAATACCCCACACTGGCTATATAGATTCCATTGGGGTTCCATCAGATTTGCCGGGATGTTACATATTCTCCTCTGCCTTATCTTAGGTTTTGGCTTAAAAACTCTAATTTTCCCAAGCGGCACCAGATTAGCCCCAGATGCCGGAGTTTGTTTTGTGTCTATTCTTTTGAGCCTATCGAAGTTTAATGAAACATCTCTTCGTTTGCCTAGCTTCCTCTGGTTTTTTTTTGAGTGATAGACCTGCCATTTTCCGTCGGAGGGTTGCGACTTAGCTTCGGTTTTACCTGCCCTAATTTCTTCATTTTTCCCAAATATGCCCGCTCCGTAATCCGAATCCCACCTTGCGTTCAATATCGATTATCTCTTGCAGGGTTTTTCTTGCATGGCGGGTTGAAAACAGTGATACTCCTCGGGCATGTGGCAAACACCTGTCTGTGCCCCCCCGACGGATAACTTTGAAAACTCGCTGTATTATAATTTCGCATATTCGCCAAATAGCAGAAGGTATGATGCATTAAAATATATTTAGTTTTTAATAAGTATAGTTATTTTTCATTTATATATTTAAATTTTTTAATCATAATTTATATGTTTTATTTATTTTTAAATAACTTTATTATATATTCTACCCATTGAAATAAAGATCATAGTATAGTGGATTATATATGTTACAATTGTTGTGGATCAAGTCTTCCAACTAATGTAAGATTAACTTGTGGAATAGATGTGAATATTTTTTTCATTGTTGAATGTAGATGTGAGAAAAACAAATTCATAAATTCCAAGAAGCAAATATTTATAAGCATATCTAACCTGAGTGAAAAGGTATTTCTAAAAAGTTTGTAAGGATATTTCAAATAAGCTTGTAGGAAGGAGATTGTTTTCAAAATTTTCAACTCAAAAGATGATAGGGGAGGGTGAGCAAACAAACATTCATATGCAACCAATTAACCATTATGTTAGGAGGAGAACCACCTTCAACGTGGCATTATCCGATTTGAATAAGGATCATAGTATAGCTAACTATGTATGTTATCACAAAAAATATGATAAAAAAATATATGCTTACAAGAAATTATAGATTTAAATATTAGCTATAAACACTAATAATTTAAATTTTTTATTGATTTAATGAATAATGTCAATTAATCAAGTAATACTAATTTTGATATTAATAATATAATATTATTAAAATAATAAAGATGTTGTGTGTGGTAGGGTGGAGCTGGCTATCTCTGAAGTAGTCTCTTCAGTGAAGGTTAATCATAATTATGTGAAATACCTGTACAGTTTGGTTGACAACAAGGTGGCCCCTCATCAAACTTAGATTCATGGGTTCCCCAGGGTTAATCCTTTGTGTTGCTATCTCGAAGAGGAGGTTGTGACATGGTCAAATATCGAGAGGGGGTGGGTGAAAATAAATTTCAATGGGGCCTCGAAAGGTAATCCGAGTACTTTAGGTGCGGGATGCGTGGTTTGTGACAATGAAGGGAAGATCCTTTTCACAGAAGCAAGAAGGATTCAAGATGGAACCAAAATGAGGCAAAGGTTCAAGCGGCCTTACTTGCGCCTGACTTGGCAGTGAACATGAAGGCAATGAAGGTACACTTGGAGGGCAATTCCCAAGTTGTAGTCAATGCCTTGATCAAAGGCGATACCCCGTGTTGGAAGCTGAATAAATTTATACATATAATTAGTGAAAAGCTAAAATCCTTCCAAGATTTTTGTATTTCCCATGTGAAAAGAGGTGGGAATGCCATTGCTAATGACCTTTCAAATGTGGTGTGTGAGCTTTCCATAGGGGAAGTGAGGTGGCGAGATTGTAAAGATGGTATCATGTGATGGAGTTAAGGTACCTTGCCAAGATTGTATGCCTACAAATTTGAATTACATGTCTTTCGGTCAACTTTTCAAAGTAGTAAGTTTGGCTTGTTAATGAGCATTTATTATGGAATGTCCTCTGAAATGGCAACGGTTGTGGAGTGAGCCATCTTAATTTCTAATTTTGGTATTCTCACGCATTTAATGAGACTAGTTTGTGAGTTGGTGAAGGAAACAGGTTTTTGGTAGATTTCATTTGTTTTTCTTTTGTAGTGTATATCTCCTATGGATGCCCAGTATGGAAGAATATTTTACCTTGCAGTCTTCCAAGTTGATGTCGGCCTTTCGGGTTCTCGTCCCACTAAAAAATCTTGAGAAAATGTTTCTGGCAAAAGACCCGTTGTTCTTAAAGGCGGTTCAACTGGTTTTGGGGGAGGAGGTGGCAGTTATCGACCACAAGTATAGATGCAGAGCTGATATCTACTCCCTAATCATGGCTTGGGGATTGGAATTGGGATATACATGCGTGGATGTGAGAAAGGTTTTGAAGAAGATTGTTCCACAGGAATACCTGTTAAATTTGGAGTCACTGTTGGAATGGGTCGTTCTAGGTTGGGGCTTCAACCTCTCCAAAGGAATCCTAGAGGAAAATGCTGAATTGCGGGTGAGGCATTCCCGAATTCAATTTCTTCATCGCCGAGAGGAAGTTAGAGCTCGATTTTGGGACGATGCGAGACGAGGTTGGGAAGGTCTGGTGGTTTACGTCCAAATTATGGAGCTTGAAGATGTAATTCGACAGGCGGATGTGGAGGAGAGGCTGGTTGATGAGATGAAAAGTAGGAGGCTGATTACGAGATGGCTATCGGCGGAGCTGGCAAGGCAGGTTGAACTAGGTGGTGTGGCTGGCGACGCTGGTGGGGTGGTGGAAGAACCAAATTCTTGAGGGGCTACTGTCGAGTGAACAGTGAGGACCAATGGAGATTCAAGAGCCTCGACTGTAGGAGTTGTGAAGAAAGAGAGATGATTTGTTATGTGGGCCAGGGTACTTCTAGGTCCCAATCTCTTTTGTTTAGTTAAAATTTTCTTTGAAAAACTTAAACTTTATGTTTCCATTAAAAACTGTTTGAATAGATTCTGCCAAGATTTTTGAATGGCAAGATGTAATATGTGAACTTTCATACTTGAAGTAGTGGGTGTGGGGTAGTGTTTGAGCAAGTTACTGGTTTTGGAAATCATGGTTTTGGAAGGGTGGTTTGGATGTTTTTTGTGGGTGGCTTTGGGGAAGTGGTTTGATATTAATTTTTTTTGATGAAGTTGTACTGGTTAGTTTAATTAATAAAATATAAATATTGCTGATCAAAAAAATAAAATAAAGATATTTTAAAAAAGAACATATAAAATATATATTCAAAAAAAATTAAATATATAAGTTCAATAAACTTATGAATAGAATATATAATAAAGATATTTTAAAAAACTTAAACATATAAATTATGATTAAAAAATTTGAATGTATGAATTCAAAAATAACTACACTTATTAAAAACTTCTTATTATTATAAACAATATAAAATAAAAATATAATAATTTTTATAAAATTAAACATATAACTTATTGATAAAAAAAAATCAAATATATAATTAATTATCATATTCATTATATTACAAATATAACTTATTGGATATAATATATCATAAAGTTATTAAAAAAAATTAAAGATATAACTTATTCAATATATATATATATATAAAATTAATTATCATATTTATTATATTACAAATATAACTTAAAAGAACATAAAGGACCTCAAAGGGTACCCTAGGATTGTCTGGAACTAGATTTGTGGCACAAGATTGGGAGGGCAATATTGTAGCTATTGGAATTTCAAAACTTGCAGAGAGAATGAACAATGAAGCTGAGGCTCAGGTGGCTAGATTAAAGCATTGAAAGTGGGGGAAAATTGGGCTTCTAAAAAATACAACTTGAAGGAGATTATTTGATTATTATTAATACAATAAAAAAGGGTGAAATACATGCTTGGAATTTGAATAAATATATAACCATTGCCAAGCATTTATTAGAAATTTTTGAGGAATTTGAAGTTGGGCATGTGATTTGATCAAGGAACGACACGGCGGAAAGGTTGTCCAAATGGGTAGTGACTCTTGATGATGGGCCGAAAAGCATAGTGGAAGATTTTCATAATCTTGAGATTGATCTCTAAGTTGAAATACTACGCCATCGTTTTCAAAAGCTATTAATGAAAGGGTGATGGCAGGGTGATGTGACATGGATAACACTTGGTGCTCACAATTAAGGGCGAGTGGTGATTGCATTTTAATATGGAGACAACCTTTTCCTTGATTACGCCAAGGCAACAATTAGCATTTATGGGCAAAGTCATTAAGAAAAGAATGAAATATCTTTTCAAATTTGATGAAGATATTTTCATTCAGATTATGAAAATCCTTCTGGGTGAAGAGTTTTTAACAACTAAACATAGGTACAGGATGAATATAGATATTATGTCAATAGTGGCCACATGGGGGTTAGAGGTTTGATAGAAAGAAGATGTTGAATTGGTGTTCAAGGGTTGTGTGGAAAATGATTGGTTGTATGGTCTACATTTGATGCTGGAAAGGGCAATTTCGAGGGTAGGGTTTATGCCTACAAAGGTGGACAAGGACATAGATGAGGAGACTCCTCAACAACTGATATTGTTTATTCACTAGGCATAGGGGATGAATAAGGATGAGTGCAGGGCATAAGCGTATATCAGTTGGGATTCATTGATTAATTACCTATGGGTGAAGGAATGAGGGCGTGCTAAATAAAAGAGAAAGGTAGGGTCGAAGGAAGAACTAGAAGCAAGATTCTAGATGAAAGACTAGTGGGTTAATGGGCCTTTGAAAGCAGTGAGGAAGAAATGAAAAGAAATTTTTTGTTTTGTTTTGTTTAAAGCTTGTTTATGTTGTTACTTTATCAACTGCTATATGTTTTTAATTGCTAAATTATATAAATGGGTGTATAGGGTAGAATACTAGTAGACGGGGGTAGGGTTTTGGTTGATGTTTTGTCTGACTATGGACATCATTTTGGAGCAAATTTTGGCAATATTTATTTATGATGTGGGATATGTGATACTATAACTTATGTAATTTGATTTGAATATCAATAAAATACATGTATAATTATCGATAAAAAAATGATTAAAAAATTTATGATTTTCAGAAAGTATTAAAAAATATAATGATTTCAAAAAGATATCTAAAATACAATTATAAAGAATACATTTAATAATTAATTTTTTAATAGAAATATTTGTATTTAATTTAATTTAATTTAAACTAAATCGAATCCCAATAATTGGTTTTATTATCTATATTTTGACATAAAAAGAACTTTTAAAATTTATATATCTATTTAAAAAATAAAATAATTATATGGATAATTTTGGTTTTATTCAGTTTTGACATACTGGAGATTTGGTCATAGCTTATGGGCTCCTTGGTACCTCTGTATGATCTTCTTGAGGAGTTTCTCTTAGATATCCAGCTCTTCATTTTGTAACCAACTGATGCTCCCCAATTGGTATAAGGATATGGGCTTCTTGGTGTTTCTACATGATCTTCTCGAGGAGATATTTTTTGTTATCCAACTCTTCATTTTGTAGCTAGCTGGCTTTGTATCTAGATATGTCCTATGAGACCTCTATGTATAGTTCAATTGCATGGGGTTGGGTGGGTTTACTGGATATGTAACAGATTTTGTAAGGGTAGTTTAGTTTTTGGTTTTTATTCAAGGCGATAACCAGAGGTTTTCTTGCGGGTTCTTTCCTACCGGTATGCCTTTTGAACCCATTGTAAAAATTATGAAATATAATAATAAAGTTTAGTGGCTTGCCCACTTTTATTGAAAAAAAAAAAATGAAAATGAAAAAAATGAAAATAGACATTTCTTTTTAAAAAAAATACAAAGAAATACAAAAAAACCTAAAAAATCTATCATTCCTAAAAATTTGCTTCTATAACACCAAATTTTTTAAACCAATCATAGTGTAGATAAATAATTTCTACAATATCTTAAATTAAAAAAATATAAATCTCAACTTTACAAAAACCAAGTTTATTTTGAAATAGATAATAATAATCACTTTTAATTGGTGCAAACTAATTGATGGATTGGGCTTCAGTGAATGCAATAGTATTGCCTACGACAAGTACTAATAAGGGTAGGTTATCATTCTATAATACTTGTATTGCACTTATGATATCTCTCATATTCTATCTACTATAGTCTCAAATTACACTTAAGTTGCTTCTCATTTTCTATCTATAAAGTTTCCCTTGTATCTACTTAATAGGGTGCTTCCCATGTAGTAATCTAGTCCCCTCATATTACACATACATAGCTTTCCAAATAATTGTGATAAGCTCTTAAGTATTAAAGATTCTATAATTATTTAATTATTTTTTAATTGAACCAATTGAAAGCCAATTGTAAAGGAAATGTAATCTAACAATTCTAGAAATATATATTATCATCATAGTAAAAGATAACTTACAACTTGGAAAATGGATTTCAAATTTAATATTTTATTTTGGAATTGACAACCAAATTGAGGTTAAATTTAAACTAATTAGCTTTGAGATGGTTAAAAAAATACAGAATTAGGAAAATTATTTAATAGAAGACAATCATAAAGATGTCAAATTTAAATTTCATATTTAAGGGATGACAATCAAACAAATGTAGAGTTTAAATTCACCATGTAAGAGATGACGATTAGATAGACGTAAAATTTAAAATCATCAATTGAGAAGTGATGCTTAAACATGAATCAAATTTGAAATCATTAGTTAAAAGATTATAGTCAAATATACATCAAATTTAAACTTGCCATAGAGGATATGTCAATCAAATGAACATGAAAATTCAATTAAAATGATAATGACAGTCAAATATACATCAAATTTGTCATATCTAATATTAAAAAAATTTGGGCAAGCTAACATTAAATTAACAAAAGGTGGGACATCTTCTTTTAACCCTATTACTAAACCACTCAATGTGTGTCCAGTGTGGGTTCGTCTTCCCAATTTTCCTCTTCATATTTGAGAGCATTCTTGTTATGAGGCTATTGGCAACTCTATCAAACACTTTTTGAAGGTGGATGATACCACATCATTCATGGGTAATTTTACTTTTCTTTACATTCTAATCAACATTGACATCTTTATGCCACTCCTTGGGGATGTGGTTCTTATGGTTGGGGATAGACCATGGATTCAATCGCTAGATTATGAGGGCCTGGCCTTTCGCTATCGTAGATGTTTCTCAACCAGTCACTTAGCTATAGATTGTTCTCTCTTGCACTATAAAAGTACTTCAACTTTATGAAAAGATGTGAATGTTGATCATTTGATTGTCAATTCTTTTAATTCTAATGAATCTTCACATGTTGATGATGAATCCTCCCAAGATGAGGTTGTGCCTCTTACTGTTGTTGTGGCCTCCGCTACCCCCTGGATCCTACTCCTCCTAGTTTGGCCCAAAGGTTTTTACTCCTATTGCTCTTGTTTTGTAGCAACAATCTGATCTAGGGCTTGACATACACTCTGAGGGGATTTCTCCCTTGATCCCACTTGCAATGATGTTCCTTGTAGTAGTATTGCCTAGACTATTGCTTGTCCTTGTAATGGTGGAAAAATTAGGGTTTCATCAATAAGGATAATAAGACCACTATTTTTTTCTTGGGGCCCACCACATTGAAAGAGGTATGCACCTAATAGATCTAGCCACAATTGAAATATGGAAAGGGCTAAAATTCTAATTAGTTTCATCGATTATGTGTTTATCCACTTTTTCTAGTTGAAGAGTGGATGTGAATTGTAAAATTAGGGTAAACAATGAACAATTGAAGTAGATTGTTGAAAACTAACTGCTACAGATATCCCTTAGAGCCACAAACTAAGATTTGGGAAAAAGAAAATGTTTAGAACCTGTTCCTAGAAGTTCGGCCCAATTTTTTGAGACCAGGTAGTATAGATTCGCCTTGGTCCTCTAAATTTAACTCCATTAAAAGTTGAACCTATTCATCATTGTTGACTCTATTGAAATCCTCGAGTACAACTCCTGAGCTTGTTTCCTGCGCACAAAAAGAAATGAAATAGGGTTGTGGATAGGGGTTTACCTTAGGGCAAACCTTAATTTAGGGATTAACCTTGAATCAAATAATGTAAATATTGAAGTAAATGCTAAAGAGATATACCTTAGATCTACAATGGTTGATACAAGGATTGATGATTCAATGCTCTTTGAATGTAATAAAAAGTGTTGAATGTAATGTCATGACAAACACATGAACATGAAGAACCTAATCAAACACACATGCTTGCATGAAGATTGATGCAACTATGCTCCACAATGCTTGAAAGATGAAATGCAACCTTTGATGTATGAAAATGCTTGATGATGAATGCTTCAAGGATGCATAAATATTATGCATGGAGTCTTAGATCTAAAATGAATTGATAGGATTTCTTTAAATAGTGTTCCCTAAGCAAATTACCAATTAGGCCGACCTCCAATAGTCAAGTGTAGCCATGGGGACCAAATTGAGGAGGGAAAGAGTCTACCCCATTTTAAATTAGGGCCCATTTAAGGGGGACCAAGGAATTTTGGAGTGCCCTGGTCCTCAAAAAATAGGACTAGTAGATGAGAAATAAGAGAGGGCAGCCTCCAGGATGGGGCCCACCTAGTGGTGTCAATAGGTGACATCAAGGTTAGAGTAAAATGGAGCCAAAATAGGCCTAAGTGAAATGAAAATGGGACATGCTAAAGTAGGAGCTCAAACATGAGTAAATTGGACCGGTTATAATTTATGATACTACTATTAGCCCCCACTTTAATGGGAGTATGGGCCTATGTAAATACTCACGAGAAAGTAGATAGATGAAATAGAGGAGCAATTAGGAGAAAGATCACAAAGAGATAAGACATCACCAATTTTGAGGAACCAAACCCGTAATCTTAGGATCTTAACTTACACAATCACATGCAAGGACACACAAAACAAGAAAAAGACAAAAATCCAACCAAAGACAAATAAAGACAAAATACATAGAACATAAGGGGTTAGTAATAAAAAAAGGCTCCAAGTCAACTAGTTGAAGAGACGTCAATAATCAAATGTATCGGCCACTGATATCATTCTCAAAATGCTATCACAAGAATACAAGTGATCACATAAAAAGAGAAAGAGCATTTACTAAATGATGAACTATGATCCACAAATAGAAAAGTTATGAGCTCATGGGGAAGAGAAAAGAGAGGACATGGATGTCGTAGGATAACAAGCTACATTATTCTAGGTGATACATGATAAGAGGAGAAATAGAGGTCATGGAATCCACAAGCTGGCAAGTTGTGTTATGCTAGGTGACCCACACGAACATGAATACTCACAAGACAACAAGTTGTGTTATGTTGTGAGATTCATGTAAAGAGGGAGAGTCAAAATAGTCAAGAAAGTTGTATTATGCTATTTCCACTCTCTGAGAAAGGAAGAGTTGAATGGTCTATCAAGTTGTGTTATGCTAGTCAACTCACCCTGCTACATATGTTGTTGTGTGGTTTCAAGAGTTAAGCATATTGAATAAGACTTGTTGGTCTGGTTTCAAGCATGAAAAAACCTATATAAGACATGAAATAAAAACAAAACATGTTTGGTTTTAGACATGAAGCATCTCATATAAGACTTGTTGTCTTGGTTTTGAGAATTACCACCTCGTATAAGATATAAATTTTTTTTTGTCTAGTTTTTGGAAATGAAACATCTCATATAAGAATTGTTGGTCTGGTTTTAAGAATGAGCACCCCCTATAAGGCATGAAAAATATAGTACAAATAGGGCAATATTCATTGCACCCCCCCTTAAGATGTTAGCATAAAGCTATGTTGATGTCTTAAGGAAGCTAGAAACAAGGATACACACCTTCAACACCAAGGAGATATCCTTTTAGGCAACAATGTTCATAAATCCAAGATAAAGAGGTATTAGTCTTATAAGAAAGAAAAAGATAGTTGTAAAAGAGATATCTTGAAAAAAGTGTAAAGGGAATCCTTATGAGGAGAAGGAGGAAGAGATCTTTGCTAAAAAAACATCTACCTCCAAGAGGAGATTTTTGAACAAAAATAACATCATTGAACAAAAGAAAGGAAGGAGAACAAGAATTCATACCTTCCCCCTATTGCTAGGTAAAAGGCATTTTTGATAAAGGATTCAACACACTTTTAACCCAAAGTGAAGGGTTTGTTTATTATAAAAATGCATTGACAAGTGAAGGAGAGGTTTTAGACAAGGATACACACCTATTGCATAAGAAAAAATTCTTGAATAAACAAACAACTTTCACACAAGGAATAATATTGTATCATAAGGAAACACCACTTCATCTAAGGAAAATTGGATATTTACAAAGGAAAAGTGGATCTTTACAAAGGAAGAATGATTGAAAGGTTATTTTTTCCCCCCAAGTGTGGAGACAAGAATGAAAATGCTATTATGTTTCTACCTAATTATGATTGCACTTGAAATTGTACCACCATTAATGACAATGAGCCCCCAATGAATAAGATAGTAATGTCACATAGTGAGAAGCAATATAATAGGAACATAAATGTTATTTGGAAGGAATAAGATGGGAATCCAACTCATTTTCATCTAGTATTTGAATGATACTAGTTACAATAAGTCATTAAATTTTATTTGCTAAATCATGACATTCATTAGTGGAATGGCCATGGATTTGAAGATACTTGCAAAAAGAAGAATTGTGTTGGTTTTTCTTACAATTATTTTTTTGATTTTTTAAAGAGAGAGTAATCAAGTTTTCTTTAAGAAGCTCATAAAAGAAACTCTCTCATTGCAATTACAATTTGTAACAAGATATAGATGTATTAGACAATTAGGGAGGGGATGCCAACAAAGGAGGACTTTGGAAACTTAGACTTTATTTGAAAAAATGTGATGTATATTTCTCATAAGCATCAAGAATTTTTTGTAAACATCCTAAACCATGTCCATTCTATCCATGTGTAAAATTAGATATATGTAAGGACCCGCTTGTCCTAACCCTAGTTTAACCATCCTTTAACTGACAGTTGCAATTTAAATTAATTTAACCATTAATGCATATGCAAAAGTTATGATAACTGACATGCAAATAATAGATAAATGAACTGAACATCCATGCATCTCATGACTAACATGCGAAAATGAAAAGTGCACATGAAGATCAAATAACAAGCCAAACCATAATCATTTACAATATTGAGTTAAGTGTGCACATGCGTAGAATAAATCATGTGCATGAATTATTATGAGTTAAATTAACATGCAAAACCACATAATTAAATCAATTAACTGAAAATTATATACAAACATGAATGCATGTAGAAAAGAAAACTAAACCAAATAAAATAAATCATGCATGTTAGTGGGTTAGTATGTTAGTAGCTTTTCTCTTCTTTTTTTGGTTAGTTACATTGCATGGTGGCTTCTAGTTGCATTACATCATGTGACCTTGTAGGTCTTTTTACATAACTTTTTCATGTGACCATTTTGGTCTTTTACTATAAGATAAAATATACATCATATGATAATTATATACAATTTTATCTGAAATCTCTGACTTTCTATGTCTCCTGATGCGTCGCCTTTGTTTGACCTAGATAACCTCCTCTCACAAACCAGATGACAGACATATGACCCAGGCATTTTATCCGCCCAACCAAATGAAGCATAAGCTTCTCAATGCTCTTGATAAGCTCTCGTCCCTTATGAAGGAGTATCCTAGCAAGTCGGTACCAACTGTCAGTAAAGGAACCATATGCATTCATGTAGAACTAACTAGATGTGTTATGGCAGGGAGAAAATAAATAATATTGATGGCCATCATTACCCTATTGGGGAGGTGAAGAAAATCACCCTTCCTTGGTTAGCCCATAACAAGCACCATATTCCCTCTTAGACAAAAAAATTAACCCTCCTTGGATTAATATCAGAAATAATATTAATTATATATTTCAAATTTTCTTAATTCCTTTTCGAAGTAAAAATCAATTTCTTTAATCAATATTCAAATTAGAATTTTACTAATATTAAAAATTCCAAATAAAATAACCTCTATCAACTGTTATTTTATTCTCCTCTTTACAAAATTTTCTATTTTATTGTATAAGTATTTAAATATAAATAAATAATTTAACCCATTTAAACCATTTCCACAAATAAAAGAATAATTCTAAATTCCTCACTCTCGATAAAATAAAAAGTCAAAAGTCAAGTGCACATAGTAGGGTTTGAAGTCCTAACACAATGATCCCAAAAAATAAAACATACTCTTGTCACTATACCAAAGGTTAATTTCGAAAACAATATTCAAGAATATAACTAAACCATACTGGTAAAAATCTGAAAACTACATATGACAAATCAAGCATAAATTTCTAGTATAAAAACTAAAATCATAAACTGATAAAACAAAAATGGCTCCCCTATTAATCTACAACAGAATTACAAGAATTAGAGGAGGAAGTAATTAAATAAAATAAATATAAAAATGTATTTGGCTGGGGAGATAGAAAGGCATCAAACTCAATAATGATTAGAAATTATCAGAAAGACAAATAAATATCTTGCATAAAACAAAATAATTACCAAACAATTGATTTCCTGAAGAAGCCTGACGAAAGAAAACAAGTCTTTCCCAAGTTCAATGACGGAAGCAATCACACAAAAATGAAGAGGATCATAAAAATTGGAATGATCAAATAAGAGGTATAACCCTATATTTATATATATTGAGTTCTCTAATTTTAAATTTTAACTAATTGCATGATTTTATATATTGGAGTTCTAAAAATAAAACCAAATTATAATTTCAAGTGCATGACTTAGTTTTAAAAATTAAGTAATATCAAGTTCTAAACATAAATTTTTAATTGTGGAGAGGTTGTTTATGTTCTCTCCTTTCCTCTGTGCAGAGGATTTGTTGTTGTTCTGGCCTTTGGTGCTCTGGTTCTTCGAAGGAGCTTCTTTTTTCGGTTCTTCTTTGTTGGTCTACTCTCCTATTGAGGTGGAGAGTTGTCTTTGGTGTGAACCTTTGAGAGGGGTTTCTTGGCTCTTGTTCTTTTCCCCTCCTTGTCTATTAGAGGTGACCATATTTCCTATGGAGGTGGACATTTGGTGGAGGGGAAAGGGCTGGTTTCTGCTTGCTGCTGGAGAGTGCTGGTTGTTGTCTTTCTGCTTCATTCTTCATCCTATAGAGGTGGAGCTCTTTCCTATTGAGGTGGAGAGATGGAATGTTGGGGATTTTTGACTTTTGTTGCTCTTCTTGCTGCTGGCTATGGATGCCTATTTCTTCTCTCATGGGTGTCTCCTTGGGTGGGTCTGGAAGTTCTTTTTTCCAGATTCCCAGCTTGTCCCCTGGACTGGTTCCTTTTTGTTGTTTCTTGGTTTGGCCTCCTTCCTTCTGGTTTTTGGGGTCTTTGTTCCCCTTTTTCTAGTTGTGGGTTCCTGGTTTATCCTATAGGCAGGCCAATTGCTAATAGTTTTAAAGGGCTTAGTCTGTCTTTTTGCTGTCTTTGGTTTGGGGGAAATCTTGTGTTTGGAGCTCATCTTTTAAGGTTGAGGGTGCTTGGCAAAACCCCTGGTTTTTGGTTTTGGGTTCCATTTTAAAACCCAGTTTGAAGGTTGAGGGAGCCTTTCAAAACCCCTACTGGCTAGATTCAAATTGTATGAATATCTGCTATAATCTAGTGTTGTTATTGAAGGTTAGGGGTACCTTTCAAAACCTTGAAAGTTAGCTGAGGGTTCTTGTTATACCCTTGATTATTACTCTTTTGTGCTATAGTTTGGAGCTATAGCTTTGTTGGGTGTGGCATGACTATGCTGGTTGTTGCTGGTTTTAGTCATCTTTGCTGGATTTTGGCTGTGGTCTTTCATTGTTTATTTCTTTTGGCAGCCTGCTTTGTTGGGTTCTAGATCTCGGTAAAATCTATTGGGTTTCGGGTCCCTCCAAAACCTGTTGTATGGGGTTTCGGGTCCCCTCAAAACCTGTTTTTCCCCTAATCAAAAACATAAAATTTTAATTAAATTACAAATTTGATTCAATGTTCCCAAGATTTAGTTCTCAAGAATATATATATATATATATATATATATATATATATATATATATATAGTACATAACTTAAATTTATTATCTATTATTCACTCATGCATAAATCTTTACAATTCCTTAAATCTCATCAAAATATTACGCATGCCAAAATACCAATTTGTTTTATTAATGCATGTTAATTTTGTAATTAAATTATATTTTATCAATTTAATGTATTGATTACTTTTAATTTATTTAATTTATCCTCCTAATGGATCCTTTTGTATTTAATTTATAATGCCATGCAATAGTTGCAAATCAATTAATTATGTTATCCATTTAATTTAAATTTAATTCTTTAAATATCAACATTATGCATGTTGAAATTTTAATTTAAAATTGAAATCTACAAGTCTTGATTTGATTTTATTTTAAATAGATTATTTATTTACAATCAAACTCTCTAACTTAGTATTTAATTTATAATTTTATAAAATATCCTCTCTCAAAAAATTAATTATTTTATTTTAATTAATCTCTTTATGTAATGATATTATATTTATTCAATTAATTTCTAACATTAATTTATTTATTACATATATATTTAATTATCAAATTATATTGTAATTCTTCAATCAATTTATTTTAAATTCCCAAATTTTAATTTACTATTTGTTATCTAATTGGTGTTTTTGCATAGGGTTCCATCCCTGAGGTCATTACCAGCAAGCTAGAAAACTCCTCCTTGGCCATATGTTTGCCTTCAATAGTTAACTTGCAACTACCTCATGCTCGACAAAAATCGTCAGTTCTCAATAATGAAAATACATTATTTTTATCATCATATTAAAATATGATAATAACATTTAACATCATCATTAAATAATTAAAATGATATTAAGTATCATAAATAGCATTAAATATAATTTAACATCATTAATAATCTAATCAAAGTCATCACGTGCAAAAATAAAAGAAATCTCTAATTATGTGATTTGAATCGAGTCGTGACAATATATGTGTTGAAATGTTTAGAGGAGAGGGTTCATTCTTAGTGTCAAAGTCTAAAGAACCCCCACCATCATCAAGATATGTGTTGGAAGGAGAGGTGGTAATTGATTTAGAAGAAGCTTGGATAAATGACACATAAGGTTCCTTTAAGGCTTCATTCTTAGATTGAGGGATCTTATACCCATTGAAGAAGGTTGTAAAGTCTAATGTACCCAGATTCCTTGCTAAGGAAGCGTCATTGATAGGAGATTATTTTGTTGAAGGAGTCATAATATTAAAGGGGGAAATGCATCCCACTTCATCATGAATGAAATTATAAGGATTAGGATCAACCTTGATTGTGTGACATTTATTATTATATATGAATTTGATTCTACAATGAAAAGTAGAAAGAATTGCTTTCATAGCATGAATCCATGGTCTACCTAAAAGAAGGTTATGATTAAGATGTTGGGCATGACATGAATAGGAGTAGGTATAGTCATGGGTCCTACTTTGATAGGTAGTATGACCATACCAATTGACTCTCTAGGAACATTATCAAAGTCACAAATTCAAAGATGATTAGATTGAATAGAAGAATAGTCCCAATTTATCTTATCTAATAAGCCAACACCACAAATTTAAAGTGCTAACCCACTATCAATTAAAGTACCCCTTATCTTTTGTTCATAAATGCAAGGAGTAATCATAAGGGGATTATTTTTATTTTTTACCTCTATAGAAGGTAATTCATCTTGTGAGAATGCAATATCATTTGGTTTATTCGAAGGATGAGGAACCACTCTTTGTAAGGATTCTTGGATCAACTTATGGTATGAAGGTGAAGTTTGAATCAAATCCCAAAGGAAAATCCTAGCTAAGATATCATGGAGTTTATCAACAAGATTAGGTTTCTTATCAACATACTTCTTAGGATGAGGAGGGTAAGGAAGAGAAGTGAGAAGAAAATTGGAATCTTTCTTGTTGTTTCTAATGTTAGGCACTTCAATACCATATTTTTGTGCTAATTGCCTTTCCATCACACCTCTTTCACATATGTATTTTGCAACTTTTAGGATATTGGTAGGTTTCTTGGACCTAGGATTGTCATAACTAGAAACATGAATGATATTGACTTAATTAGGTTCTTTGTTCTCAAATGATACATCTTTAGAAGGGAGAGAATCAAGGAAATTGCTAATGATTTCATCCTTTTGCTCCAAGTTATCTTTATAGGTAAGACAAAATTTTGGAGAAGGACAAACATAACTCATTAATGCTTTATCTCTAGTAAGAAATTCAATGAAATGAAAAGAGGGTATGGTGTCACTAAGAAAGGTAGTGACAATATCATCCATTTGTACCGAATGATCCTCATGGGGGAGGTACATTTTAGGAGAAATATGAACATCATTCTTCAAAGATTCATCCTTAGAAGGGAGAGTTTTGATAGAAGTGTTCATAACCTCTTCTTGTACTAATGTGCCCTCATTGGTAGGACCAAATTGGGAGAGGATAAATCAATGTCCATCAACACTTTTTCTCTAGGAGAGATACCATGTATTTAAGGTAAGGTAACAATAAGCAGGGTGTTTATGATATCATCCTCTTCCTCTAAGATACTCTCATGGGAGAGACATATTTTAGGAGAAAGATCAACATCATTAATCAAAACTTCATCTTTAGGAGGGAGAGTTTTGAAAGAAGTGCTAATGGTCTCTTTTTGCACTAAAATGTACTCATGGGTAGGAGAGGGATAAAGTGAGACAAGGGTCCAGACTAATCCATTATCACATCTATAAAATAAATGCATCATGGAACTGACTTAATAAAAACAAAATGACAATAATTTTCTTTTCCAAGTGATAACATATGCAAAATGCATGATAAAAAGAGATAACAATGTGCAATTTTTATGATTTTTTACTACTGCAAGTACATAAACATCGATTGAATGCATCTAAATCTGAACATAACATGTTATAACAATCAGATCTGAATATGTAATTAAAAAATTATTCAACCCACAAGTCAATATTGTTGGCCTTCTACACTCTAATGAGAATAGTCTATAAAATAATTGCATCATGGAACTAACTTAATAAAAACAAAATGACAATAATTTTCTTTTCCAAGTGATCACATATGCAAAATGCATGATAAAAAGAGATAACAATGTGTAATTTTTATGATTTTTTTATTACTTCAAGTACATAAACATCATTTGAATGCATCTAAATCTGAACACAACATGTTATAACAATCAGATCTGAATATGTAATTGAAAAATTATTCAACCCACAAGTCAATATTGTTGTCATTCTACACTCTAATGATAATAGTTGATGTTGTCATTAATGGCAACCAACTGGCAACCAATCGCCAATAGGTTTCTACATGCACCGATGGACACCGACACCAGCAAGCGCTTACACCAGCATTCAGATTACATCGGCAACAAAGCATACCGACACTCAGGCCGACGTGGGATGAACTTTTGTTTAATATAATTATCTTTTGTAAGCCGACATGGTATATTGTAAAAGACTCATATATGTATGAGATCTTATTGGTCATTTTGATGAAGCAGAAGAGGCAGTAGTATGATGAAATAAATAGGAAATTATTGTATAAGGTGATATAGTGGACAACGAAGGTTTTGGTTAATGACTGAGCTTAAACCGATACTAAACCTGACATTAGAGATGTTGTTTTGAGCAGTACATTGTATTGGATTTAATTATCCATTTTGTATTCAGTGAGACTCTTCATTGAGCAGTGAGCTCTAGGATGTTGGCCTCCCTGCATGTGCAGGCCCCTCATTGTAAGTAGTATTTATTCATTGGCTAGTGAGTAAATATTGTGGGTCAGAAATCCCACCGAGGTTTTTCCCACATTGGGTTTTCTCGTTAAAATATCTTGTGTTATGGTGTGTTTCTATGTTGTCTCTGTTTTTTGTGTTTACTGCATTTATTCTTATTTATCAGTACATTGTTTTGGCTTGCAAAGTTAAAAATAAGTTTAAATATTCATTTAACCGGTTAGACCTTGATTCACCCCCCTTTCACTGTCTTTGGGACTGCCATTAAATCTAAAACTTGGTATCAGAGCCTGGTCCTCTATTTGCAAAATCCTACAACTTGAGGAAGATCCCGAAACCGGTATAGATGGAGAACTTAAGAAAATAGTTGGAAGGAGCTCTTGAAGATTTTGATGTAGAAAAATTGAAGAATATCAAACTTGAAGATGATCTGAGGACTACTAAGGAATTCATTAAAGGACTTCAAGAGAACCTGGTTATAGCACAAAATAAGAGAAAGGAACTTCATGAGAAAATGCAGAATGATGATGATGAAAAGGAAACTCTTAGAGACATTGCAAATAAGTTGAGACAAGAGAACAGTGATATGAAGAATGAAATGCAAGATATGACTATGAGGTTATGTAAGGTGTTGGCGTAAATAAATATTCATTTTGGATATTATTACACTTACTTAAGTTAACTTAGGATAATGCATCTCATCGTAATTTGGAATTGAGACACTTAGGGAAGTGTGCACTTAGGGAAGTGTGCACTTAGGGATAGAGCTTGTAGGAGAAATTCCACCTTTTGTGGTCTTATTTTGCTGTTACACTCCACATTCGGTGGGTCATCCACCTCTTGTGGAATATTATATTATTTCTCCTACCTACCCTTAGTATTTCTTACCTACCCTTGTTTCTCATTGAGCCACATGTCATATTTGTGTGCTCATACATCCATATGGCCTTGCCTATATAAGTAGGCCTCTATTCATTGTATTGGTTAATCCAGTTGATCATTTTGTATATTGATGAGAATATAGTTTGTTCTTGTCATTCTATTGTCTCTTTTATGCTTTTCATTGTGCCCTTGATCTTGGCAAAATCCAACATGGTATCAGAGCTATTGGGGCTTTGTTGATCAGTTTTTGGAGACATCGTGGAAGGCTTCTATTTTCGGATTTGGGGATCTTCACTTTTTGAGGGTATCATACAGCGATTTGGACATCACCATTGAATCCGGGAGGCCATTTCCATAGATTTCGACTATAAAGTCGACCTATTTTAGTGAGAAATTTTTTTTCCCCATTTTGCCTATTTTCGTACGGATTTCGAAATATTTTTACAGAAAAAAATATTTTTTGAAAAAAAAAAAGGGATTGCGGAAAAATTTCAAAAAAAAAATTAAAAAAAAAGGTTTTGTTTGGGGGTTCGAAGACCCCCCCGTGCGCCGTACACTGCATCTTTCTGCAGGTTTCGCAGGTGCCCGTACCCGCAGAACGCCGCTCGTGCAGGTTCTGGACGCCGCGCCGAGATCTCCCGTCGACGGCACCAGCAGGTCCCCGGCGGCTCCTCCGCCCACTGCCTCCAGTAGCTCCAGCTCCCTCGTCCACCGCTCCGGCGCTGCTCGTCTCTGCACGCCACTGCCGGCCTCTGCACGCCGTTGCCGGCTTCCGTCGGCGGTAAACCCAGACCGGAGGACCGCGCCCGCCACGTGGCAGGCGACCACTAGCCCGCGGTACAAACCCTGCCACGCAGCCTTCCATACAGTGACATGCAGCATTCCATACGCTCAGTCATCTGCCATGCAGACCTGTCGAGTCAACAAAATCCATACAGTACGAACTGCAAGTCATCTGGCCACGTCATCCGTCCATACAGTACGAACGCCCAGTCAACAGAGGGCGAAGTTTTTGCGACGGTCATATGGCCGTCAAATTTAACATAGTGACTTTCTGACATCAGCACCACATCAGCACTTTTTGAAATTTTTTTTGACCCCTCTCCATTAAGCTTTTCAGTTTTGCAGTCCAACTTTGAAAGGCCATAACTTGCTCATTTTTGCTCCTTTTTTGGTGCAATTTTTTTTGAAATGGGCTAAAATTTCGTGATCTTCGCAGTGGTGTGGTTATTTTCTGATTTTGGTAAACAAGTTTTTCAGAATTTTTGGATTCTCTCAGCTATACCTATCCAATCCTCAATTTTGCAACTTAAAAGGCCTCGTTTGAGCTCATACGACCTCCTTTTCAGGTGCCGTTTTTTTTTTAAGTGCTTATTTTTTCATCTACTTTCAGAATCTATGATCAAATTTCAAATATTTTGAGTGGAAATTGTACTTTCAGAAATTGGTCTTATTTGGCCTATTAGGTACTTGTAAATTGCTTGGATCTTAGTAAGATCTCTTGCATTATCAGTTTGAGACTCTTTTGGCCTTATTGAGGCAGTTGTAAAATTGTAAATCAGAAGTCCACTTTGCCATTTTTTGCAAGTGGCCCATTGTATACGCACTACTTATAAAGTGCCAAAATCATCACATTTGGGGGGGGTTCTTTGATTGAATGAATTTGGGGGGGTGTCTTGTGTGATTGTGCCTCTCTTTGTGCTCTTTCCATTCTTGTTGCAATGAGTCCTAATAAGTTTCCACCATTAACTCCACATAATTATGCATCATGGAAAATTAAAGTATGGAGTAAACTAATGGAAAAGGGTCTCACACACTACATAGATGGAACAATAACAACACCACCTGATCCTAAGGCTGATCCAAATGCTCAATTAGAATGGCTCACAAAGAATTGCATGGCTCTTGGAACCTTACGCAAGTATGTATCAGATGACCTCATTTTCCACATTGAGAAGTGTAAAACAATTAAAGAGGCTTGGGATATGTTTCAGAAATTGTATGGACAAGTTGATGAAATCAGAGGCTATCAGATTGACAATGAGCTCACCAACTTAGATCCCAAGAATTTTGATACAATCCAAGATTATGTCACCAAAGCAAATGAGCTAAGAGCAAAGCTAAAGGGTTGTGGAATTGACAAAAAGGATGCTCAATTGATATTCAACTTGTTGGATAAGCTTGCACCAGAATATGTAGCATTTGTGTCTAGCTTCCAAACTCATCGTTTGACAGTGGGGAGTTCTTATGTTATGCCTTCATTTGATGCTTTCACAGAAATGTTGATATTGGAACAAACTAAGTTGTTGAACATGGGGTTTCTCAAGTCTTCAAAGTCCAAGGCTTTGGTAGCAAATCAAGGAAATCAAGGAAGTCAAGGCAAAGATTCCAACAAGAAGAAGAAGCAATCTAAGTCTCAACCACACTAGGAAAAGGGACAATCATCCTCTCCATCACAAGGAAATTTTCAATCCTCTTCCAAGAAGGGGACACCACCTAAGAAGGATAAACCAACTTGTGCATATTGCAAAAAGTATGGTCATGATGAGCATCGATGCCATGCAAAACAAGTTGATGAGTTAACCAATCTTCTCAAGAAAAACAACATCAACTTGCCATCTGCCTACACAAAGAAGGATTCATCTCCTTCTTCTTCCTCACAGTCTAAAGGAAAAGGGCAAGCATTTGTGGCTAAAGCAGGTTCTTCACAGCAATGGATACTTGACTCGGGTGCCTCATATCACATGGGTTCTACAAAGGAGCAGTTTTCTTCATTGGAGCCATCTAAGGTACCTCACATTTACATAGGTGATGACACAAAAGTAGAGGTTGAAGGGAAAGGTTCAATTGTCATGGATGATGGAACATTTGAAAATGTTCTCTATGTTCCTAACTTGTCTACCAACCTTCTCTCCATCTACCAATTCACTCACTATGGGAATGGGAAAAAGGTTGAGTTTACACCAGATTCAGTTGTGGTAAAGGAACTTGATGATGATGCCTTGGTAGCAGTGGGACAAGTCAATGACAACTCACGACTTTATTCATTCTCCCACTTTGTGCCAAGTTCACCTTCTAGGGCCTTGCTTACTCATTCAAATTTAGAAAGTAAGCTATGGCATGAGCGGTTTGGTCACCTCAACTACCGCTATCTTCAGCAGCTCAGCACTAAAGACATGGTCATAGGTCTTCCTTGAATCAGTTTTTCAGAGGGTGTATGTTCAGGTTGTTCCATGGGCAAGCATCTCGAAGAGAAGTTTGATAAAGAGAAAACTTGGAGAGCTTTGGAAGTTCTTCAACTTGTTCATAGTGATGTAGCAGGTCCATTTCCAACACCTTCATTCAGTAAGGCCCGCTATGTTCTTACCTTCATTGATGATTACTCCCGCTTCACTTGGGTCTACTTTCTCATTCATAAGAGTGAAGTATTTGACAGATTTCAGGACTTCGAGACTCATGTGGAGAAGCAATCAGGGAAAGTGGTCAAGATTCTTCGCACAGATAATGGAAGGGAATATGTGAACAAATGACTTGAGGATTTTTGTACATTTGAGGGGATTGATCTTCAGCATTCTATTGCATACACTCCACAGCAGAATGGGGTTGCAGAACGAAAGAATAGAACTCTCAAAGAAATGGCTAGCTGTATGATACATGCACATTCTCTTGATCCCGCTTTTTGGGCAGAGGCTATCAGTTGTGCCACACACATCCAGAACCGGGTTCCTCACAAAGCTTTGCAAGGTATTACTCCTTTTGAAGTTTGGGCTGGAAGGAAACCAATTGTGAGACATTTCAGAGTCTTTGGGTGTCCAGCATGGGCTCGTATACCTCCACAGAAACGCAAGGCATTGGAACCACAGAGTCAGCCTTACATATTTGTTGGATATCCTGAGGGTGTTAAGGCATACAGATTGATGGATCCAGAGACACATGAGGTATTCATTGAGAGGAGTGTTCACTTTGAGGAAAGCTCTCCTAGCTTAGCCTCTCTACCTCCTCCACCTTCCTCCATTGTGGATAGTGATGTTAGTGATTCAGATGATGAGACTCCCTCAACTCCGACTCACAGGGTTACACCTCCGCAGGTTCTCCACCTCCACCTAGACCTCGTTGGGCTCGACAGACACTTGAGTCTGCGGGTTCTCTTGTTGGGGATCCTTCGGATACACAGAGAACTTGATCACAACATCAGAATCTTCCAGATGCATTCATTGCTACCGCTTCCGATCCATAGACATTTACGGAAGCATCAGGGGTTCCTGAGTGGGACCAAGCTATGGAGGAAGAGTATAGTTCCTTGATGAGGAACAACACATGGGATCTAGTCCATCTCCCTAAGGGGAGAAAGATGGTTTGATGTAAGTGGATCTATCGGACCAAGTTTGCAGTGGATGGTAGTGTGGATAAGTATAAGGCTCGGCTTGTTGCAAAAGGTTTCTCACAGGTTGCAGGTGTTGACTATACTGAAACCTTTGCACCCATAGCTAAGATGAACTCCATTCGTTTGACACTTGCTATTGCTGCAGCTCATGGTTGGGCTGTACATTAGATGGATGTGAAGAGTGCTTTTCTTCATGGTGATCTTGATGAGGAGATTTATATGGAGCAGCCACAGGGTTTCATCCAGGATACTTCCTTGGTTTGCAGACTAAGGAAATCTCTCTATGGCCTTAAGCAGGCCCCTAGGGCTTGGTATGCCAAGATGGATTCCTTTCTTCTCTCCGCAGGGTTCACCAGGTGTCATTCCGATCCGAATGTCTACATTTTGCGACAGGATGACTCTCACTTGATACTTGTTCTCTATGTTGATGACTTGATCATTACTGGGAGTACTTCATCCATCATTAGTAGGGTCAAATTTGCTTTGCATGACAGATTTTCTATGACTGACTTGGGTCTTTTGCACTACTTTCTCAAGATAGAGATTTCACAGTCACCTTCCGGGATCACACTATCGCAGCCCAAGTATGCTCTTGATCTACTTGCACGCTTTCATATGGCTGATTGTAAGCCTACCCCGACTCCCTTTCTTTCAGGAGTCAAGCTTGAGGCTCAGTGTTCTTCTCCACCAGTTGATGCCACTTTGTATTGTCAGCTTGTGGGTAGTCTCATCTACTTGACTCATACACGCCCTGATATTTCATTTGCAGTTGGCATGGTTTCCTGCTTCATGTAGGAACCACATGAGCTTGAGGTTTAATTGCACCTTGTTCATTGGTAATAACCTCATGAAAATCTGAGACTTGGTCATGAAAATGATATGCTAAAGACAGATCTGATTCACATGCAACATGATAAGGAGGAGCTTACAAGACAAGTTGGAATTCTGGAAAATGAGTTGGTCACTACAAATGAACACAAAGACAAATTCAAGAAAAGTTCAGAAAGGCTTGATAACATGCTGAAAAGACAAAAACCTGATGGAGATACAAATGGACTTGGATTTGAACATGGAGAAAGTTATGGTACTGCAAATAATCAAGATCAGAACAAACCGATAAGATAACCTAATGCTTATAAATTTAATGGGAAATGTTTCAATTGCAACAAATATTGTCATAGAGAAAATCAATGTAGATTTAGAAATAATCAAAATACAAACTCACCCACCGGTCAATGTTCCAAATGCAACAAAGTTGGTCATAATTCAGAAAATTGTAGAATGAATGTGAAATGCTATGTTTGTGGTAGATTTGGCCATTTATCTAATCAATGCAGATCACAAACTGATCAAGGATATGGAAAAGCTATTCAGAGGAATAATGTAACTTGTTATGCATGTAACAAGATTGGACATATTGCAAAATTTTGTAGAAGCAAGACTATACCGACAAACAATAAAGGATCTAGTTTGAAGGGCAAAGAAAAGGCAGATGAAGTAAAACAAGAATTTTCAAAACAATGGATTAAGAAGAGTGATCAGAAAGTTGATGAATCTATCTCTGCACCAGTAGAACAAAGTAACCCTCCACCGGTACGAGATTCTTCATCCAATTGAGGAATAATCCTTAAGGGGTATTGGAGAAAGTTGAAAATCATGCATTTTACCCTCAGTTGATGGTGAGAAGATACATTTCTTCTTTACCGGTAGATGTGTTAAGTTTTCACTTAACCAACGAGTATTTAATGCGGTTTTTAAGAACCTCTTTGGGTATAAAGCACTGGAAAACCTTCATTTCTACTCACCAAGAATTCAAACAATCAGAGAGTGTGAAACTAAGAAAGGGCATCCTAAGGCGAAGCTACGAAGTGATTTTCAAAAATTCAGAGAACTTCAGTTAAGAGGTTTATCAAAATGGCAACCTCATCTTCTGTTCCTGATTTTATTGCAAAACCTATCATTGTTGATATCATCAAACGCCCTAGACCCGTGTTTAAGATTATCCTCGAGATTGCAAAGCAGGATTATTCTGTTAGAGCTTTTTCAAAAATTCTAAAGGGTGTAGCATTTGTTAAAGACCCTAGAATCTACATACATTGCAACATAGAAAACCTAGGGACTGAGGATTTAAAGAAAATATTTAATGAGGTTATTACCAATGAACAAGGTGCAATTAAACCTAAACATAAGATTATGGAAGACTTAGGTTTTGTAAAAATTCTGAACATTCTTGAATTTCCAAAGGAAGTTGTATGAATTGTATTAAGCAGAGTCCATGGAGAGTTCATATGGTTAGAATCTGTTTGCAAGATAACCAAGGAAGCAATTAAGGTAGTCACTAGTTTACCTTCAACCGGTAGTAGGCCTAATAAAACCAAGAAAATACCTAACAAGGGAGTTATGGAGTTAACCAGAGCCACATCTGACAGCAGGTCACTTAGAGTGAATGTTGTTAATGACATAAATGTGAGATATATTAGTATGATACTTGGATATAAAGCAACACATGCCAATAGACTGAATTTGGTTTCTAGCCTTTGTATTCATAGTGCGTATGAGATGGTGAATAATAATGCTAAGATAGATGTTTGTGAATGGCTTAAGGATGAACTAATTGACAATTTGAAGAAGATTAAGGGAGATAAGAAAGGTACTTTCCGTTTTGGGAACCTACTAGTATGCTTAATGCTATACTTTACCAAAGAGATACCCAACATAGGTCACAAGGATTTTGGTTATGACATCTCGGTAGAAAAATAGATACAGGAAGATTTCACCGGTATGGGCACTGAGTGTGATAAGAACATTGTAGATTACTTCAAAATATTTCAAACTAAGATGAGAGAAAGAGAGAGATTACCGCAGAGCATAGTTAATAAGTATGACAAACAAATATGTTTTGTCATTAAGCGAGATGAGACTTGGATGGAAACAGTAAGCCCTAGAACTATTTGGGTTATTGAGATGGGTTATGAGGTAGACCTACCTGTTCTGGAAACATATGCAAAAGCTCTACTTGATGCACTTAGGGAGCCATCCGAAGGAATACTTGGTAATGCAGAAACTATTGCAAGTAATGTATCTATGCAGAAAGAAAGGAAGAAAAGAGACACGTTTATCAGAGATGCCTATAAAAGGGCCAGTGAAATTAAGGAAAATGTCATGAATATCAGTGGTATATCAGCTAGTGAGCTTAAAGGACTGCAACCAGAAGTGCATGTTTCACCGATTGTAACATCTTATGATACTGATAGTGGCAAGGCTGTTGAGTTTAAGAGAGTGGAAAGGAAAAGGAAAACCCCACCGGTACCTTCTCTTCCTCCTAAGAAAACAAGGACACTAAGGAAAGAGCACCAGGTAGTTAGGGAACCACTTAAGAAACTTACACCAAAGAAGAAATAGACACCGATTACCCCTACACTAGATGATCTACTGAATGAGATTACATAGGAAGGTAATTTGGTAAATGTAAATAAATGGTATAATTCTTTTAAGGATTCTGACAAACAAACCATTGAAGAAAGCATTCTCCTACATTTGGATATATACAAGAAAGTTTTGATAGAAGTAATTGATGATTTACCAAATGATTTATACTTAAGATTAGAAGCTAAAAGGCTATCTATGATGGAACTAGATAAAAGTTTAAAGCTGAAGCACTCTTGGTTGTACATCGAGTAAATTATAGAGAAGAGATAGATGAGCTTATATCTGAAACTAACCGGTCAATATTTGTTAGTGGGCATCGACAAGTAAGCCTGATGGCTGGAAGGGTTAAGGAAATTATAGATGAGACTGGAGATAAATGGGACATATTTTTTGTTGAGAAGGAAAAGCAAGAGGAAAGAAATAGACCGAAAGTGGAAAAGACATTCAAGGTATATCAGAAAGACAAGGAAAAAGGTAAAATAGGTGGTGTACCTTCTATAAAAGTAAAAGATAACATCCCTCCACTAGCTTAGGACACCCCTCCATTAACTTCAACATCACTGGTTCATACAGCTAATCCATCGGATATGGCTACTAATGGTATAACTCATGATTATACTAACCCGGAGTTAGAGATACTCTTTACCATGAATGTGGATACATAGAATATAAACATTGTGGTGGGCAAAGAGACTGAAGAGGTTAAGGAAGATGATCTCAAAGACAACAAGGTCTCTAAGATACTGACACACATAGTAGACTCTCAGGAGACTGAGATACCAGTCCAAGCAGAGAGACCGATAACTGAGAAGCCTACAAAGGACAAGACAACTAACACGGGGCAATCGGAATCAGAGAAACTGATAGTTGTATAGATTGAAAACCAATCTGAGGTAGAGGGTCATGTTGAGTCTGAGAAACTGGTAGTTACAAAGGTGCTTAATAAAATTAAGAAACCATTAATGGTAGAGGTATAGACACAGATAGATCCACCAAAATAAAATGTAAGTAAAGTGGATGCATCTAATGGAAATAACGAGGATATAGTAAAGGTAATTGGACAAACATCTGTTGAAAAGAAACCCATTGCTAAATCTAGCACATCAATGGGAGAATTCAGACCTACTAACATCATAGAGGTTCTATTGGATTCTATTAAAAGGATATATAATTTCAATGCCTTAGCATTTAAGGCAATTGATAACACCTTACCTATCCTGAAGATGATTGCACCAAATGTAAGATACATCACATTAATGATTCTTTAGGTAAATTGGACACATTGTCCAAATTATTTGTTGATAATGTAATAACCATAGATAAGGTGAATGAGGATACCATTAAGGAGAGAGTTGACAAATAGAAAAATACATTCTTTGAGAACACCATAAAGAAATGTACTGATCACTTGAACACACTTTTACCGGTACTTAATTCTACAATTTTGGAGTATAAGGAGTTATATAGAGAAGCATGTAAACCTCACTATTTGACAAAGGACATTGATGAGGAGATTAAGAAGACACAAAAAGAAATTGATGACATCGCGGATAATATAATAGGTTAATTTGGAATTATATCAGTTTTTGAGTAGGAAATGGCAGTTTTTCAAGAAAAGTTGGAGAAACTTGAGAAAGAGAAGGAAAGGATAAGGTCCAATGCCTAGGAAATCAAAAGTAAACTTGGTCCAAAATTGGACAATCTTATTACTCAGAGAGTTGAATCATCTAAGGCAACAGTACAAGGAGAGCGATCACTAGAGCAACAAATGCACTATCTCACCGATATGATCCAGTAGACTGAGGCAACTCTAACTGACATCGACAAGTTTATGCAGAGTTTGAATCTAGTTTTGGCAGACATTTTTCAGATAGTAACCAACCGGTTATAGACCTTGAGGTAGAATTTTTGTACTAATTTGATTATTTATGGAATCCTTTGTCATTGATGTCAAAGTGGGAGTAGAGAGGAGAAAAATGCATGTACAGAGGAGATCACTTGCTTAGGGGGAGCACATCTTTTTGGATTTTAGTTTTGGGATAACAGTTTTGTATTTTTCTCATGAGTGTTGCCATCAATGCCAAAGGGGGAGATTGTTGGCATTCTACACTCTAATGAGAATAGTTGATGTTGTCATTGATGGCAACCAACTAGCAACCAACCGACAATAGGTTTCTACATGCACCGACAGACACCAGCACCGACATTCAGATTACATAGGCAACAAAGCATACCGACACTCAGGCCGACATGGGGTGAACTTTTTTTTATTGTAATATAATTATCTTTTATAATCCGACATGGTATATTGTAAAAGATATATATGTATGAGATATTATAGGTCATTTTGATGAAGGAGAAGAGGAAGTAGTATGGTGAAATAAATAGAAAATTATTGTATAAGGTGATATAGTGGACAACAAAGGTTTTGTTTAATGACTGAGCTTAAACTGATACTGAACCTGGCATTAGAGATGTTGTTTTGAGCAGTACATTATAATCGATTTAATTATTCATTTTGTAGTCAGTGAGACTCTTCATTGAGCAGTGAGCTCTAGGCTATTGGCCTCCCTGCATGTGCAGGACCCTCATTGTAAGTAGTATTTATTCATTGGCTAGTGAGTAAATATTGTGGGCCACAAATCCCACTGAGGTTTTTCCCACATCGGGTTTCCTCGTTAAAATATCTTGTGTTATGGTATGTTTCTACGCTGTCTCTGTTATTTGTGTTTACTGCATTTATTCTTATTTATGAGTACATTATTTTGGGTTGCAAAGTTAAAAATAAGTTTAAATATTCATTTAACCGGTTAGACACTGATTCACCCCCCCTCTCAGTGTCATTGGGACTGTCATTGAATCTAACAAATTTTAGAGTAATAAATTAGGATTTTTATGAATTTAACCTCTAATTTTATGTAAATTAATTGCAAATATGATCTATAAGTGCAAATATGAATGCTAGTGCATACAAGTCAGATTGAGACAAGGAATCATAAATAAGCATGTAAGAAGTTGGGTTCACCAAAATATAATGGAGGTGAACTAACTATCAAATGATTATGAATATAAGTGTATAAGCTATATGTTTCAGAAATGATGGCCTGTATGAATCAATTAAGTGCATATGAATCAAATTTGAAACTGAAAAAATTAGAAGGAATTCAAGTTTGAGAGTCGGGTTCACCAAAATGTAATGGTGGAAAAACTAGGGTTTCACCAATAAGGATAGTAAGACCACTAATTTTTCCTTGGGGAACACTACATTGAAAGAGAGGTGAACCAAATAGATCTAGCCACAATCCAAATATGGAAAGGGCTGAAATTATGATTAGATTCACTGGTTATGTGTTTCCCCCCTCTTTTTGGTTGAAGAGTGGATGTGAATTGTGAAATTAGGGTAAAACAATGAATAATTGAAGTAGATTGTCAAAATTAGATTGCTACAGATATCCCATGGAGCCACAAATTGAGATTTGGGAAAAATAAGATGTTTAGAACCCGTTCCTAGATGTTCAACTTGATTTATTGGGACCAGGTAGTACAAATTTGCTTTGGTCCTTTGAATTTTACTCCACCAAAAGTTGAAATTGTTCGTCATTGTCGACTTTGTCAAAATCCTTGAGTACAACTCCTGAGCCTGTTATTTGCACACAAAAAGAAAGGAAATAGGGTTTTGGATAGGGGTTTTCCTTAAGTCAAACCCTTGTGTAGGAATTAACCTTGAATTGAATAATGTACTGAAGTAAATGCTAAGGAGATATAGCTCAGATCTACAATGGATGATAGAAGGATTGATGATGCAATTCTCTTTGAATGTAATCATAAATGTGAATGTAATGGCATGACAAACACATGAACATGGAAAACCTAATCACACACACATGCTTGCATGAATATTAATACAACTTCACTCCACAATGCTTGAAAGATGAAATGCAGTCTTTGATGTCTGAAAATGCTTGATGATGAATGCTTCAAGGATGCACAAATGTTATGGATGGAATTTTAGATCTAAAATGAATTGATAGGATGTCTTTATATAGGGTTCCCTAGGTAAATTATTGATTAGGTTGACCTCCAATGATCAAGTGTAGCCGTGAGGAACAAATTCCATCAGGGAGGGAAAGAGCTCACACCATTTCAAATTGGGGCCTATTTAAGGGGGAGTAAGGCATTTTGGGGTGCCTTGATCTAGGAACAAGGTGCTCCATTCCCTAGTCCTCCAAAAATAGGATCAACAAATAATAAATAGGAGAGGGAAGCCTCTAATATGGATCCCACCCATTGGTTTCAATAGGTGACATCAGGGTTAGAGAAAAATGGAGCCAAAACGAGCCTAGGAGGAATGAAAATGGGACACACTAAAGTAGGAGCACAAAAATGTGGTGTAATTGCAAGATCTAGAAATTAGATACACAAGATGAACACAATTTATGTTGAAACCCTTGCAAGAGAAAGCCATGACAAAATATTGCTTGTATTAAAAACTTCTTATAATTTCCTTGCTTGTATTAGAACCGAGTTATCAACTCTTATCATTCTTCAAGTTTCTATCCAATAGACCCATTGTCCTCTCAATTTCCTTTCTTATGGAAACAACCTTGAATTATATATTTTTGCATTTTTCTTCTTTTTTTAGTTGAAATTTACCATCTCCTCTAAACCCTTTTTTCTTCTTCTATTTTAAATTTTGGATCTACAATCAATTTTTTTGATTTGTGAAGACTTTTATTAATTTTTCTTTAGCTTCACTATCCTCTTGATTTTGTAGTCTTGGTCTCTAGTTTCTTTTCTTAATTTTCTCAATCTCTCTGTAGGCACAATGGAGTTCTTCCTCAAGGTCCACTTCACCTTCATCTTCATTATGCACTTATTCTATATATATATATATATATATATATATATATATATATATATATTTTCTTGTCATCTCTATCATACTTTTCTTCCGTTGTCATGAAGAGTATTTCTTCCCTAGTTCACCATTTGAAATTTATTTGGCACTTATCTCCAATGAGATATTGTATTTTCTTGAATAAAGACCCTTTTTGAACTTATGAAAAACCTCATTCTTATTTTCATATTGACCTTGCTTGTAGCCCTTTTTTGTTGATACTTTTTTTGCTTTTTATATAGCAGCCCTCTTCATCCTCACTACTTTCACTCTTATCCTATGAACAATTAGAAGAAAAATGTTCTATTCTATCATAATTAAAATATTTGAATGTTAATTTACCTTGATCCTTCCCAAATCCTTTATTTAGCTTCCTCGTGAAGTGATCTTCTTCTTCATCTATTTCATTGCTTGAACTATCACTTGGTTCATACAATTTATCCTTTTACTTGATTCTTTGAAGGAAGTCTCCCTTTTTTATGTCTTATATTAAATCCTCCTTTCATAGGTCTTAAGAATCCCATGTAGCTCAACCTTTGTCAATTTATCTAAATCTCTCATTCCTTCTGGTGGAACCTAAAATTACAGGCAAAAACTTGGTAATTGATAACCATATTGCTCAGGTTGCACAATCAAAAAATTATTCTACAGGGAGTATATCTTACCCAAGAATATTTTTTGCAATGTGATTATATTTTGCATATAAATGATTTAAAAATAAAATATATTTTTACAAAAGGGTAGGGAGAGGGAGTTGAACACTCAACCTCTCAACCCGACCTTCCTAACTACCCATACCTACCCTCCCCTTTTACCAATTGCTCTATTGTATTACTTGAAAATGTTTATTAAGGTAAATTACTATGGATAATAATTTGCAAATATTTCCACAAGATTTTAATTTATTAAAGTAATCTTGAAATGTGGAAATACATTTTTAAATATGTGATTTAAATAAATTATTTTTACCCTAAAACATTGGTAAAATGTTATTTCATATAAATGGATCTTATTTTGAAAAATGTTTCAAAGGTGTGAGATGTTTCAAATCACAAGTGGAGATAATAAAAAGAATTTGTTTATTTAAGTGGATTTTTAATCTTTTCATATGCATATTATTCGCCCTAGAGTTAATAAATTGAATAATTTATATTAGGGTAAACCATCTTATCATGTAGTTAATGGTTTGATTGGTTTGTTGCAAGTATACATCCCATGTGCTAAATTATTTCCAACCAAATTGAGTTTGCCTTCAAGATGAAAATCTATTCTGGAATATTTGCCACCTTGGCAAAAGAAATCTTGTTTACAACATTTGATAGGATAATAATAGTTTTCAATATTATCTTTTGAAATTACCTTTTGAGAGGTTATAAAGGGATATATTTTATCACAAAGAAAGTTATATTTTTAAAGCTCTTTTACCATGTTTAATTCTTTAATTTGATGACCTAATAAATTTTCGCATTTTGATATTACCATTTGATCATTTATATTTTTCACCCTAAGTGAATAAAATGGAACATGTATATATTAGGGTTGATTTTATGCAAGATCAAAGAATGATTATTATTATTTTGGAGAAAATGTACTTTTACCATAAGTAAAATGATGAAAACCATTTATTTATTTAAGTGATCCTTCCATATACATATTATTTTCACCCTAGGTAAATAATTTGAACATATTCATTAGGGTGAGTCATTTAATGCTTGATTCGTTTTTGCAAAGGTTACTTTATATGATATAATATTTTCGACCCAAATTAAAGATTACCAAAAGGTGAGAAAGTATTGTAACATTATCGGAAGGGAAGTATTTTCTTTTACTTACTGTACAAAATCTTTTACCTTATGCTATTTAATAAAAACTATTATTGGAATAAATATTTACAAGTGTTTAATACTTTGATTTAAGTGAATTGTTGTAAATAAGTATTTTACATAGGGTAAAATGATTATTGCCTAATCTAAAGTGGAATATATTTAATCTTTAATTAATAAGGGATTTGATTGGTTTATTTTATGTGCAAGAGATATTGAATATTTACGGGAAGTATTATCAAAGCGGAGGATAAAGGATATATTATTGAAGCTTTATTTAGTGTGTATTTTAGGGATTCAAATGTAATTATCTCTATAAACCAAAGGGTGTGTCCTTTGGAAAAAAAATTGTCTGTAACTCCCTCTTGTATGCGAAAGGGTGTGTCCTTTCACATATGTCTTTTGGATTAGGTATTTATAGGGAGTCTTTTTCAATTAAGAAAAGGGATCCAAAATAATTCACAATCTGTCAGGCTGCCAGTAGGGGCTATGGGATGTCTGTATTGGAGAAGTTTGTAGGAATGGAAGTATCATTTTGAGAAATCATTGTGTAATGGAGTATCTGTAAGTGTATCTATTGTATGCATTCACTCTCCAAAAATTAATATACAAGATTCGCTATTTCAATTCTAGAATTCGTGTATACTTTTGTGTTGATGAATTTCATTTTGTCCTCTTGATAAATCTGATAAAGGGTTTAATATAGTGTGCCACCACAAGTTGCTATAATTGAATATAAGATTTGCTTCTTCATGTTCTTATAGCACTTAATGGAACCTCTATATTGATAGTCTTGTGTTACAAGTTGCCTAAAAACTGTCTCAAGAGTTTAATTAAATTATTTGTCCACAAAGTATCGTGCATATTCCTGGATAGAGGCACTGGTCTGTTATTTATTTCTAAGATTTTGATTTGTATGCATAAGGTCCTTACAGAGAAACATTCTTCCATATCCTATTTGATCTAATCCTTGCAGATTTCATTCAAGTCTTGAAAGCATTTCATTTTCAATATACAATATCTTTAACATACACTTTTATTCATATTCAGTTTTCAGTTTTCAAAGTATTCAACTAAAGCACATGATATAGCATAGTTGCAGAACACTAATTTGCCAGTTGTGTAAACTTACTTAGAGGATTAAATCCATATTTAAATAACTCTTTTGTGCTTGAGAGGGAAGGGTACACCCGCCTAGGTCTTGTGGAGCCTGAAGTGCAGAGGGATTTGGTCTTCGACCATCCCTGTTTGTTGGCCAAGGCTGATTGGATTTCCTAAGGAGTTAGCAAGTCTTTGGGTTTTCCAATCTGCGGTTTTGGGCACCAACACCTTCAATCATCAGAACTTTGGAATCAAATATTAAAGGCAAGGACCTTAATACCTTTTGTATAATCAAGACTTCATCAACCTCTTCACCAAGACCTCTTATTGTGTTCATGATCTCATCAAAATGAACCAAATAGGAGGATATGTTCTCTTCTTCTTTCAACTTAAGGATTTTGAACTATCTTTGATAGGTTTGAAGCTTTTCCTTCTGGGTAAGTCCACAAAGAAGGTGGACCAAAAAGGGGTCTTAAGATGCCACCTTTTTTTTTTTGAAATCAGCTAAGTTTGAACTTCAACAAGAAATTGAAGATAGGTACACTCAAAATTTGAATATGCAACAAGAACAAAAGTTGAAGTGCTCTGAATCTAGTTTCTAAACTACTAGTTTGTTTTGAAAATAGAGGAGATTAAGGGTTTCAAAAAGGGGCACCACATTTATTGGTCCTATTTTTTTAGAAAAAAATAACATAGCACGAGATGTGGTTCCCCTAAAACGTCAACCATTTTTTAGAATTTTGCAAGTCGCTCCAGTAAGAAAGTAGCTAACACATTGAAGTTTATGCTAGATTTTTTGGCTAATTTTTTTATAAATATTTGAATTTTTATGAATTTCCAAAGTGGACGCATCCTTAAACATAGAATTTTGAGTGTGCCCCCCCTAAAATTTGTGAACACTAATAAAAAATCAGAATTTTTTTTTATAAATTGTGTAGAATGGAGTTTAGTTTCTAAAAATGTAATTTTTTTAAAAATTCGATAAACGAGTAAAAATCTATGGCCAAAATACCACATGTTGGTTTTTGACAAAAATCAGACACACTAACAAAATAAACTATGGATGAAGACCTTAACATTATCAAAATTTGAAAATAATTATATGGTTGGATAGCTAAGAGAGAGCTTGACGATTGTATGGTGCTCTTTTTAATTTCATTGAAACACATACAAACTTGATGGAGAGAACAAAGAAAAAAGAGATTTTTTTTAATATTTACTCCAAAAACGTCTTGGGTCTGAGAAGGGCATCCAAGCCTTTGGGGTGGATGCCCAAGGCAAATCCAAGCCTTTGGATTGGTGTTTTCCAAGGCAACACATTTGGCGCACACCAAATTTGGAATGTATCAAATGAAAAAAAATCAAAAAATCATTTGGCGCACACCTTATTTAGCGTGCGCCAAATAAGGCACATGGCAAATGTATTTCATGCAATTTTTTCATCTTTGAAAGCACAACATTTTCTCTCTCTGAATATATACATAAAATATAACATTTAAGTATAAGTCACATTTCTATTTGTATTTTTCCTTTCATAAAAATGTGACTTATACTTTAACTTATATTTTATGTATATATTGTCAGGATGTTTGAGAGTGGTTCTAGATCTCTAGGAGTTATAATGCAAATTCTAGTTTTTAGAGTATTCATATAAATTTCAGATAGTCAAATTTTAGTAATCAGCATGCACATATAAACATTATCTCTCTAGTCTCTTCCCTACGATCCCCCTCTCTTCCCACCTCTCTCTCTCTCTCTTAGGTCTCTCCCTCTCTACTTGCTTCCCTCTCGGGTATCTCTCACTCTCTTTCCCATCTCCCTCACCCACTCTCTCTCTTTGGTCTATCCTTCTCTTTCCCTCTTTCACTTGATATCTCTCTTTCTCTCCCTCTCTCAAGTATCTCTATCTCTTACTCTCTCCCTCTCTAGTAGGTCTCTCTCTCTCTCTCCCATTATCATCCTCTCCCTCCCCCTCCCCTTCTCTTCATCTCTCTTCATCTCTCTCCCTCATCCTTTATCTCTCTATCTCTCTATCCTCTCTCAAGTGTCTCTCTCTTCCATTCTTTCTCTCTTTTCCTCCAACTTTAAATTCCCTCTATTTGTCTCATTCCATCTCTCCCTCTCTCTCTAACTCTCTTTACATCTCTCTTTCTCTCCCATTCTTTCTCTTTTAAGTCTCCCTCCCTCTCATCTTCTATCTCTCTATCTCACTCTCCTCCTCTCTCAAGTGTACCTCTCTCCCATTATCTCCCTCTCCCTCTCCCTCCCTCTCTCCCTCCCCCTAACTCTCTCTTTTTATTTAAGTCTCTCTCTCTTTGCTTCTAACTCTCTTTCCCTCTCTCCCTCCCATTCTCTCTCTCTCTCTCTCTCTATCTCTAACTCTCTTTCCATCTCTCTTTCTCTCCCATTATTTATCTCTTGTATCTCTCCCTCTCAATGTCTATCTCTCTATCTACTTCTCCTCCTCTCTCAGTTGTATCTCTCTACCATTCTCTCCCTCTCTCCTCCCCCTCCCTCTCTCCCTTTCAAACCATCATCTCTTTTTCTCCCTCTCTCCCTCTCTTCACCTCGCTCTCTAGTCTCTTATTATCCTTCCATCCATTCCTCCCTCTCACTCAAGCTCTCTATCTCTTACTCTCTCTCTCTCTCTCTCTCTCTATCTCTCTCCCTCTCTCTCTCTCTTACCATCCCTCCCTCCACCTCTATCTCTGTCTCTATCTCTCTCTCTCTCTCTCTCTCTCTCACACACACACACACAATCCCTCCATCCACCTCTCAGATCTCTCTATATCTCCCCCACTTCCTCTCTCTCTCTCTCTATGTCCCCCTCTCTCAAGTGTCTCTATCCCATTATTTCCCTCTCTCTCCCTGTCCCTTTCTCTTTATCTCTCAAGTCTCTCTCTCTCTTTCCCTTTTTCCCTCTCTCCCTCTCACCATCTCTCTTTCCCTCTTTCCCTCTCAACTTTCTCTCTATCTCTCTCATGTGCTCAAAATTTGCACATCTTTTGCTATCCTAACTCACTAACTTTTAGCAGTGAGCCTAGGGTTTCATTGTAGCTCCCCCACAAAGGTCTAAAAAAACCCAAACACCTACTCTAGACATATTTACATACCCTAACCTATCATTCCACTTGATTTCAAATGGTGCCATCAATGGATGCTTAGGTTAGAGTCATTTTCCCCTTAAACCCTACTTTGCAAGGGTTTTACACCTAGTCCCAGAGAATGGACTAGATCTCTGTAACCAAACATAATTAGACTTGCTAATCCACCTTATTGAAAAGTAGTTTCAATAACATTTCATCACCTGCAAGTAATTCCCTCCATCAAGGCTGTACTGGGCTGTACAATGCAACAAAAACAAACAAAAACTGTCAAAACGGTGAAGAAAACAAAATTTCCTTACAACTCAAAAACTTGTTTTTGCATTCTCAATCCTCCATCCCGTAAAATGAAGTTTTTTTTGGCTTATATGCCCATGATTCAGTTGGTTGAACCAATTTTCAATGCCAACATCCAAAAATGCAACTTTTGCAAAATGTTGCTCAACAACTTTTACATTTTTTGTCACTTAGGATGCAACTTTGCATTCAAGTGTATTACAAGACTCCCAAAGGCCCTCAAACATCCTAGAAGACCTAAACACAATACAATAGACCCCTATTATATGATGACTCTGATTTAGAGTACTACTCCTTGTTGGCTTGATGATGATTGTAATGAATTCATCACATGTTGTCAATGATGAAATAAATACACACACATATGTTTATATTGTCTACCGGTATGACTTCAAGTTGTTTATACTACAACTAGTATACTATAGGTTTATTTCTAACCAGTATTTGGTGACAACCAGTATATGCATGGAGATAACCACTTGGTTATACTTATCTCAACATCAACATGAAGATCCAGTGGAGACTATCTTAGAATCATCAAGGACAAGTGGTTTAACTCTAACCCGTATAAGTGTTCCAACTGGTATTCGTAGATTGTGTGATAAGTTATCACCATCGATAGTTTGGCAGTATTTTTGTGATGAGTTATGATCACTTGACCGGATACACTGCATCTAGGAAATTGTGTTATGATTTCTTGAGGCCGACATGAAATCTAAATGTCTTTATATTGACATCACAATGAATTATTTTGTATGAGCAAAAATGATATGTTATGTGCAAAGGAAAAAGTGTTAACTTGCAGAATATGTTGAGAAGTAGTGTTGAATACGCCTAAAAGGATCTAATCAAGCAAGTATTGTGCTACATAGACAGATCAAACAGATCATGTTGTCTTCTAACAATTATAACAAAATTAAAATCCCCTCATCGGGTAAGCTCTAACAAGCTTCATTGTTCAAATCCTTTAACAATGTGATCCATTAGTTTGGATTCAGAAATCCTCTATTGAGGTTACTCCTAACAGGGTACTACCTTTTACAGGGCATATCTTTTAATCAAGCTTTGGGATCTCTAACAAGATTTGCTCCTAGAAGAGCACTTTGTAGACCTTAACCAGTCAGTTATCTATTCCTTCTTGTTTGATCAATATTCACCTTATACTGCTCAAAATTTTGTTGTAAGGTCTGCCTTACCTTATCATGCACTTATTTGATACCTTTTGCAAAATTCTCACCTTGTGCACTCTTAGGTGCCATAGAATTGAGATCTCTGAGCTCTAGTATTCCCTTAGGATGAAATCCATACACTATCTAAAAGGGACTTTTACCTGTGCTTCGAGTCATTGAGTCATTGTATGCATCTTTTGTCTAACCGAGTACCAAATCTAAATTTTGTCCATGTTGTTTAGTAAGGAACCTTAGGAGATTACCCAAAGACTTGTTTACTACCTCTGTTTGACCATCTGATTGAGGGTGATAGGCAGATGAGAAAGATAATTTGGTGCCCAACTTCCTCCATAGTGTCCTCCAATAGTGGCTTAAAAACTTCACATCTCTATCATTAACTATGCTAATTGGAAGGCCATGAATTCTGAGTATCTCCTTGAAGAAGAGTCCTGAAATGTAGGTGGCATCATTGGTGCTCTTGCAAGGTATAAAATGTGCCATTTTGCTGAACCTATCAACCACTACATACACACTATCAAATCCCCTTGGAGTTCTTGGTAAACCTAGCATAAAATCCATGCTCAAACATTCCCAAGGTCTCTGAGGTATGACCAAAGGTTGATATAGACCTGCATTACTTGATGATCCTTTTGCTCTTTGATAGATTGCACAATTTTCTATAAACCTTCTCACTTTTGATCACAACTTGGGCCAATGGTAAAACCTACTAACCTGGTCCAAAGTTTTATCTATGCTAAAATGACCTCCTAGACCTCCTTGATGCTTTTCTTGGATAATATTTTGTCTCGTAGAACATTGGGGTATGCAAAGAAGATGTCCTTTGAACAAAAAACCCTCTTGTATCATATATTCTGAATAAGAGACATGTGAGGTGTTAGAAAAATCAGTACAAACAACATATATTTCTGCAAAATCTTTATCATGCTTGTAGAGGTCTTTTAACTCATTCAATCCCACACTTTGCAATTGTATCTCTTGCATAGTCATGACTCTCCTATTTAATGCATCATCTACCTTATTTCTTGTGCCCTTTTTGTGCTTAATAGTGAAGGTATAGGATTGTAGGTATTCAACCCACTTTAGGTGTCTCTGGTTCAACTTCTCCTGCCCATTGAGGAAACTAAGGGCATGGTTGTCAGTGAAAACTACAAACTCTTTGGGCAGCAAGTAATGAAGCCACTTCTTGTTAGGATTCCCACAGATACTGAGAGGGGGGGGGTGTGAATCAATATCTAACCAGTTAAAATATTTTCTTGACTTAAAACATGTAAAGCATATTAATATTGTATACTGATAAACAAGAAATAATGCAGTAAGCAAAGATAACAACAACCACATGAGAAACACATCATAACATAGTAGTTTAACGAGGAAACCTGATGTGGGAAAAACCTCAGTGGGATTTGTGACCCACAATATTCACTTACTGGCCAATAAGAGAATATTACTACTACAAGAGGGGCCTGCACATGTAGGAAGGCCAAGTGCCTAGAGCTCACTGCTCAATTACAAAATGGGAAGTCTCACTGACTTACAAAATGGATTATATAAATCCAATGTCCTGTACTGCTGCAAAATAGCATCTACTATGCCAGATCTAGTACCGGTTTATAGATTTGCTTCATATATAAACCTTTAACCTATAATTCGCACAATAGGTCTGCCTTATTTCACCTAATTACATTCCTCCATACATACCTAATTGTTCTACAATGATCTCTTATATATAAGAGTCATTTTATAATTTTCCAAGTCGGCTTACAATGATTTTACAATAATAAACAAAATAAATTAAAAACAAAATTCCTGTTGGCTTCTGTGCTGGTATGCTTCCTTTCACTATCGGTGCCAGTGGTCTATGTGCCGGTGTAGAATCTGACTTTGCTGGTGCCGGTGGATTGCCTTGCCGGTGTCATAGGATTGTAAGGTTGCCATCAATGACAAAACCTTCAATCACCTACAATGTCTCATTGGAGTGTGCATTTGCCAACAATCTCCCCCTTTGGCATTGATGGCAATACTCATGAGAAAAATTCAAAAGTGTATCCAAAAATTGTTACCAAAAGTGTGTGCTCCCCTTGAGCAGATGATCCTTAAGTTATTGGATTTTTCTCATACCACTACTCCCCCTTTGGCATCAATGACAAAGGTTTTCAAAGTGTCAATTGAGTGTGGTTTCCAGCTTCATCCTTGTAACCGGTTGGTTACAATCTGAAAAAGATCTGCCAAAACTAGATTCAAGCTCTCAATGAACTTTTTACTGTCTTTTATTGCGGCCTCTGTCCTCTGAACTGTACCAGTGAGGTGTTGCATTTTCTCTGTCAATGTTTTCTATCCTTGAACCAGGGCATTAGATATTTCTTTCCTTAAGGTGGTGAGGTAGTCTAGTTGTGGACTTAGTCTCCATTTAAGATCCTTAGCCTTACTTTTTATTCTTTCCTTTTCTCTTTCCAGTTTTAATAGTTCTTCCTCAAAACCTATTATCTTCTGTTCAAAAACTGATAGTGAATCAGATGAGTTAATAAAATTGTTAGCTAGTTGATTTATTTCCTCCTGTATCTTGCTGATCTTCTTGTCTATATCAATTTTCAAAAAGTTAGTCTTACAAGTATCTCTGTACAAAGTATTGAATTCCTTTAATGTGCTACATAGTTCTGGTAGAAGTGTGTCAAACTACCTTGTACACTTCTTTATTTCTTCCTCAAAGAATTTGTGTTTTTCTTTCTCTAATCTGTCCTTGATTGCTTCCTCTTTTATTTGTTCAACTATCACAGTGTTTTCAGTAATATACTTAGACAAAGTGTCAAGTTGACTCAAAGAATCTTTATTATCTACATTACATTTTGATGCTATCATCTTCAGAATTGGAATTGTATCATCTATAGCCTTGTATGCTTGTGAGCTACAATCTGTTATTTTCTTTAAGGAGTCCAAAAGAACTTCTGTTACATTAATTGATTTGAATCCTGCAGTTGAAGTGCCAACACTCTGTATCCTGCCGGTGGGAGCAATATCCTTACTTGTGGTGACCTCTGGTAGGTCAGTTTGTGTTTCCATTTCCTTAAGCAAAGGTTTGTGTTTCTCAGTTGATGCCGGTGGTACTGACTCTGTGTGAACCTATTGCTGTGATGGAGCCTTTTTCTCTGCTTGTTGTTCTGTGTTACCATCTGTCGGTTTACCTTCCGTGTTATCTATTACCGGTGACTCACTAGCCATATCTGTCTTTCCAATTGTGTCCTTATCTACCACAATGTTAACTTTCTAAGTATCAATGTCAACTGTGTATAACACCTCAGAGTTTGGATTAGTGTCCTCTTGTGGTATCTCCATACTCTCATTAGCCAGTTGACTTTCAGTTGTAACTACCGGTGGGGACAAGTTGTCTTTTATTTTTATGCTCGGAGGTCCACCAACCTTACCTTTACCCTTATCCTTATATTTTTGATATACTTTGATAGGTTTAGGATTTCTATACTCTTCCTGCTTTTCTTTCTCAACAAGGAATATGTCCCATGCATTTACAGTTTCCTCTGCAACCTCATTTACTCTACCAACCATAAGTGCTACATGTCGGTGTGCAGTAAATCAGATAGTTGTTTGCCTACCAGTATGTCAAAACTTAGATTTTTGTTGCCAATACCGGGCACCTATTTTGTTATGTGCAACATTAAACAAACAAGTAGGTTACCAAATCTAAATGTCCCCTTTTTGTCTTTCTTGATCTTTCCAAGATTATCAATCAGTTCATCCTTCAACCATTCACACACATCTATTTTTGCATTATCCTTGATCATTTCATAAGCACTCTTTATTCATAAACTATAAATTGAGTTTAACCTATTTGCATGTGTTGTTTTATACCCCAAAATCATGCTAATGAATCTGACATTGATGTCGGTTACATCATTTACTCTTAAAGATCTCTTGTCAGATGTTGCTCCTGTCAGGTTAGTCACTAGGTCATTTGAGACCTTCTTTGTCTTATCAGGTTTGTTACCAGTGGAGGGTAACCCTATCACAACCTTTACTGCCTCTTTAGTTATTTTGTGAACTGAATCCAGCCAAAAAAATTCACCATGAACCCTGCTTAAAACTATCCTTATAACATCCTTAGGGAATTCCAGAATAATGAGGATTTCAGTGAATCCTAGGGTTTTGACTATTTTGTGTTCAGGTTTCACATTACTGGAATCATCACAAATTACAGTCTTATACATGTTCTTAATTTCCTCATCACTTAATTCTTCTATGTGACAATGAATGTACATTCTAGGGTCTTCTGCAAAAACTTTCTTTGCCTTAGGGATGATTGATTGCTGAATTACTTTGCTTGAAATGTCTTTGCTCAGAATTTTTGCGTTCTTCGAATGTTTGAATGCTCGGTGAAGTAGAATGGAGCCAAAAAAACTGATTTATAATGTTAATTTTGCCAACCACCATATTTAATGCTTGTCAGTTAAGTAATCACTTAACTTATTTGCCGGTATAGAAGTAATTTCAACTTCTCACCATCAACCGAGGGAATAATAGCATGTTTCACATTTGATTGCCAAACCCTCAAAGAAATTTTCTTCAGTTAAATGAAGACTCTCCTACTGGCGGAGTGTTACTTTCTTCCGCCAGTGGAGTGTTACTCTGTTCTGCCGGTGGAGGAGTATTCCTATCAACATTTAGTTCTGATTTCCTGATCCATTGTTTTGAGAATTCTTGCTTTACCTCTTCAACCTTTTCTTTACCTTTCAAACTAGCACCATTGTTGTTTACTGGTGAGGACTTGCTTCTACAAAATTTAGCAATATGTCCAATTTTGTTACAGGCATAACAAGTCACATTATTTTTCTGAATAGCTTTCCCATAATCTATGCTGGTTTGTGTTCTGCATTGATTAGAGAAGTGTCCAAATCTTCCACACACATAACATCTCACATTCATTCTGCAATTTTCATAATTATGACCAACTTTGTTGTATTTTGAAAATTGACCGATGGGTGTATTGGTATTCTGATAATTTCTAGATCTACATTGATTTTCTCTATGACCATACTTGTTAAAATTAAAGCATTTGCCATTAAATTTATAAGCAGTAGGTTTTCTTACCGATTTGCCATGATTTTGTGTGTTTGTAGTACCAGAGCTTTCACCAGCTTCAAAGCCAAGACAATTAGTGTCACCATTAGGTTTCTAATTCTTCAACAAGTCACCAAGTTCTTCTGAGATTTTCTTGAATTTTTCTTTATGTTGATTTGTAGCAGCCAATTCTCCTTCCAAGATACCTTTTTGTCTCATGAGTTCATTTGAGTCATTCTGTGTATGCATCAGATCTATCTTCAACATATCATTTTCATAACTAAGTCTTGTGTTTTCATTTGCAACATCATTTAGTCTTCTAGTCAAGTCTTCTTCATTTTTCTTTCTATCTTCAATTTCTTTACAAAATCTCATAGTCATATCTTGCATCTCATTCTTTGTTGTCATGATTTCTTGTTTCAGCTTATTCATTAAATCACTAAGAGTTTCCTTTTCATCATTCTCATTTTGTATCTTTTCACAAAGTTCTCTTCTCTTGTTTCTTGAAATGGTAATATTTTCTTGAAGTGCCTGAATAATATCTTGTGAAGCTTTTAGATCATCTTCAAGTTTGATATTTTTCAATTTTTCTGCATCATAGTCTGAGAAAGCTCCTTCTAATTGCTTCATCAAGTTTTCCATCTCTACCAGTGTCAAGATCTTCCTCAAGCTGTTAGACTTCTAAAAATAGAGGACCAAGCTCTGGTACCAATTGTTAGGATTCCCATAGATACTGAGAGGGGGAGGGGGGGGTGAATCAGTATCTAACCAGTTAAAATATTTTCTTGACTTAAAACATGTAAAGTATATTAGTATTGTATACCGGTAAATAAGAAATAATGTAGTAAGCAAAGATAACATCAACCACATGAGAAACATACCATAACACAGTAGTTTAACGAGGAAACCCCAAGTGGGAAAAACCTCGATGGGATTTGTGACCCACAATATTCACTTACTGGCCAATAAGAGAATATTACTGCTACAATAGGGGCCTGCACATGTAGAAAGGTCAAGTGCCTAGAGCTCACTACTCAATTACAAAATGGGACGTCTCTACTAATAAATCCAATGTCTTGTACTGCTTCAAAATAGCATCTACTATGCCAGATCTAGTACCGATTTATAGCTCTACTTCATACATAAACCCTTAACCTATAATTCGCATAATAGGTTTGCCTTATTTCACCTAATTACATTCCTCCATATATACCTAATTGTTCTACAATGATCTCTTATATATAAGAGTCATTTTACAATTTTCCAAGTCGGCTTACAATAATTTTACAATAATAAACAAAATAAATTACAAACAAAATTATTGTCGGGTTCTGTGGTGGTATGCTTCCTTTCACTACCGGTGCTGATGGTCTGTGTGTTGGTGTAGAATTTGACTTTGCTGGTGTTGGTGGATTGTGTTGGCATATGCACACTCCAATGGGACATTGTATGTGATTGAAGGTTTTGTCATTGATGGCAACCTTGCAATCTTATGGCACCGACAAAGGCATTATACCAGCATCAACAGATCACACTCTACACCGACACTCAGGACATTGACATCGACACAAAAGAAAGGAAGTATACCGGCACAGAGGTCAACATGATTTTGTTATATTATATTTTGTTTATTATTGTAAAAATGTGTAAGCCGACTTGGCAAATTGTAAAATGACTCTTATATATAAAAGAGATCATTGTAGACATTTGAAATAGAAGACATAAGCATTAAGGAAAATATTAGGCAGACCTATTATGCGAAATATAGGTTAAGGGGTATATGTAAAGAACAAAGCAGGAACTAGTACTGAATCTGGCATTGAAGATGCTATTGTAAAGCAGTACAAGATATTGGATTTGTATAATCCTTATTGTAAGTCAGTGAGACTTCCCATTGAGCAATGAGCTCTAGGCAGTTGGCCTTCCTGCATGTGTAGGCCCCTATTGTAAGTAATATTCTCTTATTGGCCAGTGAGTGAATATTGTGGGTCACAAATCCCACCGAGGTTTTTCCCACACCGGGTTTCCTCGTTAAAATCTTGTGTTATGGTGTGCTTTTCATGTGGATGTTCTTGATTTTGTTTATTGCATTATTTCTTGCATATCGATACGCTATTATATTATGTTCTGCATGTTTTAAGTTAAGAGATTCCATTCATCGGTCAGATACTGATTCACCCCCCCTCTCAATATCTATGGGATCCCTAACAATTGGTATCAGAGCCTAGTCCTCTATTTTCAGAAGCTTAACAGCTTGAGGAAGATCTTGACATCGATAAAGATGGAAAATATAATGAAGCAATTGGAAGGAGCTCTTATAGACTATGATGCAGAAAAATTGAAAAATATCAAATTAGAAGATGATTTAAGGGCAGCTCAGGACATCATTCAGGCACTTCAAGAAAATTTTACTATTGCAAGAAATAAGAGAAGAGAACTTTGATGATCCAATTTCGACGAGACGAAGAGATCAACTTTAGGCCTTGCTTGTTGTTAAGTGGCCTTTTCTATAGAATTCAGTTTTTTGCTCTTCAAGAAGAGCTGCCGCATAAAAAATGAACCACAACTTTTATTCTAGCAATAATCCCCATCCTACGCTCCCCTCCGCTCGTCCCGGGCCATCTTTGCTCGAATAAGTGGGGGCCCCCATGGCCAAGAAGTGCTCCTGTACCAATGCCGACATTATAGTTCGGAAATAGCCCCTAAAGAAATGCTACCCTAAGCTAAGAGACTTTTCTATAGTTCTATTTGCCTATTCTATATTAGAATAAGCTATTACCATAGTAACCGGTGGTGATATTCTATTCTCTTATTGGTCAAAACTCTAATTGTTGTTCCGCCCCCAGCCGAAGAAAGGAATCACTTAATGATATGATAAGCAAGTTGAAACAAGAGATCATGACAACAAAGAATGAAATGCAGGATATGACTATGAGATTTTGCAAAGAGATTGAGGATAGGAAGAAGAATGAAGAAGAATTGACCAGAAGACTAAGTGATGTAGCAAATGAGAACACAAGACTTAGCTATGAAAATGACATGTTGAAAACAAATTTGATGCATACTCATAATGACTCAAATGAATCGATGAGACAAAAAGGTGTCTTAGAAAGAGAACTAGAAGCTGCAAATCAACATAAAGAAAAATTCAAGAAAATCTCAGAGGAACTTGGCACCTTGCTGAAGAATAAAAAACCTAAAGGTGACACTTCTGGAATTGGCTTTGAAGTTGGTGAAAGCTCCAGTATTGCAAATACTCAGGATCACAGCAAACCGGTAAGACAACCTAATGCTTATAAATTCAATGGAAAATGCTTTAATTGTAATAAGTATGGTCATAGAGCAAATAAATGTAGATCTAGAAATTATCAGAATATCAACACACCCACCAGTCAATGTTCTAAATGCAACAAATTAGGTCACAGTTCTGAAAACTGCAGAATGAATGTGAGATGTTATGTTTGTGGAAGATTTGGACATTTATCTAATCAATGCAGAACACAAACTTGTATAGGTTATGGGAAAGATATTCAGAAAAATAATGTAACTTGTTATGCATGTAACAAGATTGGGCATATTGATAAATTCTGTAGAAGTAAAGGAACACCGGTAGACAACAAAAGTTCTAGCTTGAAAGGTAAAGAAAAAGTTGAAGAGGTTAAGCAAGAATTCTCAAAACAATAGATTAGAAAAGCTGATCTAAATATTGGGAATACTCCTCCACCGGTAGAACAAACCAATGCTTCACTGGCAGAACAAAATGATGCTTCACTGGTAGGATAGAGTAGTGCTCCACCATTAGTAAGTTCTTCATCTAATTGAAGAAAATTTCCTTGAGGGTTTGGCAATCTAATGACACATGTGCTATTATTCCCTCGGTTAGAGATAAGAAGTTGGAAATTACTTATTACCGGCAAACAATGTTAAGTGAATACTTAACCGACATGCAATTAATGTGGTAGATGGTGAATAGACACTATAAAATTAAGGTTTTGGCTCCATTTCATTTCACTGAGATTCAAATTTACGAAGAACACGAAGATTCTGAGCTAAGGCATTTCGAGCAAGAAGCAAGAACACTCCAAGAAATCATCCATCCTAAGGCAGTAAAAGGTATTTAATCATGGCATCCACCTCTACAATTGAATATATAGAAAACCCTACTGTTGTTGAAGTGATAAAAAGACCTAGGCCCGTATTTTAGTTAGTTCCCGAGGTAGCAAAGAAAGATGATACCTTAGGTGCTTTTTCTCAAATTCCTAAGGGAGTTGTTTATGCTGAAGACCCCAGAATGTACATCCACTGCAACATTGAGGAGTTAGGAGATGAAGAAATCAAAACCATGTTTAAAACTATGATATGTGATAAAACCGACAATGTAAAAGATGAACACAAAATCATTGAGACCCTAGGATTTACAAAGATCCTTAGCATTCTTGAATTTCCAAAGGATGTGATTAGGATAGTCTTAAGAAGGGTACATGGTGAGTTTTTCTAGTTGGATGCAGTCCACAAAATCACCAAGGAAGCTATGAAAGTTGTCACAGGGTTACCGACCATCAGTAAAAGACCAGATAAAACCAAGAAGGTTTCCAATGACCTAGTTACAAACCTAACTGGTGCAACATTCAACAAGAGGTCCCTAAGAGTTAATGATGTAACATACATTAATGTGAAATTTATCAGCATGATTTTAGGATATAAAGCTACTCATGCAAATAGACTCAATTCAATTTCAAGTTTATGCATTAAGAGTGCTTATGATATGGTCACATACAATGCAAAAATTGATGTATGTGAGTGTTTAAAAGATGAATTAATTGACAACCTTGGAAAGATCAAGAAGGACAAGAAAGGAACTTTCAGGTTTGGAAATCTATTAGTATGTCTACTGCTACATATAACAAAACAGGTTCCCGGTATATGTTACAAAGAACTTGGATATGATATACCAGTAGGCAAACAGTTTACAGAACTATTCAATAACATGGGTGAAAACAAGGAAAACAATATTCATGACTTATTTCAAGCATTAAAGACCAAAATGAAGAAAAGAATAAGGTTATCACTAAAGATTGTCGACAAATACAAAGATGAAATATGCTTTGTCATCAAGAAAGATGAAATCTGGATGGAAGCAGTCATCCCTAGGACAGTTTGGGTAACCAAGATGGGCTATGAAATAGATGATCACATAGTTGAAACATATGCTAAAGCACTTCTGGAAGCCCCCAGAGAACCTAAGGAAGAAGTATTTGGTAGTGCAAAAACCATTGAAAGCCAAATACAATCAAAGAAAAGAGTGAAAAAGGTTGAGGTAGTTGTAAGGAAAGGTTCCAGACAAGCAAAAGCCATCAAAGAAGATGTACTGAAGAAAACCGGTATAACAGAGGATGAGTTAGCAGCTCCACAACCTGAAACTCACCTATCACTAGTAGGTACTTCTTCAGGGAGTGACATGCCTGCAATTTTCAAAAGAGTTGTAAGAAAAAGAGAGCCCTCACCAGCAACCACACCCTCACCCAGGAGGACAAGGCAAAAACAATAAGCAGTGAGATCTCCGGTAAGAAAGGCCACACCAAAGAAGAAACTGACACCCAAGAAGAAGAAGAGGACAAACAAAGACTTGGCCCCTCTTGATATACTACTGAATGAAATAACAGAGGAAGGTAAATTGAAGAACATAGAGAAAATATATGACACCTTAACAGCTGATGAAAAAGAGCAAGTTGAAAATAGTGTTATATTACATATGGATATGTACAAGAAGTTTTTGATGGAAGTAGTAAATGAAATTCCTGATGAGCTATTTAAAAGACTAGAAGCAAGAAGACAAGCAGTAATAGAACTAGATAAGAAAATAAAGATTGAGAAGCTACTTGTTGTATATCCAGTAAACTCTCCCCAATAAATTGATGACCTAATTGCTCAAGCCAACCAAACAATATTTTCTACTGCACACCAACACGTTGCTTTAATGGTTGGAAGAATTAATGAGGTTACTAAGGAGACAAAAAATGGATGGGATATATTCCTAGTTGAGAAAGAAAAACAAGAAGAGTACAGGAACCCCAAACCCATAAAAGTTTATCAGAAAGATAGAGACAAGGGGAAAGGAAAAGTTGGTGGACCACCTAGTATCAAGGTTAGAGACAACTTATCCCCACCTCCTTTGATTACTTCACCGGTAAAAACAACAACTACTGAAGATCAACCGGCAGCTGAGAGTATGGATGTAGAGGATGATAATCCTAATCTTGAAGTCTTATATACTATGGATGTTTATACTCAAAAGATCAACATAGTGGTAGACAAAGATACAACAGATAAGACTGATATGGCTAGTGAGCCACCGGTAGCTGAGGAAACTGATAACTCACAGGAGAAACTGACAGAAGATAAAGAACAAAATGTAGAGACTTAGACTCAGACTGAGGCAATGCAAAAAATAGAGGAACAAACAAAGAAAAAGGCTCTGGAACAGGAACAACAGCAACAGGAACAGGTACATAAGGAAACAGTACCACCGGCAACTAGTGAAGTAGAAAAACCATTGCTTAAAGAAATGCAGACACAAACAGACCTACCAGAGGTCAATACAAGCTTGGTTACTTCCACCGGTACTCAGATTGTTGATTCATCATCAAGCTTCAAATCAACTAATATGACTGAGGTACTACTAGATTCTATCAAGAAAATAACCGACTGCAGCTCACAAGCTTACAAAGCAATTGATGATACCATACCAATTTTGAAGGTAATTGCTCCCAACTGTAATATAGACAACAAAGATTCTTTAGGACAACTTGATACACTGTGTAAATATATCTTAGAAAACATTGAGAAAATAAAAGAAGAGTCATTGAAGGATAAAGTAGAAGTTGAAAAACAAAAATTCTTTGATGAGAAAATAAAGAAGTGTAACAGAGATTTTGACACACTTCTACTGGAATTATGTAATTTGTTGAAAGAGTACAAAAATATGTACAAAGATACCTGTTAAACAAACTTTTTGATTGTAGATATAGACAAGAAAATGAGCAAGGTACAGGATGAGATCAATAAACTTGCAGATAGTTTTGTCAACTCACCTGATACACTATCAGTTTTTGAGGAGAAGATAACAAATTTTGAGGAAGAACTACTTAAATTGGAAAGAGAGAAAGAAAGAATAGTAAATAAGGCAAAGCATTTGAGATCAAAACTAAGTCCAAGATTGGACTATCTAGCATCTCTATGGAAGGAAGTATCTGAGGCACTAATACAGGGAAAGAAAACATGGACAGAGCATTTGCAGCATCTCACCGGTACAGTGAAGAGAACAGAGACAACAATAAAGGATAGCAAAAAGTTTATGGACAATATAAACTTGATTTTGGGAGATCTTTTTCAAATTGTAACTACCCAGTTACAAGGTTGAAACTACAAACTCTACTAACATCTTGACAACCTTTGTCATTGATGCTAAAGGGGGAGTAGTGGGATGAGAAAATTTAAATCACAGGAATCATATGCTTAGGGGGAGCACACACATTTTTGGTAACATTTTTGGACTTCACATTTTTGGATCATTTTGAAATTTCTCATGAGTGTTGTCATAAATGCCAAAGGGGGAGATTGTTGGCATATGCACACTCCAATGAGACATTGTATGTGATTGAAGGTTTTGTCATTGATGGCAACCTGGCAATCTTATGGCACCGGCAAAGACATTATACCGGCATCAGCAGATCACACTCTACACCGACACTCAGGACACCGGCACCGCCATAGAAGAAAGGAAGTATACCGGCATAAAGGCCGACAGGATTTTGTTATATTATATTTTGTTTATTATTGTAAAAATGTGTAAGCCGACTTGGCAAATTGTAAAATGACTCTTATATATAAAAGAGATCATTGTAGACATTTGAAATAGAAAACATAAGCATTAAGGAAAATATTAGGCAAACCTATTATGCGAAATATAGGTTAAGGGGTATATGTAAAGAACAGAGCAGGAACTGGTACTAAATCTAGCATTGAAGATGCTATTGTAAAGCAATACAAGATATTGGATTTGTATAATCCTTATTGTAAGTTGGTGAGACTTCCCATTGAGTAGTGAGCTCTAGGCAGTTGGCCTTCCTGCATGTGCAGGCCCCTATTGTAAGTAAAATTCTCTTATTGGCCAGTGATTTAATATTGTGGGTCACAAATCCCACCGAGTTTTTTCCCACACCGGGTTTCCTCGTTAAAATCTTGTGTTATGGTGTGCTTTTCATGTTGATGTTCTTGATTTTGTTTATTGCATTATTTCTTGCATATCAGTACACTATTATATTATGTTCTGCATATTTTAAGTTAAGAGATTCCATTCACCAGTCAGATACTGATTCACCCCCCCTCTCAGTATCTGTGGGATCCCTAACAGATTGCCTTGCCGGTGTCATAGGATTATATGGTTGCCATCAATGACAAAACCTTCAATCACCTACAATGTCTCATTGGAGTGTGTATTTTCCAACACTTCTTCTATGCTTGTACCATGGCATACAACTCCAAGTCATATGTGGAGTATCTTTGCTTAGCTTTATTTAACTTCTCTGAGAAGAATGCTATAGGATGTCCTTCTTGGCTTAAAACTACCCCCATTGCCCTTTGGCTAGCATCACATTCTACTGTAAGAACTGATTGAAATAAGGCAATCTAAGGGTTGGCAGCTCTTCTATCTTAGCTTTCAACATTTCAAACCCCTTATTGGATTCCTCTATCCACTTAAAGTGACATTTAATCCCTCCTTTAATGGTGTTGAGTATAGGGGTACGGACATGGCTAAAGTTTCTCACAAACTTCCTATAAAAAGATGTCATTCCATGAAAACTTCTAACATCAGTTATGCCCCTAGATGTAGGCCAATTAAGTATTGCTTCTACTTTACTTGGATCCATATTTAAATAACCTTGTGAAATAACAAAACCAAGGTAAACTAACTCTGTTTTCAAAAACTCATATTTTTCAAGGTTGATTTTGAGTTGAGCCTCCTTCAACTTCTTCAAGACCAACTCCACATGCTTAAGGTGTTCCTCCTTGGAACTGCTGAAGATCAAAATGTCATCAAGATATACTATAATAAATTTTCCAATAAACTCAACTAAGACTAGGCATCACCAACCACTCATATAGGCCTGTATTGGTTCTAAAGGTTGTCTTCCATTCATCACCAAGTCTGATTCTTATCTGATGATAACTAGATTTCAAGTCCACCTTTGTGAAGTAGCTTGCACCTCCTAGATTGTCCAATAGGTCCTCAATTCTTGGCATGGGAAACTGGTACCTTATAGTGATCTTACCGATTGCTCTTGAGTCAGTGCACATCCTCCATTTTACTCCTTTTTTAGGCACTAGCACAGTAGGTATGACACATGGACTCAAACTCTTTTTGATAAACCCTTTGTCTAAGAGTTCTTGTACTTGTTTGGCAATCTCTTCATTTTTACTAGGTGTCATTTTATAAGCAGATTTTCCCCTGGTATCAAATCTATTTGATGATTTATATCTCTCATTGGAGGCAAATAATTAGGCATATCATCTCCTATAACTTATACATATTTCTGTAGTATCCCTTGCACTTGTTGAGGTAATTCACCCATTGGATCCACCTTAGCTTCATCTTTAGGCTTCAACACTATAGCATGGCCCTGATGACCTTGTTTTAACATCTTAATGAAATCTTTACCTCTCATCAACATCACACTTGATCCTACTTTATTTTCCTCCTTTGGATCAGATAATGGATTTATTTGGTACTTTCTTGGTGATTAGATAACTGCTCTTTTCTCCATCATGACAGGCTCTCACATCATATTTCCATGGATGACCCAAAAGCAAATGATTAGCATCCATAGGCAATATGTTACATAGAAGTTTGTCTTTGTAGTCACCAATTTCAAAGTCCACCCATGCTTGTTCATCAACCAAGACATGTTTACCCCGGTTGAGCCATGACACCTTATAGGGAGTGAGATGTGGTAGTCTTTTTAGTTTGAGCTTATCCACCATTTCAACTGAGACAATATTCTTTGTGGAACCTGAATCCACAATCACCTTACAAATTTTCCCATGTGACTTAAAAGTGGTCCTAAATAACCTTTTCCTCTGTGGCGGCTCTTGAGCTTGGGGTATCTTGATAATTGTTCTTCTCATCATCAGATTTTATCCATCTATCATTGGCCCTGCCTTACTGATTGAAGAAGTCACACTCTGAGTATCCTCCTCTTTCACTAACTGAGTCCTTCTTTCACCCATGTATGAGCTTGTTGAACTTGAGGCTTTTCCCAGGCACCTACTCATGGTATGTCCAACTTGATTGCAGTGATAACACCTACCTATGAAGACTATATTTCCTCTTCCTAAGTTTCCAAACCCACCTTTAAAATCTCCCCTTCCTCTAAAGGATGCTCTAAATGTTCCTCTTTGTGAGTCCCCACTTCCTTCTTGGTTTTGCTGCTCTTCATTTCTTGGGGCACTCTGCCCTCTGCCAAAAGTTCCTCTACCTCTAAAATTTCTACCACCTCTATGTTTCTGATTTTTCTCACTTCTCCTCTTGATCTTTTCCTCTGCCCTTAATGCCAAATGAAAACACTTATGGACAATTTCTAGTGTGAGGATGCTTATTTCATCTTGTATGTTTTGCCTAAGTCCATTCATGTACCTTTCCAATTTCTCCACTTCATTCTCATGCTTTCTAGCCCTCAAACTAAGTTTGTGGAATTCCTCAGTGTATGCATTGACATCTAGTTCCCTATGTTTCAAATTTTGCAGTCTCTTGTGGATTTGAACTTCACAATCCCTGGGTAGTAATTGAGCCTTAAGCCTTATCTTCATACGCTCCCATGAAGTTATCTTCTTCTTACCTTCTTGTACCCTTTATTCTTGCATCATGTTCCACCAAACTAGGGTTGATCCCCTCAATCTTGATTTGGCCACATTTACTCTTTTCTCCTCTACTACCTCCTTATAATCAAAATGATTATTTAGGGCCTCTATCCAATCTAGTAACTCTCTCCCATTGAGATTTCCTCTATAGGTGGGTAATCCATCCAAATTATCCTTGGATATGGATTTGACTACATCGAAGAATAGCTTTTGGTCTTGAGGCATTTCTACTACTACTTGTTCCTCTCCATATTCCACTTCTTCATCTATCTCATCTCTGCATTCTATCTTAACCTTCCCCTTCTCCTTCTTAACATCTCTAGTTCCTTTACTTCCTTCCCAATCCTTCAATCCTTCTATCATCTCTACCACCATCTACCGGATGGCTTCTGGAGTCATTTCCTTTGGAGGCATTGAACTTGCTTCTGATTCTTCACAAACTGACATACACCAACATTTCAAAGGGTGGCTCTAATACCACTCTGATGTAGAGAGTCTTGGAGCTAATCTTATTCACCTACTTGGTTTCTTGTCTTACTCAACCCTCTAACTCCTTAAGGCCATCCAATGGTACTTGGTTGGGGTTTTTCTATCTAGAAATCCAAGGTCTGATCCAATTTGTCTCTCCTCCAAGGTATATCCACTGATCTCTTTCAGTCAACTCTTCCTATTGAGGTTGTCACCTCAATATTTTCACACCACTCCCAAGGCTCCAACAACTTCTGCAAGGATCACAACACACCAACTCATTCAATGGGTTCAAAATGCATTTACCTAGTGTCTTTGAAGTATTTTAGAGGTTTGAGCACCTTCACACCCATCACCAAGCTTTCCTAACCTCTCTTTGTCTTCATCGGGCTTAAATAGGCCTAATACAATTAGCTCTCCCTTGGCGGTTTTAAGGACTTAGTTTCAAAACTTCTAAAATAAGGCCACAAAAAAATTATAGATTTGGATACCCTTTTTAGGTTTACAAACAATATTGCAAATTTGCATATGGGTTCACCGTACACATATGCGAACCAAATCTATCCTAATTTCAAGGGTTTTGGCCTACTCGGGTGACTTACAAACTTGTTCTTTAAAACCTTCACTAGTCAAAACATCTACCCAAATAAATTGAGGATTATTTAGGGTAATTCACAAAGATTTCCAACCATGGGTCCATTTCTCTTCTACCAATCCAGATGTGCTCAAAATTTGCACATCTTCTGCTGTCCTAACTCACTAACTCCTAACAGTGAGCCTAGGGTTTCATTATAGCTCCTACACAAAGGCCTAAAAAAAGCCAAACACATACTCTAGAAATATGTACAGAACCTAACCTAGAAATCCAATTGATTTCAACTGGTGCCATCAATGGATGCTCAGGTTAGAGTCATTTTCCCCTTAAACCCTACTTTGCAAGGGTTTTACACCTATTCCCAGATAATGGAGTAGATCTTTGCAACCGAACATAATTAGACTTTCTAATCCACCTTATTGAAAAGTAGATTCAATAACCTTCCATCACCTACATGTAAATACCTCCATCAAGGCCATACTGGGTCATACAATGCAACAAAAATTGTCAAAATGGTGAAGAAAACAAGATTTCCTTACAACTCAAAAACTTGTTTTTGCATTCTCAATCCTTCAACCTATACAATGAATTTTTTTTGGCTTATATGCCCATGATTCAGTTGGTTGAACCATCTTTCAATGCCAACATCCAAAAATGCAACTTTTGCAAAATGTTGCAAAATGTTGCTCAACAACTTTTACATTTTTTGTCACTTAGGATGCAACTTTACATTCAAGTGTATTACAAGACTCCCAAAGACCCTCAAACATCCTAGAAAACCTAAACACAATACAATAGACCCCTGTTACAATATGACTCTGATTTAGAGTACTACTCCTTGTTGGCTTGATGATGATTGTAATGAACTTATCATATGTTGTCATTGATGAAACACATACACACACATATGTTTATATTTTCTACCAGTATGACTTCAAGTTGTTTGTACTACAACTGTTATACTATAGGTTTATTTATAACCAGTTTTTGGTGACAACCAGTATATGCATGGAGATAACCACTTGGTTATACATGTCTCAGCATCAACATGAAGATCCAGCGGAGACTATCTCAGAAGCATCGAGGACAAGCAGTTTAACTCTAACCGATATTTCATGTTCCAACTGGTATTCATAGATTGTGTGATGAGTTATCAACACCAATAGTTTGGCAGTATTTTTGTGATGAGTTATGATCACTTGACAGATACATTGCACCTAGGAAATTGTGTTATGATTTCTTGAGGTCGACATGAAATCTAAATATCTTTATATTGACATCACAATGAATTATTTTGTATGAGCAAAAGTGATATGTTATGTGCAAAGGAAAAAGTGTTAAGTTGCATAATATCTTGAGAAGCAGTGTTGAATACACTTAAAAGGATCTGACCATGCAAGTATTGTGCTACATAGATAGATCAAACAAATCTCGTTGTCTTCTAACAATTACAACAGAATTAAAATCTCCTAACCGGGTAAGCTCTAACAAGATTCATTGTTCAAATCCTCTAACATGGTGATACATTAGTTTGGATTCAGAAATCCTCTACCGAGGTTACTCCTAATAGGGTACTACCTTTTACAGGGTATAGCTTTTAATCAAGCTTTGGGATCTCTAACAAGATTCACTCCTAGCAGAGCACTTTGTAGACCTTAACCGGTCAATTATCTATTACTGCAGATATTTAACTTGTGAGTTCCATCTCACCATGGTTTTAACCTATTTGAGTTTTCCACGTACAAACACTTGTGTTATGGTGGATGTTTTACTTATTGTGGATGTTGTTATATCATTTTGGATTGCATGCATTATGTTTAAAAGTTTTGTTAAGTTCATTTACCAGTTAGTGTTTGAAGTAGTTTTATTTTTGGTGTCACTGATTCACCCCTCCCTCTCAATGCTTTTTAAGTCCATCAATTGGTATCAGAGCCTAACTTCTTTGAAGCCTAATCACTTAGAAGGAAGCCTTGAAACCACCATGGGGGACATGAGCTTCTTTGAGATGGTTAGAGAGCTTGAAGCTTGTAGAAATGAGTTTGAAAACCTTAGAATCAAACTGAAAACTTCACAAGTCAAAAGGAGAGAGCTAATTGAAAAACTGTTGGACATATCTGATAACAGTTCTTTAGATGAGGCCAATATTAATGCTTTAGACAAGGAAGTTGAAAATTTAAATGGTGAGAAACTAAATCTGAGGAGAGAGCTAGAAGGTCTTACTATCTGCATGAGTCAAGAACTGGAAGCCAGAAGAATAGCTGAAGATCTTATCAAGAAAAGAGCTCAAGAGATTGTCAAGATCAAGTAGGAAAATGTCACTATGCATGAGCATTTGGTTGCAGAAAGAGAAGAAAAAGGTAATTTACTGCTAGATCTTGAACTAGCATCATCTCTAAGAGAGAGCCTGTCAAACATAATGAAGATCTCACCAGGAAGCTCACCAAAGCTAATGAGAAACTGGAAAAGTTCAATAGGATTTCTACCTTGCTAGATGAACAAATCTAATCACAAAGGATGAAAGGTGATACCTCTAGACTTGGTTTTAATACATCTGAGAATGGAGAATCATCTGGTACAAAGAGAAACACTTTTAAGAAAAAATATGCTCCTAAGGTCAAGAAACCTACTGGTAAGAAGGTCTTTAAACCTATTTGTTTTGTTTGCCATAAACCTAGTCACACTACAAATGTTTGTAAAGACAAACCTAATAGTAATGCAAGCTACAATACTAATGCTAGGTACGTGTCTAAGAAATTTGAAGGTCATTGCTTCACATGTAGAATCTATGGACATAGATCAGTTGAATTCAGATATGCAACAAATAATCCTGTACTGCATATGCATCCAAGACCAAATGGCAACTGGATGAGGAATTTTGACAACCGGGTCAATATGAACTGGCAAAGACCTTATGACAACCGGTTTAGTCCATTTGAGATGGAAAAGGTAACAAATGTCATATGCACCATCTATAACAACTTTGTTCACGTGGCTATGAATTGCAGAAGAAGAATTGGGAGAGGTAATGCAGGACCTTGGAAATCATTTGGTATGGCCTGCTATCACTGTAATAAACTAGGGCACTTGGCAAAATTCTATAGATCCAGGAAGAGAAAATTGATCAACCCTTCTGAAGATCAAAAAGGCAAGCAGAAGGTCAATATTGAAGAAACAAGAGAAGAAATGAATCGAACTTGGAAGAAGAAGATTGATGATTCACCTGGAGAACAAGCTATTCCTTCACCCAATGAAGAGAATCCTACATGGGTGAATTAAGCCTTTCATATGGCTAAGGGGAGTATAACGGTAAATCCACCTCCGGACCTCTTGAAGTAAATATGTGGTAAGAGAATTTGAAAACATAAAATTTTGATAACTTTTTATCATTTAGTTATCAACCGGTTTTTCCTTGAGTGGTGTAATTAGGGTTTGTAACCCTAATGGGAGAGCATTTATTGTAGTAGGTAAAAAGGATAAAAGCAGGTTTTCACTTTGTTATTTTTACCCTAATGCTTTCGAGAAAGATTTTTTGAGTGTTTGCAGAGCTAAGTAAAGATTATTAGCTGATTTCAGTCGAAGTTGCATTGAGATTTGAGTAATCAAGCTGATTTGAAGGTTGGAGAAGACATAACTGGTGTGCACTTGGGCATATAACTGGTAAATGAGGCAATGCGTGAAATAAGGCATTTCTTGATAATCTTGCTTCGTAATCTAGTTTATCTAGAATGGCATCATCTTCTAAGATAGTAGGGAAATTCATGATCACGTCAGAACCCATGGAAGTTGTAAAAGCAGAAAAGATTGTGTCTTATAATGCTTTGTCACAAGTTCCTAGTGGTGTCGTAGTAAAAGGAGATTTGTCCAGCTACATTGACTGCAAAATTGAGGATTTAGGGTCACTGTCAATATATTCTCCATTGAAATCACTTTGTGATGAAAACGGGAAAATTCAAATAGAGTATATTAGGGTTTTCGAGCAAGGTTTTCATAACGCGGCTTACTTCCTTGAAGATTTTGAAGAAGAGCATATCTGAATTATCTTGAGTAGAGTTCATGGGGAGAACATATACTTAGAGAGGACTCATACCATAACCAAGGAATCCATTCAGGCCATAACTAGTTTTCACTCAACCAGTGAAGTACCTTAGCTGAGATACATTTTAAAAGATACACTAAATACCCTAACCGGTTCTACCTCTGATGGTTGTGCCTTCTCTGTTAACAATATCAGAGACCCAATGGTAAAATTAGAAGCTATGGTCATAGGCTACCAGGTATTCTAGTCTAGGAGAATGAATAGTGTTCCATCAGTAGCAGTGCATACTGCTTACAGGATGATAGCTGAAAATGCATATTATGACCTCTCCGAGGCCATAAGGAGACAATTGTTTTTTTATCTTCAATCTATCAAAAATGACAATAGCCTAAAGTTTAAATATGGATAGTTATTGATCGGGCTTTTCTTTTATTTTCAGAATTTCGTACTGGGAATCGAAGATCTTGAATGGATCTACCGGTATCCACCCAGATCAAGAACAACATCAAGACTGTAAGGAATACTTTCTCTGCTGCTATGAACAAATACTTCAATGAATTTCAGAAGAAGATGACCATGAGAGTAAGATTGCCTGAGGATGTTGTGAGAGTTGAGAAATACAACACCACAAGAGCCCAAATGATCTCTACAAGCTGAAATAAACATGTTACAAGGAGAAGCAAGGAAGCAACAAAGAAAAACCAAATACATAGAAAATTCTCAAAAGGATGAGAGCTTTGTATTCACAAAAAGTGTACTATGATAATGATACAAAGAAAAGAATCCAACCTCTAATAGGTCAAGATACCCTAAAAGGGAAAACCCTAGGCTTGCACATAATAATTAATAAAAGAATTAATTATTATGCACCTAATGTTAGCTTAAGTGTAAAAGAGATAAAGGGGAACTTAATTAATTAAATAAATATCATTTAATTACTCTAACATGCCCCCTTAAGCTAGACTTAGGGAGAAGCTAAAACCTAGAACAACTATTGAAAGCAGGAAAGATAGGTCCCGGTAACAAGGCCTGATCAGGTACCCAAATATAATGAAATCTCTATGAAACGGAGAAAAAAGAGAAAACCCAGTGGGAAAAAAATCCTCTCCAAAAAGAGATAAAAGAACATGATGAAAGAAATAAGAAGGAAGGAAGGCCTCATAAAGACCCCCAAGGATAAATTCCTTCACCCCAAGCATAGAGTGCAACTAAAGATAGTGCAGCGATGCAAAAGGTTTCATGAAGATGTCTGCAACCTGCTCGATAGTGGGAATGTACTCCAAAATGAGAGAACCATCTTGAATCAACTGGTGGATGAAATTCTTGTGAAGCTCAATTTGCTTTGTTTGTTGATGCTCTACCGGGTTGCGAGAAATGTGAATAGCACTTTGATTGTCACACCAAAGAATAGTGGGACTATCAGGAGGAAAACCAAACTTAGTCATCAACTGTCGAAGCCATAAGATCTCCTAACTGACGAGCACAGTAGCTTGGTACTAAGAATCTATAGATGATAATGCATGAGCAGTCTTCTTCTTGTAAGACCATGTGATAGGACCAGAGCGAAGACAAAAAACAAAGCTGAAAGTATACTTCCGATCAGTGACATCACCAGCCCAATCGGAGTCAGTGTAGCCAATAATGTGAGGTTCCCCTGATGTGTAGTGAAGGCCATGAGAAATAGAGCCCCAAATGTATCGCAAAATACGTTTGGCAGCTTGCCAATGACTCTCATGAGGTTCATGGGAGAATTGAGAGACAAGGCCAACCGTGTTAGAATATTCGGGTATTTACTTGATTAATTAAACATTATTTGTTTAATTATTTAAGTTCCCTTTATCTCTTTTACACTTAAGCTAACTTTAGGTGCATATAATTAATTATTTTAATTAATTATTATGTGCAAACCTAGGTTTTCCCTTTTTAGGGTTTCTTGACCTATTAAAGGTTGAGTTCTTTCTTTTCATTGTAAGAATCACATTACATATTTTTGTGAATATTGAGCTCTCTCTCTTTGAGCATATTCTCTGTGTTTTGTATGTTCTTCAGATTTTGCTTCATTGCTTCTCCTTGTAATAGGTTATTCGGCTTGCAGAAGATCTTTAGGCTCCTGTGGTGTTGTATTTTCTCAACTCCTATATGGTATCAGAGCTTCAGATCTGCAACTACCTATTCTTGTTTTGAGATTTTTGGCTTTGGAAGCAGATCTGGGGTTTCAGGAATTTTTTATGTACCTAGGGTTTGAGCTTTTTTTTTTGAGCACTTTGGGCCTAAAAGGACCTCACCATCGTGCTCAGAAGGCCCAAAAACCCCTATGGTCATATAAAATTTGACCTATTTTGGTTCCTGAGCCTCTAGGAGCAATTTTTTTCTCAGATCCAGGCCGTACGACCCTGGCACATAGATCGAGAAAAAAAATTCAAAAAAAATAATTTTTTTTCCTTTTTACGACATGCAGGCCGAAATTTGTTTTTTTAAAAAAATTTATTGAAAAAAAGGCGAAAAAAAAGGGGGGGGTTTGTTTCTTTTTAAGAAAAAAAAAAATTTTGGAAGTTTTTTTGGGGGTTTGGGGGTACCGGATTGACAGGCCTGTCAGTCCGGCCTCTGCGGCCCCCGCCGGTGGCCCTTTCCAGTGTTCTTTTCTGGTCCCAAGCTTCTACTCCCGTCGGTCGCCGGCCGCTGCTTGGTCCCCGACTTTCGCTCCTGCCGGCCGGTGTCCGTTCCCGCCGGTCATCGCTCCGCTTGCCAGCCACTGCCCACAGCTCCTCTCCCCAGTCGTGCTCTACCCTGGCCCTCTGCCAGCTCCCCACTCAGCTCCCCGTCGGCCGCTGCATGTTCCTCTAGCTGCCGCCCGCAGCTCCTCTCCCCGGTCGAGCTCCGCCCAGCCCAGCCTCCTTTGCCGCTGGGAAATCTTCACCCGGCCCGCTGGCCACCGCTCCACCACCGGGCCGCCACCAGAGCTCCGCTCCCTGGCCACCAGATCACCCACAAGCCACTAGACCCCCTTTGTTTTGGCTTTTTCAGGGGGGGTTTGGTATTTTGGCCCTATCTTGGGTATACGGAGTCGGATTTTGGTGAACGAATAGGTGTTGGAAAGCTGGTTCCGAGGCCGACCTCATGGTGTTGGTAATTTTTTCCAATTTTTCTATTTGATTGTATTTTTTTACAGTCAAAGTGAGGTCTCTTTTTTGCACTCTGGGAGACGTAGAATGAGCATCCGAACTCCATTTTTCAAAAACTTTATTTTTTTGGAAAGATTGTGCTGTGTACTTTCTAGAAAAATGGGTTTTATTTCCAGATTCTACTCCATGCATATTTTATTCAGTTTTTTCTTTTCAGCACTCTGGTGGATATCGTGGTTGTTTCAGGTCCTGGGATCTCTTTTCTGAAGGGTGTCTCTGTTTTGATTCTTGTTTCTATTTCCAATCTTCTTATCATTATAGCTTGTAATTATGCAAACGCACTGAGATAAAGTGCCATCATGCATTGTTTACTTGAGATCTTGCATATCTTGTGTCTTGTTGTACATGCACTGTTGATCAAGTGCCATGAGGGGGTTGATGTTTGCCTTTGCTTGCCATCTTCCTTTTTCAAGTGAGTGTTCCTTCCACGACATTCGCCTCATGATGATGTGTCTTAGTACCTTTGATGTTCTTGGTTCTTTATCATGCAGTTGTTTTTGGTTGTCCTTTTCAGTGTTCCTGTCCCTCTCCCACTTCTGCATTATGGGGAGGTTTATCCTGTTGGTTCTAATGCTTCCATGGTTCGATTGATCAGCTCTTCAGGCTTTGGTTTCTCATGCCATCTGTATCTTCGATTTCAGTTGTTTTGCCTTGTTTGCCTCCTGATTCGACTAGTGTCATTTGAGGGCACTCATGCAGATTACAGTCTTCTCTACCTGGTCATGTTCTAGTTCAGTGGATGTTCTTCAGATCAGCAGTTATTCTTCGACAGAGTTTGCAGGGTCTTCATGCTTCAGTGGTATTCTTTTCCATCTCTTTTTGGAGTAGAGTTTTGTTCCCATGTGGTTTTCTCTATTTCTCCAATTCATAGAGATTTCATTGTATTTGGATACCTGATTAGGCCTTGTTGCCGGGACCCATCTTTCATGCTTTCAGTAGCTATTCTAGGTTTTAGCTTCTCTCTAAGTCTAGCTTAAGGGGGGGTGTTAGAGTATTCGGGTATTTACTTGATTAATTAAACATTATTTGTTTAATTATTTAAGTTCCCTTTATCTCTTTTACACTTAAGCTAACTTTAGGTGCATATAATTAATTGTTTTAATTAATTATTATATGCAAACCTAGGTTTTCCCTTTTTAGGGTTTCTTGACCTATTAAAGGTTGAGTTATTTCTTTTCATTGTAAGAATCACATTACATATTTTTGTGAATATTGAGCTCTTTCTTTGAGCATATTCTCTGTGTTTTGTATGTTCTTCAGATTTTGCTTCATTGTTTCTCCTTGTAATAGGTTATTCGGCTTGCAGAAGATCTTCAGGCTCCTGTGGTGTTGTATTTTCTCAACTCCTATAAACCACAAAGGAAATATCAGGACGAGTGTGTGTTATGTACAACAAACTGCCAACCAACTGCCTGTAAAGTGTAGAATCTACTAAAGGAGTGGAGCAAGTGGTAATCAAAACAACCCATGACTGAAAAGGAGTGGGAGAAGGATTGCAATCAAGTATTCCAAAGTGTTGAAGCATGTCAAGAGCATAATTCTGCTGGTAAATGAATATCCCATCAGAAGACTGAATCACTTGAAGACCAAGAAAATAGTGCAGAAGATCGAGATCTGTCATCTCAAACTGGTCCATCAAAGCTCGTTGAACATGTCGAATCATAGAGGATGAGCTACCTGTGATGAGGAGATCATCAACATATAGCACAAGAATCAGGATCTCACCCTCAAGAAGCTAAATGTACATTGTGTGATCGGAATGACAACATGTGAAACTGGTGGAGATCAAGGAGTCTATCTTCTCATAACAAGCTTGAGGGGCCTATTTGAGATGATACAATGAATGTCGAAGCCTGCAAACCAAAGAACTGTCTTGCACAAATCCTCGAGGTTGCTCCATATAGATTTCCTCCTGTAGGTCTCCATGCAAGAAAGTACTGTTCACATCCATCTGAAAAATGGGCCATCCCCTAGAAGTTGCAAGAGATAGTACAAAGCGAATAGAGTTCATCTTGGCGACAGGGGCAAATGTCTCAAAGTAATCAACACCCTCAACTTGTGAGAAACCATTTGCAACAAGATGCGCTTTATACTTATCAATAGAACCATCAACATCATACTTAGTGCGATACAACCAGCGGCACCAAACCATCTTTCTGCCCTTAGGAAGAGGACATAGATCCCAAGTATTATTCCTCATCAAAGAAGAATACTCCTCCTCCAAAGCACAATCCCACTCAGGGTGTCTTGTAGCCTCTAAAAACTTCTGAGGATCATCTGAAATGGCATGACTCAAAAGACTAGAACCCACAGTATGAGAATGGGTGCAATGTGTATCTAAAGGATCACTGGCTATAGATTCTACCGCCTCAATAGTAAAGAGAGCCCACTTGGGCATCTGAGGTGGAGATGGTGGATCATCAGCATAATCATCAGAATCATCCTCAAAATAATCCCAAAGAGATGCTATGGGAGGAGTAGGAAGAGGGGTAGACACTGGAGACAGGGTATCCACCGTGGGAAGGCGCTCATCAAACTAAACATCCCATCGAAATAGGACCTCTTTGGAATTAGGATCAAACAACCTGTACGCCTTAACATCCTCACAGTAGCCAATAAAAATGAGGGGTCAACTCTTCCACTCCATTGCTTTCCTCTGAGTATTGGGAATAAATGCCCATGCCTCATTGCCAAACACTCGAAAAAAAGAAACATTAGGCTTGTCATGAGACCAAGCCTCCTCAGGAGTCATATGGCGAATCACCTTGTGAGGCATCTGATTCTGAATGTAGTTGGCACAATTGATTGCCTCAGCCCAAAAAGATGAATCCATGGACCTGGACTGAATCATACAATTTGCCATCTCCCATAAAGTTCTATTCTTTCGATCAGTGACACCATTCTACTGAGGGGTGTAGGGAACAGTAAACCGATGCTGCAAACCATGCTTAGTGCAAAAATCTCTGAAATCTTGATTCACATACTCCCCCCCATTATCTGTACGTATCCACCGAATAGAACAACCAGATTGCTTCTCTACAAATATCTTGAAGATGTGAAATGAATCAAAGACATCAGACTTGTACTTAAGAAAGTACACCCATGTGTGTCTGGAGAAGTCATCAATAAAAGTGAGTACATACTTGGCCCCAGATAAAGAAGGAGTAGGGAATGACATGAGGTCAATGTGAATCAACTCCAAAGGTTCCAAAGCACGAGGGGCTCTTCCCTTCGGAAAGGGATCTCAGTGATGCTTGCCAAGCACACAACCATGATAAACACCATCAATGCAGGAAATATGTGGGAGCCCAAGAACAAGTGCATGTGTACTCATATGTTGAAGATATCTGTAATTGACATGGCCCAAGTGCTCATGCCAAAGCTTCCTCATTGAATCTGCATGTGCTATAAGAGAAGAACCTGCACCTGCAGAGGGCTCAAATCCATCAAATCTGTAAAGATGAGATGCAGTATCCACACTCCCAGTAGCCACAACCAAATCAGAGTCATGGAGGTCTCGAATAATCACATCATGTGGTGAGAACTCAATTGTCTTACCATAGCCAGAATGGAAATCTGATAAATGGACAAGAGGTTTGTCGAGATGTCAGGAACAACCAGAACATCCTGTAGAGTACCCCCATCCAAAGAGACAGAACCTGAACCCAAGATTGAAAGCTAAATTGAGTCACCCACTGCAATCTGTGAAGTATCACAAGAGGCAAGAGAAGTAACCAACTGTTGAGTGTGAGTCATATGGTGAGAAGTGCCAGAATCTAAAATCCAAGTGGACCCATAGGTCGAAGCTCGAGTAGTGAGAGCATGACCTTTCCCCGTGGAAGGAGAAGACGCCTGAGGTGAGGAGATGTGATGTTGCTACATGGCTTCCTCTAAAGCCTATAATCATTTCCAACACCGAGAAACTGGATGTCCTTCCTTGCAACAAAAAATGTAAGTATCTCTTGATTTCTTCTTAGTCTCGGAGGAAGACTCACCAGACTGTGAAGATTTCCCATGTTTTAGAGGAAATGGTGGTTTAGAGTTAGACTTAGGAGGTCGCTTGGAGGAATGCTCACTGCTTGTAGAATTCTTCTTTGGCTTTAGTTTCTGCTTTTGCTTCTCCTTAAAAGACTGAGCAACCAATGCTTTGTTCTTGGACCCAGAGAGCATGTCCAATTGAGAAAGGTGAGACTGCTCATGAGACAAATGCTCACAAAACACATCAAAGGTAGGCATGGTGAAATGGGCACCCAAGCCATCCATGGTGGAGTAGAAAGCAGAGGCAAAGAATTGAAAAGGACCTCAAATCTTTGAAAGGATCAAGTGAATGCACTCTGTGTTTGTCTTGGTCTTTCCACACCCCTGGAGAACAGATCTGGTAGTCTTGAATTTGTTCAAAAAATCCTCAATGATGGGAAAGGAATCAGGTGAAAAGGAAACCAACTCTGCCTCAATCTATAATGCTTGGATCTCATTAACTCACCTGAAGAGAGTCTCAAACTTCAACCACATAGCACGAGGAGTGAGCAACTCATCAAGGTGAAACAGAAGACTGTCAGAAACATGTAAAGAGAGAAAACCCATAGCCTCATCCATCTTGTTTCTATGCTGAAGAAACTCATAAGGACATTGCAACAGAGCTTGAACCTCATCCAAACAAGACCACAACCCTCATGCCTTGAGAAGTCACATGATGCGAGGCTTCTAGGTGTGATAGTTGTGTGATGTCAACAACTCAACTGAAGAATCTACGATGAAACTCTGCACCTGTACCTACTTGTGTGTTTTTTTATTATGTGATCTTTCAGAATAGACAAAAGATGTAGAAGGGTTTGTTTGTTTTGAGAGTTTTGGTGTTCTATATTTCTGATATAAATGATAGAAAGCAAGAAAAAAATACCCCCCACAAGAGATAAACCCAAACCCTAGTACATACTGATGAGAAGGAAGTAGTGCATAAGAAAAAAATTCAAACTAAAATCTCATGTACTTGATGAAAAATCTAAGAAACTAGATCAAATATCTGAATATATCATGCTGAGAGTTTTCCAACTCCCATTCATTGTCGAAAAATAGAGTCAGTTTGCCCATTCTACAACCTCGGAAGTGCATAAAAGAGACCCCATTTTGACTGGAAAAAAGTACAGTCAAACAACAAAATTGGAAAAAAAATTCCAATACCATAGGGTCCAGCTCAGAACTAGCTTTTCGATGCCTATTTGTTTTTGAAAAAATGACTCTATATGCTCAAGATATGATGAAAAAACCAACCCTCCCTTCAAAGGCAAGAGAGAGGAGCAGTGGTGGCTGACTCAAGGTAGGGCCGGGTAGAGGTGGAACTTCAATGGCACTTTGGTGGTGGAGTGGTAGAGTGAGGTTGCAGTGGCAGGCGGGACTGTGGTGGGTGGTAGCAGGGGTCGGGGCTGGTGGGGGCCGGCAGGGGCCGGCAACCGGGGCTCAATCTGACAGGGCTGACAGGGACCCATAAACAAACCCCCCAAAAATGATTTTGTTTTTTCTAAAAAAACCTTTGCCAGTTTTTTAATATTTTTTTGCAAAAAATCAAATTTCGGCTTGCATACCATAAAAAGGCAAAAAAAATTGATTTTTTTTTCTCGAACTGCATGCTAGAGCCGTACAACCATGTACAAAAGAAAAATATATCCCCAGAGGCTCAAGTGTCTAAATTGGTCAAGTTTTATATGACCATAGGGGTTTTTGGGCCTTCTGAGCACGATGGTGAGGTTCGTTTAGGCCCAAAGTGCTCATAAAAAGGCCTATCCCTAGGTGCACAAAAAAACATCTAAAACTCCAGATCTGCTTCCAATGCAAAATACTCAAAACAAGAATAGGTAGCTATAGATCTGAAGCTCTGATACCATGTGAGAGTTGAGAAAGACAACACCACAAGAGCCCAAATGATCTCTGCAAGCTGAAATAAACCTGTTACAAGGAGAAGCAAGGAAGCAACAGAGAAAAACCAAATACATAGAAAAATGTTCAAAAGGATGAGAGCTCTGTATTCACAAAAAGTGTAATGTGATAATGATACAAAGAAAAGAATCCAACCTCTAATAGGTCAATAAACCCTAAAAGGGAAAACCCTAGGCTTGCACATAATAATTAATAAAAGAATTAATTATTATGCACCTAATGTTAGCTTAAGTGTAAAAGAGATAAAGGGAAACTTAATTCATTAAACAAATATCATTTAATTAATCAAGTAAAGACCCGATTATTCTAACAGATGTGGTAAAACAATTTTTCAAGGACATTGTTTTCACAGTTACTACTGATTTTTGTTTGATGGAGGCAATTGAGCCTAGAGAGGAAGAAATGGAAGATATGAGTTATGAGGTTAACTATGACTTGTTGATTGGCTATGCCAATAATTTGTTGGCATCTCCAATAGATAAAAAGAAGGCAAAATTGAGTTCACTGAAAGAATAGACTGCACAAGCTGAAACAAGTATTGCTCCAACCACAAATGGTAAAGGTAAGAAAAAGAAAGTTGACGATGCACCTCCGGTGATGAAAAGTACTAGAACAACATAGAGTGTCCAAAACAAAAAGGAACCGGAACCTAAGGTGTATATGAAAAAGGAGACAAAGAAAAGAGGTCGAAAGTTAATTATTCAAGAAGAATTTGAAGGAAATGACACTGAAGAAGAACCTAAGAAGATGAAAGCTACTGATTGAGTAGCAATGTCAGTGAAAAATATGCCAAAGGCAACTGTGCCTATTGATATCTCAACTTTCAAGCCTGAAACCCACTTTGAAAGAACAATGAAGAATTAGGGAGGAAAAGATTTGACAATGTCAAAGAACATTTTGATTCCTTCACTAGAAGGATCAAATCATTCAATATGTAATCAATCATTTGTTTCATTATAGTAGATTACCACATGATCTTGAAAAATATATCTCTAATTCTTTGTACACTATTCTTTTGAATAAATGGGAGGAAGCTATAAAGGAGGAAAAAGAAATTATAGATGAGATATTTGTGCAATATTTTCCTAATTATCCAAGGATGAAATAAGCACTTTAGTTGATCAGTACAAAATTCAATTTGCTTTCAAAGCAAGAAGATTGAAGCTACTTAGTGGAAAGAGGCAAATTATTGAGACTGAAACTCATTAGATAGCCTATAGCATCCAACGGATGGAAGAGCTCATACATTCTTCTTAGAATGAACAAGATGATGATGATATACCTGAAATGGATAAAGATGAGAAAGCTGATGAGAGGAAGGATGACACTCTTATCCATGATATTGATGATATTCAGGATACAATTGATCTAACTAAGGAAATCATTGCACCTGATATGCAGCCACCTGTGATCACTGTCTTACAGGTTACTTCAGTTGAGGAACTGACAACTCAATAAGAAGTGGTAAATCCACCAAAAAAAGAACAACCTGAGAAACCCCAATCCCCACCAGTGTCACGGGATATTCATAAGGAATCTGATGCAAACATTGGTACTCAATCATCTGAGAAAGAAACGGAGAAAGAACAAGAAAAAACAATTGTTAAGGTAACATCTTTTGAACCAGCAAAACAATTAGTCTTACAACTGAAATTGAACAAGAACTAGAGAAGATATGCAATACATATGTGCCACTTCAAGACTCTATTTTTTCTTTTAGAAAATCTGTAGATGATTTGCACAACAGGTTAGACACCTATGATCTTGAGAAAGCAAAAAGACTTTGGTCACTAAAATAATTGAAGAGTCAACTCACAACACAAGTGGACATACTACAAAGAGCCTACATGCATGCAAAGGCTATTTTAGCTACCCCAAAAACTTGTTCACTGGATTCCATGGAGGAATTTCATAATCAGATAATGTCTACACTTGAGTTCACTGAGAATTTGCTGGAAACATGGGAACATGCTTTATCTTAGTTGAAGAGGAATTTTAGTGCAATTTTTATGAGGATTGCTAATGCCTGAATCTTGATTTAGTTTTTCAAATTGTTGTATATGTTAAACACTTTGATACAAATTTTCTATATATATATATATATATATTGCTTTTTCAATTTGGCATTGTTGTCAAAGGGGGAGTAGAAATATGTATGTGTATTTTTGAAAATTTTGTATGATGTATGTAGTAAGGGGGAGTATGTGTATATGTGTATAAATTTTTTTTGTAAGCACCACTTAGCGGTATTATTGTAAGAGTTTCTTAGTGTTGCCATCAATGCCAAAGGGGGAGATTGTTGGCTTGATGATGATTGTAATGAATTCATCATATATTGTCATTGATGAAACACATACACACATATGTTTATATTGTCTACTGATATGACTTCAAGTTGTTTATACTACTACCGGTATACTATAGGTTTATTTCTAACCGGTATTTGGTGACAACCGGTATATCCATGGAGATAACCACTTGGTTATACTTGTCTTAGCATCAACATGAAGATCCAACAGAGACTATCTCAGAAGCTTCAAGGACAAGTGGTTTAACTCTAACCGATATTAAGTGTTCCAACTGATATTCATAGATTATGTGATGAGTTATCACCACCGACAGTTTGGCGATATTTATGTGATGAGTTAAGATCACTTGACCAGATACACTGCACTTAGGAAATTGTAATGAGATTTCTTGAGGCCGACATGAAATCTAAATGTCTTTATATTGACATCACAATGAATTATTTTGTATGAGCGAAAGTGACATGTTATGTGCAAAGGAAAAAGTGTTAAGTTGCAAAATATGTTGAGAAGCAGTGTTGAATACGCTTATAAGGATCTGATCAAGCAAGTATTGTGCTACATAGATAGATCAAACAAGTCCTGTTGTCTTCTAACAATTATAGTAGAATTAAAATCCCTTACCCGGGTAAGCTCTAACAAGCTTTATTGTTCAAATCCTCTAATAGGGTGATCCATTAGTTTGGATTTAGAAATCCTCTACCGAGGTTACTCCTAACAGGGGACTACCTTTTATAGGGTATATCTTTTAATCAAGCTTTGGGATCTCTAACAAGATTCAATCCTAGCAAAGCACTTTGTAGACCTTAACCGATTAGTTATCTATTACTGCAGATAGTTAACTTGTGAGTTCCATCTCACCGTGGTTTTTACCTATTTGGGTTTTCCATGTACAAACATTTTTGTTATGGTAGATGTTAAAAGTTTTGTTAAGTTCATCTACCAGTTAGTGTTTGAAGTAGTTTTATTTTTGGTGTCACTGATTCACCCCCCCCCTCTTAGTGCTTTTCAAGTCCATCACTCCTGTGATCAACTTTATCATTACAACTTCCTAGGTTGATAGCATCCTGAACACAAATGACACAACCAAAATGTTGGACAACTCAACCATGTCTCTACTGAGTCTTAAATGGTTGGTCCATTATTACATCATTAGAGACAACACAAAAATTAGAAGAAGCCAAAATTGCATGCTTGGAGTGATAGGTGCCTTGCACCAGTTGAGAGAGAGAGAGGTTGATGGAAAGATAAGAAGAGACGAGAGATAGAGAGAGCCCATGTGAGAGAAAGGGAGGGGTTGAGAGAGAGAGTTTAAGTGAGAGAGATGGAGGGAGGGAGGGGTTGAGAGAGGGAGAGGAGGAGAGAGAGATATCTCAAGTGAGAGAGAGGGAGGAAGGTAGGGATATCTCTCACTCTCAAGTATCTCCCTCTCTTTTTCTCAACCTCTCTCTCTCTCTCTCTCTCTCTCTCTCTCCCCCTCTCTCACTTAGGCTCTCTTCCTAGTATATCCCTCTCTTTCCATCAATCTAGGCTCTCTTCCTACATCTCTCTCTCTCTCTCTCTCTCTCTCTCTCTCTCTCTCTCTCTCTCTCTCTCTCTCTCTCTCTCCTTCAACCCCTACATTCCTCCCCCTATCTCTCTTACTTGGGATCTCTCTTTGGTCTCTCCCTCTCTTTTCATCAAACCACCTTCTTTTCTCTATCCCTCTCTTTTCATCAACCCCTACCTCCCTCCCTCAATCTCTCTCACTTGGGCTCTCTCTTTTCCTCAACCCCTCCCTCCTTCTCTCACTTAATCTCTCTCTCCCTTGGATCTCTCCCTCTCTTCCCATCCCTTCCTGATAGTTCTGATACTTAATATAAGTACAGATCCAATAGCCAACAAGATGAGAGGGGGGAGGTGAATCATACAAACTTAATCATCCATAAAAACATCAGATTCAACCTCGGTAACATATATCAGTCATATAATAAAAAACTGTCAAACATGCAAACTCAAAAGCATATGAACAATATAAACCTCATAACACAAGATTTAACATGGAAACCCAAATAGGGAAAAACCATTGTGGGATTTCAGACCCACTAAGAAATATACTCTTCTAGAGTATGCTCGGTTAAAAGCAAATCCTATTAAAGATTACAAACACATTGCTAGATGTGACCTGGTTAATGGATTTCCCTTAGATCTGTTAGGATCTTCACTTTGTTAGAAGTGACCTTGTCAAAGGATTTCAAACACTCAATCAGAATTTCACCTTGTTAGAGGATTTACATATAAGACTGTTAAGTCCACTCGGTTAAGAGATTTCCTATCACTTTCACAAAATAACAGTAATACAATCTATCTACAACTTCACATCTGAAATGCTAAAGTAGATTCCTATTTGTTCAATACAATCTAGACATAGAACTAATCTTGTCTATCTACAGGGCATCAATACTCTGTTATTCTAATAGGTCTTCAAGCTTCTATGCTCGGTAATCACTATGTAGCATCCCTATGCATACACTTGCCCGCATACATTGTTTGTCAACAGTTCCTTATTTATAAACAATCTTCTAACCACTTAATCTCCTTGATCACATTTCCCATGATCAATCATAGCCATCGGATCTTCAATCTTGTCCAGGTTCATTGTATCTTTTGATCTGAAAACATTTTACCCTGCCTTGGAAATTGCACAATCACCTTGGAACTTGTGTTAGGGTAATGCGGTTCAATCTGAGCTATAGATCTTCTTGCCGACTTTCCATTGCCTTAGATTCATTTAACAAACTTCTTTTATGACTTGCCAATCATTGATCCGCTCCAGCTCATCAGCATCTTTCATTAAATATCACATGTAAACATTTAATGCATTCTGTTATAGCTTGGTTACAACTCGGTGAATACTAAACTTCACTCGGTAGACATTCTATCTTCATTAACCGATTGCGATAACCTTAGGGTTTACCGACTAGGTTCTTTGCTTGATAATATAGTATAGTATTAACCTTTACATTTTACAACATATGTATGATGTTAAAACAATCTAAAACATCAAGATCTCATCATTGTCTGACTCGGTAGAGTTTCCCATTGAATAACTTATCCCCTTATTCATCATATTCTTTCCTGTGTCTTTACCGACTTCTTTATAATCTTCATATCATATTTCTTAAGATATGGCAACATCATACTGAATTAGAAAATCAATTTCTTGACATCAATGACAAAATAATAATATCAAGATAGTAAAACATCTTTAATCAGTTATGTCCATAATCATCAACAACCTTCTCAATATCCTTGTAGTATTGCCAACAATCTCCCCCTTTGGCATTGATGGCAAAACCAATTGACTTGACCTTTAAAAAATTTGGATTGTTGTGATTCTGAAATGCTGAAATGCTCTCCCCCATACATTAGACTTCTCTTCTATTTTCAGTTTTTATTTCAATCTGTAGTCTTCTCTCAATCTTCTCAGGTCTTCTCCCCTTTTGGTAGATCTTCTCCTTCTTGGTCTTCTCCCCCTGGGTAGGTCTTCTTCTTCTTGGTCTTCTCCCCCTTTGACAACAATGCCAAAAAGAATAGAACTAAAACATAATTTCTTTCTATAAGAAGTTATTTCCTGCTGTTGTGTATCAACTGAGTCTCAGTCAGAGCATTTTTTACAATTCCTATTCCTTGTATCATTTTCTGTATTATCCCAGTATTATTCTAGTACACTTTCAGAAAAAAATTCTAAAGTGTATCACTCCAGCATCAACTCCCCAAAAGATATTCAATAGAGTCATCGAAGTGATGCTTTCACGAACTCGGTCAGTGAGTAAAAGATAGGGGTAGGACCCCTAACTTACTTCTGAGATATTCAAAAGTGTCCTTTGGTAGTGGCTTGGTGAAGATATCAACTATTTTCTCCTTTGTGTTGACATATTCCAACACCACTTTCTTCTCTTAAGCTTCTTCTCTAAGATAATGATATTTGATAGAGATGTGCTTTGTCTTAGAATGCATAACAGGGTTCTTTGAAATATTAATGGCACTAGTATTATCACAGAATATAGTTACTGGCTCGATAACTTTCTCATTTATACCTTCCAACAGTTGTTTGATCCATGCAATGTTGGTACAATTCAGTGTTGCTGCAACATATTCAGCTTCAGCTATTGACTGAGAAACACATCCTTGTTTCTTGCTAAGCCAACTCACTAGTCTTTCTCCTAAGAAGAAAGCTCCTCCACTTGTGCTTTTTCTGTCATCAATGTTGCCTGCCCAATAAACATCAGTATAAACTTTTAGATCAAAATCATTTCCTTTCTGATATACTAAGCCATAATCTTCAGTGCCTTTCAAGTATCTAAAAATTCTTTTGATTGCTGTCATGTGTATTTCCTTAGGATCTGTAGAGAATCTTGCAACAATACCTATTGCATGTGCTATATCTGGCCTGCTGTGAACAACATATTGTAGTTTTCCAATCATGGATTGGTAGAGTGTCTCATCAATAGATGTAGATTCATCATTCTTTGATAGTTTACAGTTGGTAGTCATGGGAGTACTTACTGGCTTTGAATCCTCGATTCCAAATTTCTTCAAGATTTCCTTTATGTATTTGGATTGAGTAATGAAAATCTCATTTTTCATTTGCAGTATCTGTAAGCCTATAAAATACTTTATCTCACTGATTAATGACATCTCAAATTCTTTGCTCATTTCATTTCCAAAGTTCTTGCATAAAGAGTCATTTCCACAAAATATAATATCATCAACAAATATGGCTGAGATTAGTATTCCATTTTCATCATTCGTCATGTACATGTTGCTATTCTCACTTGTCCTTATAAAACTAATCTTAATCAAATAAGAGTGTAATCTTTCATACCATGCTCTAGGTGCTTGTTTCAAACCATATAAAGATTTGTTCAATTTACACACCTGATCTTTATTATTGTCATCAACAAATCCTTCAGGTTGTTCAATGAAAACTTCTGCTTCTAATATTCCATTCAGAAATGTAGATTTGACATCCATTTGATATACCTTGAAGTTCTTGAAAGTAGCATATGCCAACAATGTTCTAACTCCTTCAAGTCTAGCAACAGGTGCAAAAGTCTCACCATAATCAATTCCTTCTTCTTGGGCATAACCTTTGCAAACCAATCTTGCTTTGTTCCGAATGACCTCACCTTTCTCATTTAGCTTGTTTCTGAAGATCCACTTTGTACCAATTACATTTTTGTCCTTCGGTCTTGGGACCAGTGTCCATGTGTCATTCTTCTTGATTTGATCAATCTCTTCAGTCATAGCATTTATCCAATCTTCACTGTTAAATGCCTCTTTCACTTTTCTCGGTTCAAATTCAGATATCAAACATGTGTTCTGTCTCAGTTTGTTCCTTGTCATCATTGGATCATCCTTTTCTCCTATAATCTGACTTGGTGCATGGTGTCTTCTAACATACTTGGCTAATACAGGATCGGTAGGCTCTGTATGATCTTCTTCATCACTCGGTAACTGGATATTTTCTTCATTTTCTTCAATAGCTATCTCGGTAGGACTTCTTAGTTGCACATAGACAAATTCATCATAGTCTTTCGATTCTTTGGAATTCCTTTCATCAGTTCTTTCTGTAAATTCATCTATTTTCACATTTGCACTTTCTACTATTTTGTTAGATGATTTGATCAGACATTTAAATGCTTTTCTTCTAGAAGAATATCCTAGAAATGTTCCTTCTTCACTTTTCTGATCAAACTTGCCATTTCTATCATCTTTATGAACATAGCATTTACTTCCAAAGACCTTAAAATAACTTACATTATGTTTCTTGCCATACCAGATTTCATAAGGTGTCTTCAAAGTACCTTTCTTCAATTGAACTCGGTTCAAGGTGTAAACAGCTGTGCTTATTGTTTCTCTCCAAAATGTTTGTGGAACCTTCTTCTCAATCATCAATGTTCTAGCACAATCCACAATAGATCTATTTCTTCTTTCAGCTATTCCATTCTGCTGTGAAGTTCTCGGTGCAGAGATTTGTCTTTTAATACCACGATCATTGCAAAATAGGTTGAACTCATCAGATGTGAACTCTCCTCCTCTATCTGATCTAAGACATTTCAGTTGTCTTCCTATTTCATTTTCAATTCTAGCCTTGTACCACTTAAACATTTGAAAAGCTTCTGATTTTTATTTTAAAAACATTACTGACATCATCCTTGAATAGTCATCCACAAATAATATGAAATACTTATCACCATAATAACTTTGAACTTTCATAGGACCACAAAGATCAGTGTGCACAAGATCTAAAATTCCCTTAGAAGTGTAGGACTTACTTGTAAAGCTAGATCTTGTCATCTTACCCATTTGGCATCCTCGGCACATAGCATTCTCAGGTTTTTCAAGACTCGGTAGACCTCTTACCCTATGCTTCTTTCTTATCTTGATCAGATTATCAAAATTAACATGACAAAACCTTTTATGCCATAACCAGGTATTATCAATCTTTGCATGCAAACACTTATTGTGAGTTGAGTCAAGGTGAAATGTATTACCTTTTGTTTGTGTCCTAGTAGCAGCTAACTTTCCATTCTTGTCATGAACTTTGACAATTCCTTTCTGAAATTCTATTCGGTAACCTGTGTTGTTTAGGTGTGCTACACTCAACAAACTATATTTCAAACCTTCAACCCAATAAACATCATTTCATCTTGCTTTATCAAGAAGTGTTATGGATCCTTTACCTCTTACCGGACATGGTGAATCATTACCAAATCTAACATAGCCTCCATCATAATCTTCTAACATAACAAATTTGTGTTTATCTCCTATCATATGATGTGAACATCCACTATCTATAATCCAAGAATCATTAGTGTTTATGTGAGATATTAGGGCTTTTTCTTCATACCTTTCTTCATCTGATCCATCCTTGATAGCCACATAAACAACTTCCTCTGTATCAGTCTCATCTAATTTATCATCTTCAGATTCCTCATCAGTAATTAAGAATGTCTTTCTTCTTCTGAAGTCTCGGTGTCCTCTGTAATGATTATCTTTCTTTCTGTCATCTCGGTAATCTCTATTTTCAGTGAAATCTTTGTCAGGACAGTTAGAAGCCATATGTCCAATCTTATCACAATTGAAACATTTCAAAGGTAGTTTTCCTTTATACTTACCTTTGCCTCTTGGTAACCTTTTGGCCAATAGTGCTTCAAAATCTTCTTGCTTTCTGATTTCTTCATACAGTTTGTGTACCTCCTCCATGTTCTTTCGAAATCTTTCACTTGCTCCACTGTGATCTCCTTCAGAGTACTTATACTTTCTTTCATTGTAATCATTAGATTCTTTTAGATGAAAAGAACTAAATGCAGATTCAACTTTATTTGATGATGACCCACTATTATCAAAATTACTTAACTCAAATGCATGTAGCTTACCAATAGTAGCATCCAAGGAAACTGGCATATTCGGTACAGACCTCAATTCATTGATTGCAGAGACTCAGATTGCATAGGCAGGTAAAAGGGTTCTTAACAACTTACTTGTCACATCCTTTTCTTCAATAGTTCCTCCTGCTCCTTTGATTTGATTTACAATCTCCTTTAGTCTTGTACTATACTGGGTTATGTTCTCACCTTCATTCATCCTCATAGATTCAAGTTGTCCTCTTAGACTATCAACTTTTTCTCTTTGAACATGTTCATCTCCTCCATATACAGATATGAGCTTAGTCCACATTGCCTTTGCATCATTGCAACCTTCTAGATCATTAAACTCAGAATCGGTCAATGCAGATGTTATTTCAATCATTGCTTGAATATGTTCTTGTTTCGCCTTTATCTCTTCCATAGTCAATGGATAGGTGCTCAGTGCAACAAAATCATTCTCCAGATAGTATATAGCATATTCTCCAACTCCTGATAGATGTAGCTTCATCCTTTTCTGCCATGTAGAGAAACTTGACTTATTCAGCTTAGGTGCATCCCTCTTATACATCTTTGGATCTTTAACTCAAGTGCCTTTAAAATTTCCTTTCGAAGTCCAAGGCTCTGATACCAATTGATAGTTCTGATACTTAATATAAGTATAGATCCAATAGCCAACAAGATGAGAGGGGGGGGGGTGAATCATACAAACTTAATCATCCATAAAAACATCAGATTCAACCTCGGTAACATATATCAGTCACATAATCAAAAACTGTCAAACATGCAAACTCAAAAGCATATGAACAATATAAACCTCATAACACCAGATTTAACGTGGAAACCCAAATAGGGAAAAACCATTGTGGGATTTCAGACCCACTAAGAAATATACTCTTCTAGAGTATGGTCGGTTAAAAGCAAATCCTGTTAAAGATTACAAACACATTGCTAGATGTGACTCGGTTAAGGGATTTCCCTTAGATCTGTTAGGATCTTCACTTTGTTAGAAGTGACCTTGTCAAAGGATTTCAAACACTCAATCAGAATGTCACCTTGTTAGAGGATTTACATATAAGACTGTTAAGTCCACTCAGTTAAGAGATTTCCTGTCACTTTCACAAAATAACAGTAATACAATCTATCTGCAACTTCACATCTGAAATGCTAAAGCAGATTCCTATTTGTTCAATACAATCTAGACATAGAACTTATCTTGTCTATCTACTAGGCATCAATACTCTGTTATTCTAACAAGTCTTCAAGCTTCTGTGCTCAGTAATCACTATGTAGCATCCCTGTGCATACACTTGCTCGCATACATTGTTTGTCAACAGTTCCTTATTTATAAACAATCTTCTAACCGCTTAATCTCCTTGATCACATTTCCCATGATCAATCATAGCCATCAGATCTTCAATCTTGTTCAAGTTCATTGTATCTTTCGATCTAAAAATGTTTTACCCCACCTTGGAACTTGTGTTAGGGTAATGCGGTTCAATCTGAGCTGTAGATCTTCTTGCCAACTTTCCATTGCCTTAGATTCATTTAACAGAGTTCTTTTATGGCTTGCCAATCATTGATCCGCTCCAGCTCATCAGCATCTTTCATTAAATATCACATGTAAACATTTAATGCATTTTGTTATAGCTTGGTTACAACTCGGTGAATACTAAACTTCACTCGGTAGACATTCTATCTTCATTAACCGATTGCGATAACCTTAGGGTTTACCAACTAGGTTCTTTGCTTGATAACATAGTATAGTATTAACCTTTACATTTTACAACATATGTATCATGTTAAAACAATCTAAAACATCAAGATCTCATCATTTTCTGACTCGGTAGAGTTGCCCATTGAATAAATTATCCCCTTATTCATCATATTATTTCCTGTGTCTTTACCGACTTCTTTATAATCTTCATATCATATTTCTTAAGATATGGCAACATCATACTGAATTAGAAAATCAATTTCTTGACATCAATGACAAAATAATAATATCAAGATAGTAAAACATCTTTAATTAGTTATGTCCATAATCATCAACAACCTTCTCAATATCCTTGTAATATTGCCAACACTTCCTCCCTCTCTCCCTGATATATCCCTATATTTCCATCAACCCCTCCCTTCCTCCCTCCATCTCTCCCAATTCACCTCTCTCTCTCTCTCAGGTATCTCCCTCAACCCATTCCTTCCTCCCTCCCTCTCTCTTTCACTTCAACTCTCTCTCTCTCTCTCTTGGGATCTCTCTATCTTTGGTATTTTCCTTTCTTTCCATTTACCTCTTTGTCTCTCTCTTTCTCTCTGTCCCTACTATTTGCCTTTATTTTCATCAACCATATAGAGGGAGATAGAGAGAGAGAGGTGAATAGAGGGATGGAGGGAGAGAGTGAGAAAGAGAGAGAGGGAAGAAGCTAGGGGTTGAGGGAGAGACTAGAGGGAGAGAAATACCAAGTGCAAGAGAGGGAGGGAGGGAAAGAGAGGTAGATACTTGAGAGAGAGGGGAGAATATAGGAAAAGAGAAGGAGAGACAAGAGAGAGAATGCTGATACGAGCATGCTGATTACTGAAATTTGACGAAGTCTAAAATTTATATGAATACTCTAAAAACTACAATCTTCATTATAACTCCTAGAGATCTGGAACCACTCTTAAACATCCTGACAATATATACATACAATATAACTTAAAATATAAGAAAGGAAAAAGCCATATAGAAATGTGACTTATACTTTTATATTTTATGTATATACTTAGAGAGAAAGAAGCTATAAGAGAAGGATAAGCTATAGTTTCCAAATTGAAAATGCACTTGTCAAAATGCAAATGTATTTGATGCATGTCAAATTCAATGCTCAGATTATTTGGTTTACGTCCTATTTTGTGCGCACCAAATAGATTTGGTGTGCCCAAACCTTAGGTTTGATATGCCAAGCCTATTTGGCACACGCCAAAGGGCTTGATGGGGCCCAAAAAAATTTTGGCACCTTTTTGGTCCCCTATCTTGGTTCACTTGCCCTTCTTTACTTTATCATCTACTTGATAGATATTATTCAACTTATCTCACATGTTGTTAGATGATTTACAATGCATAAATTTAGAATCTTTGAGTCAAATAATTGAAAAAATTATATTCTTGGCCTTTGTGTTGTTTTCCCTTTCCTTCTTTCTTACCTGATCTATTGGGGAAGTTGTGAGGGTTATGTTACTATTTACAATGAAATGCCAAATATCAAACCCTAGAGAATTCAAATATGTTTCCATCCTTATGCTCAAAAGTGCATAATTTATTCCATCAAACAATGGTGTCCTATTTGATGAGAATCCATATCCTTCTTGCTTGGGTATACATGCTATTTTAGATCTTCCTTCAAGTGGTTAAGCTATGTTTGAAGGAACCTTCTCTAATACCAATTGAAGAGCGCACAATTATACTAAGAGGGATGAATTGGTATAACAAAAAAATTTAATTTTCATAACTTAATTAATTGCAATAGCAATACTTCGAAACTTAATCACCCACAATAGTAACATATATGCAAGATCTAGTAATTAGGAGCACAAGATGAACACACAATTTATGTGGAAACTCTTAAAGGAGAAAACCATGGTAAAATATTACTTGTATTAAAAAATTCATATAATTTTTATATAGGCACCAACCCATAGGAGACATCAATCCCCTTTAGATGATTCACATACACCAACCCACTAGAGACACCAATCCCCATGCACCAACTCAACAAGAACAACAATCTCTTGTTTTGGGGAGCCCCAACTTTCAATTCAGTAAGTTCCACCTTCATTATGTTGCTTCTTCAATGGATGATGTACACCTAATCTTCCTTCACCAACTCTTCATACTCTTTAAATTATGGTCACAAACTTGCTTTTTTTTTTTTTTTCTCATAAGCATCCTTTAGATCTACTTATAATTTTGATTAATATTTTCTACAATATGGTTCATATGTATACTACAAAATGCTTCATAAATCTGCTAAAATATGCTTCATAATTATGCCTTAAATCTGCCATACATCTACTCATACTTATTCTTATAAATCTACTCATAAACCCTTGACAAAAGCCACCTTTAATCACTTTTAAAATATACAATGGTTTTACCTTGAAGGTCCACTTCAACATGCATAAATTTTTACTATTGTATGCTCTAAATATTTTCTCTAATATGCTTCAAATATATGCTATGAACATAAGAAAGAAATTCCTTAGTCTCTTGACAAATTAACCTCAAACCTTTTTTTTTTAATACCTTGCAAAATGTTCTTTCAACCAAGAGATGCAACCTTACAGCTAAGTCAACCCAAATTAAGGATAATTTTTATCTTCACAATAGTTCAAGATTGTTAGGTCGACCAAGAAGATATTCTTTTATTTTTATTTTTTATTTCACCCAAAGTTGGGAAACATCCTATGCAAGGTCGACCTATGGAAGATATTAATTTCATTTACAAAGTAATCCAAAAATGTTGAACATGTTGTCCCATAGGAAAAAATATAATATCTTCTAATTTTTTCCTTTGAAATCAATGACAATAACATCCATAAGCCTTTGACAATAGTAACAACTAATCTGTTAGGGTTTGCACCCAACCCTAGGAACTCAATCTTCAAAAACACATTCACAACAAAGAGATAACCAACACACAAGATGCTATTTCACTAATAAATAAAATGTATTGAGATGACATGAATAAAAATGTATAAATGCCTTACTTATAAAGGAACAAACGATAGGTAAGATGGGTGAAAGGCCTCACCCCTAAGATTAACATTTTTTTCTGGACAACTCTTCAAGATAAAATTCTAACAATTGAGAATATCAGAAAAAGAGGTATGAGCATGCCTAGTGTTTGTACTCTATGTAAGAAGAATGAGGATACCATTGATCATATGCTCTTTCATTGCCCTTTCTCTGCTAATGTTTGGGGAAGATGTCTGGACCACTTCAAAATCAGTTAGGGATTCCCAGAGTCGATTCAAGAGGTTTTCAACTCTTGGCATCCTTCTTCAAGGAATAAGTCTACTACTTTACTATGGAAACTTGCCTTACCTCATATTTGTTGGGGTATATGGAAAGAGAGAAATGACAGAGTTTTCAGAGAGAAGGTTTCTAAGGCTAAAATTGTGTTTGAGAAAATAAAAAGAAATATAGTGGAAAATATGAATATCATAGGAGGCATTGATAATCCTCAAGCCAAGGATGATCAATTTATCTACAATAAGTGGATATTAAAGGGTCGAGAACACTTTTAGATCAATCCTAGAGAGGGTGTGATATGGGTCAGCCCGCCCAATGGGTGGATGAAAATTAACTTTGACGATGCTTCAAAGGGTAACTCGGGTGTTGCAGGATGTGGAGTGGTCCTTAGGGATGAATGGGGAACATGTAAAATCATAAAACACATCCCCATAGGAAATTAGACAAACCATGTAGCTCAAGCTATGGTGACTTACCATGGGATGATCCTTGCTAAGGAAGCCAAATGTGTTGGTATTACAATAGAAAGGAGATTGTTGGCATTTCAATAAGGATATTGAGAAGGTTGTTGGAGATTATTGATATAACTGAAGAAGGATGATTACTGTCTTAATAATATTATTTTTTCATTGATGTCAAGAAATTGATTTTATGATCCAGTATGATGTTGCCATATCTTGAGAAGTATGTTTTGATGAATATTAAGAGGTCGGTAAGTGACACAGAAAGAATGTGATAATGAAGGGGAATAATAAGTTATTCAATGGGAAACTATTACCGAGTTAGAAAATGATGAGACCATGTTGTTTTTATTGTTTTGATATATTACATATGTTGTTGATTATAAGTTTAATACTGTACTATGTCACCGAGCAAAGAATCTAGTCAGTAAACCCTAAGGTACCTAGTTGGTAAACCCTAAGGTTATCGATATCGGTTAAAGAAGGCAAAATGTCTACCGAGTGAAGTTTAGTATTAACCGAGTAACAACCGAGGTATAATAGATCACATTGGATGAATAAAGCATTATTTAATGAAGGATGCTGATGAGCTCGAGATGAATAAATGATTGGTATGTCGCGCAAGAAGTTTGTTGAGGATCTACGACAATGGAAAATCAAGAGGAAGATCTATAGCACAGATTGAACCACAATAACCTAGCACAAGTTCCAATGAAGGAATGCAAGTTCCAAGGCAAGGTAAAATGTTTTTCAGATCGAAGGATACATTGAACCTAGTCAAGTTTGATGATCTGATGACTAAGATTGATCATGGGAAATGTGATCAAGGAGATTAAGCAGTTAGAAATTGTTTATAAATAAGAAATTGTTGATGAACAATGCATGTGGGAAAATTATGCACAATGATGCTATAGTAATGTTTACCGAGCACAAAAGCTTGAAGATTTGATTGAAGAATAGATTGAGAAGCCCAGCAAGCCCAACAAGGGACAAGATAAGTCTTATGACAAGATTGTTTTGAGCACATAGAATCTGCTTTAGCATTTCAGATGTGAAGTTGCAAATATATTTTATTACTGTTATTTATTTTGTAAGTGACAAGAAATCTCTTAACCGAGTGGATCTAGCAATCTTATTTGTAAACCCTCTAGCAAGGTAACATTCTAAATGAGTGTTTTAAATCCTTTGACAAGGTCACTTTTAACAAAGTGCAAGACTCTAACAAGTCTGAGGAAAATCTTTTAACCGGGTCACATCTAGCAATGTATTTGTAATCTTTAACAGGATTAGCTTTTAACCGGGCATACTCTAGAAGGCTATATTTCTTAGTGGGTCCAAAATCCCACAATGGTTTTTCCCTATTTGGGTTTCCACATTAAATCTGGTGTTAAATGTGTTATGATGTTTTAAGTGTATCTGTTTATGAGTATTTAATGATTTACAGTCATAGTTGCATATCAGTAAAGGCTACTGAGGTTGAATCTGTTGAATAAATTGTATTGTGAAGTTTTTATGATTCATCCCCCCTCTCATCTTAACTAACAATTGGTATCAGAGCTTTGGACTCCGGAAGAAAAGTTTAAAGGTACTTGAGGCAAAGATCCGAAGATGTATAAAAGGGATGCACCAAAGCTAAACAAGTCAAGTTTCTCCACATGGCAGAAAAGGATGAAGCTGCATCTATTAGGAATTGGAGAATATGCAACATATTATCTGGAGAATGATTACATAGCACCTAGCACCAACCCAATGACTATGGAAGAGATAAAGGCAAAGCAAGAACATATTCAAGCTATGATTGAAATAATATCAGTATTGACCGACTCAGAGTTTAATGATCTAGAAGGCTGCAATGATGCAAAAGAAATGTGAACTAAGCTCATATCTGTGTATGGCGGTGATGAACATGTTCAAAGAGAAAAAGTAGATAGTCTAAGAGGACAACTTGAATCCATGAGAATGAATGAAGGTGAGAACATAACCCAATACAGTACAAGGTTAAAGGAAACTATCAATCAAATCAAAGGGGTAGGAGGAACTATTGAAGAAAAGGATGTAACAAGTAAGTTGCTTAGAACACTTCTACTTGCTTATGCCATTCAAGTCTCTACAATCAATGAATTAAGGTTTGTGCCAAACATGCCAGTCTCTTTGGATGCCACTATCAGTAAGCTACATGCATTTGAGCTAAGTAATTTTGATAACAGTGGGTCCTCGATAAATAAAGTTGAATCTGCATTCAGTTCTTTTCATATTGGTGAATCTAATGATTACAATGATAGAATGTATAAGTATACTGAAGGAAATCACAATGGAGCAAGTGAAAGATTTCACAAAAACATGGAAGAGGTACACAAACTATATGAGGAAATCAAAAAGCAAGAAGAGTTTGAAGCATTATTAGCTAGAAGGTTACCGAGAGGAAAAGGTAAGTATAAAGGAAAGTTACCTTTAAAATGATTTAACTATGATAGAATAGGACATATGGCTTCTAACTGTCCTGACAAAGAATCTAGTGAAAAGAGAGAATATCGAGATGACAGACAGAAAGACAACCAATACAGAGGACACCGAGACTTCAGAAGGAAAGATAGAAAGACATGCCTAGTAGCTGATGAGGAATCCAACGATGATAAATCTGATGGGACTGATACATAGGAATTTGTTTATGTGGCTATCAAAGATGGATTAGATGAAGAAAGGTATGAAGAAAAAGCCCTAATATCTTGCATAAATAAAAATGATTCTTGGATCATAGATAATGGATGCTCACATCACATGATAGATGATAAACACAAGTTTGTTAAATTAGAAGACTATGATGGAGGATATGTAAGATTTGGTAATGATGCACCATGTTCGGTGAAAGCTAAAGGATCTATAACACTTCTTGACAATGCTAAATGTGATGATGTATACTGGGTTGAAGGTTTGAAATACAATTTGTTGAGTGTAGCACAACTAAACAATACATGATACCAAATAGAATTTCAGAAGGGAATTGTCAAAGTTCATGACAAGCATGGAAAGTTGGCTGATACTGGGACACAAACAAAAGGTAACACATTTCATCTTGACTCAACTCAGAACAATTGTCTATATGCAAAAATAGAAGATACCTGGTTATGGCATAAAAGGTTTTTTCATGAAAATTTTGATAACCTAATCAAAATAAGTAAGAAGCACCGAGTAAGAGGGCTACCAAGCTTGGAAAAACCTAAGAATGCTATGTGCTGAGGATGCCAGATGGGTAAGATGACAAGATCAAGCTTTACAAGTAAGTCCTACACTTCTAAAGGAATTTTAGATCTAGTGCACACTAATCTCTATGGTCCTATGAAAGTTCAAAGTTATTATGGTGATAAATATTTCATATTATTTGTGGATGATTACTCAAGGATGATGTCAGTTATGTTTTTAAAAGAAAAATGAGAAGCTTTTCAAATGTTTAAATTGTACAAGGCAAGAGTTAAAAATGAAACAGGAAGACAACTGAATTTTCTTAGATCTGATAGAGGAGGAGAGTTCACTTCTGATGAATTTAACTTATTCTGCAATGATCATGGTATAAAAAGGCAAGTATCTGCACCGGGAACTCCACAACAAAATGGGATAGCTAAAAGAAGAAATAGATCAATTGTAGATTGTGCTAGAACCTTGATGATAGAAAAGAGGGTACCTTAAACATTTTGGAGAGAAGCAATCAACACTGTAGTTTACACCTTGAACCGAGTACAACTAAAGAAAGGAACTTTGAAGACACCATATGAAATCTGGTATGATAAGAAACCCAATGTAAGTTATTTTAAAATATTTGGAAGTACCTGTTATGTTCACAAAGATAACAAAAATGGAAAGTTTGATCAAAAAATCGAGGAAGGAACATTTCTTGGTTATTCTTCTAGAAGTAAAGCATTTAAATATCTGATCAAATCATCTAAAAAAATAGTGGTAAGTGCAAATGTGAAAATTGATGAATTTGCAGAAAGAAATGATGAAGGAAATTCCAAAGAACCAAAAAATTATGAAGAATTTGTTTATGTTCAACCGAGAAGTCCTACTGAGAAAGTTGCTGAAGAAAATGAAGATAATATCCAGTTACCGAGTGATGAAGAAGATCATATAGAGCCTACCGAGCCCATATTAGCCAAATATGTCAGAAGAAATCATGCATCAAGTCAGATTATAGGAGATAAGGATGATCCAGTGATGACAAGGAACAAACTGAGACAAAACACATCTGATATCTGAATTTGAACCAAGAATAGTAAAAGAGGCATTTAGTAATGAAGATTGGATAAATGCTATGACAGAAGAAATTGAACAAATCAGGAAGAATGAAACATGGACACTGGTCCCAAGACCGAAGGACAAAAATGTAATCGGTACAAAGTGGATTTTCAAAAACAAGCTAAATGAAAAAGGAGAGGTCATTCAGAATAAAGAAAGACTAGTTTGCAAAGGATATGCTCAAGAAGAAGGAATTGATTATGGTGAGACTTTTGCACCTGTGGCAAGACTTGAAGGAGTGAGAACATTGTTATCATATGCTTCTTTCAAAAATTTCAAGGTATATCAAATGGATGTTAAATGTGCATTTTTGAATGGTATACTAGAAGAAGAAGTTTATATTGAACAGCCTGAAGGATTTGTTGAAGAAAAGAATAAAGATCAAGTATGTCAATTGAACAAAGCTTTATGTGGTCTGAAACAAGCACCTAGAGCATGGTATGAGAGACTGCACTCTTATTTGATCAAGATTGGATTTATAAGGACAAGTGAAAACAACATGTATATGAAAAATGATGAAAACAATGGTATACTACTTTCAACCATATTTGTTGATGATATTATTTTTTGTGGTAATGACTCCCTATGCAAGAACTTTGGAAATGAAATGTGCAAGGAATTTGAGATGTCATTAATTGGTGAGATGAAGTATTTTATAGGTTTGCAGATACTACAAATGAAAAATGAGATTTTCATTACTCAATCCAAGTATATAAAGGAAATCTTGAAGAAATTTGGAATGGAGGATTCTAAACCTGTAAGCACTCCTATGACTACCAATTGTAAACTATCAAAGAGTGATGAATCTGCATCTGTTGATGAGACACTTTACCGATCTATGATTGAAAAGCTGCAATATGTGGTTCACAATAGGCCAGATATAGCACATGTAGTAGGAATAGTTGCAAGATTTTCTGCGGATCCCAAAGAAACCCATTTGATAACAATCAAAAGAATTTTCAGATACCTGAGAGGCACTGAAGATTATGGCTTAGTATATGAAAAGAGGAATGATTTTGATTTAAAAGTTTATACTGATGTTGATTGGGTAGGAAACATTGATGACAGAAGAAGCACAAGCGGTGGAGCTTTCTTTTTGGGAGATAGACTAGTAAGTTGGCTTAGCAAGAAACAAGGATGCATTTCACACTCAACAACTGAAGCTGAATATGTCGTTGCAACATTGAATTGTACCAATATAGCATGGATCAAACAACTATTGGAAGGTATGAATGAGAAAGTTACTGAGCCAGTAACTATATTCTGTGATAATACTAGTGCCATTAACATTTCAAAGAATCTGGTAATGCACTCTAAGACAAAGCATATCTCTATAAAGTATCATTATCTCATAGAAGAAGTTCAAGAGAAGAAAGTTGTGCTGGAATATATCAGTTCAAAGGAACAAATAGCAGATATTTTCACAAAGCCATTACCAAGGGACACTTTTGAGTATCTCAGAAGTCGGTTAGGGGTCCTACCCCTATCTAGTACTCACTGATAGAGTTTGGTGAAAGCATCAATTCTATGAATCTAAAGGATAACTGTTTATGAGTTGATGCTACTTTACACACTTTAGGAGGTTGCCTAAAGTTGTACAAAGAAAAAGTGATTGAAGACAAAGATGCTCTGATCGTGAATGAGACTGTAAGGAAATTACTTCACAAAGGAAGAAATAATGAATTAGTTTTTCTTTTTGGCATTGTTGTCAAAGGAGGAGAAGACTAATTTGTAAGGAACTAATAGAAGAAGCTGGGAGAAGACTAATGACAGGGGGAGAAGACTTCAGGAGAATGTTTAAACAACTCAAGGATAACACGAGAAGTCTAAACAACAATCTGAATTCGAATCGGTTGGAATAAATCACGTTGGTATTGCCATTTAAAGTTGGTATTGCCATCAATGCCAAAGGGGGAGATTGTTGGCATTACAATAGAAAGGAGATTGTTGGCATTTCAATAAGGATATTGAGAAGGTTGTTGGCGATTATTGATATAACTGAAGAAGGATGATTACTGTCTTAATAATATTATTTTGTCATTGATGTCAAGAAATTGATTTTCTGATTTAGTATGATGTTGCCATATCTTGAGAAGTATGTTTTGATGAATATTAAGAGGCCGGTAAGTGACATAGAAAGAATGTGATAATGAAGGGGAATAATAAGTTATTCAATGGGCAACTATTACCAAGCTAGACAATGATGAGATCATGTTGTTTTGATTGTTTTGATATCCTACATATGTTGTTGATTATAAGTTTAATACTATACCATGTCACCGAGCAAAGAATCTAGTCGGTAAACCCTAAGGTTATCGATATCGGTTAAAGAAGGCAGAATGTCTACCGAGTAACAACCAAGGTATAATAGATCGCATAGGATGAATAAAAGCATTATTTAATAAAGGATGCTGATGAGCTAGAGATGAATAAATGATTGGTATGTTGTGCAAGAAGTTTGTTGAGGATCTACGACAATGGAAAATTAAGAGGAAGATCTACAACACAGATTGAACCACAATAACCTAGCACAAGTTCCAAGGAAGGAATGCAAGTTCCAAGGCAAGGTAAAACATTTTTCAGATCGAAGGATACATTGAACCTAGTCAAGTTTGATGATTTGATGGCTAAGATTGATCATGGGAAATGTGATCAAGGAGATTAAGCAGTTAGAAATTGTTTATAAATAAGAAATTGTTGATGAACAATGCATGCGGGCAAATGTATCCACAATGATGCTACAGTAGTGTTTATCAAGCACATAAGCTTGAAGATCTAATTGAAGAACAGATTGAGAAGCCCAACAAGCCCAACAAGGGACAAGATAAGTCTTATGACAAGATTGTTTTGAGCACATAGAATCTGCTTTAGCATTTCAGATGTGAAGTTGCAGATATATTTTATTACTGTTATTTATTTTGTAAGTGATAGGAAATATCTTAACCGAGTGGACCTAACAGTCTTATTTGTAAACCCTTTAGCAAGGTAACATTCTAAATGAGTGTTTGAAATCCTCTGACAAGGTCACTTTTAACAAAGTGCAAGACTCTAACAAGTCCGAGGAAAATCCCTTAACCGGGTCACATCTAGCAATGTGTTTGTAATCTTTAACAGGATTAGCTTTTAACCGAGCATACTCTAGAAGGGTATATTTCTTAGTGGGTCCGAAATCCCACAGTGATTTTTCCCTAGTTGGGTTTCCACGTTAAATCTGGTGTTAAATGTGTTATGATGTTTTAAGTGTATCTGTTTATGAGTATTTAATGATTTACAGTCATAGTTGCATATCAGTAAAGGCTACCGAGGTTGAATCTGTTGAATACATTGTATTGTGAAGTTTTTATGATTCACCCCCCCTCTCATCTTAACTAACAAAATGCACTAGATTCTGGTATGAAGGAGATTCATTGAACATAATCAACTATTTAAATATGAAATTCCCACCTTCTTGGTCAATTAGCAATGCTATTAAAGCGATTAAGAAAATTAGTGAGGAATTTGAAATGTGTTTTTTTACATGTGTATAGGGAAGCCAATTCTTGTGCTGATTGGGTTTCCAACCTGGCATGCCAATCAAAAGACATTATTACTAGTTATGGCGAGAGTGAGATTGCAAGTGAAATGAAATCCTTGCTTAATCTGGACTACAGCCAGGCTAGGCAAAGTGGTACTTTTAATCATAGTTTCTAAAGCTCTTCAACTTTTTTCTATGTAGGGTTATTTCAGAGGTAATGAGAATTTATATAGGTGTCTTCTCATAATTGTTTGGCATGGATTCTAGGTGTTTTTACAAGGCATCCACAAAAACCAGAGAAGAGGTTGTGAAGCCAAGAGAAGGAATTTTAAGGAAAGTGCAGAAAAAATGGGAGGTAATAAGAAAAGATTCGAACCCACCTCTTGCTCAGAATGGAGAAAGAACATCGAAGTGTGGGACATCCTTTAGTAGGGGGGTCTGAATGTGTACATGGAGAGGCTAAGTAGGAAAGATCCCACAATTACTAACTATTTCATCAAGAACTGGAAAAATGGCAAAATCCTGGTCGGGTCTCAGATGATGAATGTTGATGAGGAGGTCATTGTTGAGGCTATGGGGATGATTACTGAGGGCATGAAATTTATAAGGACCGTAGCATATTAGATAAAAAAGCGAACAAGTTCCCAGTCACAGATGATGAGAGGAGAAAGATGGTGAAAATTGACAATTCCTACCATTCCCCAAAGAGGATATGTAGGCCATGGAGGTTTGTTTTATTTGATTCTATCACCTACATTACTTTGGATGGTAGGTTTACTAGAGCCTATGGTCATCACTATGTCTTGCTCAACCATTTATGCCATGGGGAAAAGGTGAGTCTGCTTTATTATCTAGCCTGTTCTATGGATCATACTATCAAGGAGGTTCAGAAAGATCCCAAAGGTGACCATGCCCTCCACTAGGGACTTATGGTTCTGGTTTATAAAATTCTTAAGGGGAAATGCATTGAAAAGCTTATTAAAGACAAAAATACAAGAGATGAGACTATGAAGAGTGAAGCCAGTGGATTCAACTTTGATTCAGAGACCGAGGGAGATTCAGAAGAGACTAGTAAAAAAGGGAGCAATAAGGCTGGGAGGAAAAGGATTGTGGTGGATTCAGACATTTCAAAATCTGAAACTGAATCCTTTGAGAAAAAAATTTAAAAAAGAAAGAAAGGGAAAGCAATTAGAAAGCAGATTCAGAGGAAGAACACTAAAAAGGGAAATAAAAAAGACATCAACCATCTTCTGGTTGATTCTAAGGAGGATGTTGAGGAGAACAAGAAGGATGAGGGTCAGGATAAAGAGGGGGAGGAAAACCCAGTGATGGGCAACATTGAGGGTTTGAACACCATAAGTCAGAAAAAGGAGGATAAAGGCGATATAAGTGGTATTAGTGATTATGATACTATAAAAGCTTTCTGTGATACCATTGGAACCATGGTAAAGGATATTAATAGTTTGAAGATTGATATGATGGCTATTACAAGAGTAATGGTTGGTGATAAACCCCTAGTGGAACATGTTAAGGAACTGGTTGTTGTACTTCACAATGTGAAAGCAATTGAATGTATGGTGGGTAAAATCATAGCAATGGAAAAAAAGGTCAATGAGATGGAAGATAACAAGGAGATTAAAGGAATGGAAAATAAAATGAACAATCTAGGTAGCAGAATCGACACTCTGGAACTTAATGTTAAAAAGATTACAAAACAAAATTTTTAGATCCTCAAAAAGCTTCAATGGATAATATGAATATCCTGATCAATAGATTTGAGAACAATGCAGAGAAGGATGGTGACAAGGATCAACCAAACAAGAAGGGTCATGAAAAGAGGACCAGAGCCAATACAAGGACCAAAGGAGACATCAAAGGTCGTGAGCTGGAGGAATTAAAGACTTAGGCGAACAATATGAAACAAATGGTTGTCCATGCCGAGGATATCATGAAAAGTATTTAGGTCTCTATCTCTATTTATGCAGGGGTTCTAGGTCCTATCTTTTTGTTGTCATTGTGCTGTCCTTTGTTTCTAGTTTTTTATGTTATGTTTGCTAAACCCCTTTTTGTTCGGGTGAGATCTTTCTATTTTTTGAAGTGATCAGGCACGTTTCTTTCATGTTCTTCTAATCTCCTAGCTTGTACAAGGCTCGAGTACCTTTCAAATACCTATTTTTACTTAATCAAAATGATAGGTAAGAGATCACATGATATGGACATGTGTCTCAATCATATGCGATGGTTGGTAAAGTCCAACTATTGACAATTACCCAATAAAAATCATTAAACAATGACAACTAATATCTAATAAAGCAAGTGTCAGTTACCTAAGTGGAACTTAAGCCTATACCAACAACCCCCCTTAAATCCAATCGAGGGAGAAGAATTGTGTAATATGAGATGCAAGATGGGTCCCAACAACAAAACCATGTTAGGTACCCATGTAAAAATACAATGAAATAGAATGAAATCTTTCACAAATGAGGAAAAGGAGAAAAAACCTACGGGAGAAAAATCCTCTCGAAAGGAGAGAAAATGAAATACTTCTAAGAAGGCTCCAAAATAGTGTCCCAAAAATAAGAACATGTAGAACATCACTATAGAATGAAGAAGGTATAGACAACTATCAAAAAGAAGATTGATATAGTGCTATAAGTAAAAAATCTTCTCTGAAAAATTTGATGATCAAAATTAATAAGAAAACAATTTGCATGAGAGCTTCAAGTGACTACTTGAACAATGAACAATGATTAGATGGCAACAACTATAAAACATCTTTCAATAAAAATTATAGATGGCACATCCCAACAACATTACTCAACCAATGAAGTTTCATGAGTGATTTCACCATCACTACTCAACCAATGCAAGTTGAAAATGTAGGTGCAATAGAATCATGATCATTTGAGGAAAGAAGGTTGCCTCTAGAATGTAGGAATGCAAGAGTGTCTCATAGCTCATTCCAAGTGAGACCATTGAAGCATTAGCATGAACAATATAATACCCCCATAGTATTTACTAGGGAGAGGTATGATATTGTGTATGGGAAAAAGTGAGACTAAGAATGAAAACCCTAATCCCACTCTCATACACACATGAAATATGAAAGAGCCTAGGGAGGTGACACACTTCGGGCTACTTCTTGTATGGAAGAGAGAGCTGAGGATAACCTCTTAGGGTTTCTATTCCCTTGTTGCAAATGAGAAGGAGGAATGATTCAATAATGCAATCTAACCTAGGATGCAAGTAAACAAGCAAACCATAATATGAGAATGTAGATAAAAGGATAACTAATATACTGCTAAAAAGTACAGATCAGAAGGAAAAATCAGAGGTGCACCTGTATCTAAAATCTGAGTAGAAATGTCTGGGACTAGGGTGCCATACCACTATCCTGATTCTGCAAGTCTGGAGCTGCAACTAAGAGGATGGGTTATGAAGCCTGCAAGACACTGTCCTGCCAAATCCTACTGATAGTTGGTAGGACCATGGTGCCACGCCACTTTCTTGGGTAGGACCAGGGCACCACACCCCTATCCTTAGGATTTTTGCTGAGATCTGCAACCAAAAATTGTCTCTGTGTTCTCTTCTGGTCTTGAAACTTCCAGCGACGCTCGGAACCGAACCTGTACCTAAAGCTAAAAAATAGGGTTTAGGGTGGCTATATAGGGTTTTGCCTTAGTCAAACCTTTTTTTTGGTGATTTCCACCTCCACAAATAGCTGATAATATACTAAAAATGTGTGTGTAATAACCTTGTGTACATGCAAGATCCTAAAATGAAAGCAAACAATCTAGAGCAACCCTAAAGAGTAAACCCTAATTGCTTATAATTGACAAAGTAAATGCTCTAAATCCATGATGCAAAGTGATATAAAGCATGAATATGAATCAAAATGAAGCTTATGCAAAGACAAAAAAAAACATGAAACCATACCCAAGCCCAAGGGAGAGGTACAAGCCAATAATCAGTCGGTGATCTCCTATTATTCTTATACATCTTCAAAAGCCTCCAATTGATAAAATGATGCTTGATGTTTGGTGAATGAATATTGAATGTTGTTGAAGAATTCAAAGATCTACTCTTTCACTGCAAAGAAGGCTCTTATGCTCCCAAAAACCTGCTCTTATATTCTTAGAAGAAGACTCCTTCAACTGAAGAAAGAGAGCTCTTAAGTATGAAACCCTAGATCTTAATTTCATGTTTAGGCCGACCTAGGATTTGAATTTCCTGCAAATCTTTTGGGGTTAAGCATTATTATATCATAGGATTGTGCTCCCAAAATTTTGGGAAAAAAGTCGAGGACCATGTGCATTTCCGCCACAGTTCGACCAACTTTTTAAGTCAAATTTTTAGGACCGTTAGATATGATAATATTAGAGTGAATCCCAAAATTACAGCGGATTCTGAGATGTTTTGATATGCAAAGTTAGGCCTAAAAGATCAAAATAGGACATAATTAGGGTTTATGATTAAATGATTCATTGGAGGAATACAATAGAAAAGGGAACCCTTAGGGTAAAGGGCCCAACTTTATAACATGACTTTAGATTTAATTTAATTAATTAATTAAATGCTTAAAGAGAAATTAGAAATGTAAGATGCAAGACACACTAAGGAGGGTGCTAACCTAAGTGTGAAATTGTACCACCCTAGCAAGGGTGTATAATTTATGACACTATAAATAGGTCCATTGAAATTGTGATACCAAGAAATGCATGAAGGATATGATATAACATCTAAAGTGACCAAGATAGAGTACTTACAACTGAGGAAAAGGATGTGCACCAAAACTACACACACAAATGAGGCAATAATCCCAGAGATTCTATTATTGTCATGGAGGGACACTAGAAAAATTTAAGATTAGAAACAAAAAAGGGACCCCATGGAACTTCATAATATAGTGTGACCACAATAATATGACACAACATATTTGCAACTATCGACAACTATCCAACAACCTACACCAATATGATCTTCTTACCTTTGATATCAAGAACAATATGTCCAACACTATGTAAGTGGATCAAATGAATAATCAACTAAAAGTTGCCTATAATTAAAATAAAAAAGCATAAGAAGGCATGGAGATCAATAAATAATTAGGAAAACATGTTTAAAATAGTATTATTGAAGGACCACTCCAAAATTTAGGGTATCTAACCAAACTTTTATACCCAACACAATAAGTATAATTATGGTAATTGGAGAGACTCTCTATGGTATACTATATTCCCTTTATACAAGCCTAGATATGCTTAAGAGCCACTTTATTATCACCCTTGACTTCAACTTTCCCCATATGTATCCAACACTTCATCTCTTGTTCAACTATTGCAACTTGTTGCGAGTGATTAATACTAAGAGGGGGGGGTGAATTAGTATGTCAATAATCAATGTACTAAAACACTTAAACAGTCTGAAGATAAACTGGTAAAGCAGTTTAACAGACAGACCGGTTAACACACATGCAAACCAAAATGCAAATAAAGCATTCACCCACAAAAGTAATACAACCATAACACAAGATATTTGACGTGGAAACCCAACTGCGAAAAACCACGGTGAGATGGAACTCACAAGTCACTATCTGCAAAATAGAAACCAGACCGGTTAAGGTCTTACAATGTTCTTCACCAGAACAGATGCTGTTAGGAATCTCAATCTCTGTTAGGAGATAAGTCCGATTAAAGACTACCTTGCTAGAGGATTTTAGATTCACAGAGGTGAACCACCTTGTTAGAGGATTTTACAAAGGCTTTTGGGCCTACCCAGTTAAGGGCTACAGACTTGTCAAAGATGTGAGTAATCAACAAGTGTTTGATCTATCTAATAGCACAAACTTCTTGGTTAGATATAGTATAACTCACTACTAATGCATTCTAGCATTACTTCAGTCTTCTCTATCTCTCACTCAGTTGCAACTTGATCTTCTCAAATAAGATCACTCTTACAACAATTCATCAACCATCTTAGACCCTAGTCACAACATAAACCCTTTTCCACAACAACATAGAATCCTAGACATGATGTCCTTTTAAAGGAATTTGATTTCATGTCGATCCAATAGGATTACATTACAATTTCCTAGGTTCAATGAATCTAGACATACTCAGTAACATGACACAAGAAGCACCGTCAGTGTGTCAGCACCGTCAAACAATCGGTGGATTGGTAACTCATCACAAAATGCCAATTGGTAACTCATCATAGAGTATTACCGGTTCATACAAAATACCGGTTGCCGGTTTGACAAATGAAGACTGGTAAGAATGTGTTGTGCCACTTTTCTCCCTCGTACCGCTTGAGATCTATGAACCGCTTGGGGTTGACATGCCGCTTCAGACCGGGAAACACATTCTACAAAGTCACCAATACTCTAAGGACATACCAGTTGGAACAGATATCGGTTGAGCTCTAGCTCATACATATAAAGTGGATCTCAATGCAAGTGTGTGTCCATCAATGACAATCACAACATAAACATAAAAAATGCCAACAATCTCCCCCTTTGGCATTGATGGCAACACTTAGGAAAATAAAACTTTGACATCTAAGTGTTTTACATCAAAAACATGCCATTAATAAAATTGCTCCCCCTAAGCATATACACTATCCCTTAATCAATACAATGTATAGCAATTTTGCATATAGAGCAAAAACATTGAGATATCAGAGCATAAAGCATATATCAAAACATATATCAAAATTTTAAAGCCAGATACTTCTCCCTATTCTTCTCCAAAATAGATAGAGTACTTGTCCCCCTTTTCCAACAATGACAAAGTATCACTAAACAACCCTATTTCCATTTGATATTAAAGTAATAAAAGTTTGTGACAACAAGGAATAATATTTGTCAAAAACTGATTTATAGTCCTGCAAAAATTGTTTCATGGATAGAGACCAGGACTCAAGTAGGGAGGTGGCCACTTCTTTCTCTATTTGCATCTGGGATACATGTTCTTCCATGGCATCAATTGTGCTCATCTCCTGCATAACTGTCAAGGCATCCAGGTTCAGATAACACTTCTGAAGAATTTGCAAACGTGGTAGTAAAACCAGTTGTAGCTCCTGCAAATCTCTAGACCGTGTACCGATCTCCTGCTCCATTTTGGCTGACTGGATCTAAAACTTGTGAACAGTTTGCCCATAAGTTGCAAAGGAATCATAAGGTGGCTTAAATGTGCTCAAGTAAGACTATAAGTCCATTTGAAGCTTTTGCTTCTGGGCTAGCACATCATCACAGAATAGATGGGGTTGACAGATTTTTCTTAGTAGTAGGTTTCCCTCATCCAAAGCGTCCATTATATCCTTTTGGTCTTTTAGCAGTTCAGACTGGAGTTCATTCAATTTCTTCACCAGAGCAATGTTAAGAGCCTTTTGATGCTCTTTCTTGACATTTGCCTTAACTACTTCTTCCAAGCTCTGCACCTGATCATCCACTATAGTACATAGTAGCTTAAGTTGTGCTAGTGATGATTCAGTGGTGGGAAGATTGGTACCGGGGATCAAACCGGTAAGAGTGTCTACAGCAGCTTGAATTATATCTTTCTCCCTTTTCCTTTGAATGATTTCAAGGCGCTCTTGAGCAACCTTGATGCTCTGCATAAGCTCCGAATCACTTGTAGACTAGAGATCGATAGGACTGGAGATATCAGCCAGTTTGGCTTGACTCCTAGTTGCCTTTGGAGTCTCCATCTATGTGCTCTTCATTTCTTCCACTGCCTTGTCTTCTTCTTCCTTCTTCTTTTTCTCTACTTCCTTCTTCTTTTCTTGTTCCTTGTCTTCCTCTTGTTTCTTTTTCCTTTCAGCTTCCTTCCTCTTCTCCTCTTCTTTCTCTTCCTCTTCCTTCTTCTTCTTTTCTTCTTCCTTTTGCTTTTCCTTTTCTTTATCTTCCTCTTCCTTCTTCTTCTTTTCCTCTTCCTTCTTCTTCTTTTCTTCTTCCTTCCACTTTTCCTTTTCTTTATCCTCCTCTTCCTTCTTCTTTTCTTCCTTATCCTCTTCTTCTTTCTTTTTCCTCTCATCTTCTTGCTTCTTTTTCTCTTCATCTTTTCTTTTCTCCTCTTCCTCTTTTCTCTTCTCTTCCTCTTTTCTCTTTTTCTCATCTTCATCCCTCTTCTTCTTCTCTTCCCGTTCCTTAGCTGCTTCCTATCTATCCTCGGCTTGCTCACTGCCCTGTTAGGCCTATTGCCCCTGTTTTGTTCCCTTAGAAGGTATGTCCTGAGTGATGTCTTCTACGTCTAGGGCATCGACATCAATAGTGTCGATTGGTTCTTCAACCGGGTTTCCTTCTTCATCAAAAAATTCATCCTGTTTGGATATAACCGGTTCTTTTTCTGCTTACAGGTTGGCCATACGTGCTTTGTGAGAATTGATAGCATAATCCATATGCTAATGAGTGTCTTTTTAAACATCATCAATTCTCCCTTCTAACAGCTAGAGTCTTCTTCTCCTTGTGAAGAAGAGTCCTTTATTTTGGTCCAAGACATCAAATAATTCTGAGTTTGAGAGGTTGGGAAAGTATTGTGCAAAGACTTTCTCCCTAATCTCCTGTTCTTTTTCTATGGCAATGCACCATTTATTATCTAATGCCTTATATAATGAATCCGGTGTCTGAGATTTAATCTCTGATGGTGACCGGTCATTTTTACACAAATAAATAATAATCTCCTGTAGTACTTCATCTTTCTCCTCACTATTAAAATCATCATAATAATCTACTAAATCATGCAGTAATTTTCTCCTAATATTCTTTATTGTCCTTTGATAATGTGTCAAAGGTTTATATGAGGAGATATCAATATTTACCGGTGCAGACGCTGCCAGTTCATTCTTCTTCATCTTCTTTGTCTGTTTGGCCTTCTTTGGCATTTCCTTAGACTCAGTCTCTTCAGAGTCCAGTTCATTTGACTTAGTCTTCCTTTTTCTTTCAAAGACTTTTTCTGGTGCCACTTCCAGTTTCTTCTTTGCAGGTGACCGCTTGGACACTCTTGGAGCTGCAATAGTAGCCGGTGCCGATGCTGCAGGCACTGCCTTTGCTTTCTTTGCTGCCGGTTCTTTTCCTTTCTTAACAGAGGGTTCCTCGACCGGTGCAATCCTTTCCAGATAGGTTATGGTCCTCTTAGCCTTAGGATCAAGAGGTGAGGCAATAAGGGTTGAGGCATACCCTTCCAGCATATCATACATCACCTCATAGCCCATTGGCTCCACTTCTTCCATTCTAGGCTCAACAGCCTCCATTAAGCATTTGTCCACTTGGATGGTGAAACAGATGTCATCTTCATATTTCTTGATGATGTCACCTGAGATCCTCACCCTTTGACTCATCTTCCTTCTGAACTCATCAAAATACTTTTTCATCACATCAGGGTAACCAGGTCCGATTGCTTGAATGCTTTCCTTGATCTGCTTGGTTACCGGTTGGTCAGGAGACCACTGGACATCTCCTACTCTAGGAAAGTAGCCTTGGAAATAGAAAAACAACCCAACTAATAGTTGTCCAAATTTGAATCTTTGTGCATTATCCTATTTAATCAACTTTAGATTAGACAAGAGTTGCCTCTGCATACCGGTGCACAGGTCAAATGATGCATCCTCTTTAATCATCCGGTAAGCGGCAATTACCGTTGCAGCAGATACAAAATTAATCCTGCTGGCTGAGAATGTTTTGTAGCCTATCAACATGCAAGCGTACTTCACTAGATCATCCTTGATAGGATTAACTATCATACCTCGTGAGTCTCTTGTTGAACCAGTGAGCTTGGCCATTTCCGTTTTGCTTATTGTTCTTAGGGCTGGGACTTCCCCTGTGTTGTAGAAACTGGTGACTGCATGAATTGCCTGTGGTGTGATATCATGCGTCCTCTCCAGGTACATCTTGTCACCATGGAATCTGCTCAAAATGATCCTAATATGATCCTCCGTAAAGTCTTCCAGAAAGTATACAACATTATGGAGTTTCTTCTTCTCTAAGATACTATATTCCGGTTTGATTTTCTTGTCCTTGCTGCAAAATAAACCTAACTGGGTGTGAATAGCTAAAGACCCTAGGTCTTCTATTTTGCAATCAATATAGTCCAAAATTCTCTCTTCTACTATTACTCCAACTAGAACTTGTGATAGGGCATTATACTTAGACTTCCTTTGAATGAAACTTTCCGACTCAATGGATGTACTAGAACTGGTATGAGATGCGGAAGCCATTGTAGAGTATTTTAAGAACACGAAAAAAATACCTTTAAAACGTGAATTTAGGGCTTCCTAATTCTCCTTCACTCCACACTCCATCGGTTGTTGAATCACTGCTTTGTGTTCTCTTCTTGACCATTTGCAATTTCAATTTGAATATCCTTCACGATTTGACAATTTCTTGAAATCTTAGCTCAAATCGCCTTTTCTTCGCTCTACACTTTGAAAAACTTTTCTTCGCTCGAAAATAGATAGTGAGAAATGATTTGAAATATGCTTTTATACATGTCTCTTACCTACCACCATTAATGCTCCTCTACTAGGGCGTAAACCCTAATTTGCCTTTTTACCATTTCCGTTCTTCTGCCAAGTGACAAGTATCACATACCGATTAAGGTCTTTTACTGGTGTAAACCGGGGGTTCAAAAACATTTCGCCGTTTGCTCCCCCTAAGCTTTTTTTTTGGAGCTTAGTTTGCCAGTTCCGATATTTCCACACTAGGTGTAGAAACCGGTTCCTCTTCCAACATTGTTGGTTTCTTCCTCCAAGTTTTGTTCATGTCCACTTGAACTGTTTCAACATCAATTTCTCCTTCCTGAGTGACTGGTATACCATCAGATATACTCTTTCTACTTCTGCAGAATCTTGCAATGTGACCCGGTTTGTTGCAGTGATAGAAAACCAATCCAGGTGCTCTCTAAGGTCCATTGTTCATGTTTCCATTCTTCCTTTTGCATGTAGCAGCATTGTGACCATGACCATGACAAATCCAACAGTTTTCTCTCCATCTGGTTGCCGATTGATAACCATTGTTACCTGACTGATAATTGTAAGCATTAAACTGGTTAGGGTTCTGGTTAACAAAAGATTCTGGACCAGCTCCTTGGGTCCTCTGAGGACATCTTCCGGTGTTGTTCATGACAGACCTGCATTTAGATGCTCTATGACCAAACTTGTTGCATGCATAACAATGACCGTTGAACTTACTGGATCTAGGTACATTGTTAATAAAGTAAGGAAAATTATTGTAGGCTTTGTTCCTACATACATTTGCAGTGTGTCCTTCTTTAAGACAGTTAAAGCAAACAGGTTTGAATTTCTGCTTACCTTTTCCTTTGAATGTCGGTTGCTTCTTTGATGCATCAGCATTTGTTCCTAAGGATTCTCCTTCCTCATGTCCAGAGAAACCAAGTCCATTGGTATTCTTTACCGGTCTAGATGACTCAAGCTTTTGCTCTAGCTTGACAGTACTTTTTCTGAACTTAGCAAGTATTTCCTTTGACTCAGAGAGTTCTTTGGAAATAGCAGTATTTGTTTCCACTAGGCTTGCATTTTCAGAGATGGCTATGTTCAGTTCATCTTGTACTCCTTCTTTTTCCATTCTGTTCTCATGAAGGTGAGCAATCAGTGCACTAATCTCTTGTTTCAGCTTGGAGATCTCATGATCTCTGTCCTTTACCAGATCTTCAACTTTCCTCTGGTTCTCAAGCTCTTAACTAAATCAGATAGTCAGTCCTTCCAACTCCTTTCTCAGATTGGAGTTTGAATCATTTAGCTTATTTACTTATGCAATCATGGCTTCCATGTTTGCTTCATCTTCAGAACTATTTTTAGATATCTCCATCAGCTTCTTTGCATGTTCTCTCCTTTTTGCTTGAGATGCCTTGTATTTGACCATAAGATCATCATCGGCTTGCTCAGATTGAGTGAGTTGTTGTGTAAGTTCCCTCAAGGTGTATTCCCCCATATCTCTTTCCAAGTGGTTAAACTTATAGAAAGGTAGGCTCTGATACCAATTGATGAATACTAAGAGGGGGGGGTGAATTAGTATGTCAATATTCAATGTACTAAAACACTTAAATAGTTTGAAGATAAACCGGTAAAGCAGTTTAAAAGACAGACCGGTTAACACACATGCAAACCAAAATGCAAATAAAGCATTCACCCACAAAAGCAATACAACCATAACACAAGATATTTGACGTAGAAACCCAACTGGGAAAAACCACGGTGAGATGGAACTCACAAGTCACTATCTGCAGAATAGAAACCAGACTGGTTAAGGTCTTACAATGTTCCTCACCAGAATAGATCCTATTAGGAATCTCAATCTCTATTAGGAGATAAGTCCGATTAAAGACTACCTTGCTAGAGGATTTTAGATTCACAGAGGTGAACCACCTTGTTAGAGGATTTTACAAAGGCTTTTGGGCCTACCCAGTTAAGGGCTACAGACTTGTCAAAGATGTGAGTAATCAACAAGTGTTTGATCTATCTAATAGCACAAACTGCTTGGTTAGATCCAGTATAGCTCACTGCTAATACATTCCAACATTACTTCAGTCTTCTTTATCTCTCACTCAGTTACAACTTGATCTTCTTAGATAAGATCGCTCTTACAACAACTCATCAACCACCTTAGACCCTAGTCACAACATAAACCCTTTTCCGCAACAACATAAAATCCTAGACATGATGTCCTTTTAAAGGAATCTGATTTCATGTCGGTCCAATAGGATTACATTACAATTTCCTAGGTTCAATGAATCTAGACATACTCAATAACACGACACAAGAAGCACTGTCAGTGTGTCGACACCGTCAAACAATCAGTGGATTGGTAACTCATCACAAAATGTCGGTTGGTAACTCATCACAGAGTATTACTGGTTCATACAAAATACCAGTTGCCGGTTTGACAAATGAAGACTGGTAAGAATGTGTTGTGCCTCTTTGCTCCCTCATACCGCTTGAGATCTATGAACCACTTGGGGTTGACATGCCGCTTTAGACCGGGAAACACATCCTGCAAAATCACCAATAGTCTAAAGACATACTGGTTGGAACAAATACCGGTTGAGCTCTAGCTCATACATATAAAGTGGATCTCAATGCAAGTGTGTGTCCATCAATGACAATCACAACATAAACATCAAAAATGCCAACAACGAGTGACTCAATTTTTTAATGATGTGTATATAGATAATAGAAGACTTGCACTTGTCTATTGTTCATAGTTTCATGTGCCTACAACTTCTATTGGGATTAAAGTGTCTCAACCTTTAAGTCCTAGCCTTAACTAATTTGATTATTTGATACATATTTATCTATCATATAATGTTTAAACTTCCTAAATTTCCATTCACTTTGTGGGTTGTTCTATTGAAGTGGTATCCTTTATGGGAGGTGATGAGAATGATCCATATTTTTAGGAAGTTGGTGCCCACTTTTGAAGGTCCTATTTTTTAGAAGTATGATGTCATATTTTTCCATTTTGGTGATAAAACCATTTTGGCAACTTCTAATGTTAACCTGAGAGTCTCAATTGGTAGTTTCTATATCAAAATAGAAGAGGAATTAGGAACATTTAATATTATCTCTTATAGGCACCCAAGATATGGAAAGATATGGACAAGGTTGTTTTCTTATACATGGATGCCTAGAAAAGGGATAAGTTTGGTTTCTTTATAGTAGGTTGAGTTTGAGCTCATGAATGCTTATCTTTCATAGTTATAGATTAGCAGGTTGAGTTTCAACTTATGCATGTCAAATTTTATAGATATTGGATTTTGTAGAAGATTGTGGATTCTTTTTTGGGTGCCTATCACTCTCATATATGCATACATAAATTACACATACATATATACATATATATGCATACACACATATACATATATACATATATACACACACATACATGTACATATATACATATACATACACACATATACATATACAAATACGTATATATATGCATATATACATATATACATATGTATATACTTATATGTATGCATGCATGCATGCATGCATGCATATATATGTATGTATGTATGTATGCATGCATGCATATATATATATATATACATGTATGTATATTTATATGTATGTGTATATGTATACATATGTGTATGTGTATGTGTATGCGTATGTGTATGTGTATGTGTATCTGCATATGTATCTGTATCTGTATATATATAAATACATATACATACACATAAATACATATACATATATAGATACATATATATACACATATATACATATATATACATATATATATACATACATACATATATATATATATATATACATATATAGATATATATACATATATATATATATATACATATATAGATATATATACATATATATACATATACATATGCATATGTATGTATATGCATGTATATGTATATGTATGTATATGTATATAGATACAGATACACATACAGATACACATACACATACACATACACATACACATACACATACACATACACATACACATACACATACAAATACACATACACATACACATACACATACACATACACATACTGTAATGCCCCGCCAGGAAACTCCGAAGGGATAAAGCTAAAACACACGAATGGAGTGTAAATATTTTTTTTTTAAAAATAAGACACAACATAATGATACAATGAGTTATCAAAATCTTAGATAACATAGCGGAAGACTAAACAATACCTAAGGAGTTTCCCAATGTGATTACTTAATTTAACATCTAACTCAACTCACGACCTTTGATCCAATTAAGCAGGTTAACTTAATTTCATGTTATTACTGTAAACAATGATATAATTTGTTCAGTAAATTAAAATTATAGATAATAGGATGCATTCATCCATTATGGTTGAAGATGTAGCTAACATGAGGAAATTCACCCATTAAAGTTAAAATTAGATAACATGATGAGTTTATCCATTAAGGTTAAAATATAGATGGCACAATGAGGTTCATCCATTAGAGTTAAAGTTATGGATAACATGACTAAGCTCATCCAATAAATTTTAACCATTCATTACATTCAATCTTACATTAAACACATGCCATGCATCTAGTTCCATAACGTACTTTAACTTCATCATAAACTAATGAATACTTTCCATGCATACTTAATTGTGCTATCAATAACTGAATATATTTCATTAATCAAATCTACATTCTTTTATGATCCCTATTACTGCATTTAATAAAATGACTACATACATGCATTTATGATTAATTTCATCTAATCCCCATTATACATTTTAACATAAAGCATCTATAAATGACAATTTAAAAGGTAACATAAGAATGGAAAAACACCACATAACACTGAAATGATCTCGAAGTTCACCCCTAGTGGGCTACATCTCCAGGTCTGCTCAACTGCAAGACCCCTCTGATACTTAATCAATAGTGAAGAATACATAAGGTTCACTTCATTTACAATCCTACCATCAAGGCAAACATAACCAATAATACATACAACCACATTGGTCAAATAAATACATGAATAATCCCTCAATAGGAAAGGATCCAACTGAACATAATAAGAAGCAATTATAAAAGATCAACTGGAGCATTCATGAAACTAAATCTTTGCAACCCATCATAAGCATCCCATGGTCTCACATGAATATCAGGTTCTCACGAGGGCAATAAACACCAGGATGACTCCACAACCGTGCTCCTATCAAAGGCAACACAACAACACACTAGCGAACATATTCAAGCGAACTCCTAAAACCCAAGAATACACAAGGTCAAGCAAACGGAGTTCAATATGGTAGGATTACCCACTTGGTCAAACTGAACTTCATATGGGGTGCACTGACTGATGGTGTTCTAACTAGAGACCTGACCAGCTCTGGTCTATCACAAACCAGTATTAAACACTCACACAAAGGACATGATCGAATACAAACCATCACATGAAAATAGTCAAGATTCAGGATCAAGGACATAAACCGGTACCCAAATCGACAAATGACAATAACCAACAATTACAAATAAGGACTTGCCATTCCCTAAGCAAATGCAAAAACATACATTTAAACATGCATAGGCATAAACCAGAGAAGACAATCTTTTTCCACATTGGTTAAACATTAAAATCGATCCAGTTTTCTAGAGGATCTAAGTTTGATTGCAGTTATCTACCTCACCTAGGTACAGGTCGTTCATGGTTTTCTAACTCACTAAGTTCGTTTGCATCATAACATTAATATAAACACTTCCTTATGAGTGTTCAACCCAAATCACATTAACATAAATATTCTACACGCAAAGCACCCAGTGATATAAAAACAAATATTCAGATTAATCAATTATCATATGATATTTATTTTTCAAATAACATATCAGTCCCAATTCTTTTTATTTAAAAAAAAAAAAGAATAACTGAACTAATCTCATCTTCGCGAGGCAAATATATATATATATTAAAAGGAAACTACAAGGGTATTCATTTTTTTTCATTGAAATAAAATTTTGCTGATTATACATGGAACCAATTTAAATATTAATTAACATATATTTATCTATTTACATTAATTAATAATTTTCTAAACACCAAGTATTATTTAATAAACTTGAATTAAATAATATTTAAAAACTTGAATTTAAATAATTAAACTTCATTTAAAATTACTTATTAATTTAATATTATATTTTTTTTAAACAATAAAAAAATATTAAAAAAATACTAAATTTCAAAAAGGGAGGGGGGTACCCACATGGACACCCATGTGGGCCCCTTGGTAGCCCACACTACCATTGGTAGTGTTGCTACCCCTTGGTAGTAGGTCGCTCCCTTTGGTAGTGTTGCTACCAATTGGTAGTAGTTCGCTACCATTGGTAGCATTGCTACCCCTTGGTAGTAGGTCACTACCTTTGGTAGCGCTGCTACTAGCGGGTAGCATTCACTACCTCCCCACGTGGTGGGGTTTTTCCTGCCATGTGGGATAATATTTTTTTTTTTTTTTAATTTTAATTTCTAAAAACAGAAATTTCCCCAAATATGCAGAGTCTCAAACAGAGACCAAAACCAGAAATTAATTAAATTTCCAAAACTCCATGGTTTTTCTTCACATATTTAAAATTTTAGAATAACCAGACTAAAACAGGCAATCTTTCCTCAACAAAATATCATATTTGGTAAAAAGAATTCTTTTTCGCACAATGATTCAACCAATCTGCCGAGCTCCAGACTAATTTTTAATTTAAAACTTAATCAAAATTTATTCAATGGAGTTCAAACAAAAACTCATCCAGAACAGCCAAACCCAATTTTATTTTATTTTTGAAAACCAATTTGTACAAGCAAAAATGACATCTGGAGGTTTGGAAAGAAAGCAAGGAGGGTTTTAGATTCAGAAATTCAAACTACAACTCCGTCGTTTCCCAAATATATAAGATTTTTAATCTGTACAACCAAATTTCTACAAAAACACCAAAAACAATTTCTTTAAGCAAGAACCCAAGAAATAAACCAGAGACCTACCTGATTCAGCAATCCTGGAAGAGATTTGTTGAAGAGCCCAACTTCCAAGCTCCAAAAAATTCCTTCTTCCACAAAATGCCCCAAAATTTCTATAGAAACTTTTTCCAAAAAAAATCTCTCCCGGACAATCATTTTTCCCAAAATCATTTCTCCCCCAATATTTTTCCAACCCTAGGTTAAATGCAAAGTTTTTTTGACCAAAAAAATCTTATTTCTAAAATAAAAATACTTCTACACAATTTATTTCTAATTTAGAAAAATCAAAATGCCTCTTCCTCATTTAATTTCTAATTTTCTCCATTTTAACAAAATTAACCTTTATATTCCAAAATATAATGAGGGTAAAATATTTTTAATTAAAATAAAATCCCCAAATTAATCTTTCACACTTTATCAAATATATATTAACTTGCTTTTCTAATTAAAATTGTTTTTCTTTAATAATTGAAATCAACTTTTCTATTTTTTTAAAAGGGCAAAGAGATTAAATTAATTCTATTTCAATTAAATTTAAATCTTTCATTTCCAAAAACATAAACTAAATAAATTTATCATTTAAAATTAACCATTTAATTGAACTTGCTACCAACTTGCATTGAGCAAAATTTAATGATTAATCGCATAAAAAGGGAACCTATTTAATTTAGTCCCTTAATTTCTACTACGAAACCATATTAAATTAAATTAAACATTAAGGATTAATTACTCAATTTAACCACACACAAAAACACACAACCCAAGAAAGCCAAGCAGACAGATGACCTGCATACCCACCCAAAGGTACCGATGACGACTAACGATGCTCACTTGAGCACGACTATGGTCAAACAAGGGTCTTACGACCACCTAATCCAAAATCTAAGGACCAAAGAGGTACACTCCAACCTGTGAATCCAGACAGAAATGAACCTCGCAGCCATGCAGTATTGTACCTGAAATCTCCTGCAACCAAGAGTCATACATGCATACATATATATACTTAATGAAAGTGTTAGCCCGAGATAATAACACGAAATAGGAGAACTAATAAACTTGCGTATGAATTGATGTGAAAACCACATTAACATGTACGCACAATAATTAAAACATCTGACTTGTTAACCCTACTTTTTGAGGAGTGAAAATTGTTTTGGCTTTGAAAGAGAGTAAAATGACTCGGGCGGACTTCATTGCCGAATGCACCCTTATTCGTCCTTGTGATATGTAATGTGATAACTATATTATACAATCGAGTTTGAAATATAGATTGCGGGTTTTCACGGCATGGAGGTAAGACACTTCAAAGAATGGTTTTGAGATTCTTACACTAGAAGCGACTCACTTGGGAAATGTACACCATCAGCGGTTTAAGCCGGCAGTTAACCAAGTGTTAGCGGCAGGTTGGTAGAACAATAAAAGCGCCCATATCCACCAAGTTCAGAAAGTGAGTTGATTGTTATCACCAAGTTGGTAAATAACATAAGTAACCGATATGTTTTCACGCAAAGTTTTGACAACTTCTTCATCGGTAAGTTGGTGGAGTCCATATATAAAAAAAAAAACTAATTCACTTTATTTCAACATTCCACGACAACTTGTGGATGGAGATTAAACCACCGATAGATAAAGATCCAATTATCATTAATGAAGTGTTGATGGCCAAATTATCGCTAAGTTGAAAGCATCAAATTACCAATATGTTTCTTCGCATAACGTGGGAAAATTTAAAGTTGTATTGACCCCTCATGATAAATGTAAATAACTTAGCAATCGCCTCCATGCACTGGCAAGTTAACAAGATACCAATACATGCTAAGTTGCTTTTCTTATCGGCAAAGGAGAATTTTAAAGAAAGAAGACCAAGAATCCCACGTGGTGCATAAAAGACGTTATTGTATCATGCTTTAAGAAGAATAGCCACGGTTTTGTTTCATTATCGCTGAGTTGGTGGGAATCATCAAATTACCAATACATTCCATTCCTACGCACAACGTGGAGAAACTTAAAGTCATGTAACTGTTTCATACACTGTTGAGTTGGCCAACCTTAACAAGATTCCTATACACTTCAATTCCTCTCTATTCTCATCGGCAAGATGTGAGTATTTCAAAAGACAACGCCTTCCCCTTGAACGTCCATCTGGCGGATTGAATACACCACGTGGCTTGTGAAAGATAGCAAAATCGGTTTTTATAACTACCCATTTGCTTTGCATGCCGATAGATATGCATGCTATCATGCTCTCTAACTCCACTCACAGGTATTGAATATGAAATGTTTAAGTGCCTTGTATTCTACAGATACATGGTATGTGTATCAGATGGCTCCTTTCACGCAGATGCAACTGGCGGGTGCTAGTTGATATTTGACTAGTTTCTAAGTCATTTCCTTTTCTTCATGACAAAACTTTAGAAATATCTTGCCATTCTTGGTAGTATTATTTATGTTGATACGTATTAGTGCTGCCAATTATATAAGATTTTATAGTTACAAATGCTCTGGTTTACATACATGCAAAAGACGACAAGGTGTTTCAAGAGATGTCATCGCATGGAGTTTTTAAAAAAAAAAAAACTTTTTTTTAATATATATATATATATATATATGCAATTGAAGTTTGCATACAATGAGGATTAATTTTATCGAATGGCTCAAAAGAAATCTCATCTCGTAGAATGCATGAAATGGGAGATTTAGAAAAGCATAAATGATCAAATGGCAACGTTTCTGTCATATTTGTTTTGACTTGCAGCATTTCAGAATAGATGTCATTTCACAGATACCTGCTATAGGCAGAGGATTTCGATAGAAGTAGGTTACGACAATAGTGGATCCGAATGTAGAGTCATTAGTAACAAAGGCAAAGACACTTCCTCAAATAAATGTGGTTGCAACACAGAATGAATTAGTTGAAGAGGTTTTAGAAGCTTTCAAGTCTGTAAAACGTACATCCAAACATAAAGAATGGGTATGCATGATTACTTTCTGCATTGGCAGAGTAATGTGTTATAAAAGAGCTTTAAAGACTTCTTTGTGATTAAAGAGGAACTTATGTAAGTTTCAGTTCAAATCGATATCATTCATGCATTGAAGAATACTGGGTCGCTTTACTTCAAAACCTATGCTCACTATCTCAAGGAACTTTAAATATGTTATAAGTATTCTTTCCAAATACAGATTGAAGGAGGAGTTGTGTTAGATATCATGAAATATGGAGAATGAGATATATGATTTGTTTAATAAACTGTCCCAAAGAAACGTAATGCAATGATTCTAACAGTAGCACGATGTTGTTTTAAATGATCTTTCAAGCTTTCAACCCTATGTGATAAGAGGGAGTCAAGAGATATTTTTAAACATTGTTTAATTTGCTGCAATTGGTAATAACAAGACGCTTTAAGAACTTCTTAGTATAAGAATCTGCAAAACACATCAACATGAAATACAAGGCTCAAGAGTATGAGTATGCCCCAATGATCACCACCATGATTCCAGAGGTTCATGATACCAAGATTGGGCACATTAATTTGCAGGAGATCAAAAAGTTCTTCATGGAAGGTGATAGATCAAAGTTGTCTTGTAGAGTGGCAGAAAGCGGCTTGATTAAAGCAACATGTTTTCCCATATCAATTCAATGTACAGATTTGGTGCTAGAATGCTCAAAAAGATATAATCCCAATGCAAGAGAGATAAGAGCTGCAGATGGATCCTTAATGGCCAAACTTGATGGAATTTCAATAGCTATTATTCTTCGTTTGCCATATAAGGAAAAGTTCACTCACATCGATAAGCAAAAAGCTTACAAATACTTCAGCAATAATAGAAGCAAATGCCTCAACAATCTGGCTAAAGAATGGATGGTTGTGCCATGAGGAGGACAGTCTCAACTTCCAAAAACACTCCATCATTCTCTTTTCATCAGAGATTTGTTACTTGATTATCTTACTCCATAGAGTGACAGGAAGTCCTGACTCCACTGAGTTTGAAATGTGGATGTATCTCTTCATAATAGTCATCTCTGCTGGTAACCAATTCATTGATTGGGGCCATTTCATCAGCAACTGCATACATGACCAGTTAGTGCACTGTAAAATAAGTCAATGCTTCCATATGACCTCTTACTTGATATATGCCATTGCTAATTTGAGGTCATGGCTAGGGTTAAGTACTAATGGTGTCCTGAATCAAGAAACTCAAGTTTACAATTATTATAAGCAATTGCAACTTGAGGAAAGCTTTGTGTATTTCAGGCAGGTGAATGATGCTTTCACAATGTGGGTAGTAAGGTTATTACAAGGAGAAATTGCCACCAGAATATCAAAGGAAGCCGCTAAATTGATAAAGAAATATGGAAGTTTCTTCATCCAGTTTCCGAGATTTACCTATCTTCGAGTAGGAGGATTTGAAGGTTATCCACTCAAGTTACCCAGATATGTTGATGATAAGCTCATTTTAGTTGATCTTTGTCGGCAATTGGTTTCAGTTCAAAAGAAATGTAGAGATAGAAAGAATAAAGGGGTAGTCTTTCCCATTTGTCTCGGGCACTATAGATGTGATTCAAGTTCAAGAGCAGATGAGACAGAAAAAGCTTTATCTAAGATCAACTTATATCCATACCAGATGAGGTTCCCTTTTGATAGCAAGGGTTATGTCAAGAACAACTTAAAGTTAGGCCCTGGCTATTTTCATTTTCCTAATCTCGAAGACTTTTGGGAGGATTGTGAAGATGAGTTCGAGGTTAGAAAAAGAGATTGGACAAGGTTGACTTTGAAGAAAATGAAAGATTTCAAGATGGATTGGACCATAGAAGGCATTGAAGATGATGGATCTGATTTGATTGATCCTATCTATTTTGAGCAAGTCCAGTCCCAGCCACTTCCTAATTTGAATTGGGCAGATCTAGAAATGAGAGATGTCAGAGAAAGAACAAGTTTTGTAATCAAGAATTCTAAAGCCTAGATTAAGAAGAAGATTACTCAAATGACTGCTACTAGGCCAACAAAGGAAACTCCAAGAAGAAAAGGAAATCAGCTTGAGAGCTCTACTTCACTACATTCTTCCCATACTCCAGCCAGGGATACTCCTTCTTACCAGAATACCCAAGGAAGTGATGGAGATGAAGACCCTCCAAGGAGGAACAATCTTCAAAACACATGTGGTGATGAACCCCGACAAAAGAGGAAGAAATCCAGAGCAAAAGACATAGAAGAAAATTCTATTGCAAGTCAAGTAAAGGATCAAGTTCTAGTGGAAATTCTAGATGACACAAGATTTGATGATGGAATGCATTCCATATCTCCCTCAGTTCCTATTGAATCCCTACGACAAGAAGCACAACAAAATACTTTAGTCATGGATTCATCATTTCCAAGCAATCCAAGCGATCAATTTGAAGAAATCGAAGAGGTGACTACAACACTGGTAGCAAGATAGGAAAACATCCAAGAGTCCATAGAAAATTCTTCATTCCCATGGTTAGAACAAAGTCTATTGAAGAAGAGGAAGGTAGAAAAGTTGGTGGTACCTGAATTTAGTAGCATATCTGATCTCTTTGGAAGAGCTGAAAAACCAAAGAAACTCAAAGTATCCTCAAGAATAAAGACTGATCCAAATTTAAGGAATATGTGCTTAGAGATTGCTCAATCTATATCTGAGAAGGATACAAATGAGGCCACCTCTGCGGACTTTGTTGTGACAAAGATTGATATGGGACCTTCTTCTCATGAGTCTGATATTCAAGACTTTAATGTGATGGCAGCCAAAATGGTGGAGAGAAGTGAAAAGGATAAGCAATCCAAGGATCAATTGAAACAACAAGTGCACACTTTGTCTTCTTACTTGAGATCCGTAGTTGATACCTCCACTATGCCACTAAGTGTAGATTGCCAGCCAATTATATTTACACCAGAAGGAGTAATTGAAAGGAATGTTATGGATAATCTTAAAAAATACCAAGCCTATGGAAAGGTAATTGAAGGTTGGGTAGAAAAGGTCAAAACTCTTGCATGTGATTTCCTAGTCCAAGCAAAATCTATCCATGATGAGGCCTTAATAAAGAAAAATACTATTGAGCAAGACTTGAAGAATGTCAAGAAAGAGGAAACAGCTTGGAAGGAAATTGTGAATGATTTCAAACAAATGATAGAAATTGGAATGGACACCCTTGCAATTGAGAAAATCCTCCCTAATAATGAAAAAGATTATCTAGAAATATGGATAGAAAGCATTAACTGGAAACTAGTGATCATAGATCAAGTTTCATCAGAATTAGAAAAGCTCATGCTTTTATGTGATCAAGTGTGTACCAAACTCCAAGGACAACTCACTACTCTTCTCCCAGATGTGACATTAATGGAAGATTTGTAGGTGTTACAGAATAGCTTCCAGAACATGGTAGATCAGCAGCTTTTTAATAGGACAAACTTCAATGAAAATACCATGGAGAAATTGATTGATATTTACTCTTCCTTGAGAATCTCTATGTCTCAGATACTCAGGATGGTGATAGAACTAAGTGGCGTTCATAGAAACTTGAAGACATGGAAAATGAGGATAGCCAACATCCTAATTCCCAAAGGAAAATCTGTCACTTCAGCCATCTGACTTTTCAGAATCTTCAGAGACAAAGGACCTGGACAACATAATGTGCCTACAGAAGCAACAACCTCATCGGCAATGCAAGGAGTTAGCTTAGAATAAGTGCAGAGTTGCATTTTGTATAGTCTTCATTTTTGTTGTGTTACTCGCATCATGTTTTTGTCTTTCTTTGTAAATAACTCTCATGATCGAGTTTCCTTTCTCTCATCTCTATTTCTGTATTGTAATAAAGGATAATCTTGGCTCTTTTCATATGAGGTAGTTATCCTAAGTTCTCATTTTGGGTAGTTATTCTAAGTAGTTATTTCTCCCAAAGTTGAGGAAGTTATTTCAAGTAGTTGAGGAAGTTATAAAGTAGTTATAAAGGTGGTTAGGGTAGTTACCTCAGGTGGTTAGCACTTCACCTCTATATACCTCATTATTATTCAATGTGGGGGGATTCCACTTTTTCACAAGCTTTGTATAAGAGACTTGGATAGTGTTATTTAAGCAATTACGCAATAGAGATCAATTTGGATGTGTGTTCAACTTATTCTCATGGGTTATTATCAATGTTCTTATGTTTAATTGATGATTACCTAATGCTTTCCCTTTAACATTGAATGTGAAGAAGTTATTTCAAGTTGTGGTATCTCAAACTTGATTATATGGAATTTATTTTAATCTAGATTCATAACTTATTTGGCGTTCAATCTTTCTTTATTGTTCGTTCTTTAAATTTTTGAAAAATCCAAATACCCCCATTATACGAGGGAGTTGCCCCTCTCAAACACAGAGAAGAATTGCCATTTCTTTGTGATTCTGTCATGCCCAAAATTTAGGGCAAAAAAAAAATGGAATGATTTTTTTTTTAATACAAATTAATTAACAAGTTCGCTCACACGACATGTGTTAATGTATTTGCCATATCTATAAATGAGCTAATTCTGATACGAAACAAGTATCGTTTATTATTTAAATTTTATTTGCGGAAATCTAAATGGTTTAATTTTATCTTCACAAGATACCTAGTCATTAAAATAATTAAATCAAACTCATTAGAGAAATAGGAGATGAAGATAAATTTCAATCTCCAATAATACTATATAGTCTAAATATCCATTTTTAATTCGATAATTATAATAATCATTTAAAGAGACATTTAATTTAGATAATTCAATTTACAAGGGCAAAATTAATTACGAGTAGCTATTACTTGTCTTTAGAACGCCAATTAAAAATTATCCATTCTAACCTCAAATGGAAAGTGCTTAAATTACTCTCTTTAAAATCCATTTAAAAATTTAATGCTCTAATTAAATTAACTAGGGCAAAATTAAGCATTTATCCCACTAAATACATTTAAAATTATAAGATTTAGCGTTATTCTTCAAAGGTATTTAAATGTTTAAAAAAAGACTCTATATAATACATACTCAAAAAATGTAACCTATATATATATATATAATCTTCTAAAAATATTCTTCCAACTTAATAGCCAATTTGCCCTTCAACCCTAATTAGGGATTCTTTTTTTTATATAAAAATGGCTCTAAACTAAATGAATTAAACATATTATTTTTATTTTATTACCCTAGCCCTACCCGGGCCAGGGTTTAATATTTCTTTGATTTCCTTTTTTTTTACATAGGGCCGAAAACCATTAGCGGCGGCCATGAAAAATGTTTGCTTGCAGGGTCGGTGGCATACAGGATAATAGCGGTCGAGCAGGGGAGGCGAAGGGCGAACCGAGCGCCGCCCATTGTGCGCTTACACAGTGGAGCGTTGGGCGCCACCCACTGTGTGGCCACACAGTGGTGGCGCTTCGGCGCCTCCCACTGTGTGGCCACACAGTGGTGGCGCTTCAGCGCCTCCCACTGTGTGCTCACAGAGTGGCAGCGTTTCGGCACCGCCCACTGTGTGTTCACACAGTGGGGTGTGACCCGAAACCCGCTTTAGCCGAAAGACAGAACCCCTTTTTTTTAAGTTAAAATTTAAATAAATTTTTTTTAAAATTATATATATATATATATATATTTCTCAATATGCTTTACATGCAATTTTTTTAAAAAAGAAATAACAAAAGTAAATCATTCTGTTAAGTAATATATATATATATATATATATATATATATATATATATATATATATATATATATATATATATATATATATATATATATATATATATATATATATATATATATATATATATATATATATATATATATATATATATATATATATATATTTCGATATATAAACATATATATGGTAAATAAGCTTAGGCTCTTTTTTTTCTATTATTTTAATTGCTAATAAGAAAAAAAGAAGTAAATCTACTGCTAAGCTAGTTATCCTAACACATCGGAAATATATATATATATATATATTCTGTACTTAGGAAATACTATTTTAGCAATACATTATACTTTTCTGCAATAAATCAAATCATTGATTTCTCAACTAATAAAACAACTAACTAAACTTTTTTTTTTTTTTTTATTTAAAAGCTAACAGCAAATACAAATCATGATTTTTCTGCAATTAAAATGGAGATAGATTCTCAGCTAAAAAGAAGAACTCAGATTTAAATAAAACTGATTTTTTTAAAATAGAAAATAGAAGCTTATCTGGCTTTTTACAACTCTAACGATATTCTGCAAATTTACAGGATGTTTCTTTATTTAACTATAATAACAAATCTCATGTCTATTTTCAAAATTACAACTTGCCTCTCATTTCTACGAATGAGGGTGTATTTCTCCTATCAAATTAAAACTAATAACTGCAAATAAATTTAAAATTTCTTCAACAATATTCTTCTGCAACCTTTCACTTTTCCTAGTCTTTTCTCCTGGCATTCCTACATAATAGAACACAAATATGACCACGGAGTGCTCACCTCCCAGCCTAGGCTAACTGGTAGCCACCCCCGAGCTCGGAGAACCAAGCCCTAGACGGGTAAGAAACATGCAAACACATAGAAGGCAAAAACACACACACACACAGGTATTCAGACACACTCTCAACTTGGCTACACAACACCACACTTTGGTGATGACCTTTTTAAGGGTGGTAGTGGACCAATACCCTGAGGAGAACTGCAAGTATGGAAAACAAGTAGCCACCTCATGGCACAATAAATATATCAAAAATTTCAACCCCTTATTCCTTATGCCCCCCAAGGCATTCTAGCCTTATATCCCTCCTTATGACCCCCATTGCACAAATAGGCCATGCAACAAGGGTCACACAAAGATCCCTTGTGATCAATCTCAAACGAGAGTCTCTCACTCGAGGGTTGTCACTGCTACCACCCACAAGATCCTCCTCTCTCCCAAGAGTAAGAGGTCTTGAGAAAACTCCCAAAACACAAACAAATCATAATGCAAAAATACCAAATGAATTTCAAAAAAAAACATTCAAGGACACAGATTTCTTACACTAACATACTTCCAGACACATGCAAGAAAGAAGACATTTTAAAGAATAATGAAACCAACCTTAACCTGCCCAAAGGTATGATGATATTTGAGGAAGAGCTGCCCAATCCACGAATCTTCTTCTACTACCCTTAGCCAATTTCTTTTTTTTTTCTATCCAAATCTTTTCTATGTTATTCAAGATTTTCTTTGTTTCCAAAAATGGAGAGTGGGTGATTGCCCTCAAATTCTCAAATTCTTGCTTAAGAAGCCCATTCTCTTAGTTCTCACAAGTTTCTAAAACTCAAAAAGGAAAGTAAAACAAAAAGGGAAAAATATCTCATTCGAAAAGGAAAGTTTACAACTAAGATCAAACTTCTAATTTCAATTTTCACACAACTCAGAAAAGCCAATTTTTAAGTGTCAAAAAGGTCACTTAAAAGTAGAAACTTGCCTAAAATTACCCCTAACCCCTAGGTATACCTTATGGGCTTTAGGAAACCCTATTAAACTACCCCTAGGTGTTCATTTAACCCATTTTAAACCCCTCTGAAGTTTATTTTCGGGTCAAACATATGTTGACATCTCCAAGGATTCTTTTCCCAAAGTATTTATGACATTACGATACATAAATTGAAAAAAAACTATAGTTGAACACTTTCCCACCAAGAGACAAAAATAAAACATTTAAACTTAAATCCGCACATGTGTCAAGTGACACAAATAAAACACTTTTACAAATTAAAACATGAAATCGTCTCTTGTGGTTTTTACACATTAAATTTAAACAACACTTAACACTCATGCAACATATACTGTTACGAATAAAAATACAACACAAACGGGGTGTTGTCTCTCCAAATAGACAACCCCTGGCTTATGAACACACATAAGTCTAGGCTTGGTTCTCCGTAATTTTCCATAGTCACATGGTAAATTTCCTGCGCATCTCAATTTACACATTAGTACTTTCAAATATCCACATATAATATAATTCAAAGGAATATCAATACACATCATCACTTGCATACAATTTTCATCTGCACAGATTAAATACATCTTTTATCAAGCAATTTCACATAAGCAATTTCATCCCAATTCACATAAACATAACCATACATCATAGTTCTATTATCATAGTAAAGTCCTGCAAATTCAATAACGACATCTATCATAGCAATATCATCCTATCTAACAATCATGTAGTGTTGTATCTCATAAAGCATATAAGTAAATCATCAAAACCTAGCAATGTTATCCAAATCCTGACATCATATAAGTTCTAAGTCTCAAAATGCATCAAAATAAAGTATCCATAATAGTCTAAATATAAAATCCACTGAAATGTTAGACTGAGTCGAGGTGAGGCCTCACACCCTCCCCCTCTAGGCATGAACTTCCTCCTGGAGTTCATCAAAGAGGTGGGGGTACTCTGATCTCATACGTGTTGCGTCCTCCCATGAATCCGTGACCTCATCATAACAATCCCACTGGACCCTAACCTGCTCCAGCTCTCGACCTTGAAGGGCCAGCGTCCGGCGTGCCAAAATGCGAATGGGCTCCAAAGCTAGCTGCCCATCCGACTCCACCTACAAGGCATCCCAATCTAAAATGTGAGACTCATCATAGATATATTTTCTCAAAACTGATACATGAAACACATCGTGGATGCGTGACAAGCTAGGTGGCAATGCTAAATGGTAGGCAACTAGGCTTATCCTCTCAAGAATCTCAAAAGGTCCGACAAAGCGAGGTGCGAGCTTAGAACCCTTTCTGTAACGGATTGGACTCTTATGTGGTCGCACTCTCAAGAAGACTCTGTCTCCGACCAAGTAGCTTCGATCTATCCTCTTTGCATCAGCATATTTCTTCTATCTATCCCGAGCCTCTCTGAGATGCTGTCTAATCAAATCTACTTGTTGTTCCATATCCCAAACTATCTCAGGACCAATAGCAACTCTATCCTCTATGCGATCCCAACTCAAGGGCGTCTTGCAAGGCCTGCCGTATAATGCCTGATAGGGTGGCATCCCCAAAGAAGTGTGATGCCCATTGTTATAGGCAAACTCCACCAAGGGAATATACTCCTCCCACTGGGTCTGATGATCCATGATGTACATGTGAAGCATATCCTCTTACACCTGATTGACCCTCTCTGTCTGACCATCTATTTCTAGGTGATAGGCTGTACTGAAATTGAGCTTAGTGCCCATAGCTGCCTGTAATGACTTCCAAAAGGAAGAAGTGAAAAGAGAATCCCTGACAGAAATAATCTTGTGGGGCACACCATGAAGTCTAACAATGTCCCATAAGAACACCTATGCTACTGTTGGAGCTATGAATGTAGTACGGACTGGTGAAAAGTGAGCTACTTTGGTCAGCTTGTCAACTGTCACCAAGATAGCATCATGGTGACGAGAAGACATAGGAAGACCAATGATGAAATCCAAGGATATAGTATCCCACTTCCACTCTGGTATAGCATGAGACTGGAGCAACCCACTTGGATGGTAGTGCTCCGCCTTTACTCTCTGACACTCGAGGCATCAAGCTACTATCTCAGCAATGAGCTGCCGCATTCCCGGCCAATGATACAACTGCCTCAAGTCAACATGCAACTTTTTAACCCTGGGATGCGCTGCATAAGGAGCTCTATGAGCCTCCATGACAATGAACTCTCGCAACCCTCCGGAGGAAGGTACATAAATGCGCCCTCTGTGGCGTAACAGTCCATCGGACTCCAAAGAATAATCCACATATTTCCCTTCTAGGGTAACCTGAGATCGTATTACCTAACCAACCTCTACATACCATCCATCCTCTGGCAAGTGCTGTAGTATACGGTCTCTCAAATCCGTGCCCATGGATATGGTGTAAACCTCGTGACATCTCCTACTCAAGGCATCTGCAACTACATTTTCCTTTCCTTTGATGTAGTGAACGTCAAAATCATATTCGCACAAGAACTCCATCCATCTCCTCTGACGTGCATTAAGGTTCGGCTGAGTGAAAATGTACTGAAGACTCTGATGATCTGAATGCAACTCGAAGTGATGACCTAAAAGGAAGTGTCTCCACCTCACAAGTGCATGCACTATTGCTGCGAGCTCAAGGTCGTGAGTGGGATAATTAAGTTCATGAGTCTTAAGTTTCCTAGACTCGAAAGCTATGGCCCTACCATCCTGCATAAGAACTGCTCCTAAACCCTCTAGTGAAGCATCTGTACAAACCATGAAGTCAGTTGTAGGATCTGGTACAACAAGGATAGGAGCGCTAGTAAGTGCCTTCTTGAGTTCTTGAAAGGCCTTCTCGCATTTCTCTGTCCACTCAAATTTCTTCCCTTTACGCTGAAGAGAAGTAATAGGGTGTGCGACTCTGGAGAATCCCTCGACAAAACATCGGTAATACCCTGCTAAGCCCATGAAACTCCTGACCTCTGTCACACTGGTAGGTGCTGGCCAATCCATAATAGCCCTAATCTTTGATGGGTCAACTGAGATCCCATCACCGGAAATAACGTGCCCAAGGTACTTGACCTCAGACCAAAAGAAAGCACACTTCGATAGGCTGCCAAACAACTGGTTATCCCGCAAACACTGCAATACCTGTTTCAGGTGCTCCTCATGCTCCTTCTCATTCTGAGAATATATCAGTATATCATCGAGAAACACAATAACAAAATGGTCCATAAATGTACGGAACACCCCATTCATGAGGCTCATAAAAACTGCTGGGGCATTCGTAAGTCCGAATGGGACTACGATGAACTCATAGTGACCATATCTAGTGCGAAATGTGGTCTTGTGGCACTTTCCACTATTCTCAGCTGATGGTATCCTAACTTCAGATCTATTTTGGAAAAGACTTTGGCACCCTGAAGTTGGTCGAATAAATCATCGATTCTGGGCAAAGGATATCGGTTCTTGATAGTTACTTTATTTAGCTGTCGATAATCCATACATAATCGGAGGGATCCATCCTTCTTCTTAACGAAGATGACTGGTGCACCCCAAGGGGATACGCTAGGATGAATATGACCCTTCTCAAGAAGTTCCTCAAGCTGTATTTTGAGTTCATTTAGCTCATTTGTGGTCATCCTATAAGGTGCTCTAGAAACTGGCTCGACTCCCGGTACTAAGTCTATATGAAAATCAATCTCTCTACGGGGGGGCATTCCTGGTAACTCTGAAGGAAATACATCGGAATATCCCTTAAGGATAGGATGGTCATCGAGTGATGTTTCTTTTTCTTCCTCTTCTCCTTTGTCACTGATAGTGATAGCAAAAAGCTGACATCCCTTCTGCATGCTTCACTTAAGCTGCATTGCGGAGATCATACGAAGAGACACAGGCCTCTGAATCCCGGTGATAACTATGAGTGAACCATGATCATCCTCACACTCGATCTTCTTCAGGTGGAAATCCATCTTGGCTCTGTGGGCATAAAGTCAATCCATGCCAAGTACGATTCTGTAAGATCCAACTGGGGTCACTCTAAGGTCTACTAAAGTGGTGGTCTTGCCAATCTGTAGCTGACATGCCCTAACCTCTGATTCCACTGATACTCTAGCACCTGAAGCTAATTCCACTTCCCAACTGACACCCTGTCTAGTTGCCACTAGCCCGCAACACTCCACAACCGATGGAGATATAAAGGAGTCAGTAGCTCCTGAATCAAATAAAATAGATACATTGTTACCTTTGATCATACCTGAAGATTCGATAATTGTGGCTTGATGCTCAGCCTAGCGGTTGTCAACCGCTATGAATACTCTATGGGACCTACCCATATCACCAACTGTCGGCTCTGAAGTGGCCATCCGCTGATTCCCTGCCACCTGACCCTGAGGGCAATCCCTCACCATATGCCCCATGGCTCCACATGTAAAGCAAGCACCCCGTGCTTGGAACTGGGCACCCTGAGGCCTAGAGAAGGCCTAACCTCCTGTCCTATTGGATCCATTGTACCCACCCCTGGAGGACTGTTGAGTCCCTATCAGCTATGTGTACTGCCCCTGTGCTCTCTGATCATGTCTCTATCCCTAAGTCTGCCACTGTTTGGGCTTGGAGCCCTGGTAATACTATGGAGGCTTCTGCCTCTGGTTCTATGGTGTCTCTTATGGAGGAGGGGGTTTGGAGAACCCTTAAGAATTTCGGTTGTTCCCTTTCCAATGTGGTTTCTGGAATCCATAAGTCTGAGGTGCGAGACTTCGGTTCTGAAACCGATCCCTATTGTCCTATGGTCTGACCTGAATTTCCTCGGCAATCAGTGCCTTCTCCACAGCAACCTGAAGGCTCTCTGGAGCGGACATCCTAACAGGCCTGACTATACCGGCATTTAACCCTCTGATGAAGCGGTTTACAAGAAGTTTCTCATCCTTCAGATAATCTACATAAGGCAACAGCTCAAATAATTTACTCTCATACTGGGTTACTGACAAGTTCTTTTGTTGGAGATCGTGAAATTCATCTATACGACGCTGCCTGAAGTGTTCTGATAGGTACCTCTCACGGAACCTCTCTGTGAATATCTCCCAAGTGAGAGTATTAGGAACTAATCTGCATTTGTACTCTTTCTATCTCCACCAAGTGGAGGCTGACCCTCTCAGAAGATGAACTGCGACACGTGCTTTCAGGTTGCTCTCGTAAGAACGCAACGCAAAGCACGTCTCAAGACTTAGAAGCCATGCCACGGCCTCTACCCCATCGGTAGAACCTCTGAAGGATGGTGGCTGGAGGCGCATGACCTCCCTGATGAGATCCCCTGGATCTCGACGAGCTCTATCAAAATAAACTGGTTCCACTGCTGGAGGTGGTCCTGGCATATGCACAGATTCTGACTCATTTCCACCCCGACTCTCTACAAGAATAGGAGCTGGGCTCCTTCTTCGTTCTCTATCAACAAATCTATGACTCCTAGAGTCATGACTCCTAACCTGAGGGTTCTCTGCTGGGATCCTTTCTTGAACTAAGCCAATAAGATTCTGTATTGTGGCTAAGAGGTCTCAGTTAGGTTCATTTGGATGTTCGGGAGGTGCTCCTTGGTTCTCCTCTAGAACCGATGCCTCCCTCACTACCTCTTCGCGTGCTATGCGCACACATCTAGGACCCCGTTCGCGCTTGCGAGCTTGTCGCGTTGTTGGAGGCATCCTAAGAGGAAAATAAGGCAAAATAATTAATTAATTTCTTTTAGAATAATATTAATTCAATTAAATTTAAAAGTTTGATAGAATCAATTTAACAAAATAATTTAAAAAATCTAAGGAGAAACGTAAGTGGAGTAAGGTTCCTAGTGTGGAAACCTTGCTCTGATACCAAAATGTCATGCCCAAAATTTAGGGCAAAAAAAAAATGGAATGATTTTTTTTTTTTATACAAATTAATTAACAAGTTCGCTCACACGACATGCGTTAATGTATTTGTCATATCTATAAACGAGCTAATTCTGATACGAAACAAGTATCGTTTATTATTTAAATTTTATTTGCGGAAATCTAAATGGTTTAATTTTATCTTCACAAGATACCTAGTCATTAAAATAATTAAATCAAACTCATTAGAGAAATAGGAGATGAAGATAAATTTCAATCTCCAATAATACTATATAGTCTAAATATCCATTTTTAATTTGATAACTATAATAATCGTTTAAAGAGACATTTAATTTAGATAATTCAATTTACAAGGGCAAAATTAATTACGAGTAGCTATTACTCGTCTTTAGAACGCCAATTAAAAATTATCCATTCTAACCTCAAATGGAAAGTGCTTAAATTACTCCCTTTAAAATCCATTTAAAAATTTAATGCTCTAATTAAATTAACTAGGGCAAAATTAAGTATTTATCCCACTAAATACATTTAAAATTATAAGATTTAGCGTTATTCTTCAAAGGTATTTAAATGTTTCAAAAAAGACTCTATATAATACATACTCAAAAAATGTATCCTATATATATATATATATATATATATATATATATATATATATATATATATATATATATATATACACACATATACATATACACTATGTATATGTATATGTATATGTGTATATGTATATAGTGTATATGTATATGTGTGTATATATATATATATATATATATATATATATATATATATATATATATATATATATATATATATATATATATATATATATAATCTTCTAAAAATATTCTTCCAACTTAATAGCCAATTTGCCCTTCAACCCTAATTAGGAATTTTTTTTTATATATAAAAATGGCTCTAAACTAAATGAATTAAACATATTATTTTTATTTTATTACCCTAGCCCTACCCGGGCTAGGGTTTAATATTTCTTTGATTTCTTTTTATTTTACATAGGGCCGAAAATCATTGGCGGCGGCCATTAAAAATGTTTGCTTGCAGGGTCGGTGGCGTACAGGATAATAGCGGTCGAGCGGGGGAGGCGGAGGGCGAACCGAGCGCCGCCCACTGTGCGCTTACACAGTGGAGCACTGGGCGCCGCCCACTGTGTGGCCACACAGTGGTGGTGCTTCGGCGCCTCCCACTGTGTGCTCACATAGTGGCGGCGTTTCGGCGCCGCCCACTGTGTGTTCACACAGTGGGGTGCGGCCCGAAACCCGCGGCAGCCGAAAGACAGAACCCCTTTTTTTTAAGTTAAAATTTAAATAAATATATATATATATATATTTCTCAATATGCTTTACATGCAATTTTTTTTAAAAAAGAAATAACAAAAGTAAATCATTCTGTTAAGTAATATATATATATATATATATATATATATATATATATATATATATACATATATATATGTATATGTATATATATATATATTTCGATATATAAACATATATATGGTAAATAAGCTTAGGCTCTTTTTTTTCTATTATTTTAATTGCTAATAAGAAAAAAAAGAAGTAAATCTACTGCTAAGCTAGTTATCCTAACACATCGGATATATATATATATATATATATTGTACTTAGGAAATACTATTTTAGCAATACATTATACTTTTCTGCAATAAATCAAATCATTGATTTCTCAACTAATAAAACAACTAACTAAACTCTTTTTTTTTTCTTTTATTTAAAAGCTAACAGCAAATACAAATCATGATTTTTCTGCAATTAAAATGGAGATAGATTCTCAGCTAAAAAGAAGAACTCAGATTTAAATAAAACTGATTTTTTTAAAATAGAAAATAGAAGCATATCTAGCTTTTTACAACTCTAACGATATTCTGCAAATTTACAGGATGTTTCTTTATTTAACTATAATAATAAATCTCATGTCTATTTTCAAAATTACAACTTGCCTCTCATTTCTACGAATGAGGGTGTATTTCTCCTATCAAATTAAAACTAATAACTGCAAATAAATTTAAAATTTCTTCAACAATATTCTTCTGCAACATTTCACTTTTCCTAGTCTTTTCTCCTGGCATTCCTGCATAATAGAACACAAATATGACCACGGAGTGCTCACCTCCCAGCCTAGGCTAACTGGTAGCCACCCCCGAGCTCGGAGAACCAAGCCCTAGACGGGTAAGAAACATGCAAACACATAGAAGGCAAAAACACACACACAGGTATTCAGAAACACTCTCAACTTGGCTACACAACACCACACTTTGGTGATGACCTTTTTAAGGGTAGTAGTGGACCAATACCCTGAGGAGAACTGCAAGTATGGAAAACAAGTAGCCACCTCATGGCACAATAAATATATCAAAAATTTCAACCCCTTATTCCTTATGCCCCCCAAGGCATTCTAGCCTTATATCCCTCCTTATGACCCCCATTGCACAAATAGGCCATGCAGTAAGGGTCACACAAAGATCCCTTGTGATCACTCTCAAACAAGAGTCTCTCACTCAAGGGTTGTCACTGCTACCACCCACAAGATCCTCCTCTCTCCCAAGAGTAAGAGGTCTTGAGAAAACTCCCAAAACATAGACAAATCATAATG